>NC_090926.1:667638263-668263263 GCF_040938575.1 Ambystoma mexicanum | reverse complement strand
ATACCCAGTCTGGAGGGGCCTGCCTGTGGGGGGTGTCCAGTCTGGAGTGTGCTTCCTGGGGGGGTGTCACAGGTGAGGGGGTATTAGGGGTGATGCCCAGTCTGGACAGGGGCTACCTGTGAGTGTGTCCAGTCTGGAGTGGGCTGCCTGATATGGTCTCAGGGGAGGTGGGCTGGGGGTGGTGCCCAGTCTGGACAGGGGCTGCCTGTGGGGGGTGTCCAGTCTGGTTTGGGCAGCCTGGGGGATGTCCAGTCTGGAGTGGGCTGCCTAGGGGGTTTGTCCAGTCTGGAGCAGGCTGCCTGGGGGGGTGTCACAGGTGAGGGAGGCTGGGGGGCGTTGCTCAGTCTGGAGGGGCCTGTCTGTGGGGGGTGCCCAGTCTGGACAGCGGCTGCCCATGGGGCGTGTCCAGTCTGGAGTGGGCTGCCTGGGGGGATTGTCCAGTCTGGAGTGGGCTGCCTGGGGGGGTGTCAAAGGTGAGGGGGGCTTAGGGGTGGTGCCCAGTCTGGACGGGCCTGACTGTGGGGGGTGTCCAGTCTGGGATGGTCGGCCTGGGAGGGTGTTAAAGGTGAGGGGGGTTGTTTTTTTTTTGTCCAGTCTGGAGGCTGCAGCCTGTGCTTGCGAGGTGAGGCCAGTGATTTCGCTGGGGTGCAGTCTGGGCTTATGAGGGAGGACCCGCGTTTTAACTGGGGTTCAGCCTGGGCTTGCGAGGTGAGGCGTGCAATTTTGTTGGAGTGCAGTCTGGGCCTGCGAGGGAGAACCCACATTTTCGCTGGGGTGCAGCCTGGGCCTGCAGGGAGGTACCCGCGTTTTTACTAGGGTGCAGCCTAGGCTTGCGAGGGAGGACCTACATTTTCACTGGGGTGCAGCCTGGGTTTGCGAGGGGGGAATCCGCATTTTTGCTGGGATCCAGCCTGGGCTTACGAGGTGAGGCGTGCAACTTTTCTGGGGTGCAGTCTGGGCTTGCGATGGAGGACCCACGTTTTTGCTGTCGTGCAGCCTGGGCTTGTGAGGGAAGACCTGTGTTTTCACTGGGGTGCAGCCTGGTCTTGAGAGGGAGGGCCCGCATTTTCTCTGTGGTACAGCCTGATCTTGCGAGGGAGGACCTGCCTTTTCGCTGGGGTGCAGCCTGGGCTTGTGAGGTACTGGATGGTGGGCTAGGGGTGGCGCGCAGATTTGTGCCGTGTTTGTCCTTTATCTTGCTATTTGGTGTGCTTGGGCGCATGTTGTGGGTGTTCCTCGCGCAGTTTGGTTTTTACTTGCGCAATGGCTACTAATGGGTCTTTAAATCCATGAATATGCATGCGTGCACATTTTTTTCTGCGCCACGGCTCGCACAAGTTCCTTCTCAGCGCATGGAGGTTGCGCCATTTCGGTGCAACTCCAGGCCCATAGTATTTACTCTTAAATTGTAAAAGGGGCACCAGTGGATTCATTTTAAATCATTTCTTAAGCTCAACAGTACCAAATAAGAACAGCAAAAGGTCTGTTCCTTCGTGGGTTTCGAGTTTTCAAACACAGAAATCGAGAGCAGGATAAGCAGTCTTCCAAAATATGGGAAAGAACAGATTCACAACACCCCCTCCTTCTTCCGATTTAAAAGAGAAATGTCCTACAAGAGTGTTTTATAACATCAAACTCCAGTTTGATGCATGATTTCTATTTCTCGTCTTTGAAAGAATTCTTTATTTAATTGTTTTTTTATAATGGGCCTAATACCATACCTGAGTTCGGTTATTAAGCACACAGCCGGGATTCAAACCTCTGTTGCTCTGTATGGTCTTGCTTCCAAGACCATGGTGTTGCTCTGGATTGGCTTTGCACTGTCGGTGCTGACTCTTGGCTTTCGCTAAAGGTTAACAAATGCATTTCCTTGAAGGCAAACAGATTATTTTCAATAAAATAATGAATTCTGAAATTTAGTTTTTAAAGATTTTTTTAATAGGGACAGATAATGGAACTCTCTGTACCAACACAAAAAAGATGCACAGTGCATGTCAAAGTCATTTTTTTAAATTTCTTTTTTACTTTCTATCCCATTATATGCAAAGAACATCACACAGTCTCTAAGGGGAAAATAAGGAAGAGGAAAGGAAAGGGTCAATATAAAAAGCAGAACATCAACTTTTCATTGAAGCTGAAACCCAATTCCCAGGTACTATGGACATAAACAGATTATAGAAAACTAAAACACATCTCTCCCTGTCACATACAAAGTTTGGCAAAGGTTCTGAGTGACTACAATAGAGCCCTAAATGATATCACCGGCAGGTCAGAGTTTCGCATGCCGGCAAGGCCAACTCATCCGTTCATCCTTCCAAGGTCGATACATGTGTATCAGCTTCAGTTTGGATGATGATGATCTATGTAAATATGTTCTATGCACACCACGCAAGAGCTGCAGAAATAACACATCATCATAATCATACTTTTGTTTAGATGCCAATGTAGTAATTTTATTGCTGATGAGATCTGATCAGAGGTTTTCAGATCAAAGATGAATGTTGCTGCTCTATAAGCGACCAATTGTAGTTGACGGGAAGGGTTTTTAGAATGGCGATAATAGTTGGCAATTTAGTCTAGTTTGACAAAGACCATCATTTGGAACTGCTGTTCCTTGGGTTGAAAATCAAGGAAGGGAAGACTTTTTTGTAGTAAATGCCGTTAAAGTGGGCAATTCTTATTGGAACATTGATTTGCTGTACAGTCGATAATTGATAGTAAATAATTATGCCAAGGTTTTTTACTTTACATGATGGCGTAGGTGGATTCCTTGGGGGCGGAAATTTGAACAATACTAGTGAGAGTTGATGAGACTCCATGTTCATTATTTCCATTTTGGCAATATTGAAGCAAACCACTCAGCCAGCCAGCCAGGGCTTCAAGCATTTGGATATCTTTAGAGAGGAGTCTGATCATCCATGACTCTGAAAAACCATGTCATACTGTCAGGATAGACATGGCAAAAGTACTCCAAGATGATGCCAAGGGTCACATGCACACAATTTAGAGCACTGGTTAGTGGGATGATCCCTGTGGAATACCACACATTGCAGGGGGGAAGGCAGGAGGAGGAGGGACAGCAGAAGGTCGACAAGGAGGCTTGAAATGTGGAGCAGGATGATGAGGTGCAGGTGGAGGATGGATGGCAGCCTGAGTAAGGGTATGTGGTGGTGGCTGACAGAGCGAATGCTGGCGTCCCTCATCCTGCTGAGGAAGCAATTCTGGCCATGGGAGCATGCAAACAACAGGGTATTGCCTAGACTCTTTATAGTCCAAGCCACTCCCTGATGTAGCAGTGGTTCTTCTTCTGAGGAGAAGGTACAGCAGAGCAAGTACTGGTAGGTCTAGCTCTGCAATAAAGACTTGTGACAGAGCAGGATTACTGAGCATTACACTTTGGGCACAACTGCAGTGCATAACCGCATTTCACAGTGACTTCAACTGATGTTTTAAACACAAGTGCTATCCACTTGCACGCCACCATGGCAACCATGTCCAATAGTGAAGTGAAAGAATCTGCCAGCATGTCGGGAGATTCATCACCACGAAGTAGAGTAACGAGGTGTGAAAAAGTGACCCAACTGCAGCCAGCATCTCCGGCTGCCTCAGTTAGCTTCCTGCTCCCTTGTGGTTTAATGAATCTACGCATGGGAGCAGCCAGCTTGATCATTTTGTCTGGCATGCAGGCACATATTGCCTACATTTCGGGGTATTTGTCAACCAGGAGAACCTGCAGGATGCTGTCTGCAAGTTGCTTTGATGGTTCACCGGCGAGCCCATCACCCCAACATCCCCAATAAAGGGACTAAGACTGACACGCATTCCATATAATTACACTGACAAGGCCTAGACTATTGCCACCCTCATCATGGCAACTACCTCCTCAACCTCGCCATCTCTTGCCAACCAGGTGCATCTTCTAGTATTTGCTCTTCCTCCCTCACACCAACATCAAACATTCCACCAATATTTTGATTTCAATTCAGCCCTTCAACTACAACTTTGAAGGGCTTACCAGACTTTTACAGCAAATTCCTGCCCCTCTTGATCCACTATTTCCATTGACTGCTGTCTGCATGCTTGCTGACATCTCATTGCAAACAGATGGCTCTGTCCCCCTTTTAGTCCTGTTCCTATCCCCATTTCATGTCCTACCCATCACCCTCTGTCACCACAGAGACACTAATACAAATGTTATAACTGGTTCTCTCTCATGTGGAAAGCCCAAATATTTCCATGTTGGTTGGTTTTAGGATTGGGGAGGATCGAAACAAGTTTCATGTCAGAAGCTCTCAGGTAGTAAGGTGAACCTAACATATTCTCTTGGCGGCTCTTGGCCCTGTTGAAAGATAGTTCTCCTCAAACTAAAATGGAGCTCATTTTGAGCTTACTGTGACATAAATGAAATGTGTGAAAGCCTTGTGTAAGGCTTTTACACATTTCATTTCTATTATGGCTAATTTTCACTGATTTGTAGTATGGCCAAGAGAAGGGGCATAACGTAACTTACGTTTCCTTCGCTCCCTTCGCTCTCTACCATATAAATACTCTAGCATTTGCATCAGCATGGATTTTCATGCTGGTGCACATTCAGGGCATTCCCATCCAGTTCGCCAGCTTTTTGCAGTATCAAAAAGAAGGACTCCATAGGAATCAAATGGCAGGCGTCATTTACTCAATTTGCATGGCAGATTGCAAAAGGGGAGCGTACAAGTGTGCATGCTGCTTTTCTGCCCTCCCCTTTCATACTACGCCATTAAAATGTGGACAATTTGGAAGTGAGGACACGTGCATGTGAAAGTGCACATGTGGTCACTGTCATTGTTCTGACTTGAGTGTCGTGTAGACCGATGAGTCCTCTGTCCCCAAGTGACGCACAGGGGAACTTAATAGAAACCCGCTGTGCGACCTTTGAGGCCACAGGTGGGAGATGTCTTCCCAGATCCACGGAGCCTCTGGAACACCGATGCTGCTGTCGAGAAGGAACGGGGTTAAGTACCAGGCAATCACAACACAGTCAGATAAACAAAAGAATCTAAAATCTCTTACCTATCTGGTGTAAGGGTAACCCAGGTAACCTAGTAGAGAGGTTCGAGGCTCAGTTGATGCGGCGGTCCCTGGAATGGTAGAACCGCAGGTTAGCGTGGATGAAGGGCTAGCCACCTGTAGGAGAGAGGGCTTGACTTGAATCCCAAGAAGGGAAAGGGCGTAGAAGTTCAGTAAGGTAACCAGGGATGATCCAAAGGCAAGTCGAGGTGAAGTCCAAAATCCGGCAACAGGTCAACAGTTCCAAGCAAAGGTACAAAAAGGGGTGTCCGAGGGAGTCCGAGGTAGAGTTCCGTGATCAAGATAGCAAGGAGCAAGTAGTAACGCCAAACAGGGTCTGAAGCCAGCTGAGAAGCAATGAGTGTTCTGTCTCTCAGACCTTTATACTGTGTGTCTGGGAGTCATGTGACGTCTCTGGATCATGTGACGTCCAACAAGGACACGTGACTCTGGATCACGTGACCGACGTGGTGACGTAACACCGCCCCTTCTGCCATACGCTCTCCAAGGCAATTGCCAATGCAGAAAGGGCTGCAATCGAGCCCGTACACCAAAGCTGGTACGGGGTTTCCGGTTCTTTGGGTTAACCGAATCACCTGAGCCTGGAACCGTGGGAGGGGATGGTGGAGATATGTGAGCAGTGTTCTGATGTGTAGCGAACTGGTGTGCAGAGGATCGTCTAACATAGCCCCCCCCCAATGGCCCACGACCCCGTGGGCTGGACGGATGATCCTTATGGAAGCGGGTCACCAGCCGAGGGGCGTTCAGATCCAAGGCGGAAACCCATGAACGCTCCTCCGGGCCGTAACCCTTCCAATCCACCAGATATTGGAGCCTACCCCTAAACCATCGGGACCCTAAAATGGCCGACACCTCAAAGACATCAGGAGAGGACAGGGACACCGGTGCAACAGGGGTACGAAGGCGGACAGAATCGGGGCAAGGCTTGAGGAGGGACACATGGAAGACAGGATGGATACGCCAAGAACTAGGAAGCACCAGACGAAAAGCCACCGGATTCACTACCTGTGAGACTACATACGGGCCGACAAAACGAGGTAGCAGTTTCCGGCAACCCACTAGGCGAAGGTGACGTGAAGACAACCAGACCCTAGAACCCACCACCAGAGGGGGAGCAGCCAGACGTTTGCCATCCACACGGGCCTTCATGGCAGTCTTCGCTTCCGTGAGATGCACCACAGTACTAGCATGTACAGCAGACAGATCCCTAAGACACGTCGTGGCCGCAGGATTCGAAGAACTAGAAGCATCAGGGACTGGCAAGACCTTGGGATGTTGGCCATAGAGGGCATAGAAAGGAGAATAACCTGTAGCTGAATGAGCCGCGTTATTCTACGCGAACTCAGCAAGCCGCAAAGCGGCCAACCAGGAGGTCTGATGTTGCAATATAAGGCAGCGAAGATACTGCTCCATAGATTGATTCGTCCTTTCGGTCTGCCCATCGGTCTCAGGATGATATGCCGAAGAATACCTGGTATCAATGCCCAACAATTTAGTCAACGACCTCCCAAACCGAGAGGTGAACTGTGATCCTCGATCGGATATAATGACCGAAGGGAGGCCGAATAACATGAACACATGTTCAAAAAACAAGTCCGCCAAGACCGGGGCCGAAGGAATACCTTTACAAGGGACAAAACGAGCCATTTTTGTAAACGTGTCCACCACTACCCAGATGGAGTCAAAGCCTCGTGATTTGGGGAGATCGGTAACGAAATCCATAGTCAGTGTATGCCAAGGCCTGGGAGGAACTGGAAGTGGAAGTAGCAACCCAACCGGTCGGCCTCTCCGATGTTTAGCCTGAGCACATACTGCACATGAATTGACATAGCAGTCTACATCGCGCCTCATAGAGGGCCACCAACACCAGCGCTTGAGAAGATCTAAAGTGCGCTCTTGACCGGGATGGGCATTAAAAGGGGCATCATGAGACCACTCAAGGGCCAGATTACGAGTGTCAGGTGTGGGAAGGAATAGACGTTCATGTACGAAAGGCAACCCATCAGAAAACACGGGGTCCCATTCTCGCAACTGGTCGGAGTGATTGCTAGTCCAAGATCGGACCGAGTCTAATAACGACAATGAAGGTGTACAAAGACAAATCACATGACTCTTTCCGAGAACAGTGTCAGGAAAGGTTGGCAACACGACCCCCCCTGGGGAACGTGACAAGGCGTCTGCTTTTCCATGTGCAGTGCCAGGACGATGCATAATACGAAAATCAAAAGAGGAAAAGAAAAGATGCCATCGGACCTGTCTGCTATTAATGCACTTCAATGAGGCCAGATCCTGTAAATTCCGGTGATCTGAGTAAACCGTGATGGGATGTTTGGCCCCCAGAAGATGATGGCGCCAAACACGAAAGGCATCCATGACAGCCAAGAGTTCTTTCTCCGTAACAGTGTAATGAGTCTCAGTACTGGAGAACTTACGGGAATGGTATGCCACTGGATGTAATTTGCCTGTTGTAGGACACGTTTGCGACAATACCGCACCAAGAGCAAAAGAAGAGGCATCTGCCTCTACTATGAACGGAAGATCAGGATTGGGGTGCTGGAGTACCGGTGCGGTAGTGAAAGCAGTTTTCAGAGCCTCAAAAGCCTCCTGATGTTCCCCGTGCCAATGGTAGGGTACCTGAGGACTAGTCAGAGCCGTGAGCGGCGCAACAATTGTGGAAAAAGAAGAAATGAAACGTCTATAAAAGTTAGCGAATCCCAAAAAGGCCTGCAAGGACTTGAGTGTTTGGGGTACTGGCCAATCTAATACTGCTTTGACCTTAGATTCGTTCATGGATAACGCCCCAGGGGTGATATGGAAACCCAGAAACTCAACAGAAGTTTTATGGAACTGACATTTCTCAGGTTTGGCAAATAAGGAATGTTCTCTCAAACGGGATAGTACTTCTCGAACATGCTTTACATGGTAATCAAGATCACGAGAAAAGATTAAGATGTCGTCCAAATACACAACCATGTAAACGTCCAGAATATCCCTGAATATGTCATTCATGAATCGTTGGAATGTGGCTGGGGCATTACATAGGCCAAAAGGCATGACTAAAT
Source organism: Ambystoma mexicanum (assembly GCF_040938575.1). NCBI lineage: Eukaryota > Metazoa > Chordata > Amphibia > Caudata > Ambystomatidae > Ambystoma > Ambystoma mexicanum. The sequence goes on along the minus strand of NC_090926.1, from coordinate 668,255,134 downwards.
ATTCGTACAAGCCGTAACGAGTACAGAAAGCCGTTTTCCACTCGTCTCCCTCGCGAACGCGTACTAAATTGTATGCGCCACGTAGGTCAAGCTTGGTGAAAACGGAAGCATGAGTTAAATGGTCCAGAAGTGGGGTGATTAACGGGATTGGATATCTATCCTTTTTTGTGATAGCGTTAAGACGCCGATAATCCACACAAGGGCGTAAATCCCCCTCCTTCTTGGGTACAAAGAATATGGGACTTGCTGCTGGTGAAGTGGAGGGACGGATGTGTCCTAAACGTAAGGCATTCTGTACATACTCTTTCAATGCTTGTTCCTCCGAAGGGGACAAAGAATAGATCCTGCCCGAAGGGATAGCGGAATCAGAAAGTAATTTGATTGGGCAGTCATATGGTCTATGTGGAGGAAGTACCTCGGAAGAGCCCCGATCGAAAACCGATTCGAATGCATTGTACTCAGGAGGAATCCCAGACACCAACCCCCCAACAGTATGCGAATGAACAATCTCTGGATCATCAACAGTGAGTTGAGCTAATGCTCCTAAGGCCCGAGAAGGTGTGTCAGAGGCTTGATGGACCGGGAGACAGTAATTCTGACAGACTTCGGACTCGAAGAGTACAGTGCCTGACTGCCAATTGATCAGTGGGTTATGTTCACGTAACCATGGAATACCTAGTATGATACCGAATTGGGGTGTGGTAATTAAATCAAAACATATGGTTTCTGTGTGTGTTTCTTGTATGTTCAACAAGAGGGGTGCAGTTTGGTGTCTAACAGGACCAGAAACCAATGCAGAGCCGTCTACGGCTTGGACATGTTCCGGTCGTGTTTTTACCACTAAAGGTAGGTTGAGGGAATGGGCCAACTCAATATCTATGTAATTACCAGTGGCACCTGAATCAATGATGATATTGACTGCATGAAGAAGGCCTGTAGAGGGACATAGAGTAGCCTTTACAGAGACGGGTTGGACACGAGCAAAGGCAAGAGAGGTACCCGGAGATGATGACGGGACACTCGACCTGTTCTCCGGATCTAAGGTCGAGCCATCCGAAAAACCTGGCTCTTCTTGGGACGTCGAGGGCACTCTTTCACAATATGCCCAGTAGTGCCACAATAAAAGCATGCATTGTCCACCCTTCTACGTTCCCTCTCTGATGTTGTGATAGGACTACGTAAACCTCCCACTTGCATAGGTTCTTCTGTACTGGAAGCAGGAGTGCTAGCAAGAGTAGGATGGGAGGAGACCCCCAATACAGCTCTACGCTCTGATCGTCGTGCATCTACCTGCAAGACGAGATCAACCAATTCCTGATACTGAGTAGGCATAGAAGGGATCACTGATAAAGCATCTTTCATGGTATTACTCAACCCCCTATAAAAGACCACCGCCCGCTTGTTTTCTGGCCATGATGTTTCTGCAACTAGCTGATTGAAACGGGTGATGTATTCTATCAAAGTCCTTCTACCCTGAGTCAGTTCCAAAAACTCTAAATCCCTAGACTGCGCCTTGTGTCGAGTATCGAATACTCGGGACATTTCTAGAACCAACAAATCAAAGTCGTAAAGGACTGGGCTATTATTCTCTAGCAGGGGATTAGCCCAAGCGGCAGCCGTTCCGGCTAAATGGGAGAGGGCGAAGGCGGCTTTAGTAGTGGCAGTAGGAAAAGCCAAAGGTCTGCATAAGAAGTGTAACTTGCACTGATTAACAAAGGTTCTGAATTTCTTGGGGTCACCTTGATAGCGTTCCGGAGCAGCCAGGAGGGAAGGAGATGGGAGGATCATTGGAGTTGGGACTGTAGAAGTAGCCAAGGGAGGGGGTGTAGTGAAGGAGCTGGCATCTCCAAACTCAGGGTCTGCAGGAAGGGAATGCTGAACACTTTGTATGGAATCCAACCTTTGGTGGATCACTGTGTTCGCGGCTGCCATATCTGCCCTTAATATTGTAATTGCCTGGACTAAAGCAGCTATGGGTTCTTCCGTGGATCCCTGCATCGTCAAACACGACTATACGGCTTCTCAGTCTGTTCTGACTTGAGTGTCGTGTAGACCGATGAGTCCTCTGTCCCCAAGTGACGCACAGGGGAACTTAATAGAAACCCGCTGTGCGACCTTTGAGGCCACAGGTGGGAGATGTCTTCCCAGATCCACGGAGCCTCTGGAACACCGATGCTGCTGTCGAGAAGGAACGGGGTTAAGTACCAGGCAATCACAACACAGTCAGATAAACAAAAGAATCTAAAATGTCTTACCTATCTGGTGTAAGGGTAACCCAGGTAACCTAGTAGAGAGGTTCGAGGCTCAGTTGATGCGGCGGTCCCTGGAATGGTAGAACCGCAGGTTAGCGTGGATGAAGGGCTAGCCACCTGTAGGAGAGAGGGCTTGACTTGAATCCCAAGAAGGGAAAGGGCGTAGAAGTTCAGCAAGGTAACCAGGGATGATCCAAAGGCAAGTCGAGGTGAAGTCCAAAATCCGGCAACAGGTCAACAGTTCCAAGCAAAGGTACAAAAAGGGGTGTCCGAGGGAGTCCGAGGTAGAGTTCCGTGATCAAGATAGCAAGGAGCAAGTAGTAACGCCAAACAGGGTCTGAAGCCAGCTGAGAAGCAATGAGTGTTCTGTCTCTCAGACCTTTATACTGTGTGTCTGGGAGTCATGTGACGTCTCTGGATCATGTGACGTCCAACAAGGACACGTGACTCTGGATCACGTGACCGACGTGGTGACGTAACACCGCCCCTTCTGCCATACGCTCTCCAAGGCAATTGCCAATGCAGAAAGGGCTGCAATCGAGCCCGTACACCAAAGCTGGTACGGGGTTTCCGGTTCTTTGGGTTAACCGAATCACCTGAGCCTGGAACCGTGGGAGGGGATGGTGGAGATATGTGAGCAGTGTTCTGATGTGTAGCGAACTGGTGTGCAGAGGATCGTCTAACAGTCATCAAATTATGCGGGACTCGAATATGTGCCCCTTTGTATTTAAAATAATCGGAGCAGGAACGGGAGTCAGGACTTAAGAATAGAAGAGTAGTAAAAAAAAACGCTAATTGTACCATGTTATCATAATATGATAGGTACACCTCACTCACATCAGCTGTCAATCACTAGAGCTATCCATTTCACAAGCATAACTTAACAACCCAGCTCCAATCCACTTGAAATGGAAACAAGTCTTCATCATTGGTGTTGGTGTATTGGCTGTAGGTTGGTTTCTTGTCATAGTTTTCCTCAGTGCATCTTTAAACATCTAAACTGTGTTTGATTGTGCTGAGTTCTTATGTGGCTGAAAATCAGACCCTTTGATATTGAAATATGGGTAAATAAACTAGGCCAGAAGGCATTCAATGTTATCTTTCATCTAGGCTATGCATGGATCTGATTGCATGGTTGAGAGCACCCCCTGCCCCTCCCCCTATCCCCTCCAAGCGGCTGCTCTGTATATACCCTACCAGTCAATTCATGGCCTCTCATCATGGTGGATAGGTTATACACTAGCATGTACATCAGCAGACGTACCTCAATGAATGATGCACTATGCCAACCAGTATTCTTGGTGATTACTTCCAAGGGATTTGGCACACAACAGGCATCAGAGAGCAGCGGCTTATGTCTTGGTGTAAAGGATGCCCATGCCATGTAAAGGTCAGTAGTTACTATGCATGCATCAATTTGCCAATTCAGAAGGCTGTAAGGACATTTGACCCATTTTCAGCAGCAACAAAGCACATCTCTAGTTGTCGTTGTCCCAGCTACTGTGCCATTACCTGATGGCAATTACTCTGTGTTCTCTGCCTTCAAATTCTTGCTGACAAAAAGATGCCTGGTTCCAGACACCACACTCTTGATGCCTGTGATGAACTGACTTCTGACTGCAGGAGTACAAAGATGTGTAGAGGCTAAACAACACCCACTCAGCCCTCACACTTTTACAAACCAAGTGCCAACTCGACCACAAAGGTAAAACAGGCACTGTCAAGAGATATACCTCCTTCGCCTTTTGTGGTAACGTGGGCCGAGGGAAGGATATAATCTTGAGAGGGGTGCGAATGTGGTACAGTAGCAAACCAAACAGCAAAATATTACAGTCCAAAATAAAGGAAAGTTCAATCAAGGTTCTATACAAATATATAAAGTTTAATTAAACACACCAAGTACAATAATAACAAACTAGAAAAACACTACACAAAACCCACTCCACAGAAAAGAACACAGAATAGGCAAAGATAATAGATGCAGCACTCTGGCTAATGAATCAGGGGTGAAAGGCAAGCAAAAGCAGCAATGTTCTTGAAAAAGGATATGTACTTGAGTACAAAAAGGTTAAAAGTGATAGAACGTGTCTCTAGGGCCCAAAAGATGGACCGTGGGGGCAGATATCAGTCAAGAGTACCTTTATGATTCAACAGCATCGAACCAGGCTTCTCGGCGCTGATCGCCTTGCCCTTATGATGTCACACCCAAAGTGCTTTGCTCCAGAGGAACTGGAGGGAACATGAAAGAGAAAGAGGGGCAGAGAGAATCAAGATGGCAGAACCCTCCTAAAAATGTACAGATCCCTCTCTGGCTACTATAACCACACCCCTCTCCTCAATCGGATCAAACAACCTTTAGAAATGAAGCCTCCTGGTGTGAGGCCTGGCTCTCTGTGAATGGGTGTGCCTCTTGGTTTCTGTTCCCAGGCCAGCGTCTATGGAGTGGCTGTCCTGGGGGAAAGGGTGTTACCTGCCCTTACAAAGGAACAAAGAGATGCAATCCCCCAAGGCTAGTCATGTCAGTGGACAGGGGTGGGCCTTATCTGGGAGGAATACACATAATCCTTCCACAACTGAACTGGGCCCACAGTGCTGGCATATGTGTGAAATCAATTTATTGTGGCTGGGATAACTGTGAGAGATGCTGGCTACCATGCTTTAACTCAGGTCGGGCTTATATTGAACATTTTGTGCACCACCAGCACATGATCTCCAGAGTTATGCAGTTTTTGGAACAGGGGTGCATATTATGAATGCAGCCTCTGAACTGCAGAGACTTTGATGTCATTGCAGCTGTCAAGAGGACACATTGACCTCTGAACCTGCACTCTGCCACAGGTGGAGCAGGTGCCGAGAATCAGGATACTGATGCAGTAGGGCACAAGTACAAACTATTCTTTTGTCATGAAGCTTATGATAGCAGAATCTGATGGAATTACCTGCATCATTTTATTACCCAATACACATTTTTAAAAACCCAGGGCTTTCACAACCTTGTCAGATGGCAATTCATCACAATGCCGTCTATGATTTCTTAGGAATCCAGACTCCTCTGGAATGGCCAGGGAATTTAATGACACCAAGTGTGTGGTCATAGCCATCTAGTCAATACTCTCCTCACCTGTCTACATGTGCATGGTTAAGAAGACTTGCTGGCCCTTGGAGTGATATCATGCCTACCTCAATACATTAAGTATCTCATTCTACAGCTCTAGCACAACATTGTATGACAAGTTCCATTAACTGGGAACTTTGCAGTGGTAATCAACTCATAAACCACCGGAATCCAGGGATATAAATTAAGGAGTATATGGCACGAGAATAATAGAGAACTAGGTTAGCTTTAGTAAGTGCTATATGTCATATGACCTGTGATATTTCTGTCCAGGCTCAAACTATTCTATCACACTAACCTGGCACTTCAGGGTAGTAACACGGCAGGCAACATAGCTGTGGCTCAATGTCTAAAACAATGTTGGCACAATAGCAATGATTTCTGGGGGGGCAGTTTTGGCTAGAAGTGAAATGGTGATTGGCTGCTACAGGGAGGGCTACACTTGAGCTCTTGTCTGAGTACCCCATTCCTGTGCAGGTGCCACATTTTTATTTTGGGTCTGCAAATATGTCGTACCCAATTTGGTCGCAGGCCTCTGCAACAAACAGTTTTCTTTTGCAAAGTGCAGATGCTGGCATGTTGTTAATCTTTTTCCTTGTTAAAATAATTTAACGCATTGGGTTTTCACAGTGGGCTTTCACATGGCCTCCCATGGGCATCTGGCAATGGAGGTGGTAGTGTGTGTGGCTGTGGAAGTGGCATTGATGGTGTGGCTACCACAAAGTGAGATTTAACACTTCCAGATTTTATAGATTTGGTGGACATGGCACATTGGTGGATGAGTGTCTGTGTCTGTCCCTCCCAGTACTCTAACTGTGGCGCTGGTCTCTTCCTCCACTGTACCAGTGTTTAACACAATCATGCTTTGTTTGTTGACTGTATTTGGATGTGTCATAATCTTTATCAGGCTCATCATCATCATGTTACCACACTCCTGGCGCATAATGCTCCTCCACACTATGTGATGTGCCTCCAAGCTCATCATGATCCTTTACAGTCTGTGCAGTGTCTCCTGGAACATCATGCCACTCTAAACTGTGCAATGTGTCATCTGGCTAAACAGCAGTGGTAATCTACACTTCTCTCCCTTCTGCCCCAATCACAGTGGACTGAACCACCTCCTCTTACCACAATACCTGAGCATGTACTACTATCTCCTGTTCAGCAGATGTTTTTGAATGCAGCATTGATGCTTTTAATTTGCCACACATGTTTAGGGCCTGCCAGGTGCATAGATTAGCGCCAGCGGCATACATAAACACTGCCTAGCTGCTTGCCTTGCCCTTGCATGCTAGGTTCTCGAGATATGCTCTCAATCCAGATAGGTATTTTATAATCTCCTCCTGCCTCCAAAGAATTCTAAGGGCCTAATTCACAGAAGCGTTTTCTAATGGCAAAACCACATTGAAAAACCCTCATAGAATACAATACAAGCAACAATTTATTTGGACCGGCCCCAACAGCAAAAATAATTCTTAGTGTTTCCTTACGAGTATGGCGGTGCAGAAAAAATTGGTGGGAATACAGTGGTAATTCTAATTTTGTTACCGCTGAATTCCCACATTGTTGAACTACGAGATTGGTGGTGGGGTGGAGGATTTCTCTACAGCACATAGCTAGAGGTGAACCCACCACCTTACTGCCAATATTCAGTGGAATTACCACGGCTGATCTACCGACAGTGATAGTACCGCCAAAAAAGCCCCATGGAGTCCTAAAGATTCTAAAAAAAGGGGATTTACACTACCATGCCACCACATGTAATATGGGGTTAAGCCCACCGGGCCAGGTGCTGGTAACGGTAATCGATTTTGGCAGTAGTGCAGCAGAAATACCACTGACTACCGCCAAACTCATAATGCAGGCCTTCCACAAAACAGGTATGTCGTCTGGACACCAAGAAAATGATGCACCCAGTTACTACTGCATGCATTATATCTCTACAAAGATTTCTGATACGTTTTCAGGAGGAAGAACAATTCTAAGATTCTATGTTAAAAAGTTTACAAGCAAAATGTATTTAGTTGGCCTCAAAAAGAAGACACCCTCAATTACAGACACACAATTCTTTGGGGTCAGGAAGAAATTATATTCAAAGACCTTTCTACAAAAGAAACATGTGCACTGGCCACACAAATAAAACATACTCAGTTACAGTTTGTGAATGCAATCTCTTGGCTCAAAATATTTCAGAGACTTTTCATTTACAAAAAGATGTCTATGTATTTTCTTCTACAACTTTGCAAGTGAAAAGTATTGGTATCAAGTGAAAATGTTGCCAACAAAAATGTAGCCACTGAAAAGGCACTGTGAACAACCTGTGCACTGAAAAAGTTGCCAAGCATAATATGCAGCTGAAAAGTAGCCAGAAATGCAGTGCTGTGAGGGGAAGTGTTATAGTGATTGCCGGGTTTAGGGTTAGGATAGAGGTTAGGGTTAGACTAAAGATTCTGGTTAGAATTATAGTAAGGGTTGTGGTCAAGTTGGTTGTGGGGGGGCTGATGATGGGGTTTGTTTAGTGGTTAAAGTAGATTAAGTGTCAGGTTAAGTGTTCAGGTAGGAGTTATGGTAAGGTGAGGGCTGAAATAGTAATGGTTTGAGAAAGTGTTAAAGAAAGGGATAGGGAGGATGGAGAGGCAGGTGATGTTTATGTAGGACAGGGTTTAGGATAAACCAAGGGATTGGTGTAGAGAACGAAATAGGGTAAGTGTTAGAGTTGTGATTAGTGTAAAGCTAAGGTTAGGATTCGAGCAACGGTGTGGGTTAGAGCAAGTGCTATGGAAGTGATGGGGTTGGAGTTTGTTACACTGCTCATTGTCTGTTTATTGGAGATTTGTGTTGAGTCCGACAAACATAAAATGCTTTAGCATGCTGAATAGTAAGGGAAGGGCTTAGGGTGGAACAAGAGTTGTAATTAGAGTTAGGGTAAGGATTAGGAATGTGGTTGGTGCGTTTGCAAAGGATTTATTAGAGGTTTGTGTGAATTGTGGTTACAGCATTGTTGGCAACGGGTAACATTTGCCATCTTTGGATTGCTTCTATGGAATGACTAAATATTTCAAAACTACTTTTTGCCGACTACTTTTTCACATGACATTTTGCTGCTGACGTTTTCACCGAATCTAAGTGTTTCGTGTGTTGACAAAAAGATGCAGCACAGTTTATGAGCCACTAAATGCAAAATCGTGGCTGCTGCCACATCTGGACAAGTGTGTGATGATCCTCTCAAACTGTGAAGCAGTGGCACTTGCGGTTATAAGGAAGGTAAGTGGTTGTGACAAAATGCCATGTTCTATTTCAGTTTTCTCCCTCATCTAAGTGATATTTTAGTTTTCAACTTGACCCTAAACTAAATCTCACTTTCATTTTCTCTCTCCAACAACCAAACCATATTTGAATTTTTTCCCATTCCCTCATTTAAGCCCTATCAATTCCCCCCCCCTCACTCAACAGAATTCTATCAGCGTTCTGCCTATTCCTCAACCAAAGCTCATTCACACAACTGCTGTACAACTTCCTACTGCTGGCTGCCTACACAAGAGTTACTCTGAAATAGAACCTTGCATGCCCTGATTATACTATTAAGCTCGAAAAACAGAAATCACTGTTCCTGAACCACCCAAAAAAGTCCAGGAATGGTTATTTTACATACATTGTTCATAGTTCTGTGGGTTCAGGTCGATGCTGAATATGTTCAAGCAGGCGTAGTTACATCTAAGAACGATTGGAAGCCGTGGGGCCATGGCTATATGGCCGCTTGAGTGGACGTGTTCGGCGAGAGCTCCCGTGGATCCGACATTGACCCTGGAATATTTAAGCGCTTTTCCTGAGCTGCATGCGCCTGCCGCACACCCAGAGTATCATGAATATATGGGGCACGATCGGAGCATGAAATGGGCCAGATCCGTTGCAGAACGAGTGTGCGACTCCCGTTGGAAGAATTGTGATGTCCTTGTCTCGGGGCTCACCAAGATGGCGGAAGGAACACAAAGGGTCATAAAACCCGGCCGCCGCGCCCGATGAGAGGTGGCAGACGAGGAGCAGCTGGGACCACGCCTGGTGCGTCCTGAAAGGACGAGCGGAGTTCAGCGGGCCAATCAGCGGAGGAGCACCCGTGCTGGCTGGTCGGGACCCTGCCGGGTCGGGAAGTTGTCGCCGGAGCCCGCGAGGGGTGTTGGCGAGCGACAGACCCTAGGTCGTGAAGGGGCTGCGCCAAGGTGGATTGCCCCCTGGACTGTGGCCGTGCCGGCGCGCAGGACGACGGTGCTCCAAGTTTTGTGCCCGGTGCTGGGCAGGTGGCAGCGCCAAAGCTGATCGGAGGGGGGCTCCCGAAACATTGCGGCCCTGAGAGGCGCGGCTGCAGTGAGCGGTGCCGGCCTGAGGAGAGGCCCTGACTGGTGCGCTGCGGGTAGGGCCGCTGGCCCCGTTCCACCATGGCGGTGGCTGCGAGGACAGTGCAAGCAGCTGGGACTGACCCGGTGGGAGCGCACAGCGTTTGGTGACGCTGCCGGGGAGCCTGTTGACGCCCGGAGAGACTGGGGCCCGGCTCGGCAGCGAGAGGCTCGAGGAGGCGGGCACCGCGCTGGGCTGACGAAGTGCAGCTGGCCCCCCACGGATACCCACGGGTGGGGCGGCAGGGGCACTCATAGTTATGAACAGATCCTGAGGACAGGGACCATGGCCATTAGAGCATCCAAGACTGACAAACTGCATGCCCCTTCCGAAATTGCCCCGGGGAGACATGAGTGCTGTGGCCCAATGGTATGAACTAGCCGCACTTTGTTGGGGGACAATGCGGGCAGGCAGTTTGGATGGGGCTAGCGTTCTGGCCTCCGGCACCTGGTGATATTGTTGGCCGGGGCGCCGAGTGATGGCCGCCACATTGTATGTCACAGGGGGCACGCAGGCAAATAGGGCCGCAGGGACAGGGCTCCAGCTTTCCGAGACCAGAACAGCCTGAATCACTACGTGGAAAGGAGGACAAGGCCCGCTCCAAGGGCTGGACTGGGGGCTGGTGGATACCTACATAGAGGTTGCCCGAGAAAGGTGACCTCCATGGGGCAGGTATTGACTGTATTCTGTGTGGATCGGAGGTGACGGGTGCTGGGCCTGCAAAATGCCAGGGGGGCTGTGCAAGCTCTAGAGGTACACTCGAAGGCCTGGACCAATTGGGGCTGGGGCCCAGGGTTTGAGAGGCCTGAATAAATGGTCATCAATACGTGGGAGGACACAGCCCACTCTTAGAGCAGACAAGCGGCTTCAAGGCACCCCTTACGTGGCCAGTTTGGGCCCGACACTACCTGCAGCTTTACCTTGCTGGGGCTGGTGGCCATAGACAGCGGGACCCGCCTACACGTGGCTGGTATGGCACAATGACTAACATACCCCTAAGAACAAAGGGCAAGCAACCCACAATGGACGAATACGCCAAAACACCACGAGGTGCGGAAGGTGCCAGAAGCAGGGACAAAACCTCTGTCGGGGGTGCAGTCACTATGGGCACGAACCAGGAGGTCCTTGGAGCGATTGCTGACCTGAAAGTGGCCTGGGAGACCAAACTGGGATTGGCTATGACCGAATTGAAAGCAGCTCAAAGTTGGGGCAGTGCAAGAGGAGGGGAATCTTCTCTGGCATGATGTCAGGTTTCTGGCAGAACGCACAGGGAACTTGGAAAAGGAGGTGGCCCCGAACACAGCGGATTGTGCAACTCACAAATCGGAACTTCACTCCCTAGTACACCGCGTGGGGAATCTGGAAAGTAGGGTGGAGGAGGTGGAAGGACGTGCCCGGAGGAATAAAATCTGCATAGTTGATTTGCCGGAGGGAGTTGACGGACTAAACCCTATGGAGTTCATTGAATCTATGCTGCTACAGGAAATAACCGGAGGAGTGTTGACCCAGGGGTTTGCAGTGGAAAGGGCGCACAGGGCTCTGATGAGAAGCTGCCGCCGGGAGCCCCTCCTAGGCACGTTGATTGCAAAGATTTTAAACTATCGGGATCGGGAAGAAATCCTTGAACACTTTCAGAAGGGTGGAACAATACAAAGGGGGTCGGCAAACATAACCGCATATCCAGACTGCACCCTGCAGGTACAGCATAGTCGCATGAACTTTGGGACTGTGAAAAGAAGACTGCGTGAGACGGGCCACAGGTATATGCTACTCTACCAGGCAAAGCTGAAGGTGTTCCACAAGAACAGAACCTTGTTTTTTGAAATCCCAGAAGACACCATGGGGTGGCTTGACACGCAGAGCTGCCCCCAAGAGTCGGGCATCCAGACGGGAGAGGGAGAAGGAGGAGATAAGTAATATGTGTGTGTGGCACCATGGAGGTCGTGGCCTAGGACATTGGGACTTGATTATAGCGTATGACATAGCCTATGGGTGTGCGTAGGTAGGGATATAAGCGTGCATGATCCGTTAGCATTGAGATCCGTGATAAAAGTGCGGGAGCCTCGCGGAGCCAACCCTCATACCCCCACTAGGAGAAGCTTAGTTAGGTCACCGGTAGCTCAGTGACACCCTGCCGGGTTTCTGCCCTCGGCACTTCGAGGCAGGACCAGAAGCGGGGTTGCCTGAGATCCAGGGATGGAGCTGGGAATTTGTTGGGGTTGGGTGGGCTGGGGGGAGGGTGAGGAGGGTGTGTTGGGGTTTGTTGTTGGGGAAGGGGGGAAGGGGGAGTTTGTGGGGAGAGGGTGGGAAACAAGCCAAATGGAGAGTCATATGAGGCGAGATGGGACGCCAAGAGAGAAGGTGGGACACTATATAAATGGCGTTGGGGTGTCTTAGAGTGGTCACCTGGAATGTGTGGGGCCTTAATAGTTACTTGAAGCGCAATAAAGTAATGATGTACCTAAAAAGGATGAGGATTAACATAGCACTATTACAGGAGACCCACCTCACTAGGGAGAAATTAGAGGTGGTTAAGAGAAAGTGGAAGGGGAGCGTTGCGGGAGCTACATATTCGGGTTACGCTAGGGGAGTGATTACATGGGTAGCACCTCATGTACCATTTCAATTGTTTGACTCTACGGGAGACCCAGAAGGCAGATTGGTAGTAGTGCGGGGGATGCTGGAAAACCGGGAAGTGAGCATTATGAATTTCTACTCCCCTAACCAGGATACAGCGGCTTACATTCGACCCTATATGGCAAAATCAGCCCCCTATTGGGTGGCACGATCCTATGGGGAGGGGACTATAACTGTACATTAGATCCTAGGATGGACAGATCAGATGGTAAATTAGACAAACCCTCCTCGGCTGCAAAGGTACTGCAGGCACTACTGAGGGATTTTGAACTCGTGGATGTCTGGAGACAGTTTCACTCAGCAGACAGGCAGTATTCACACTATGGGGCACCACATGATTTTCACACGAGGCTGGACTATGTGTTTGCTGCTGCTGAGATAGTGGGCGAGACAGGGGGAGCGGAATACAAGGCCAGAGTGCTTTCGGACCACTCCCCCCTGGTTCTAGAGTGGCTACATCAATCCCCTAGAGCGCGTATACCGACGTGGAAACTTAGAGCGGAGGCCCTGCAGGATTCGGGTTTCCGGGAGGATCTGAGGGAGGCGATCACTGAGTACTTCGACATTAACACTGGTAGTGATTGATCTACGGGAACGGTGTGGGAGGCATTTAAAGTGGTGGTGCGGGGCGTAGCCATTTTAAAATCCAGAGGGCTTCGGGGTGGCATAGAAAGAGAGTTTCAGGAATCAGAGAGGGAGCTAGAAGACATAATGCGCAGGGGGGTCGCCTCTCGGGAGGACGGGGTTAGGACGAGACAGCTACAACAGGCCTGCAGAGAGCACTGGGACAGGTTATGTAAATTAAGCTACAAGAAATATGTGGATAGACAGCATGCGGGGGGTGATAAGCCAGGCAGATTGCTGGCCTGGCTATTCAAGAGCGAAGCATCACAGCTGGTTATCAGGGAAATTAGGGGAGTGGAAGGCCAGATCCTGGATACCCAAGAGGGAGTAAATGAGGAGTTCCTCAGATACTACAAAAGTCTGTATGAGGATCCGGGAGTAGAAAGAGACCAAGAAATCCAGGAAACGCTAGAAGACATAGGCTTGTCCACTCTAGACGACTCAGAACGAGCAGATCTGGATGCCCCAATCCCCTTAGAAGAACTGGAGATAGTGATTCAGCGCCTGCCCACGTGTAAAGCCCCGGGGTCAGATGGACTCCCTAGTGAATTCTATAAAACCTAAAAATCAGAGTTGATCCCCCCTCTGCTGGCTATGCTTAACAAGGCGTTTAAGCAGGATAGGTTACCTGAGTCCCTTTGGGAGGCGGTGATCATCCCGCTCTTGAAACCGGGTAAGCCTACCACAGACTGCGGGTCATACAGACCCCTATCGATGCTTAATCAGGACAGTAAGATCCTCATGGCAGGGCTAGCAAACAGGCTCAAGCGAGTCATTGGCAGATTAATACAACCTGATAAGACGGGCTATGTCCCCGGCAGGAATATAACAGATAATCATAGGAGGCTTCACCATATTATTGATCAAACAGAGAAGGCCTCAGGAGAACTAGATATTGTCTCGCTAGATGCGGTTAAGGCCTTTGACTCAGTGAGATGGCCCTGGCTGCTGGCGGCCTTGAAAGGATATGGAATGGGGCCGGGGTATCTTAGGTGGGTCAAAATGTTGTACAGCTCCCCGATTGCAAGGGTCATATGGGCGCCACTATCTCAGATAAATGCCAACTTAGCAGGGGCACCAGACAGGGTTGCCCTTGGTCACCTAAGTTGTATATATTAGCGTTGGAGCCACTGGCAGTCTGTCTTAGACAACAATATGGAGAGATAGGGATCCATACTGCGGGTGGTCCGCATCTTATATCCTTATATGCTGATGATATACTCCTGTATCTGCGCTTCCCTGAGGAGAACCTACAACACATCCTGGAGGTGATGGAACAATACACTATCCTCTCCGGGATAGCTTTAAACCCTAAGAAATCCAGCATGTTCCGCTTAGGGAGATATAGACGTGCCCTGCCAAATAGCTTACCAGTGTTGCCAATCCCCTGGAGTACCGAGACGTTCCGATATCTCGGAATTGATATATACCACATGACAGGAGAAGAACACAAACACAACACGGAAAAGGCAGTCACAAGCATCAAAAATAGCATGGGATTCTGGTCCAGGCTGCCCCTGGCCATGATGGGGAGGGCTGCTCTGGTTAAGATGGTAGTCTTGCCCAGGCTGCTACATTTTTTTGTAAATATCCCACATGTGATCCCTAGGCGCTTTTTCGCCAGCCTCCACAGCCTGTGTAGGGGTTTCATATGGCATAACTCCAGGAACAGGGTGGCCCTCTGGAAATTACAGAATTCATATGACAGGGGAGGTACAACTCTGCCGAATTTTGAGTTGTATTACTTGGCGGGTCAGCTGCAATATGTGGCTAGGTGCCTGTCTGACGTAGAGACGGCGGAAACCAGGCTGTTGTGTATGGATCCAGCTCCCTACTTCCTCAGAGAGATAGTGTGGCTACCTAAAACAAAGATACTGGGAATGGTGAGGCTGCTGGTGCTGGGCTGGGAGGTATGGCACAGAGCATGGCAGACAGTGGGATGCCTGGCCCTGTTCTCCTTGCAGGTACCGCTAGTGGCGCTATGCAGAGAAGATCCCCAACTGATAAAAGGGGTCGGTAGATACTGGGAACCGTTGGGCCTGGCTACCCTAGGAGATATATGGCAGGAGGGGGAGGCACTGGAATTCCAGAAGCTAGGAGAGGACATCGGGTGCATAAAGGTCAACACATTACCCATTCCAGGATTATTAAACGTGCGAGAAAGGTGGCCGGCAGTGGTGCTGGAAGAGCAGCCTGATGCCACCGTTGAGATGATGTATGACGTCTCGGAGGGTGGACATGAGGTATCCTGCATATACAAGCTACTGGGGACCAAGGCGGGGAAGGAATTGCTCCAACTGTGGCGATTTTGGGAAGAAGAGGTGGGAGTACCCATGTCGGATGGGCTTTGGGAGAGAGCCCAAAGGTATCATAAGAAGGTATCCCGGAACGTGAGACTCCAGCAGATCCAACTATATGTCACACATAGAGCATACTTGACCCCTCGCAAAATTGCCAGGTTTGGGGGCCCGCTGACGCAGAGATGCCCTAGGTGCGGGGAGGAGGAAGCTGCGATGTTACATATGTTCTGGGCCTGGCCGGAGGTGGGTAGGTTTTGGACAGAACTAAAGACATGCCTGGCAGGGAAGGGTATCACGCTGGAGGTGGAATCAGCTTGGGCATGCATGCTTGGAGGCTTTCGCAGACCACGTAATCTCAGGCACGTTAGCAAGATGAAAGAACTGGCCTACATCCTGGCTAAACGAAGGATTGCAATGTGCTGGAAGGCCACCCATAGGCCCAGGATAGAGTTGTGGTGGGCTGACCTCATGAAGTGGGCGGAGGCAGAAACGGCTGCTTGGTTTGAAGCGGTCAGCAGGTGGGGGGAGGAGGAGGTGGGACCCCTAATAGAATGGAGACAACTGGTGGCTTCAATGGCAGGCTCCTCCCAGGCCGACAGTGGTGACATCGACATGGAAGAGACAATGGCAACACACCCGCCTGAAGATGAACAAACTCAAGACATGGACACAGGGGTTCGAGTTAATGGGGTGGGAGGGAGGACAGAAGAGTGAATTTTGTAAATTTTATGTGGTGTAACTTGATCTTGGAAGTCCTAATTATTTGTAATGTTTGGTGTGTTGTTATAAAATTAAAAAAAGTTCCAAAAAAAAAAAGAACGATTGGAAGCCATAGAATCTGCTATGGGATGCAGAGTTGATGACTTGTCTGGGTAGTGTTCGGAGTCTATGTGAAAGGATGATAGTGTAGCGGGGAATTCATGCTCAGCTACAGTCAGGTGTAGGCAGGCAAGGCGATGCACTGTATAGGCTTTTTGTATCTGCTCTTATCACTCTGGCTCGACCTCTTACCTGTCTTGCTTGAGGCTGCTGGGCCTGATATCCAAGGACTGCCCACAGATTGTTCCATGGTTGGATAGAGAGCAGGTGCAGGAAAACTGGGAAGTGGGAGGTTAAGGCAAGGCGCATGAGAAGGGTCCAAACTCCCATAAATGCTGTAGAATACAATGTGAGCAGACTATATGAGGATAGTAAATATACATAGGGCAATAATCCAATAAAACACAGGCTACTTTGGCTCTGGTGTGCTGCTTCTTTAGTTAGAATCTTCTTTGCTTGTCCTCATCAATTATCGTTATATCCAAAGTTACAAAAACATCATAAAAGAAAAGCAAAACCATATAAATTAATAAAACAGCATCAATCAATGTAAACATGATTATTGGGCTGAACAATCAGCTCACGTTTTGGAATTAGTCGAACAATATATTTATGATCTCCAACTTTGCCCAAGATGGAACTTGGGTAAAGCCTGTCTTCAGTAGACCAGTTATTTAGCGTTCATTATAAAAATGGAATATAGCAGGGGAATGGCTTTTGGGCCATGTGAGAAGATGCCTCTCTGTTAGACTCTGTACTGTGCCGGGCCCATCGCTATATTACTGGTGCTTCATGGACCTGGGGGATTCTGACAATGGTGTTCCTGTTGGAGGAATCATAGCAGCTTTTGGGGGTGAGATTCTGGAACCCGCTGCCCCCGAATGATCGAGCTATGGGCCTCCGAAAACCTGATGCGGAAGACACGCAGAATCAATTTTGTCACCTGCGATCTCTGCTTCCTGGGCAGAGCAGCTGATGAGGAGCCCAGTGCAGAAAATTGCATAAGCGCTGGCCATGGACCTGCATCTCGACCCCCCTCTGTGAGTAGGCCTACCTGGACTGTTTGTCACGCAGCCTGGATCTTTTGCTTGTTGATGTGCTGTTCCATGAGCTGGTGTGCCTTGATGCATTGGGGTGCTGCACCCTGCGTTCTGGAGGGGTGTGTTCCTCACGGGGGGGGGATGCTTCTTGTAGCCACCTCTTTCCATATCTCTGCGTAGCGGTGTGAGCTCAGGTGGCTCTGGGTACTCTCTCAGAGACAGTGGCTGGTCCCTCTATGGTGCACCTCATCAAAGTACGGGCCCTGTTAAACAAGTGCTGGTCGCAGGTTCTGGGGGATTTCTACATGACTTTGGGCCTCATCACATGTTTGCTAGTGCGGTATTAACCTGCTGGTAATGCATGTACTGGCACGTTACTGTATCGACACACTAGATGTTTGGTGGTGGGGTGCCGGTTTTACCTACAGCTCTGAGCTGCCAGTAATTCTGGCACCCCACCACCCAGGCACTGGTAATACTGACATATACACCCATGGAGTCCTAAGGGAATTCATGGAATGGGGCTTAATGCCGCTTACCGCCACTTGTGATATGCCGGTAATTCTGGCAGTGCAAGTGGTGGTAACAGTAATTCCATTTGGTGGTATATAACAGTAATTCCATTTGGTGGCATACTGGTGGATTTAGGCCCTCTTTGTCTTCTGGTTTTCTGGGATCTGGAATTCTTGGGATTATCCTCCTCTTTTCTGGATCTGGGTCCTTAGTTTTGGTGGTTTTGGTGTGGCAAAGCACGGGAAGACCCCTAGAAGTGCTGACATTGCGTGCCTGCTCCAGGCTCGGGAAGGGCCTAAGAAGATAGACACTACAGTGACCTTGGTGCATTGCCCTTAGGGGATGGGGAGGATATGGCCCTACCTGCCATCAAACTGGACCTGGCTAACCTGTTGGGGGAGTTAAAGCGTGGCTGATCTCTCTTCAAAAGTTATTTCGCGTGATAAGCGTGTTGTGGAAGCAGGGCAGCACATTGGGAACATTGAAGACTCCATCTGTGAGCATATCCTGTAGTCGACCAAGGCATCCCAGCAGCTTCTTGATCTGGAGAGGAGGTCTGAGGCTCTGGAGTGTAAGCAGGAGGATATAACATAGCATCAGATTGTGTAGCATTCCTGGCTCTGCTAGTGATGCTGACCTGCTGACAAAGTTGCACTCTCTTCCGGTTTCTTTTGGAATTGCCTGATGATGCAGTTTTGGAACTGGACCAAACCCAATGTCTTCGAGGAACCCTGCGGGATGGCTTATGTCAACTGCCTGATGTTCTCAGCAGAGTCCACTTCTTTACTATCAAGTGTTGGGGTGGTCATGAAGGATCCCCACAAGCAAGGGTGGTACATGTTGTGCACACCATATTGATGACGGGGGCTAATGCTGCAATTTCATATGTATCAAGTGTAGTTAATAATGGATGGGATAGGTTACTTTTAGTGTTCGTTTTGTGATTAAATTAAAACCGATACATATTAGATTCACACACGCGCAGAAAGATAAAATGTTAAAACCGCCAAACGAAATATAAACACAATTCAGACATAATATACTATGGAGTACCCAGACGTAGGCAATGAGGAGTCTTTGTAATGCACATGCGAGAAAGGGGGCCTGTCCTGCAAGAGCCCTCTGTAAAGGAAAGATGGTATTTAGCAAACATGCATGTGCACAGAGAACACATAAGGAGGATTTATGCATCTAAATGTGGTGGGCTTTTATAAACAGATGAAAACATGTGTGTCAGGTTTTGACTTTCAGAAACTGGGTCTGCTGAGTTTCAAAGGACAGAGGATGGGTGAATAAGTAACTACGACATTAGCGGTGGTCAACTCAGCTGAAGGAACCCGCCATAGTTTTTATGGTCAGATAAGTATCACAGAGAGTAGATGTAATCCCATGAATGCATGGGATCTTGACAGAGGGTTTCGCTATTTGTTTTTGACCGGCAGTAAAAGATGGGGTAAGTCAATGCTCGGGGCTAAAGTACTTGAAACCCAGGAAATTTAATTGTATGTTCAGATGTGCTGTGTGCGATGAAATGGCAGTTATTTAGATTAAAATGTTCCAATGGAGACGGGGAATCAGTGGGATGAAATAGTTATTGCTAGTTCAATGTAGAACTGGTTTACTGAGCCTTCTCCATAGCACTTGAAATATTTATGCGAACCATGTGCAATTAAGAGTTAAGTTTAAAAGGGCTTAAGCCTGTTGTTTCTAGTAATGAATTATGTTTGCATCCAAATGTTTAAATGGTTGATGATGTCATGACCTACCACAACCACATCCTAGAAGAAGGTGCGTTCTACACATCAGCTGTAGATGGTAGTTAAGATAAAGGCTACCGATGAGAGTGTAGGAGTTAGAGAAAGATGACACTTTCTTTGAAGAGGTTTTGTCCAATCACATGTGGGGGGGTGGATCGTAATAAAGTATTTGTGAGTGTTTAAACTGTTTAAAACATGTATCAAATGTATCAACTGATGTGGTTAGTATAACTGATCCCTGGACAATTGTACAATACATTTGCTTTATGTACGAAAGTTGCACTCTTTCCTCAGGTGGTGGACCCACTTGGGTTGGGGTAATTAGGGGTCCACCCTCACAAATTGTCGAGCCAGGCAGGAGCCCAGACTTTCCAAGACATTGGAGGTCTTCTGTCCGCACCACTCGGCTGTGGCACCTCACTGCAGGGACCAGTCTTCCATGCATGTTGAAAGAGAGGTTTGCGGATGCCATATAGGGTAAAGGTCCATCTGTTCCCCAGAGGTGTGGTACCGTGGCCCAGCTGTACAGGACAACTTGACGGATAACCACATCGGAATGCCTCGGGTTCATGTGAGTGCACTTTTGGGAGTTAAAGCAAGGACGGAAAGGGACTTTAAGTGGGATGGGCTCAGCCTGGAAGGGTCTTAAAATTGCTCTCACGCCATGACATGGATGCAGCTCAGTGAGACATTTCATTCAGGGCGGAGTACAAGGAAAGCATAAAAGCACTGATGTCGATGTCGTCTTGGAAGAGCACACAGTTTTACACCTGCATGAGATTTTCGTGCAGGCGTGAAACCACTGAATTCCAATGAAATCTGCCTCACATTGGCACCTGGAAAATAGCAGTAGATCCAATGGCAACCATTATAGCATGCCATCTGCAAATCGTAATTTGCAGGTGGCATTTTATTTTTCTTTCAAAGCAGAGAGTAAAAGTGAAAAGTAAGGAAGTGAAGTGGTGCAGAGGGTCATTAGTGCTGTTAGATGCGTACACAGTGTTTCTTCACGTACCTTCATTGAGAGGTGGAGCCTTGTGAGCAATTCCGGCACCAGTATTGAAATTGGCCATGACAGCACGCAGCACTGAAGCGGAGTGGTGCAAAGTGGTCATTAGTGCCATCAGACACATACACAGTGTTTCTTCACTCATCTTCATGGAGAGGAGGAGCCTTGCGAGCAGTTTTGGCACCAGTATTGAAATTGGCCATAACAGCGCAGAGCGCTAAAGTGGAGTGATGCAGAGTGGTCATTGGTACCGTTGGATGTGTATACAGTGTTCTTCACTTACCTTCATTGAGAGGAAGAGCCTTGCAAGCAGTTCCAGCACCAGTATTGAAATTGGCTGTAACAGCATGGAACGCTGAAGCAGAGTGGTGCAGAGTTGTCATTGGTGGTTCGTGGTGGGCTGGGGTGAGCTCAGTTTGAAGTTTGAAGCCAACGGCCTGCTATCTTTGAGAAGCGCCACCCTTCCTCCTGGGCAGGCGTGCTTTCAACTACCTACTGCAATTACACCAGTCTGCTACGCTATAGCAAGGCAAGAGTTGAATTACTCCATAAGGCCTGCATTTTTTGCTTCCCCCACCTCTTTTGCTTTGACCTATTATGCCTTACCGTACTAAGCCTAAAAACTCACGGTACACCTTGAGAAACGGAGGAGGGACTTGCATTTTGGACACTGCTCAGGCTTATACCAAAGGGACGGAAAAGGGGAGCACAGCTTGCAAAGGTCGTACCCTTCGCCGGAAGGGTGCCATACCCGCATTCTTTCTGCAGGACTAACCTGCAATCATTTCACAATCCATAACAGCTGAGCCAGAAGTTGTAATACAGGAGGGAGGGACAAAATGAGACTCAATTCATTTTGAAGACATCCACAATAACACTCTCCTGAACCTTGGTCTTACTATTCAGCAGATCATGATAACAGCCACGGAAGCAGTTCCTTTTGGGAGAGGGGAGCTGCTGATGGTGTATGCACAACTTCTAAGGATGGAGACTAGTCCTATCCCGCCTACCACCCATGGCCGTCTCTCCGCTTCTCCCAATTTGGTGATTGATTCCTCAGGTGCTGTACAGATTCGTAAAACGTAAAATCACATAAAACTGAACCAGCATTTTATGAACTACAGCTATTATGGCCACCATCCATTTCGCAATGAAAATCCTATTAAAACTGTGTGGCCGAATACATGAGAACCTGCAGTCCTTGCCTGCTACGGTAATCCCTCTGCTCACTTCGGAAGATGTTCAGCTGACCAATTTATCTTAAACTTGGGCACAAAAGGATCCAGCCCTAGTATATATTCCTAAAGACAATGTGGTCTCTACTGATTCCTCGACCGTTATTTATTCAATGAAGCAACGCAGGAAGGCAAGATGGGTGGCCACCTGCAAGATCCCTTGTGGTATAGCTGCCTCACTGCCTTCCACCAAAATACCTGCACAAAAAATATCTAAAAAGGCGCACAAAATGGCTTCACGCAGCAAAAAACAGAAGAAAAACATCAGGGTAAACTCCGAGCTAGATACTATCTGACAAGATGGAGGAGGGGGTGCTTTCCATGCTCCCTCAGCATGATACAAGCTTGGACTCAACAATATCCCAAAACTCTAAAGACCCTGATAATAATTCCACCCCGATTGCATCCAAAAAGTCAGTGGTCATTAGACCCCCTCTAGTGAAGAGGGTGGGGTGTAAGGAGAGTGACACTGTTAAGGAAAATACTTTGGGATGAAACGGTCTGCATAAAAAACTTGAATCAAAATTCCCAGGCTAACTGGCTTTCTCGCACAGCCTATTTAGCTCGCCTGCAGTGAGTGCCCCAATTGGGTGTTCTGGTGTTTGAAGACTGACATTTTTGAGCCACTGAAGGGCTCCAAACCTAACGTCTCGGCAATACACTGTAAACATGGTGAAACAGCGCATCTTTTGCACAAGGGTACTAAGGTAAAAGATATTTTATTGCCCATGAGCATAATGAGGTAGAATAAGTCTGATAATGAGGGCTTGGGCTGGTTGAGGTAGTTGATAGCTGGTAAATGAAGATTCTGAATGGGCACACAAAGGGCCATATCCCTGTTGAATACACCTGGCTAGGTGGTAACACACATGATACCTTGGACTATCTGTTTGTTAACAGGGAGGCAGCCCTCAGGGTCTTGGAGCTTCGTGTCAGCACCAGTAGTTGGAGCGACCACAAGGCCCTTGTCCTGAGGCTGAGAGCTCCTACTCCTCAGCCTACAATGCTGGAGTTGGGGTACTTGGTGACAAATCACCAGGCTAGCTGCATCAGATGGTGTTAAGGGTTGTAAAGATGCGTCACACTCCAGACCAGGACTCTTTATACTGGCCAGGAAT
This sequence comes from Ambystoma mexicanum, assembly GCF_040938575.1. Lineage (NCBI taxonomy): Eukaryota > Metazoa > Chordata > Amphibia > Caudata > Ambystomatidae > Ambystoma > Ambystoma mexicanum. Next base: position 668,232,323 of record NC_090926.1, on the reverse strand, counting down.
GCAGCGCACAATTAAAACGCTTTTGAATTTATGAATTTGGATTCAGCTTTGAAAAGGCAGCCAACTCGTCTCACACCCCCCTTAACATATACCCTGTGTCGCAATGGAGCATGAACCAGGCCTGTGTGTAATGATAGAATATTTATTTATTTTTAATTTTGAATACAAATCAAACACATTCAAAATAGGGCAGCAATCACCAGTGTGGTGATAATTAAACAATACAATGATAGAATACACTTAGGTTGACCTTCTAAAATAAGAGACACAACGCACAATTGAAAGAAAGCAAGATTACTTTTTGAGTAGTGCTTTTAAATGGCACCACAGTTAAGCATTCCCCCTGCAACACTCCCTCAAACTCCTGTTAACTGAATTTTGTATGGGTAGAGAGGAGTAGCAAGGAGTCAGGCATACCAGCCAAAATGAAAATCCGTCCTACCACCTCTTAATGGGAGGCAAAAATCAGATTAAGCTTGCTTGAAAAATGAGCAAAATGGCACTCGGAATTACTAAACAGTTGTTTTACATGTGTGGTTGAATGAATAAGGCAGGAATGTGTGTGGCTATACTAACAAGCCAAGATAACTCACAAGCTACACAGCAATGTACTAACAACGGGCATACAGTTTAGAAAATCGACTTTAGAATGAAAAACACAGTGCAGCGAGAATCACACGTGGCGAAATTTCAATTGCTTCGTTTCACGGGTTTAAAATACCAAAACGGCTGGGAAAATGAGCTAATCAGACAAAATCGGAATGTGGTTTTAATGGTAAAGGACAAAGACACATAACAGGTATGATATGAAAGTGAAAGGGTGATGTTTGATGGGTTACAGTATGGAATTCTTTAAAGGAAAGAAAATCTGGTTTCAAAAGGGAAACACTTTCACAGGCAACTCGGCTTTGTTAGAAAAAGAATTCAACTGCAACTATATTTTTAATGGCTAAATTGTTAAAGAAAGACACTGTACGCGAGGAGGTTACTTGCAAGGTCAACCTATCCACTCCGCATTCATCTCTATATGGGAATTAATTAAATTATTCAAAATAGTACTTAGGACTTACATAAGGACTGAAATGGTTTGGAAAAAATTGCGCTAACACATGGAGATTAACACAGATTTTCCTAAGGACAGGATACACAGAGGATTCTAGCAATTTTAAGGATTTTACCAGGGCATTTATATGATTTCTATGGGATTGGACAGGATACCAGGTAACAAAGCAAAGGATGTAGTTTTTAGTTATTGGGAAGGGAAATACTTACAACAAGCACTTGAATGGAATAGTTTGGACAGCCAGCCGGGTCTTTGGACAGCGAACAGGGGTCTGGTCACTGCTGCAACAGCTGGGCTCTCCTCTAGAGACACAGCGAGGCAACCAGGGTCTGGTCTCTTGGGCAGTGGGGTGCATCAGCTGGGCAAAGCAGGTAGAGGGGCAAAGCCGGTCTGGTGACTGGATAATCCTAAAAAGGGTTCCAGAGCCTTTCCTCCTTTTTCCCTGAATTATTGGGATTTTTGTAGGTTTTAATTTTGGATTAGAGGTTCAGCCTAGGTAAGAGGTTCTGCCTGGATCTGCTATCAGCTACCCCTGGCCTGGCACTGGAATCTGGAATCTTGCCGTGTGAATGTGGAATGTCTGGATCTCTGGATGTGGATTTATGAATGCTGGATTTTCTTGAATGCCAGTTTGTCTGTATGTCTCCACCTCATATAGACCGAATGTCATCAGAGGATTTTTACTATGTGGGCATAACTAAGCTAGACATACCTCTAAATCGGATAGGTAAGCCTGTAACTGTCGCTGCCTCCTTATAAGCAGATTGGACTGAAAGAAGTAGTGTGTGTGTTTTTGTGAGGTGCATTGTTATGCCATAGTTACTTTTACCAAAATCAGTTATGACACAAAACCCCTATATTTACAAATGTTATCCTCCTGAAAATTAGATAGGCAGACTCCATATTTTACAAGGTATATGCTTTTCCAAATCCCAAATTAGTGCGATGCAGTTTAGTCATTCTGGCAATCTTTCGCCATTTCCATGGAAAACATTTCACCTAAAATTCTACAATTGTCTACATATATACATATTATCAGTGAGCATATTTTCATTACATTTCAAAACTGTACCATGTACGCTTTCCCCAGAAATCACATTTTATTGCATTTGCGTCCACCACATGTCAGAAAAATCTACAATGTCTTATTTTAATGGCGCAAAAATGACATTTAAAACGGTCATAATTTCACATTACTGTTTCTTTAGATTACTGAAATAAATGTCCTGATATGAACAGTCTTTGAAATCAATTGGGCTGGCTTTGTTTCCAAATATGGGCTGTCTTTCCAACCCCAAGCCACATGTGATGCTCTGGTCAGCTTTGCCCAGGGTTGCTACGGATTCGCCTTTGATCCTAGGCAGCTGAGGAGAAGAGGTGTCAGAGGATTTCACACCTCTGTGCCAGGGCAGTCCATTGTCCCATGCTACGGGAAATGCCATTTCATCTGACGAGGTCGCAAGTTCTCACACCTTGGTCCTTTCATTGGGAAAGGGGTTTCCTTTGAAGTGTTCTCCTTTTACTAAACTGGTTCTGCTGATCTCAAACAGTTTTCAAACATTTGTTTTCTCTTTCTTTCACAAAAGCCAGTCTTTTTGTAAATTAATATATTATACATTTAAACCAAACCCCATACCCACGTAAAATACTATTTCTGTTTGAGTATTTGGGATGATTACACATTTTAACTTTCAAAGCGTTATTTCCCTGATGTTACAAAAACAAATTTACACGTAATTATTTTACATGGGGATTTCACCAGATGCAGTTTCTTTAACACTCATTTTCAGAACAGCCTGGACAGATCAGATCAGTTTCATGGCAGGGAAAGGTGCTAGAAATAGTTTTCTTTTGTAATTGACGCATAGCCAGGGAGAAAAGCTTTATTTTTTAAGTACTCTGAATAGGATAATTTGTTTCAAAAGTAAGCCTAGGTCATACGGCATGAAACAAATGTCTCTGCTGTTCATAGATTTTGCTTGACACACAATGGGCCTCATTCCGAGTAGGGCGGTAAGGGTTAACGGTCACTGGTAACGAGACCGGTGCTATTAAACCCTTACTGCCCTACTATGAGTTCCCTTTGCGGCTCCTTCCTTAACGCCTGCTTTTAGCCATAATTTACGGTACCGTTATTGCTGCCTTCCCATTGAGCCCTGTGGGAATGGGGAATGGCCCTGGTGAATGGGGAATTACCAGTCCCTCCGACTTCGGAAGGGACCGGTAATTACTCCATTCACCAGGTCGGAGTTTGGACGAGTTCGGAGGCAGCCATGCCACAAATAGAGGCATGGTTACCTCCAAACTCGGAATGAGGACCAATGGCTTTCAGGGAGGAATGGTCCTCATTAGATGGGGTTCATTTCTGAAGATAGATGGGCATGAATGTGTCTTATCAGCCACCAAACTGTGTAATATTGAAGGATGAAAAATGGCACCAGTGCCAAGCCATTTAACACGCACAACATTTCCTTTTTCAGTTGGAAGTTTTAAGCTGGCAGCATAGCAGTGCTGCACCAGGCTGCTTTTGAATTCTTTTTGGTGCACATGAAGAAAATAACTGCAGCCATTGTTTCGTCTCACCCCATATGTGCTCAACAGAGCCATTGCAGCCATTATTTTTGGTAACTGCTAAAAATGCTGTTTTGATGTAAGGGATTAAGTGCTCAGCAGAGCCAGCACAGCCATTCTTCTTGTAACTGCTGAAAATGCAGTTTGGTGATGTAGGGGAAGTTCTGCTGGGTTGGTAAATGTACCCCATAATGGTCCGAAATTAACATGCAAAAGGCTACAAATGCTGCTGTGCATTTGACCCATTGTGATCTCGATGCCTTCCACAATATGAATATGGAGGACATTGAGAGACGGATCTTCTTATTTTCTGGTGTTCATGCAACCGCTAGGATGCCTTCGACTTGTAGAGAATCTAGACCTCATCTTAGATATGATAAAGTCATCAGAGATATGAAATGTACGGTGTGTGGGGACTTACGTAGGGCCAAAACTCAAGCGTACTGCCTCCGGACTTATCTTGCTGAAGTTAGACACCTTAAAAATGCATACTGCAATTGGTTGCTCTGGTGGCGTGGCTCGAATAGAGTTGCAGATTGGCAAACCATAGTCGCATCCGTCGGTAGTGGGGACTCACAAAGTATCTGGATCCTTCACGGCGAGGCAAAAGGGTGTAGGAAACAGAAAATGATCAATCCCATTAAGGAACGTACTTGGGTGGCTTTTCTTCACAAACGTAATGCCACTGATTTCCCCCCTTCCCTTCCTCCATTTGATCTTAAACCCATAGGCAAAACCCTAGTGATAGAGGAAGAGGACATTTGCTTAAAAATTAAGACACTTAAATCCTCACGGGTCCCACAGCCTTATCAATCAATCAATCAATCAATCACCTACTTATATAGCACGCTGTCACCCAAGGCATCATGGCACTTTGACAAGCAGGACAGCCCCGGGAGGCAAGAAAGGATAACCGACAGGTTGAAAAATCCTATCCTTACCGGAACAGAAACATTTCGAGATTTTTGTTTAAAAAGGAGAAAGTCCACTGTAGTTCTTAAGTGGACCGGCAAAGATTTCCAAAGTTTAGGCCCCGCCACCGAGAAGGCACTGCTGCCTAGGCGCTCCCTCCTGTAATAAGGTATCTGCAAAAGTGCTGCATTCGAGGATCTCAGGGACCAAGTTTGAGTATATCTGTGCAGTTTCTACTGAATGGCCAAACAACTTTTACCATTCAGTGCTCGGGGCATAATGCACAAAGCTTTAAATTTGACCCTGGCTTCGATCGGTAGCCAGTGGAGAGATTGTCAAGCCCTTGTTACTCTGGCTCCTGCAGGGATATGTGTAACCAGATGCATTGCTGCATTTTGCAGCACCTGCAAGCGCTGGATAAGGAAGTCTGGTTGTACCAAATATATGGCGTTGCAGTAATTAATACTTCCATTTACGCACAGTGCCACTATCTGGGGATGGAATTTATCAGGGAGAAAAGGGAGAACTTTCTTCAGCTGTTTAAGTTTAAAAAAACCCTGATCCCCACACTGTGTTCACCTGGATTTCCATAGACAGCGATTCCGGTATCTTGATGCCCAAATTTCTAACTACTTTTGCTGGTTTGGCCAATGTTGTTCAACGAAGTCATGAAGTGCAACCCCAAATTCTGATCTGCGCTACTTAAGATCTTATTTGACAAGGATCTGGAGGAAGGGATTATACCCTCCTCCTGGAAGACTGACATTCTCATTCCGGTCCTTAAATGAGGCTCCCCTAGAGACATTGACAACAACCGTCTTATATCCATGTTTGACTGCACAGCGAAAATGATTTGCCTCCTTTCTTCTACTAGTGCTGCAGAGATGGGTTGAACGTAAGGGCATACAAGACAGATACTAGAGTGAGTTTCGGCCAGATTGCTCTACAGCACATAACCTGTGGATGCTTGATTTCCTAGTTGAACAATCTCAGGGCAAAAATGCCCCTCCACTTTATGCCCTATTTGTCGATTTTTTATTAGCCTTCAATCCCATCAATAGATTGCTGCTGTGCCAAAAATTGGAACACCTAGGCTGCCTGATCGGGATCCTTTACTATCTTAAATTATTGCATATGAATAAAACAGTTTCCCTCAGAATGGACTCCGGAGGTACCTTGATGGCTCCTGTAGTTCAAACTAAGGGGGTGAAACCAGGATGTGTCACGGCTCCCCTCCTGTACAACCTCTATACCTCATATCGTCCTCGGTTTTTAGCTTTAATTAGAGGTTGTTCCCCTAAAATAGATCAGACACATTGCATAGTCCTTGCATATGCTGATGATCTTGTTTTACTAGATCATACTTTTGCTGGTATGCAGCGTATGGCTAATTCTCTCTGGGCATATGGTGAAATCAATGGACGCAGATTATGCTGTTCACCGCCAAGCATTTAGCTCATCCCAAACTTGTCATCTCAAACTTGGCAATTTCTTATATTCCTCTTTATAAATATCTGAGAGTAGAATTTGATGCAATCCCTGGATATAAAACCTGTATTGAGACCAGGAAAGCAAATCAGTTAACATCCTTATCAGCCCAGTTCAATAAAAGATGGGGCGCTACACGCATGTGAGGGTGAAGCAGATGTATTTGCAATGCTTGAACCCTGTGGTCATCTACGGCCTTGAGAGTCTGGTCAATCTTGACCTGAAATGGTTACAGCGAGTGGAAGGCCGATTTTGAAGGAGCAGATTGGGTTTGCAGCAATGTGTCCCTATGGCAATATTGCACTTGGAATTGGGCCTACTGATCCTTATGGCTATGGTACGAAAAAAAGAGCCACTTTGTATCTCATAATGTTGAGCGGCTCCTCTAATTTACTGCTCAAGAGAATTCATAAAGCAAAGTGTAGGCTGGGAAGCAAGTTTAGCTTTATCATGGGTATAAATATCTTATTCGGTGATGTAGGGTGGACCCCAGATTGGGGAGATAACATCAGTAGACTTAGTTTCACATTGGATAAGCATCAGGGGTTATGAGATTGGAATGAACATTTCAGTCATTTTGGGACACTGAAAAGCTATTCTTTCATCTCTGATGTTTTGTATGTATTTAGGAAAGCTCAACCCTATCTAAATCTATGCCCATCTAGTGAACTGCGGAAATTCATATTGCTCTTGCGCATAAATTGTTTGCCTGTATGTACTAGGTGTTCTTGGCTTGCTCTCTCATTGAGAGAAGATCGATTCTGTCAACTTTGGTGTATTAAGTCAAATTCTGAAACAGTTTCACTTGTTATGAGAGAAAGTCCTACCATGGGGGCAGATAACGCGAGGCATTTGGGCAAGTATACTCATCACCCGGAATCTATCCACGATGAATATTTCTGGAAGCAATGTTTTAACTCCTTAAATGGGGGCCTACACATGGCTCTATTTAGGGTATGGAAGATATTGGCCAGGCGGTTAACTCAGACATTGGTTAAAGAGACGTCTGACACTAACCCGGAAAGGACTGAGTGTACCACAGGGTATGCAGGAAAATAATTAATTAAATACAAAGCAATGAGCGTATGAACTCAGATGAGCGCATTTAATACCACATCAAGACATGTAAATCAAGTGTAGGAAGCACAAGGAACGTGAAATGAGTATCATTTAAACTATGGTATGGGTATGGTCACTGCGACCTTGGGGCTCTGAGGTCTTGATGTAGACATCTTTGTTCTATGTTTTCCTTTTGTATCTTATCCATTTGAATATGCTGTGTGATATGTTTATTGATTAATTGATTACCTGATTCTATTAAAATTGTATTATTATTGTGTGCTTGGTCTTTTCATTGATAGAGCGAATGTTCACATTGCTTTTATTATATGTATAATGTAATACTTTTACTTTTTTATGATGTTATTTTACATGTGTAAAGTTTTTGTTTAAACTATAACACATTTAAATAAAATAAAATTAAAAGTAAGGGTGGTATTCATTCATTTGCTTTATACATTTACACTCTGCTTTGAGAGTGTTTACAGTTCCGTGCAGGGGGCTAGCCACACCCAAGTATATGGAATGAAATGACCCTCTTAATCTCACACAGTGTGCCCCGTCCATTTTCATAGTTCTTCATTTGTCTCACTTTCGATGTGTGACTCTCTCTTTGTTCTCATTCACTTTGTGTGTCAATTTCTATTTGTTTCTCTCTCCACACTCCCACTTCAGTCATGTTCTCACACTCACTTTAACTCTCTGTGTACCCATCCACGTATTCACACAGTGGTCGCCCGAGCTAGTACATTTTACGACCAGAAGTCATTTTACAGTATTGTTATTTAAAAAAACTGCCAAACTCAAACGCCGTATGGGTACAACTTCGTTCTCAGATTTTCGAAATTGAACTCAAGAAACAGAAACTAGTGCCGTTCTCTAAACATCCAATACGATACTGCAGAGCAAAAACTAAATGTCCCTTTGTGACTCGTGGAAATTAATTCAAGGAATTGAAAATGAGGAAACCTTTGGCTAAATGTTCTCTAAGCATTTGTATGGATCACATTTTGTAAGGATTTTTAACAAGACTCTGCGATTTTCAGCAACTAATACATGGTGCAGCGGAGCATCTGCTGGCAAAATGCCGGTACTACATCATGAGCCCAGATACTAATCTTGCATTATTTAGAAGACTAAGGCAGTCTTTTGGTTATGAAAACCATTCAATGGACGTGTGGCAGGATTGGATAGGCGATCGTAAAAGACTAGTGGTTTCCAGAAAGGATTTGCAAATGTGTTACGAGGAAAGGGAAGTTCTGATACTAGCATATAATAATATATGAGATCATTAGTATTAATATACCACCACCAGGGTGCAACTAGACCAAAACACCAGAGGGTGGTGGCGTGGGGCAGCGGACTATGGTGAAATTGATTGCAAATCAGGACAGTGACATTGCCAAAAACATGATAGGTTTTAAATATAAAATTCCCATTATGATGGTACCTGCCAGCATGGTATTATTGTGTTTGTGTTGTGCGTGGTTGGATTTGTTATTTGGTAGTTCATGGTGCATATCCATCTGCATTGTAACATTATCCCATGTAAGACTGAGTGGCGCTACAGTTGCAGTGTCTTTTGAGGTGTCCGTGGGGAGGAAGAAGGGAGGTCCCCGCCATCTTACTAGATACTGTGGAACCGTAATTTGTACCATGGCATAGAGTAATCTGACATAGCCTGCCCATGTCTATCAACACATCTCACACAATACAACTACACCAGCAGCAAAACAACACAGGTTACACTATGAAACGTACACTACCAGAAGACACATGTCTACACTAAATTTCCCAAAACACCACATTAACCCAACACAGACACTCCAACACAATTCTCCACGCACCTTAAAAACCACAAACAAGCAGACGATTTTAACAACGTGGAGAACACATTAACCACCGCTATAAGCAAGTCACAACATGTCTAAACATTACACACTACCTATTTTTTTCAGGTCCGCCTGCATCAGTACTGTAACAAAGCATCCTTGTCATGCTCTTCTGTTAGTCCACTACCCCACCACTTACAGATCCTGGGCCACCATGAAACGGTGAAAAAGGGAGGTGTGCTTTGAAGACACAAAACGATAGCATAGCCAGGAATAGCACAGAGCTTCACTCAGTCTCATTTGTGGGAGTACTGTGAACGGCCCAGGCAACATCAGTGACTGACTTCATTTGCCTGCTCTATTGCTGCCAGCCTGCTAAGGTCTCATCTCTGGTGCAGTGATTGGCTGGTGACGTTATATTTCTACATGTCATATTAAGTGACACAGGAACTGAGGGAGAGTTTCTGCAACAATAATGCAATTCTAAGTGATGGCATCGTCGGCACCAATAGAAGAACACAAACAGGCACAATTTTGCCCCTAAAATCATGAATCTAACCTATTGTAATGAAATCTTTTTTTTAAAGGTCTGAACTGGTTAAGCAGTGAACCCTGGATTGTAGGCCACTCTGCAATGTTGGCACCTGAGACATAACATCTGTACTTAGTACACATATTTATGTTTTTGCTTTCAAGGACTCCATCATCTTGTGTTTACTTGAAAAATACACAAATCGCATGGCAACCTGACAATACATACATACTATAAAAAAACAGCCACAAAGAATCTAATTGTTCTTTTATTTTTCACATCCTGAATGAAAAAAACGAGTCCAAAAAATGCAAAATAATGATTGTCTAAAAATCTCCTACTGTACAACACTGGCTTTCAGCATGTTAAGAAATATTGGGGCTCCTATTTAAAAGTATAACTTGCAATGTGGGGACCTGCTACATTGGCACTTTACTACAAACAGGTCCCCTGCATGCAATTCTAGTCATTTCCACTCTAATGTCAAAATCAAAGTTGTAAATGCAGGTGTAATTGCTGGTACACATTAGTTTGTTTCACTTTTGGTAATGAGTAAATGCTGCCTGCCATTTATGCGTGACAAGCACGGGTTTACAATGGCATCTGCCTGCTCATAACTGGTCTAACAAAACAGACAGATTTCATAAGAATCCTTGAAGCCTGCATGACAATGTGCCTTTGTATGACAGATGGGACATACAAAAGAATGAAATATGGCATGGTGCAATAAGCATGCGTAAACGTTGTATGCATACATTTTTATGATAGACCATATTAAACATGATCCCCACTTTGAAAGATGTTGTGTAAAATGATCATCTGGTTCATCAATTGTTTTTCACACACTTCCAGCTTGTTGTTATGCTTGATGTTAAGAACATTTGATATCCACATAAAAGTAGCCCCTTTTTTAGATTTCAAGGGAGTAGACATGCATCATGCATATAAGCTCATCTTTTTAGCAGGAGCTTCATTGTGTTCCCCCCTTTTAGTGTGTGTGGAAATAGACACAGATTTGCTAGAGAATTGGAACTCTATGGGCACTTTCAGTTTGAAATTCTCCATCACGATGCCAATCGCCGAAAGACTCACACCTAAGAAAGGCAATGCTGATAACAAAAGGAAACCAATCAAACCAAACTGGACTCCGTTAATTATCTGCATTTTGCCCTGCTCATAAGGGATCTGAAAGTTAGCATGTCCCTTTGGGAACTGCCAAGAATATCCGGGGTTCGTAGCCCAATAAATCTAATGATAATGCACCCCCGTAGTACGACATATCTACCCCATAACCATTTAACCAGTAGTTCACCAATTTAATTAATCAGACAGAAAACCCCACAAAATCATCTAGCAGTCTTGGTAGCATGTCCACCTTACTCCGAGGAGTAGGGCAAATATGGACAAAGGCACATTGTACAAAAAGTATATCACATATCCTAGCAAAGTTATCTATGAACGGTATCAGGTAATATTATCCCCATATATATGGTCGGCATACATAATATCGCCGGGAAAAGGTTGTGGCGATATTATATGGGTGACCATATATATGGGGATAGGGGCAGCAACAAAAAAAAGTCCCCCACATGTTCCATGCAATAATGTCCCCACAAAAAACAGCAATTTTTCGGCGACATTTTTGCATGGTGATATTTTTTAGGGGACATTATTACATGGAACCCTATGAACATCAAGTTGAAACTGATTGGCTAAGCTGTGATACAGTTGGACCCCTAGATACGTGAATGAGTTCCACGCCCAAGATTTCAGAGACAATGAGCCATCAGCATATAATGAAACCACATAGTTCTTGACAAAAATTGCAATACCCATGTTTGCCTTATATGCTCTGAAGCATTTGAAAGTGGCTCCATGACCATTGAGAACGTAGGTTATGATATTGTTATGGCCCAGAATAAATCTTGCCGGGTCACCGTTAATTAAAGAGTCATCCAAGATTGCAGCCTTTCGGTTGAAAATTTAGTGAACATGTTAGAATGTTCCTTCAAGAGTGAATAGAAACACTCGCTCCATCTTACTACAAATCCAACGTTAACATTCACTTTAACTGTGGGATTGATGTAACTTGCCTTACACTTAAAATGAGTCTCAATGTCGGATTTGCAGTTGTATGCAGTGAGTATTACTAGTTGTAGTTTTCTGGTTCTTTTTGTAGTACTATGCAGATTTCTTTAGTGGAGTGAGCTGTTATTGTTATAGTTTTATGGTTGCATTGGTAGTGATATTTAGTAACTGTAGTGGTATGTAATACGTGTTTGTACCGTAACTTGATTATTTCCACAGTTTGTAGACTTTACCTTTTGTAAGAGTAACTCATATGTAGACTTAGTTCTTGTTTGACTTTGAAAACTGTTTTTTTAACAGAATTTGCTTCATGGAGTATGGCGTCTTGTGTATGAGTGTATTACAGAATAAGCTGGAAGTGCGAGGCACAAGAGTGTTTGACATGAAAGTGTATGGTGTACAACTCTCACACTAAAAGCATGTTGCATTATAAATGTGTGAGCTAATTTCATATATTTGATCGTAGATGTACAGTTTGTATATTAGATGTACATGTATTAAGCGCACATGTGAAATGTACTCACAAGTGAAAGCGAGTATGTCGTACGACTGTGAGGTATAAGTGGGTGCGCTGTACGAGAGTGTGTGGATCAAGGTGTAAGTGGTGTGTTAATACCATGTGTGTATGGCATTTAAGTTGTGTATGAGTGTTTTGCATGAAACAATGCAAAATGCACACATTTTATGCAGCTGCTAAATGTGTGCAAATTCACAATGAAGTAATCAGATAGTTTATTTATATTTCATGGATGTACACAATTTACTGGTCATACATGTATGGTTTGTACATGTTTCTTTATAAATTTGGCAAGTTATGCATCTAAGTTTATTATGTGCTGTGACAATTTATGGGATCACGTCAATTCTCCCCAGGGGGGAGCCCTTTCCTGTGAGGCTCGGGAGGTGAGTCTGATATGCAACAATCGCTTTAAGGGTGGCAGATAGGATATCACGCGGATAAGGACTACAGTTCTGTGATGAAACTATCTAACCCTCTTGTTCTTAAGACCATGAAACCCGTAAAGTCTGCAGAGAAACACTTTGAAAGCACTACTATATGTTATCGCAACACTCCTTCATTTCTTACTGTAAGGATTGATGCCACCAAGACAGATAAGTCTAAAATAAACATACAGTCTGACCTCAACCCATCTTCCAAGAATACTGTGAAGAAAAAGTAGTAGTAGTTATACAAACGACTGCTTTGCCAAGTACAGAAGGTACTGGGAAGAAGTATGCACGATCATAAATGCATGATCCATAGCTGCCCATGCACCGGAAATACACGACTATAACCTTGAACAGAAACTTGACATGCTCATAGTGACAGAAACCTGTGTAAGCGGATTCACTTCAACACTACAGCTAAGTCAATGCCTAGTCTGGGATGCTGAGGGAAACCCTTGTTGATATATTTTTATGTCCAGTTCGTTTACTCTGGATGACAACCCTTATTTAACACCCCTCTCTTAGAATCCCCCTGGCCCCACTGAGCCAAGAAGTAGGTTTGTTTTGCAAATTAAAAGGTTTATATGAAAATTAAACAATATATATATTGCACTTTTATAGTAAATGAATATTTGATAGCACACCTGTAAAGATGATAGTGATCAACAATGGATAATGTTACAGTGGTACACTCTTTTTGATGGCTTAGAAGTGATATAGAGAGGATAAAGTAGCTGAGAATGCTTTTATGGCTTCAAGGACAATGCAATGATTAATGAAAAATGCAGTACAGAAAATAAACTTGATATGACTTCAACAAAAGACAATGTAATCACTTTTCTTTGACAATTCACCCCCCGCCCCCGTTATGCAAGGTAAGGAGATGGAAGTAAAGCACACAGTTCTCAGGAATGTAATCAAATATAATTCAGATCCCCCCTAGCAAGCTTAGAGGAAAACAGGTTTTTTGCGCCCTGATGCCCCCGGGCCTGATGGTCTGCGCATTATAAATAAACAAATACAAATACAGGTAGGAGTTTTAAACACAGGCAAGATACTTTGATGTGGTTGCAATTAAGTGAAAAATATGCTAAAAAGGCTTTTAATTCCCTATAGGGGGTTCAGGGTAGTTGATAGATACTTTGAATCAGTTCAGGCCAGCCCTATCAATGATTCAGGGATGGTTATTAGGTTGAAAACAGATTTCAGGGATGGAAGCAAAAACAAATATTTTTACCCGTGGCTAAAATGAAGCAAAATGTCAAATCGCGGCAATTTAGTCGCGTGCGTCAGACGCAATTACAGAGGCACTATAAGGAGTAGGAAGTCGTTGCTAAGCCTAGAATATTAGCTTTAAGATGAAAGTTAAATCTCGTTCATAGCACAAAAGGTTACGGCCGATTTAGTAAAGGTAATTTTTTTCGGATTTGAAATTTTTAAAGATCAGAATGACAGATGACAGTTTTCAGTTTTAATGATGACAGAATGACACAATTCTAGGAGGCAGTTCTAATAGACTAAAATAGTTTGGATTAGATTATTTTAAACTAAGAGATTGGTTTTGGCACAGTGCTAGCTGGGTACTCACACTAGATTTTGGACAGGAATGCGACTTCGTCACCGATCGGGTCAGGATTGGCTGGACCTCTGCTAGCGGTTCTTCACAGCGATCTGGTCTCTGGCTCTCTGGTTCTGTTATCGGTTCTGCTAGCGGTTCCGGATACAGCGGTCTCTGGTTCTGCGGGTCTGGATCAAGTGGATTCTTAGCAAGCAGCAAACCGCACAGCCCGGCGGTTGAATAGTTTGCAAATGATTTTTGAGGCCTGCTGAAGAGAACTCAGCTTGTGGGTTAGCCTCTCTGCTACAAGTTCTGAAGTAAAGTTCTGGATCCCTGGAGTTCTGGATTTGAAGTCTGGAGTCTCCCGGCAAAGCGTCCCGCAAGAAAGTGGAAAGTGAATGTCTCTACCTGGGTTTCAATGTTCCTTTTATGTGTTTTGAAAATGGGTGTGTGCCTGGGCCTAGCTAAGCCTGCCCCTCTCACTTATCATTGGCCAAACTTTCCTCTCTCCCTTGATTGGGGGAAGGAAATGGAGTGTCAGAGTGATGCTGTAGGTTTTATGGTCAGAGGAACCTCCCCTTGTCAAATTGCACACAAATCTATTTCTGACCCAAATGCATATTTATCTATGTACCATTTTTCTAATATTATATGTCAAGTTAACATATTTTCTGTAGCACCAAACCATCCGATCCCTGTCTTTGTAAGATGTCGTGTCCACTGATGACAGAATTCTGCCCTTTTCATCCAGATCACGACCTCTAATCCTTTCCAAATTTTACACAAATGTGCACCAGGGGTATGGGTTTCAGATGATAAAGTGTCAGATTTTTAACATGCATACATTTGGAGTAGCAACCTTTTTTCCGCTACTATCCCCAAGAACATACCACAGGGTCCTAACACCTCTTAAAATGTGCACAGAAAAATCACAAGAATGATGATGTTATTTATATAATTTTTACAAGTCCGCACTATGAATTATCCATCTTTTTAAAATCATGCTCTGGCCCCAAAGGGGTGTGGTTTTCCAAAGCACATGGTGGAATTTCTGGTTTATCCACTTCCCCCAAGCTCAGCTTGCTCTCACAGGCACTGCCCCTCCCAGTTTCTCCCAAGAGGAAGCCATTTTACGACCCCCGCAATATAACATTTGCCTGAGCCAGGGACAGTGCTTTGTTTAGTTTCCTGTAGTCCCCAGGTGCCACTCCCCTAATTCAATCAGTGAGGTGTCATCTCCTTTTGGCAGGGGCAGCAGGATGCAGCCAGGCCTGGGAACACAGCTGCTGAATTCCCTCTCCTGTCTGGGGTAGTTTTCAGGCAGAATCCAGTTTCATTAAGCCAGGCTTCAGCTAAATGTCACTTTTGTTCCCAGTTTTTCTTCATTCAAATCCAACTCACAATTTTTACACATGCAGCTAGAATGCTAATTCTAAGTTCAAAACTATGACATTTAACAGTTGCAAACTATGTGACACTCAAAAGTAGGTCACTCATTTAATTTAAACATTTCGATTTTACTGGTTTTAAATCCAATTTCAGTTAAGTTGCTGAGATCCACAGCTCAGCCAGTTTTGTTATAAACATTGTTTTGGGCTCTTTCTCTTTCCAGATTTAGTTTGCACACAAGAATACATTCTGCCAAATGCCTGCTGGTGTTCATTGAGATTTTTGAATATCTTGTGATGTTTAAAATAGGCATTTTGGGCTTGCATTCAGGGAAACAAAGGTGATTTTAAAGCGCTTTTTTAGCCAACCGTCACTGCTGTTTTTCCTTTGGCACACATTTCACTCATGGCACTCCTGGCCCATCATGCTTGCACTGGTGGGTGGCAGGTTAGGCAACCATTTTGGTGTGCGCACAACTGCACGGTTCTCTAGGATTCTGGCGCAAATGTGGGCTTTTCCACCCTCTTGGATTTCCTAAGCCCACAGCACCAAATGTTGCAGCATAATAGTCCAAACGTGGGTCAGGACACCCAACACCTGGCTTCACAAAGCCTCTGGCCTATACTCACTATTACTATCCCACCAAACTCCACCATCCTTAGGACAGACAGAATGAATACCGTTGGCAGAGGAGTAGCTATCATCACTAAAAACCACCACAAACTTAGAGCCTGCCCCATTAACAACTTAGACGGATATGAAATCCTACTTACTAAACTCGCAACCAATTACAAAACTACTATTAACATAGTAACTATCTACAGAGCACCCAATAATAACTCTCAACCGGACTTAGACATACCACTTCTACTAACACCCCTAATCAAACCCAAAACTAAATGTATCATCCTTGGCGACTTGAACCTCGGTTTCAATGACAGACTAGATCACAAAGCAGAAGCCCTGCACAATGCCCTCAAAGATATCCTATTCACACAACTAGTGAATGTACCCACCCATATTTAATTAAGAACGTTGGACTGGGTATTATCTCTTAATACTACAGTTTCCATAGAAATGGTCACCCAACTACTCTGGACAGATCACTATGGCATCAACTTCACTATCAGGTGTAATGAATTTGAAACTCCTAAACCCACCACGTTGGACTCTTATGTAACCAGGAACATTCACAAACTATCGGCCGAAAACCTTAACCCAATTCTCAAAAACTCGATACCTACCATAATTGCATCACTAACACAAAAGATACCTTAGCTCCTTGCATCACCAGAACCAGAAAGTCAGACAAAAAAGCCTCCTTCTGCTTCAATGAGGAAGTTGTACCACTTAGGCGGATCAAACGTGCACTTGAACATTGCCACAACATATCCCATACGCCTGAAACAACTGATGCCTTCAACATAGCAAACAAAGCTTACATAGCAGCCATCATTGCACATAAAGCAAATGCGCTCAACAACAGGATTAGTAATGCAGCGTCCGACGCAAAATAATTATTTTCCATCCTCAAAGAACTGCAAAACCCCATCCCAATTATCAACCCTGTTAAACCCAGCAAAGAATGGTGCACTACCATCCAAGATGCCCTTACCGCCAAAATCAAACTATTACAAACTATTACAAAACAAAATCGTCACTAAAAGAACAATACTAGCAGAAAAACATACCAAGGCAGACCTAACTACCAGTCCCGTAGCATGTAACACCCATATCTTCCATTTTGCACCAGTTACCCAAGAAGTAGTGCTCAACAATATAGGTAAATTGAAAGCTTCTAGTTGCAAAGGGGACAATTTCCCAGCGCACTTAGTCAAACTATGTGCCCCCACCCTTACCCCCATCATTACCAACTTCGTTAATGTATACTTCAAAGCGAACTTGGTCACAGCCAGCATCAAAGAAGCCTGGATCACACCCTTATTAAAAAAGCCAACACTGGACCCCCTTTATCCAACTAGTTATGGCCGATAACCACAGTCCCTTTCCTTCTCAAAATTATTGACAAAATAGTGTACAAGCAAATACACACCCACCTCGAACAGAACAAACTCCTAGGAGATAGACAATCCGGGTTCAGGCCTAATCACAGCACTGAAACCGCACTCACCGACCTGAAAATCCAAATAGACACCATCAGAGACTCAGGAAAAATGGCTATACTGCTGCTGCTGGACCTGTCTGCTGCATTTGACCTTGTAGACCATGATAAACTTTGTGAAACATTAGCTAAAGATTTCAGTTTCTCCAACAATGCCACCCTCTGGGTCAAATCGTTTCTAGCTGAACGTACATCCAGAGTCGCCATCGGCACAGAGATGGCCGACCCCATAACTGTCCCCATCGGAGTACCCCAAGGACTATGCCTCTCCGCGACCCTTTATAACGCCTACACCAAACTCCTATTTTCAGCACGAGACGATATGGGTGTCATCTACACAAACTTTGCAGATGACACCCAGATCCTTATCCCCATCTCTGGGGACTATACCCAAGATACCCAAACTATTTACATAATCTACTCCATCATTCAAAACTGGATGGCAATGAACAGCCTCTGTCTCAATGATGCGAAGACGGAGATTCTCATCGTAGGATCGCAAGCTAGAATAAGTTAACTTCACGCAGACTTCACAGACATCAAAATGTATGGCACCTGGATACCAGTACTTAAGCAAGTTAAAACTCTCGGTGTCTATCTAGATGTAAATTTCACCATGAGCAAACACCTCTCCGCCCTCTCTTCCTCCACAGCATTCACAGCCAAACTCATTGTTCTTAGCCGCCAATTCCTGACCCCCACCAATTAAATAACTGAGGCCAGAGCACTGATATTAACTAAGCCCGACTACTGCAATATACTTCTACTAGGAACTTCCAATGCCAACATAAACAAACTACAACTGCTACAGAATAAAGCTTTGAGAGCAGCACTAGGCATAAAGAAATCAGATCACATCTCTAACATTAGGAGAGATAACCATTGGCTGCCTGTCAAAGCCAGAATTCTATTCAAAACCCTATGGGCCTCATTATAACCTAGGCGCTCCCGTAATGAAGGGTGCCGGTACGGGACCGGCACCCTTCATTACGGGACGCCCTATTACGAGGTTCCCTTTGCGGGACCCGGTAAGGACGCCTGGTAAAACCAGGCATCCTTAACGGGTCCTGCGAGGGGAACAGGGAGCTAATAACGGGCCGTTATTAACGGCACCGTTATTAGCTCCCTCCCTATTCCCATTGATCCCTATGGGGGCGCAAATGGGAATGGGGATGGGTTCATTCAAGGAGGAATTACCGGGTCCTCGAAAGTCGGAATGACCTGGTTATTCCTCATTGAAGGAACCCGGTACTGGGTCCCGGTATGGAGGCAGCCATGCCCTTATTGAGGGCATGGCTGCCTCCATACTCGTAATGAGGCCCTATGTGTTGTATATATATGCCTCACCAACAAAGCCCCCGGTTACCTCAATAAGACAATCAAGAAAAAAACAACCAATAGAGCACTCAGATCTAACAACAAGGCTTTATTAGAAATTCTGCCTCACAAAAGTATCAAAGCAAGAGGTAACAATTTTAGAGTCCTCGCCCCTACCCTATGGAACTCCCTACCACTTAGAATTAAAAATGAGGAAACTATCACGATTTTCAAAAAAGCACTCAAAACCTGGTTGTTCAATCAATCAATGTTGATGGACCTAGACACCCCACCTACATCTAGCCCACTCAGGCTTAATTACTTTCCCATGAACTATCTAGGACTTACTAAGAATAACACTGTCTTAACAAACTGTAACCATTTTGCTTCTCAGAGCCATGTTGGCCAAATGCTATTTTTTGTACATGTGTAACATTGTTTAATTAACGCACAAGATGTCTGTAACCTCGCCGTGATACCTAGGGGTTTGGCCGAATAACTAATGAAATAAACAAATAAAAATAAATAAAGTAGCCCGAGGAGGCGTGAAGAATACGCAATGGACACAAACAAAGGACTATGACACTCTGCTCGGGAGGACCCAGCTGTATGACATAAAAATGGACAGAGGATTTAATGAGAGGCCAAGCAGGCGTGAAGCATGGCAGACCTGGGACTTTTGAACATAAAAAGCAAGAAGCTACATCGAGGAAGCAAACCTCTAGTGGGGAAGATGCTGATAGCAGGTTGCAGGAGCCCTTAGCAGGCCGATGCAGAGCAGGCCTGACTTGAATATGGGAACCAACTGATGGTGGTGTGACCTCGAGGAGGTGAACCAAGTGGTCCATTAATTGCGCTGACACTGCCTGGACAATGACACCACAGGACCAAGGCACGGCGGTGGGGAGCGGAAAGAGGAGCAAGGAGAACATTCAGCAGGAAAGCTGCGACACAGCACCACGGGAAGAATAGCAACATGTCCCCTCCAGAGAAGAGGTAATGGGAGTCATAGGAGACCCAGTAGGGAATTGGGGCAGGGTGCCAAATGTAAAGAAGGCTTCAGGAGTGATCTCCCTCATCTGAGTCTTTGGGGCTAATTATGAGTTCCCCGCTCTGCAAAAAAATGCTGGTAATTCCTGCACCAGCATTTTTTCTGGATCAGGGAAACACAAGTTTGCCAGTGGGGGAAGTAAACTATCGGCCCAACAAATGCTGAAATCACTGGCACCAGAACTACCAGTGCCAGTAATTCCAGAAATCCCATCCCATGGAGTCCTACATATGACTCCATGGAATGGGAACGTACTGGTGTCTCCGCCACCCATAATATCCTGGTATTACTGGGATATAGAGCAGCAGAAATGACAAGTCAGTATTTCTGTATCCAGCTGGAATAACCAACATGATAGCGGCAAAACTATAATGAGGGCATTTGTCTCAGAAGTACCAAATGCATCAGAAGTGATCACCCTTATCTCAGACTTTGTGCCTGAAGTACCAAATCTAAAGAAGCCATTGGGAGTAATCTCACTCATCTCAGTCTTTGTGCCAGAAGCATTGAATGAATTGAATATATCTGGAGTAATCTCCCTCATCTCAGTAATTGTGTCATGGGTATGGAATGGAAAAAAAGCCTTGGGAGTAATATCCCTCATCTGCAGAGTTGTGATAAGAGTACCAAGTGTGGAGATTGCATCACAGGTGAGCCTCCTTGACTCAGTTGTTGTGTCAAATTGACAAAAAGAAAAGAACATATACATATACGGAGTAGTCTCCCTCAACACTGTATCCTCAAGGACACTAAGATTAGAGAGTACCACGAGAACAGACTCCTGTTTAAGATGTGTTAGAAGGAATCAAGAACATTATGGGAACAGTTTCCCTTGTTCTCACCAACAAGAAGAAGTTACAGATACGCTAGTCTCTCAGACTGAATTGGACTTCAATTGGAAACAAAAGGTTGCTCGCGTCTAGAGCCCAAATCTCTGTACCGATTTTCACCAAACTTGCGTGAGGACCAGCGGCTTGGTCTGGAAGCATGCTTTTGCAAATTTGGTGTAAATCCATTCAGTAGTTTTTAAAACAATTAGTGATATCTGGACTCATTTCATGATTCAGGGTCCACAAACGTTTCTGGACCAACCCCTCTTCATGTGCCCCTCTCAGAGGAGCAGGTGTCTCTGATCACTGCAGGAGCAGTGACTCAATCCACAGCTGAGCTGGAGCTTCAGCTGTCTGGAAGGTAGGCCCCCTGGCTGCCCTGCCACCCACTGCTGAGAGCAGTTTTCTCTGACACCCATTCCGATCCAAAAGCAGATGTAAATTGTGCTCATGTGCTGCCGTGCATTTAATATTGCTGCTTTTGCACCATCCAAATACGAAAATCATTCTGGTGCCGAAAATCGCTGTGCCTCCATTTCTTAACATGAGGCTTCTCCATTCTAAGATGGCCGCCGCCCCAGACCACTGATGTTGCCTAGTTGCAACCTTTACCAGGCCCTCCCGGTCGCCCTGATTGGCTCCTCACCCCTTAAGAGGACCAATTCCTCGCCGGCAGGCGAGCGCCGGCCCACCCACTAAGGAACCCCAACAAGGAAAAAGCTCCTGTCCTGATCCTGTCCAGTGCCGACAGAGACCAGGGCCAGGAATTCTGGCCGTGCATCCCGTACCTGCCTGGACCCATCATCTGGAAACTTCTCCCTTGCCGGGTAAGAACACTAGCCTCCAATAACATATGTGACTATATCTTCCCGACATGCTGAGCTTCTTACCTTGGGCCCTTGTCGGATCTTTATCTCAAGTCTGCAATTACGGATAACTTAATTACTTTGTTCCATACGCCTGCGCAACTACCCACACGGCCCATGCTCCTCCTCCCTCAATCAGCTGGCGCACAGCTAATCATCCACACCCCTGTTAATGTAATGCCGTGCACTCTGCACCTCTATTGAGCTATAAACAAAAATTAGCACCTACGGCATGTAATGTTTAGCATTTGCATTTAGCATTTCTTTAGTCATCAGGCCTTGCATTGAATACTTTGGCATCTGAGCCCCCTGGCATTATGTTTTAGCATTTGCATTTATTAAATTACTTTAGTGTGTTCCAGTAGATACTGCCATTAGAGCTTTCCGCCCCCAACTACATGCCACGCTATCACTCATACCTATTAAGTTGCCTATCCATATCTTGCTCTCGCTCCGCTTTTGATTCTGTGTTTATACTGCCTGCTTATGACCTTCGCATCCTGCTCTGTTGCCTAGCTGAACCTTGCACAAACTTATTGCATTTTAGCCTTGTTATGACTAGCGCATTTAGGTGCCTCCTATGCTATGTATTTTAGTCATTATTTGATTGCCACATCTAGGTGCCCTCATTCATTGCCTTTTAGCCTTGTAATGACTAGCGCATTCAGGTGCCTCCTATGCTATGTATTTTAGTCATTGTTTGATTGCCACATCTAGGTGCCCTCATTCATTGCATTGTAGCCTTGTTATGACTAGCGCATTTAGGTGCCTCCTATGCTATGTATTTTAGTCATTGTTTGATTGCCACATCTAGGTGCCCTCACTCATTGCATTTTAGCCTTGTTAGGACTGGCGCATTTAGGTGCCTCCTATGCTATGTATTTTAGTCATTGTTTGATTAATCACATCTAGGTGCCCCCACTCAGTGCATTTTAGCCTGGTTGGGACTGGCGCATTTAGGTGCCTCCTCTGCTATGTATCTTAGTCTTTGCCTATTTTTGCCTCACAGATTTGTGTCCCTACTAGCGAATGGTATCTAGACCACACAGATTCTGCCACACTTGGCAAAATGCACCTAGCATTTTAACGTGACTGTTCTTAGTGACACAGTTACCGATACCTAGTACCCCAGACAGCCGGAAATACTAGTCTGCTTACACCAATTGGCATTGCTAGCTACCAGTGATAGCTTTGCACTATGTCCAGCTTACTCAATATTTATACTATAATGGTCATGGCCACGCTTCATGCCCCCACTACCCAGAAGTGCCATATTGAAGATCCCCTATGCAAGTCAGTTCTCGCGCCTCCTCTCCCACTCACCACTCCCAAGTTACTCAATTACTCTGGCCATACCAGCCCCTTGCACCAGGTCATACCAGGCCAACTAGCCTATACCTCTCAGCCTATCCCAACTCACGAGAGAAACCTCAAATTACGCGCCAGACTCAATAAACTATGAACCTCTTAGAAGATCCCTTCCCGCTATAAAGCGTACAATGAAAGGCCAACAAACCAAGATATGTAATGGTCCCAATCCCCCTCACTCCCCACCAGTGAACATAAATACCCACACTTTCAAGTTCAAGACAAATACTATCTCATCAAATACTGCCCTAACTAAAATGGACCCTGAAGGACATTCCTTTAAGGGAGCACTCCTTAATGTAAGATCCTTAGTGGCACACGCCATCGACCTAGCTGACCTAATCACAGAAGCCAATCTAGACTTTATCGCTATAACCGAGACCTGGCTACACAGTGCGGCAGGTCCATCACTCATGCTGGCCATTCCCGACGGTTACACCATATCCAGGCAGGACCGAGAAGGCTCCCGTGGAGGTGGAATCGCCATTATATCCAAAATAAACCTATCATTACGACTAGCCCCTGCCACAACCATGCAATCTTGTGAAACTCTCACTGCGAAAATCCCTATAAACAATACCCAAACCCTATCTATTCATCTAATTTACAGACCACCGGGTCCACTTGGAACCTTCGAGAAAGATTTGCATAGCCTTCTGTCCAACAATACCAAAACTACCTCACAATTGCTGGTACTAGGGAACTTTAACCTTGGCTTCAATGACCAAGCAGATGCTCATGCATCAACTATTGCCAATACCCTTAACACCTTAGGACTAACCCAAAAAGTTAACACCCCTACCCATGTGAAGGGCAGAATACTTGACTGGATCGCTGACTCCAACTGCTCAGCCAGAGTCTCCTCTATGACGCCCCTATCTTGGACTGACCACTCTTTGGTGTCCTTTAACCTACTAACCACTAAACCACTCATTCCAGTCCTACAGGTGGCTCCACCCTGCCCCACAAGAAACAAAAATAATATTACAGTGGATAATATTATTCCCCTGATCCTTCCAACCTTAAATGCACTGCCAGACAACCTCAACCCTAGTGATATGATATGATATGAGATGATATGATATGATATGATATTGCATTTATAACGCACCTATACACAGGTGTTTCAAGGCGCGACGAGGCGGGGAGGGGGGAACAAGGGGAAGACAGACAACGATCCTACTAGGCCAGGTGTCATTCAGATCGTGCAAGTCCAGGGGTAGGGGGAAGGGAAAAGTGCAAGGGGAAGGGGAGAGGGGGAAGTGCAGAACAGGGTAAGTAGAATAAAAAATAAATAAATAGGGCCAGCTGGTGGCAAGTGCAAGGTAAGTGCAGACAAGTGCAGGGATGGGGGGGCTGTAGGGATACAGAGACAGTCCTGCAGTGGAGGGGTTGCCAGGGAGGCAGTGCAAGAGGAGAGTGGCTGGGCCAAGGACCGAGGTCGGTGAGAGTGACCCAGGTGCAGGTTCAGTGCAGTTTCAGTGAAGAATTTAGCAGGGGAGAGGGAGAGAGAAAGCAGAAGCAAAGAGGAAGGTTTTGAGGTGCTTCCGGATCCGGAGATGGTTCTCCTCAAGTTTCAGCGAGGCAGGAAGGCTGTTCCAGAGGGAGGCCCCTGCTGCAGAGAGAGATCGATCCCCAGCTCGTTGCTTCGAGAAGCGGCTGACCCTGAGGGAGTTGGAGACAGATGAGCGAAGGGCTCGGGAAGGAAGATATTTAGGAAGATATAGTTGAAGGTATTTAGGCCCCAGGCCCCAGAAGGCCTTGTGGATAATGCAGAGGGTTTTGAACTTAATCCTCGCAGCCACTGGGAGCCAGTGTAGAGATTTCAGTCCAGGAGAGATACGGTCCCTGGGCTTGAGGCCAAGGACAAGTCTCGCAGTCCTGTTCTGGATGAGTTGCAGAGGGCGGAGAGTGGAGGCAGGCAGATTAAGATAGAGGCTGCTACAGTAGTCCAGCTTCGAGAGAACCAGGGCTCTGGAGACCGTGAGCTTCTGGGGGGAGGAGAGGAAGGGAAGAATACCTCTGAGGAGGTGCAGCTGGTAGTGTGACTTCTTAGAGACGTCAGATATATGAGGAGAGAAGGAGAGTGTGGAGTCGAAGATGACCCCGAGGTTTTTTGCCTTGCAAGTAGAAGCAGGAAGTGGGCCAAGAGAGGCTGGCCAGAGAGCTGCAGGGAAGGAGGGAGTGGGTGTGCTGATGAGTAGAATCTCGCTCTTACTGGCATTAAGGCAGAGGTCATTGGCGGCACACCATTCCTGGATAGCAGACAGACATTTTGAGATGAGGGAAGGAGAGGAGAAGGCTGAGGGTAACCTGAAAATGAGCTGGGTATCATCCGCATAGCACTGAAAGTTGGGGCAGAGAGTGGCGATGCGGTGGGCAAGGAGTGCCAGATACTGGTTGAACAGCCAGGGAGAGAGATTAGATCCCTGGGGGACACCTGAGGTAGAGAAAAAGATGTCAGAGAGGAAGGACCCCAGCTGGACCTGGGAGGGTCGATTGGAAAGGAAAGAGGTCAGCCACGCCAGAGACTGACCAGTGATACCCAGGTTATCACGGAGACGGTTGAACAGGATCGCATGGTTGACAGTGTCAAAGGCAGAAGAGAGATCGAGCAGAATGAGAACACACGGAGTGTTGGAGTCGAGGTTCGAGAGCAGGTCCTCACGGATGTTCAGGAGAGCAGTTTCCGTGCTTCTGGCAGCTCTGAAGCCAGATTGATGGTCATGAAGACTACCAACAGATTCAGCATGGAGATTAAGCTGGGAGATGGCCAGTTTCTCCAGGAGCTTGCCCAGGAAGGGATTGATGGAGATTGGGCGATACTTAGCCAGGCAGGAGGGGTCGGAAGAGGGTTTCTTAATAAGAGGGTGCACAAGGGAGTGCTTAAGGGGGATGGGAAGACTCCAGAGGCATTGGTCAACGAATACAACAATATCATGCGTACCACTATGGACAAAGTCGCCCCACTCAAAATGCGAACAAGCAAACCCAAGGCACACTTAAACAAGTGGTTCACGCCAGAACTTAAGGTCCTGCGCTCAACCAAAAGAAAATGAAAATCTGACTGGAAACTATGTCCAACCGAGGAGAACAAAGTTAACTTAACTAACATCTCTCGGCATTACAAAAATGAAATTTGCCTAGCAAAGAATAACTCTTACAATGTTTGCATTGCCAACTCTAACACAAGTATGAAGGAACTCTTCTCCATCCTGAAATAACTTGAGTCTCCCATTGCCACACCAGATACCTGTATTAAGGACCAGACCTGGTGCACAGATATCCAAACTGCCCTAGCAAATAAAATTACCACGCTGCAAAATAAAATCCAACTAAAAAAAGAATCCTTAAACCTCCCAAATAAGCCGCCACTCAATGACACCACCAACGACCCAACTAACAAATTCTCCTTCACTAAAACTACCACCTTAGAGGTAGAGAAAACCATCCTTTCCCTCAAACCTTCAAATTGCAAAGGTGACATCTGCCCAGCTCAACTAATAAAAGACGCTGCCAGAGACCTCTCACCATTCATTTCCAAATTGATAAACGCCTCCTTTGCCACAGGCAACATCCCGCTTACCTAAAACTATCATGGGTGCTCCCACTTCTCAAGAAGCAGACTCTAGACCCCCTCATCCCCACCAACTATCGGCCCATTACTACGGTACCTTTCTTACTGAAAATACTAGACAAGGTTGCCTATACACAAATTCAAAGACACCTTGAACTACATAATCTTTTGGGAGTTAGACAATCTGGTTTCCGCCCACTCCATGGAACCGAAACTGCCCTCATTGATTTAAAGACCCAAATAGATGAACTGAGTGATCAAGGTAAGACAACACTCCTCCTTCTACTTGATCTCTCAGCTGCTTTCGATCTGGTGGACCACAAGGTCCTTTGCAAACACTTGGACACTGCTGCACACTTCTCCAACCATGCCATTAAATGGATTGAATCCTTTTTGAGCGAGAGAACAATGAGAGTCTTCTCCCCTTCAGCAGCAGCTGACCCTTCACCAATCACGTGCAGAGTCCCTCAAGGCTCTTGTGTCTCACCGACCCTATACAACATATTCACTAAACCCCTCTTTGATGATCTGGACCTTCTAGGTATCACCTACACGAATTATGCAGATGATACACAGATTCTCCTCCCGCTTTCTGGGGATCACAGCAAGGACAGGGAGTTGGTGAATAGGGTGTACCTCATTATTCAGGCATGGATGGCATCCCATGGCCTCTGCCTGAATGATGATAAGACCGAGCTGATCATCCTGGGCACGCTGGCCAATATCAACAAGTTAGGCAAGGACTACTCCATGTTTAACATAGATGGCAATAGCATTAAGGTTTCGAGAGAAGTAAAAACACTAGGTTTATGTCTCGATTCCACCATGTCTTTCACCAAACAAGTTAACTCCTTAGCTTCCACTACAGCTTATACCTGTAAATTAATAAGAGCAGGTAAACCTTTCTTATATAACAATAGTTGCATGATCCTAGCGAGAACCTTAATATTATCCCGACTTGATTATTGTAATGCCCTTTACAGTGGTGCTAACACAACTATCATCAAAAGGCTACAAATCTTACAAAATAATGCCATCAGATCTGATCTAGGCATAAATAAAAGGGAACATATCTCCTATATCAGACACCAATACAAATGGCTTTCCACTGACAATACAATCCATCTAAAAATGTTCTCCTTGACGCACAAAGCCCTCAACAACGCTGCTCCTAGCTACCTGATGGACAAAATAAAAAGAAAAATCTCCAGTAGGCCTACAAGAACTCCCAACTCCAACTGCCTGGCAATTCCTAGATTTAAACTTGCTAAAATTGGTGGTACCAGTTTCCCTGTGCTAGCTGCCAAATGGTGGAATGCCCTGCCACACAACCTGAGAATAGACCAACCTTTCTCACACTTTAGAATAAATCTTATCAAACACCTCAATGACAAAATACATCTAAGGTACTGATAGACACTTGTGTTATGCTATTTTATCTGAATGTATATATGTATTATTAGAGATACATCATAATTGTAAATAATTATAGTAACATTGTACATATTGACCGCCTCGCCTTATAGCAATGCCTCCGACTCTTGATTAGATATGATCCCTGCTAAGTCTGTACATACCTTCTCCTTATCACTGTAAATTATGTAACACTGTAATCCTATGTAACATTGTAAGCTTTGCATATTCTCTTCACTGCGCCCGGTTACCCTTGGGTCTGGCGCGCATTACAAATAAACAAACAAACGAACCAGAGGGTGGGTTGATGTCCGTGGACATCCAAGAAGCACACTGATTGGATGTTCAAAAACCTGAGGTACGCCATCCTTTTTTAAACAGTCACCATATTGGATCCACAGACAGCCGCCGCTCTCCACGGACAGCACATTGAGAAATAAGTCTGGAAATTACATTTGGGGTAATTTTGTGGCCGAATGAGGGCCTGGAAAAGGTCGGGAGTGGTACAAATTTGGTAGAGAGTTGTTTTTATAGGTGAAAAAAATGATGCAGTTGCTGCTGAGTCTGTGGTCACTTTTATTGTCCACAGACATCATTCAGAGTGGGTAGCTTTAGGGTGAGTCTTGTTATTTGAAGTTGTGTTGTACATACTTGTTATATGGTTTAATTCTATTGTGGTGGTTGGCAATGCCCCCAAGAATCTGGACACTGGTCAAAGCCATAGTAATATGTTTATATAAAGAAGTTGTAATATGCTGCAATATTATAATTGAAATGTATATGGTATTTATGATCGTAGTAAAATGTAGGATCATCGTTATGGAATCTGTATTTGTTTTTTTGTGTGTAATCTCTGTTCTTTTTCTGTGAAAAAAGTATAATGTGTTAAACAAGATAGTTTAAAACGTTCAATTGTATACAATTGTACATAAAGAATTACTTTTTTACTCTCATAAAAGTACATTCTTTGTACTATGTTTGGTACAACATTAGTGTCTGATACACTGTTGTTGTATTGACATGAAATAATCATTGGGTCATTGAGAAAAAAATCCATAGTGAATTCAAAAAGAAATCTACTGTAATTACAGTTTTTGGCATTTACATAGTTTTAAATAATATACATGTTACAGAAAACCTGTGTGTGGTAGCATGGATATATTATGTGAGTGTAAGTGTGATAGGATGTTTGTTTGAAGTGTGTTGAAGTTAAGGTTATGTTTAAAGTAGTTAGATACCTGCTGGTGTATTCTAACTATATTGGCATTTACAAGTCGTTGTGTAGTAACAATAAATATGATAGCATATTTTAAGTGTATTACAATTAAACATATTTTTAAAGTACTTAGATTCCTCTTGGCATACTCTAACCGTATTGGATTTAAAAATTACTTTTGTTGTATTATCTATGTAGTTATATACCTGTTAGCGTATTATAACTGTTTTGGATTATAAAATTACTATTGTAGTATTATGGATGTAGTTAGATACCCGTTGGTGTGTTCTAACTGTGTATTGTACTATTCTTTAGTGAGTAATTGTGGGTTGAAGGAATATTAAGTAGGCATTTGTTAGATTTGCTGGTAACCTATGTTTTAAACTAACGTTACATTCAAACCAACCACTTGTTTTTTGACCTATGCAGTATAGCGTCCTGAAGTGGTTGTGGCACCATTGTGGTAGATTCTGCCTACTGTTGTGAAGGTTTTCTTGCCAAGAGATACTTGGCCATGTGTGAAGCTAGTAAGCTTACTTTTATTTTTGGTACTATCTGAATTGTACCTTAGAAGCATTAGTATCACATATTGGCTGTGTGAGTTTATGTGTATGCTGGAACGATTGTCTGAATTGCCTAAAGGTCATAATATGCCATGATTTGCATTCTGCGGAAACTGGTGAAATGGAATGCTTTGCTGTTGTGGCTCAGAACTGGAGGTGAACTTCCAGCGATGGCTACTATGTGGCATTGTGGAATGTGTGACTTGGCTCAAATAGACTTTCCTACTGTTGGGAAGGGGGCAGCCCCATCCCACCACCCTGAGTGCACCACCCTAAGTGCTTTAGAGTGAAGCAAGATGCATTCAAAGTACTGATGGTCCAGGGACGAGGGGGACGGTGAAATCACTATAATCAGATATAATCAATCCACATAGTGTAGTGCAGGATGCGAGCAACATTTCTAATTTGAGTAGATATTATTAATCATAGGTAGAATGTAAGGCCTGCACAGTGAAAGCAGCATTGTGTGCACTAGGCCCAAATTGTGAGACAAAGGCAATCACCAGCCATGCTCAAGCTCCCATGAGGACAGCCCACATCCCAAACCGCCACAACACCTATTGATTTATTCTAACATTGTTGCAAAGATGTGTTTTTTACTTAAGAGGAATGTGCCCTACAAGGCTGTGATCACAGACCGGCACTTGGTGTGCATGTTAACGCACACTGGCCAAAGCATGACCAGGTCCATCCCCAGACGACCACGAGTTGAAGCCCATATAACTGATTAAACCTTAAAACCGCTGAATTCCATGGCACCAGGTGCCTTTTGACCACCAACCCCAAAGTAACAAGTACTGAAATGTTCAAAGAGGACGAACAGGGTACATCGTTGAGCAACAATCGTATGATTTGTATTGTGAGTTGCAGGGAGGGATAAATGATGGTTTAAAACGAGAGTGGAGACCTTGGAGCTGGATGGCACGGAAGGGAGTGAGTGAAATGTGTGTGTGAAGGTAAGAGTATTTGTATTTATTTTATTTGTATAGCGCAAACCAGGCCCAAGGGCAACCGGGCGCATATCTTCAGAGCAAAGTTACATGAGGAGTTACAGTTGCAGCTACAGTCAGAAATATGTATACGAAGGAGCAGTATATTACAAGAACAGTGCAGATTTGTTCAAACATAGTCAAGCATACATAGAGTAGTGATACATAGTGATACGCTCAGTAGGACAGTTAGTTGTGTGCAATGACTATCCACTGCTTAGCCTTTTGTTTAAAGAGGTTGAGGGACGTAAGGTTTCTCATGGTGGGTGGTATAGTGTTCCAGATTTTGGCGATCTGGACGGGGACGCTGACACCTCCAGCTGTTTGAAGGTTGTATTTAGGGATAGTGAGGCATTGAGATTGGACAGATCTAAGTGGCCGAGATCGGATGTGTTGAGTGAATCGTGAGGCCAGGTAGATGGGTGCTTGGTTGTTCATGCATTTGTAGGTGAGGGCCAGCGATTTCAATGAGATCCTTTGGGCGACTGAGAGCCAGTGAAGGTTCTTCCTAGTTTCAGAAATATGAGCTGATCTAGGAATGTTGAGGGCCGCTCTGATCGCATTGTTTTGGGTAATCTGGAGTTTGTCAAGGTTGCGTTGGTTAGTTCCTTGGTACAGTGCATTACAGTAATCCAGTTTAGACATGACCAGTGTCCTGGCTAGGGTGATGCAATTCTGAGTAGAGAGGAATGGGTGGCAGGCTGTGATCAACTTGCAAGTGTAAGCTGAGGCAGTGACAACTGCATTGGTTTGTCTGAGTAGGGAGAGTGTGGAGTCTAGGTATATTCCTGATGTTTTGGTATCTTTGGATACCTTGATGGAGTTACCATCAATATTGAAGGAGCTGAACAATGGGTTCAACTTGTTAAGTCTCTGTTGTGTTCCTAGGATGAGGAGCTCTGTCTTGTCGTCGTTGAGACAGAGCCCATGTTGGGCCATCCAGGCTAGTATGACTTGGTAGATGTCATTCAGAGCTTTGGAGTCTACAATGTGATCACCAGTGATAGGAATGAGTATCTGGGTGTCGTCCGTGTAATTAGTGTAGGTGACACCCAGATAGTCAAGCACGTCGAACAATGGTTTGGTGAATACATTGTAGAGTGTAGGGGATACACAGGACCCTTGAGGGACTCCACAAAGGACTGGCGTGGGGTCCGCAGAGGAGGAAGGTGAGAATACTCTCATTTGTCTGTTGTCTAAGAATGACCTAATCCAATTAGTGGCTGTGTCAGAAAAGTAGGCCGCAGTTTTTAGATGATGGCAGAGGATTTGGTGATTGACCAAATCGAAAGCTGCAGATAGGTCCAGTAGGAGTAGACGGGCCAGTTTACCGTTGCCTTTTAAGTCCCCAATCTGCGTTTTGAGGTCTAGGAGGACTGTTTCTGTCCCATGCTTGGGTCTGAAGCCCGATTGTCTGGTACCAAGGAGATTGTTTATGTCTAGATAATTCTGTATCTGTAGATATGACACTCTGTCTAGTATTTTTAGCAGAAACAGGACCATGGTGATAGGCCTGTAGTTAGTTGGTACCTCAGAATCTAAGGTTGTTTTTTTTAAGAGAGGGATGACCCAGGCGTCCTTCAGATTCTTGGGGACCGTTCCTGATTGAAATGAGGAATTAATAAATGTAGTTATGAAGGGAGCAAGGTCGTGCGCTGATTCCTTGATGATACCAGCTGGGCAGGAGTCACCTTGGCAGTTGGAGGGTTTTAAGTTACACATGATTTTCTCAACCTCCGGGATGGTGAGCGGCACAAAGCTGAATGGAGAGTGGGAGAAGGGGGTGGTTGTTTTGGTCGTCGTGGGTATAGTTAGAGGTGAAGAGAGAAGGGTGTTTTGTTTGGCATTTATTTTAGATTACATGGTGGTTATTTTAGTGAGGAGTGCATTTTGGATGTTATTGAACCATGTGCTGTCTTTACTGCAGGTGTCAGGGACAGGTGAAGGAGATTGTAATTCTTTGAGAATTTTGAATAGCTCCTTCGTGTTTGATTCAGCTTGTGAGATACGCTGGTTGTGGGTCTCTTTTTTGGCTTGTAGGATGGCTTCCTTGTAATTAAGGGAGGTGATGAGAAGGAGGTCTTTGTTGGTCTCAATCGGAAGACTTTTCCAAAGAGCTTCGGCTTTACGTTTTTCTTTGTGCAGAACTCTAAGTTGCGGGGTGAACCAGGAGTTTAGATGAGCTCGTTGTTTACCTTTCCGTAATTTGAGCGGTGCTATGGCATTGATGGCTTTGAGTCTAGTATGATTAAAGGTGGCTACTAAGACAGTGGGGTCGTTGTGCTGCGAAGCGCAGCTGTTTAGAATGGGGAGGATGAGAGGGAGTAGTTTGTCTGTAGTAATGTCCTTTTTGTTCCTGGTGGCAATGGTCGGGGCTATAGAAGGTTTGGGGTAAGGGTTGTTGGCTGGTAAATGAAAGATTATGATGTGGTGGTCGCACCAAGCACAAGCAGAATTAGAACTTATCGATATGTTGCAATTAAGATCAGTAATCCAGTCAATCGTTCTGCCCTTGTTATGGGTAGGTTCTAGGATATGTTGCTGGAAGCCTAAGTTGTCGAGGGTGTGGTGACCTCAGTGGCCATGTGATCCTTGGGGTCAGATAAGCCGAGGTTAAGTTCACCTAGTAATAGCACCTGAGATTTAGGCTTGGTGTTTTAAGCCAGGATGGATGTAACATCATCAATGAATGAGCCGAGCGGTCCTGGTGGTCGGTAAATGAGGTGTATTGTTGCTGTGTTGTTAGGTGAGAGGGTTAGTTTCACAGATAAAGATTCAGCAGAGCTAAATTGGGTGTTGGGGATAGTCCTCATAGTGATATTATATCTATGTATAAATGCGACTCCTCCACCTTCGGAGTTGGATTGACGGTCGCTTCTGTTGATGGAATAGCCATCTGGGATGGCAAGTGCAAGAAGTGGGCCCAAGGCTGCATGTAACCAAGTTTCAGTAATGGCGATGTCCCAGAACCTCCTTTGTACCGGTCTTGAGGCCTGCAAGGTGCACAGTATAGTGATAAAACAGCATTATGTCAGGAGTAAAGTTAATTTGTTCTTTAACCTTTGACATGAGAAGAAGATGATCACTGCAGCACCCACATGATGGAAGACGGACGGACTGGATGGGAATCCAATGACCTGGAATCTCTTATCGAGCAGGCCGATCATGTGTATGTGAACACCAACCAGCCGTGCGGGTTTTTACTATATGTATTGCGTCATCTATGGCAATGTTTTCCTTTATAAGATTCTTCTTGTATTATTGTTTGGTAGAACGTTCTTAGTGGCAGAGTTATTTGCTGTTGCTCTCATCTGCCACTTTAAGCAAAGTCCTCTCTGCTCTTTGAAGTGGGGTGTGACTCAGAGGAGAGTGCAGGCTGGTGTTGGAACCCTGTGACAGAGGAGTTCTGGTGAGCACGTACATGTGAGCAGATTCTTGTAAGCGATAACAAGTAGGTGACAGATGCATGGAGAAGTGTGGGAGGTATGAACACATGGAGAGTGTGGTCATTGATGTGACGTGGGTGAGGTTTGTGTATTTTTCATCAGTGTTTGAACTGTGAAGAGATAATTTCAGTAAGGCATTATAAGGTAAGGCATAGGTAAGGCATGGAGCCCCTCTTCGGAAGGGGAGGGAAGGTGGTACCACAATAAAGTATATTATTTAATATACTCTGCTCTCTGCTCTTTGAAGCGGAGTGTGACTCCGAGTAGAGTGCATGCCTGTGTTGGAACCCTGTGACGTAGTTCGGGTGAGCATGCACATGTGAGCAGATTCCTATAAGCGATAACAAGTAGGGGACAGATACATGGGGAAGTGTGAGAGGTATGAGCACGTGGAGAGTGAGGTCATTGATGTGACGTGGGTGAGGTTTGTGTATTTTTCATCAGTGTTTGAACTGTGAAGAGATTATTTTAGTAAGGCATTATAAGGTAAGGCAAAGGTAAGGTAGGGAGCCCCTCCTCGGAGGGGGAGGGAAGGTGGTACCACAATAAAGTATATTATTTAAAGAGGAATACAGAAGTAAAAGTTGTGGCCTCATGATAGGCCTGGAATAAGTAGTGGTTGTTATTTTAGCTTGTTTTTTTATTTTAGTGTATTGTATTTGCATTTTATAGGATAAAGAGAAGGCCCTAGGAGGGGCAGTAATTATGGGTGTCACAGTGTGGTGTGGCTTTGGATGGTTTTTTGGAGTGGTGTGTGTGTGTAAGGAAGGGGGACAGAAGAGGGTGGGGTTGTTTTTCTTTTTTGTAACAAGCAAGCAGCAGTATGCACGGTGCGTTAGCGGGACTTTGTTGGTTAAGTCAGAGATAGACATTACTAGCATGGGGGAGGAACACCAATAGAGCACATGTGTAAGGCCCTGCCACTGTATCGTGATGGTGTACAGGAGGGCGCACAGTCTTCTGTCGGGCCCATAGGTCAGAGCACACCCTCTAGTACCTGTAAAACAAGATAGCTGCACCTTGAGGAGGTTGGGGTGCATGATTCACATACTCCAACACAATTCAATAAGGACAGCTCAAAATGTGGCAAAGAGACTAAGAAGTTCATAAAGGTTTATTTCATTTCCCTGCTGACAGCGAGCAGCCCTATCTGCTGTGGTCAAGTTCCCTGTCTCAAAAGCACCCCCTCATAATTCCCCAGAGCTCATTTTTATAGGCAAATATGAGGAGGCAATCTGCCCCCACCGCTCAAGCTCAGTCTTAGACAACCTCATCGTTAGCATTAGCTCATTGGGCAATTAATTTTAATTGGACTAAAACCCTCAAAATGAAATACGCTCTAGCATGCATTCCTAACTCTTCTTTCGGTGCACTGTTTAATTATAATTTTATACAGCTGGATTCTTCAGATAAGGGTTTCGACCAGGCCCGATTTAATGTCTGGTTTCTGTCCATCGGTCAAGTTTCTGAAAGCATGGTGTCCTCGAACGTCTCAACTTTAAAATGAGCTCATCATTACACACTTTGAGCACTACTCAGTTTCTTCTTATTTTGGTCACAATTTGGTTACATGTATTTTCATTAAAGGCATTTTAGCCAGACGATTTTCTGTCTGTGTTACAGATTATCTTATTGTTCATTCTGTGCCTTGCCACCTTATTACATCACAGTAATGCCATTTTCGACTTTATAAACACAATGCCTTTTGAATACTAGTATATTGTAACATTATAAATACCATGTTCTCATAATTGCAACACCACATAAGTCCCTTCGAATTTCTCTGTTTAGGTTTAAGTGGGGGGGGGGCTCCACTTCATTCAGCTGTTGATTCAATATATATATATACATATATATATATATATATATATATATATATATATATATATAGGTCGGGACCTTCATTACACTCAACAACAACTTTAAACCATATTCTATTTCCATTCACCTTAACATTTATCTAAACATTTCTTAACACGATCTTATAATTTGGTATATACTAACGTATTGTCATACTTAAAACAAACATGTGTGTGTCATCTCCTTCCATGTAAGCCCTACTTCCTGTAATTGTGTGCCTTTAATTTAACTGTATGCCTTGGACGATTCACAGCCATTGTGAGACTCAAGAGGTTTGGACAAGCTTTGAGGTAACCCATTAGCCCATTGTCTCTTCGTATGTCACACCTTGTCTGCAACACCCACCCCAACAAAGTACAATCTCTCCTTGAGCATCTTCTCCTGCCCATGAATATCATTTCACTTCGTCCTTCCCTCTTGACAACTGTCTTTCCTTTTCTGTATCTTCCGTTGTAGTTGTCATGAGTCTGACGTTAGTCGACCGTCTGCGTCCTGTCCCCTTTTCCTTTCCACTGTGCTGTTTTCACAGTCGGTCTCCCAGGTTTCTTTGATGCTTAGACCAGAAGTCTATTGTTTTTTCCTTATCACATGAGGTTCAGTGTTTTTTCCAGAGTGTCTATCTTTCAAAAGGGTTCATTGTTCAATGAGTCCACAAGAGGGGACGGTTCAGCATGGGGATGCAGGGTTGGGGGAGTCTTTTTCAGACAACGTCGGGCTCTCCCTGTGTTTCTCTACGACCTCACTCTCCTCACGCAGTTCAACGTCAATTTTCCAAGGCATACAGGTCCCTCGACGTATACCTGTAATATAAAATGGAATGAGTTTCTTTTGTATAATAAACAGGTCTCCACTTATCTAACACATTTCCTACCAACTCATTTCCTTAAAACCTCTTTTTGCATTTGCTCTTTACCCTATTCCCTAGAAATCGAGACATTCCCTCTTATTTGACACCCCTGCCTCCTAGCCAAGCTACAAAACATTTCCTTTTATACATTTCCCTTTGTGGGTCTTTTTCACACCATAACTAAAATACCCCCATTCCTAGCTCTGTGTCTGCTGGTTTGGAAAATTATTTTTGTTTTCAATACCAATCAATACATTACGTCCATCATGGGACACATTTTCTCCTTCCGGGTGCCACATGCAACCCTAAGGAGACAAAACAATTAAAGAAGGATGTCTTCTCCTTTCCTGGTCTTCTAGGCGCGTCCGTATTAGATGACAGAAACGTCCTTGGGGATCTCTGTTGTCTGTAGAAAGTCATTCGGGCATTTGCAAGGGGTCAGGTTTTCTTCCTGACTTTAACCCCCTTCCTCCCTTTCTGCTATCAAAGAATACTCTCTGGGTCACTCTCCCCTATTCGTTGGTGCACATAAACAACTAATTCCCAACCACCCCACGGGGATACTTAGTTTCGGCTGGGTTCTTTGCTCAGGTTAGCTGTATTCTTCCAGGTTAGCAGTAAATTCTTGCTGGTTAGCTGCACATACTTCTTTAGCTTAGCAGTAAATTCTTGCTGGTTAGCTGCACATACTTCTTCAGTTTAGCAGCCATTCTTCCTATTCTTTTTTTCTAGTTGGGCCATGGTCTATGTTTATGCTTTGCGTTCATCCTAAGGAGATAAAACAGAGGTGTTTCGCTGCGCACCACCCCTATCTAACTTGATCTAGCCTACCCCTGTCTTCTAAGACTATGGCACCAATTCTTACTACGTGCCTCCACCTTTATTGTTCCCATTAATGTTTTGCCTATTCTAATGCTTGCATACCTCTATCATAACAATCCTTTTGACATTATGAACATAAAAATAATTACTCACCTTCAATTTTACTTCTGTTTTCTGTGGTTGTCTGGAATGGTGTGTTCACACCCTTTTGACATGAACTAGTACTTACCTTTTTCACTTTTCTTCCTAATTTAAGGCCATGCAGACAATTTCTTGTGCTTCCATGCAAGAGGTCCATAGCTTGTCTGTAAAATAAATCAAAATTGTTACTGGCATTCACAAGTTGTTTTGCTTACTTCACCATTTTACTTAAAATGGCTTGTGCGAGTTTCCTTCGTTTAATTGACCCAATTTTATCAGCCATACTCCTTTTCTTGGTCTTCATGGTCTCCTGATGTTTTTTATTGCCCAATGCTCCTTTTTTCTGTTAGCCAGGAAACCTCTTAAGTGCTATTTGTTTTCCACCTTTTGCTCTTTTTTTCCATTATGCTTTTGAGTGTATTCCTTATCCTTTTATTCATTTTTTATTCAAGATTACCACTCATTTTCAGTATTTCCTGATTTATTTATTTATTTATTTGTTTGTTTATTTATGTGACCATTCCTTTTGCGCTTTCTCGCCTCTTCTCTGACCCTATCTTCTTCCTTTTCTCTTTATCTCTACGTTCATGTTTCCTTTGAACTTCCTCATCCCTTCTTTCACGTACCTTTTGCTTTTCTTCTAGCTTTTGCTGTTTCTTTCTGTCACGTTCATAGGCTACTCTCTGGTTTGCGATCGAGCTGCTTCTCTTGCTCTTTGCGATAAAGCTGTTCTTGCCTTAGCCTAACTTTCCTTCTTATCCTTCCGTCCCATAAATCCTTCTCTTTCTTCCTCCTCTATGCCTCATCTAACTTCTCTTTAGGCCTCCCATCCACTGGGTTTCAATTAGATTTGTCCTCCCATCCATTCGTCCTTTGTAAATGCTATCTCATCAGTTCTGTCTTCACTATCTTTCCTCTTCCTTCCCTCTATCCCCTTGTCGAGAGATGCACTTGTCTGTGCCTGATCCCCTCCATTATTAACGCATCATTGCATCTCCCCTTGTCCCTTGGCTAGGGATGTGAGATACTTGTCCTTAACCTTCACTTGATTTTTGCTACTACTGTATGAAGGCGACTCATAAGCGGGGTTGCTATAACCTGTGGCTGCTTTTAGCTCTCTTTAATGGGCAAAGTCCCTCAGGCTTACTTCCCTCGGTTCGTTTTTTCAGGTGGGGCAGGCGTTGCTGCAGGTGTCTCACCCCCCCTCAGTTCATATATTCTTTTTTCAACCAAGCTGCTGGAGGCTCTTCCTCCTTTCCTTGCTCTTATATTTTTACAATTTGAGAACAGCATAGAGTTTTCTAACCTCTCTTTTTTTTTCTTTATGCGGTATGCAAGTAAATTGCCATGCGTTGTAACATGGCTTTAGATGAAGACTCAATTTGTGGCTGCGGTATAAACATCTTGTGGGCGGTACCTTTAACCCACTCCTCTAATTGGAGCAATGTTTTCCGGCCTTAATTCTGTTTCTATTGATATCCTTATGTGAGCCCAAAACTCCTATTACA
The DNA here is from genome assembly GCF_040938575.1 of Ambystoma mexicanum. NCBI lineage: Eukaryota > Metazoa > Chordata > Amphibia > Caudata > Ambystomatidae > Ambystoma > Ambystoma mexicanum. The sequence continues at coordinate 668,192,947 of NC_090926.1, read as the reverse complement.
ATGAGCGAGCATCAAATGCAGTAAGCTCCAATCCAGCCTCTTCCCGCCAAATTATTTATGCCGCCAATTTACTCAAGAACCTCAATCTATGTGCGATTCCTTCTCAGCTGTAGAATCGCATTAAACTTTTACTTGATTTCAACCAACAAGGAGACACAATTCCTTACATTTGGCATACAACAGGACATGTATAACAGACACTTGACAGACTAGACAAACACCAGCTGGACACACATATACCTGCCTTCTAATCAATACCCCGACATGGGGTGTAAACAAACTCCATTTGTGCCGTCTTTAATCGTCACCGTAGCCTAGTCGTCCCCTATTATGTGTGCTCTGGGTTCACATTTCTTCTGACCACTCTTTAAAGCACAGGAACAAGGTGAATCCTTGTTTCTCAGGTGCCCCCCTGGTAATCCTTACGTTTTACCTCAGGTGCCCTCCGGTATTCCTTACGTTTTATCTCAGGTGTCCCCTGGTATTCCTACATTTTTCTCTCTTGGTGTCCCCCCGGAATTCTTATGTTTTTCTCTCGGGTGTCCTCCCGGAATTCTTAAGTTTTTCTCTCAGGTGCCCCAACCAGAATTCTTACGTTTTTCTCTTGGGTGCCTCCCCAGGAATTCTTACGTTTTTCTCTGGGGTGCCCCCCGGAATTCTTACTTGAACCCCTACTGACCTTCATGATTCTTATTTCATTCTGCTTGCTCTTTTATCAACTGCCATATTTCCCTATTTTATGGCTGCCTTCATTTTCCTGGAGGTCATCCGTTTCACCATTTTCATAATTCGCAGCCTGTGCCTGAATTTCTAAAATCCTTCAACTCTCTTTTTTTTCTTCACCAGGCTACATTCATCACGCTGCACGTATACTAAATCTTTTACTTCACACTCACCCAATCTCATTTGCCTTCTGCCGCTTTCGTGCCTTCAAAATTGCTTGTGTTTAACTAAGGCATGCCCTAAATAATCATGCTTTCCTTGATAACCTCAACACTATCATCAAGCTTTCACGCTTTGTTATTCAAGTCTTTCTGCGTTCATCTAATTCCTACAAAACCAGAATCTCAACTGTCCGTCTCAAAACGAAATTTGTTCCCCATTTAATAAAAATGTTCTCCACTCCAGCTGACAAGGCCTCAAAATTGTAACCTCCCATCCCAGGTATGACTCCATGCAGACTGTCCTACCAGTCACGGTGGAGCTCCTAGAAATAGCCTTTAGGCGCACCCCAAACCCCCCTTCACTACATGTGTGCTATCCCCAAAATTCCCCAAAAGCAGGTCACAGATGATCCAGTAACCTCCTTTAATTTCTGGGGGCATTCTTAGTCAAAAATGATAGAACGCACAAATGGCAATGGACCATTCAGCTACAGGGCAGTGCCTGCCCCTGTCTGCACATTAATTTAAAACCCCATGTAAAATCACTTGCTCCTCATCTCATGAAGTTTATCACTACCTCTTTTAATTCTAACACTACTTTTGTAGCTGTAAAATAACCCTTGCTCATACCATGCCACACTCTGTTTGTTGCGCTTTATCGTTAGAGTGCCAATGCAGGGACGTCATTTGCGGGTCGCCAGGGGTCGTGGCTGCACCCCCGGAGGTATCCCTTGTTGCCCCGTGGTCCCCTTTGCTACCCTAAGAATTAAAAAATGTTTAAAACTTTTCCTATAGTGGTATCATCAGAGATCAAGGGTCATTGAGATGTCACTTTCGCTAACTCTATTATTTTGGTGGAGTGACGTCCCTGTGTCATTACTTCCCTTTAACTATCTCATTTGCTAATGCCTCCGGCCCTTTCCTTTCCCCGCCATACATACACCACCTGCTCATTCATTTCCCTTCATTATCAGTGTTAAATTGTATTACTACAATGCCATTCTTGCAGGCATCTTACAAAATCTTCACAAGCTCTAAAAGCGTGGAGTGCTGCTGTGCGCAACTCTCAGTATTCTTTGAAAGACTACACATGACTTTGCGCCAGATGGGGTGCTCACTGGCTATCCATGAAGGAAAGACTACTTTTTTTTTTAAGTCATAAATGTAAGTCTTACACAGCGCTGGTTCAAGCCAGTGGCGGCTGGTGACTTGGAAGTTGGTGGTGTGTACATATCTTGGTGGGAATTTGGGAGCTAGCTAGGCCACCTCACATCACTCAGTGTGCCGGTGGCTTCTGCTGCTGCAAGGCATTTTGGAAAAAATGGCTTCCAAGATGTGCAATTTACTGTCCAAGCCCACAGGCATATGACATCACAAATCCTGGCCTAATTATGAGTCTAAACAGCCTGGAATCCACTGAAATGGCTGCTCACAGACACCTGGACTGGACTAATGTGAAGGCATTAACAAATAATGCATACGAATGCAATTTCCTAAAATAAAGTACCTATTAATACCCCCAGAGGCAGTTGGCAAAACTGGGAACACTGTGCCTCTGCCATACAACGCACATACACAATAAACTTAACTAAAAGTCCACATCTCAGAAATACAAAGCAATATCTGAGCCAAGGTGTCTTCAACCAAAGGGTATGAAAGCCACGTGTCCAAACAGCACCCCATTGATTGACATGTATGAGGCTGGTGGCATTCACAGATACTTTCAGAGAACTGAGACATATGGTATGTTTTGGTAAATCACCATAATCTGGCCTTAGCCCACAACTCATGATGGTTTCATAACCATAGAAAAACAGGAATTGATTTTTATGATGCTTGATTGAAATACTTCCAGTGCAAGTGGTTATGCAGCATCATCATCATCATCATCATCAGAAAGAAATGGGCACTGCTTCTCACTGTATACAGCTGCTTAGAACACAGGTCTGCAACCTTTATCTCTCCAATGCTCTCGACTACAAGTCCCACTGGTTCTAGACACAGTGTCCCACATAAGATTGTTAAGCAGGAATATTTTACTCCCTGTTTTTTAAATTTGGGAGTAAAAAGATTTTTTAGGGAGTAAAACAATTCCCAGTGGGTGTATTTTATTAGCGGGTAAAAATGTTTCACCCGGAAAACAGATTTTTGTGTGGGGAGAATAATTATTCCTTGCATCTAGTCATTCATACACAGCCTCGTCAAAACAGGTTCATCCCTGTTCCTCTAAAACCATCAAGGACCACATTGACACCCTTGCAACGGCCCTTGCTGATTTTTGCAACCATTCCTTTGCCTCAGGATTCTTCCCCTCCCCTCTGAAGCACTCCCTTGTGCATCCTCTTCTCAGGAAACCCACAGCTGACCCTTCTTGTCCAGCTAACTATCGGCCAATTTCCATTACTCCCTTTCTGGGCAAACTCCTGGAAAATTTGGCCATCTCTCAGCTTAACCTTCATTCCAATTCTGTTGGCTGTCTCCATGACCACCAGTCTGGCTTCAGAGCTGCCAGAAGCACAGAAACTGCTCTACTGAACATCCATGAAGATCTGCTCTCCAACCTTGACTCTAACATTCCCTCCATCCTCATCCTCCTCGATCTCTCTTCTGCTTTTGACATGGTCAACCATACCATCCTGCTCAACCGTTTGTGTGATAACCTGGGTATCACTGATCAGGCTATGGCCTGGCTGAACTCTTTCGTCTCTGATCGACCCTCCCAGGTCCAAGTTGGGTCCTTCCTATCATCTATCTTCCTCTCTACCTGTGGTGTTTCCCAGGGGTCTAACCCCTCGCCCTGGCTTTTCAACCAATACCTGGCAACTCTCGCCCACTGCATTGCCATTTTATGCTCAAATTTGCAGTGCTTCGCTGACGACACTCAACTTATTTTCAGGCTGCCCTCGGCCATCTCCTCTCCCTCTCTCATCTCTCCCTCCCGCCTCCCAACCCACCCACCGCTTCCCATTGGTGAACACCATGCTGTTGGCTGGGGTCTAGCAACCCGCTCACCTCCTCCTGCTTCATTTAACACCAAAGAAGCAGGTGAGTTCAGCCGTCCCCATTGTGCCCCCAATTGCCCACTTTAAAAAGTGCTCTCAGGCCTTGTGTGCCCTGTAATTGCCGGCGACCATTTCCTGATCTCCCCTCTCCCTCCCGCCTCCCAACCTGCCCACTGCTTCCCATTGGTGAACACCATGCTGTTGGCTGGGGTCTAGCAACCCGCTCGCTGCCACCTGCCCTCCACCAGCCTCCTGAGTCCACCCCCGCCCTGCGATTGGTGCTATTGACGGTCTTAACCAACCTTCTTTGGGCAGCCCTCTGCCTGGCAGCCCCTGCTGCTAAGGGCCTCGAGGCAAAGGGCAGCTCCTACTTTGGTGGCTCCAAGATGTGTCTATAGGTGTCCGCAGGGGAAGCCAAGGAAGCCAGCAGACACCAATAAAACTGTGAGTGTGGTATGGGTGGGTTGTAGAGCAATTACTCTACTCCAGAAAGCCCCTGTCACTCTACCTTACCTTCACTAGCGTAGACTGCCATAGACTTAAACAATACATACTTAGGAAGACTTGTGACCACTGTAAATGGATTGTAAATGTTGCCTTGTGATGCATATGAACTTTTTTAGCTAGTACCACACATGTAGGGAACTGAACTTTAGCTTGCATCACATCTAGATAGAAATGTTATTCTTAACATGCACCACACTTAGAATTCTGAACCTTAGCTTGCGTCAAATCTAGATAGAAATGTGAATGTTAGCATGTGCCACACTAGTATGGAATTCTGAACTTTAGCTCGCATCACATCTAGATAGAAATGTTATTCTTAACATGCACCCCACTTAGAATTCTGAACTTTAGCTTGCACCGCATCTAGATAGAAATGTGAATGTCAACATGACCGCACCTAGATGGAATCCCTAATTGCAAGGACAACAATGCCAACTAACCAACCAACTAACAATTCCATCCCTCTGCATACACCTCTCAAACACTAATCAAACACAACCACAAGCCTAAAACGCAGCAATCCGCACAAACTTCACAACAATGCAACAACAAAACTAACCACACATAGACTTGCACAACAGCACACGACGACTAAGGACCGTAAAACACCCCAAGCCCAGCCAACGGACCCACCGGGCTGATGCTGCCAACAGCACATCACTGCTCTCTTGCACTTTTCCAGCTTATCCCCACTAACCTACCCTTCTCCTCCCTTTTTTCAGAGCCGCCAGTGCGCCAGGGGACCACTTCGGTGGTGATAGTGCGCGGTACAAATGTTCTTTAACATTAAAATTAACATTAACATATGCACAGACACAGACTCTGCCCTTTACAGGATCTCTGCTAGCCCAGAAAGGGGTTGAGGGCGAGGAGTCAGCTAAATTAGACTCTGACCTCCATTCTCTAGGTCATTCGGAGCCACGCATGCTATAGAAAGCAACATTCATATTCCATTTTCCTAAGTTGCTGGCAGTCCTGCATGTATGTGCCACTGGGACTGCTGGTGCACTGACCCAGCCAATATCTTCTGTGATGCTCAGCCAGGGTCAGGTTGCCTACCTGCACCAGGCTGCTTGCCACCCCACAATATAAAAAAAATAGAAATGGGGCTAAGACCTGTTTCATTGTCATCACTGGTTCCCTATTGGGTGTGCAGAATGGTCATACACTGCCTTGAATTCCCCTCCCCACGCACGGATTAAAATCCCAGTTTAACAAGTCGATTAGGCGCGCCCACCCTGCAACCTTAGTGTTAAAATTCACCACTACTGCTAGCATCCTGTTTCCATACAGCACTTAACAATACATAAACACATGCAACCACATCGCTGCAGGGCCTACCTAGGTGAGAAGCTTTTTCAGCTTGCAATATGAGGGGCAAGCACTACTTAAATCCTGAGCTATCCTCCAGTGCTCATGCTCATGGACTCTGTGTCACCAGCTGCTGTCCCTATTAACCAAAGGAGCTAATGCCGCAGGGCTAAGCTCCCCCGTCTTGTCCCGAAATCATGGAATGCTTTTTCCAGTGAACTTGGCGCAGAACCAACCCTCCTCATTTCTCGCAAAATACTCAACTCTGCTTTGGTTACCTGCCTCTGTCAGTTCTCCCAGCATTGTCTGTACTTAACCCCCTTTCGCTAATTTAACCACTATGAGGTGTTTTACTTAAGGTACTCTATCCAGTGTGAGCTTAACATGCAGCTCATTCATAGTAACTACAATATATCTATTTGTCCTATAACCACAGGCGATGCATGCTTCATCCCGCAGCCCCTAGTGTATGCCTTCTTATTTTAATCTGCAAGCCCCTTCCTTGTAATAGCACCACAATGCCTATGGGCTTCTGCATGCTCCATGCTACTAGGAATCGATCATTCCTTGCCAGATGTCAGTAGACCCCAGAGACGTTTTTATTGGAGGGCCCATGGCGTGGCTGTCTAGGGCCCCCACAATGCTGCCTGGTCTACAGCAAGATTCCAGTTTACATTAGGGGTAAATAGCACATGCCAGGAAAATTTGATTGCATGCTGCTGAGTCTCCAAACCCATTGCCTGTCGATTTTGACAAGGACATTCTGCCTTGTACAATTAAAACATGCAATGCCTTTCGTTTTCATTGTGGAATACATAGTTTGAGTAACACAACCTTTGTAGTGTTACTTCCCCTCTGTGGGAATGTTGCTGATTGTGTGCATTAGCCAAAGTTGAAATCCATATTCATCCACGGAGGTCCAGAAGTTGTCTCAGTGTGTTAAGCACTTATTGTAGGGATATGTGTTCATGTGAGGGATCGGAAGGGCACATCCCAGTGAGGCTGGCTGAACCGTTTTTAAATCTGAAGTTCACAAATATACCTGCACAATTACTTGGGTTTGCAGCACAAGCGGCGCGATTAGCAGCACTGTTCCTGCACCAGATAGGGGTTAAAATTAGTTTGCTCAGCTGGGCATTCTTAAAACCTAAGCAATCCCTTAAAAGATATGCATAGAATATCTGCACAAGCGGCAAACAAGTATGCAAATTCGAGACTGTGCAGGAAAAGTGTTCATGCTTATATCCTGTCTATGTCAGCAGACGGCACAGTGATCCCTTGCATTACTGTGATGTTTTCTGCGAGGTTTTACCTACTTGCATGCGGGAACCTCCCTTGATAATTGAGAACTGACGCTAAAAATCATTCCTATGTTGTGCAGCCCCCGTCTGTAATATTTTGGGTTTTAGAATTCTCAGGTTTGGAAATACGGGTTGTGTACTCTTGCAAGTCAGTTTTATAACATTAGATTGTTTTAGTTCATTTTGAGAGCTGGAAGAGAAAGTGCTCAACTGCTTGGAATTGCAATATTGGCACAAATCCCAGCTTCACCCCTTAAACGTTGTGTGATCCTGGTCATCTCATTTAATCTTTTATGCATTTAAATGCTTGTCTTAAATGCTGCACGGCCGCATAGTCACAGGATATCAGAAAACTAATGCATTTCTTTGCCAAACTCATTGGCACCACTCAAAAGATGTCTTTTCGTCCGCGCTCATTCATCCTTATCGGAATGAATCACTCTTGTTAGTTCCCCAGATCCTCCACGTCACCCCAATAATGTATGCCTATTCTTGAAACTCCACAATGGGGCCTAGCTTTAGTCACCCGGCTCCTAAGAGCTGGGATGTCCACTCACCAGTACTAAAATTAAAGAATATTGCAGTGCTTTCCACAACAGGCCGGACGCATTAATATGCAATCAACTCCCTTTCCTACAATTGCTGGGGCTGCTCTGCCGTGAGGCACATTCATTCTGCATGCAATGCACTCTGTTTTAAAAATTAAATGCAATATATAACACACATGCACTCAAACATTCTATAGATCACTGAAATAACCTCACAATTACATCGGCTGTTAGCCTGTCTCATTTTCCATACAGCTTTGCAAGGCAGGGTCATTTACCGGGCAGTGTTTTATCTCAAAACTGTCTTTGCACATTCCTTTCTTGACAAATCACTGCTCACTTTCGTGGGTCATAAAGCAAGCATGTTTTTATTTCTCTTGTCGCGCTCTTAACGCACAAGAACAGCACTTCCTTAAATCACTTCAACTCACCCATTTCAATGCGAAAATCCATCGTTCTTAGCACGATTTATCAGTTATTTTGCCTGCTACAAGGAAATACAACTTTAACTCCATATCTGCTAGTTTGAAACACAATGTGTTTACTTAAAGTGTACGAGCATTTTTGCACTTTTGACAGGTTGTCTAACTCTTTTTGGACTGCAATCACGACGAATTTGAGTGCTTTAAACTATAATATCTGACCACTTATTTTAATGCAATTGTTTGCAATTTCAAAACCTTGGCTTGACACCAATTTTTTATTCAGCTTAAAATATCATTTTTATACTAGTTCCAATGTTTTAACTGCACACGCAGACAGTTATGCCACGAAGCGAGCCACATGAACTGCCACAACATACAAATTTAGACACATACAGAGCGTGACATGTAACAAGTCAGACACAAACCCCGACCACCTGCATGCATGTGCCTCATTAATATTTTACTTGTGATATTGATTTTTGAATGCAGTTAATGGTTTTGGTTTGTTCCCAAATCTGGACTGCCATTATTCTTTTTCCTCGTGTCCCTGTCTCTATCGGTTAGGGCAGTTTTCACTGACCTTTTTTGTTCTCCCGACCCTCTCGATCACTGCCTTCTTCAGATTTGTGTCTGGTCCACCGCCCGTAGAGATGGGAGGAGATATGCCGGGTCCCTTCAGGCCCAGACTGTGGTCTTAATTACTACCATTGTCTACGGGGAGCTTCACAGTCTACTCAGCCCGAAATGGCAAAGGACTTGTGATATTGCCGAAGACCTAGAGTTACTTTGTGTCAACGGCCATTAGGTGACTTGTTTTAATCAATAATTGATGGTCAAAAACCGTCCTCTGCTGCCATGTGCACAGGAGGGCGCATAGTCTTCTGACGGGCCCATAGGTCAGAGCACACCCTCTAGTACCTGCAAAACAAGATAGCTGCACCTTGAGGAAGTTGGGGTGCAGGATTCACATACTCCAGCACAATTCAATAAGGACAGCTCAAAAATGTGGCAACAAGACTGTTAAGTTCAAAAAGGTTTATTTCATTTCCCTGCTGACACCGAGCAGCCCTATCTGCTGTGGTCAAGTTCCCTGCCTCAAAAGAACCCCCCCTCAGCATTCCCCAGAGCTCATTTTTATAGCCAAATATGAGGAGGCAATCTGCCCCCACCGCTCCTGCTCAGTCTTAGACAACCTCATTGTTACCATTAGCTCATTGGGCAATTAATTTTAATTGGACTAAAACCTTCAAAATGAAATACGCTCTAACATGCATTCCTGACTCTTCTTTCGGTGCACTGTTCAATTATAATTTTGTACAGCTGGATTCTTCAGATAAGGGTTTCGACCAGGCCTGATTTAATGTCTGGTTTCTGTCCATTAGTCAAGTTTCTGAAAGCATGGTGTCCTCGAACGTCTCAACTTTAAAATTAGCTCATCATTACACACTTTGAGCACTACTCAGTTTCTTCTTATTTTAGTCACAATTTGGTTACATGTATTTTCATTAAAGGCATTTTAGCCAGACGATTGTCTTTCTGTGTTACAGATTATCTTATTGTTCATTCTGTGCCTCGCCACCTTATTACATCATGGTAATGCCATTTTCGACTTTATAAACACAATGCCTTTTGAATACTAGTATATTGTAAAATTAAAATTACCATTTTCGCATAATTGCAACACCACATAAGTCCCTTCAAATTTCTCTGTTTAGGTTTAAGTAGGGGGGGCCCTCCACTTCATTCAGCTGTTGATTCAATATATATATAGGTTGGGACCTTCATTACAATGGGGTGGAAAAATATCACAAGCAGTGGATTGCAGAGCCAGGAGAAGAGGGGATGCCCTGCCCATGGCCAGGGCAGGGCTCACAGAATAGGAGGCATCTTGGAACACATGTCCACATTATTTGTATCTACATATAAGGGGAAGCAGTTGCAGAAGAGAATAGAAATCTTAAATTGTACGTATGTTCGAAGACACAGAAGACCAAGGGAATGGAGTAGAGGCACAAAAAAGAGAGGAAGATGCTATATGCAGTAAGGGAGTAGGAGAGGGCCGGGTGCCAGCGGAACATGGCGGATTATATCCCTTGACAGCGTATCCCGCAGAAGGGTACACAAATCCAATCTATGTACCTGTTGCAACAGGGACCCCTTCTGCTGTGGTAGGTACCCCTTCAGCACCACTAAAAACCACAGGCTACCGCTCCCCCAACCCCATGCACAAACCCGCCTGAAGTATCGGCATCCGTGGTTGCCAGATCAAGAGAGTTCAAAGACAAGTTGTCAGAGTTGTTAACAAAGTTGAACAGGATACAATAATCCTCAAGAGAGGTAAGGGATGTAGGGGTACCGGAATATGGATCAGGAGAATGGAGAGGGGGAGATTAGTTGCTTAGAATGAATCAGGGAGGAATAAAAAATGTATGTGTCAAAAAGGAAGAAGGCGGGAGTAAGTGGACATATTTCGGATCAGATACAGTGGTGGGAGGGGTCGAGAGGGAGGACTATAGTGACTTGTTCACTGAGGAGCAGGGTGAAGAAGAAGGAAGGGGTGAAGAGGTGGCTCAGAGTACCCCCGAGCAGTAGGCACAACGGTGAGGGGCAGGTTGAGCAGTAGGACTGCCAAATGGTGACAGTAAGAAAAAGGGGAAGTGTGAAGAAGGGTATGAGAAGTTGTGTAAAGATGTAGATGCCCCTAACAGTAATGGGGCGGGAAGAACACAGTATGTGTCCTGGCCCCAGAAGGATAAGAATAATTTTATTAAGGCCGTCCCACAGCTCACAGCAAGGGTGAACAAGTGGATATACAAATTTGAAAATGAAACAGCAGGGGCGTTCCTGGCAATAGGGGATATCAAGAGCTTGATGGCTGCTATAATTGGGGACCAGGCTGGGAACATGTGGGTTAAAGCTGGCTATCCGGGAATAACCCTTGGGCATGATGGACATAATGGAGCATTGTTTATTAGAAATAGAGCAGAAGAGTTGGATGTGTTACGGAGGGATTTCCCAGATGCCCCCGATTTTTTAATTTTTTTATTTTTATTGATATATTCGAAATAAATCAACTTTTTCAATTAATACAATCTTAACACTTCTAATATCAAAATATTCCAAGAAAAGAAAATATTTACAGTAAAAGAACAATACACAATTACAATTTACAATTTCAATTACAACACCATGATACAACCATTAAAATAATCATATTATAAAATAGACAATAGAAAGTACATAAAAATACCTTAAAGGTCATATTCATGTTCAAGTCAATTTAAGAATACAGCCAGAAGGAAAATTGAATACCATTCATTCCATTTTCAAGGCCATCAAAAACTGTATAGTTGCTAATCTCATGCATTCATTAGCTGCTAAAGCAACCCATCAATTTTTAGGGTCAATTTGTGCAAAATGCACAAGATGTTTAACAAAGTGAATTCTCCTCAAATTTGTGAGTTCTGGACAATCAATGATTATATGCTGTAATGTTTCAACAATTTCATCATTTTTACAACGAGACCATTTAGAATCCGAAGCAATCTGTTTTCTTCTAGCTTTCACCTCACGAGTAGGCCAGATAGTAACCTTAAACCCAATATTGCGTTTCTTGTGGCTGCAGATGGTGCCAAACATAAGTAAGATGCTGTTTCTCTATAACGTTTTGGACCAAATACTGAGGTGTCGAAATCTTTATATTGTAAGCATTTGGCCCTCGTATCAATCCAATCCATTAAATAAAGTTTTTTTTAGCTCGCTCAGGATACCCCCGATTTACAGTCCCTGATGCAGTGTACAATGGATGATGATGAGGATTCTTAAATTACAAGAGATGTGGCGAGCTGAAAAGGGAGAACCGTGGGATTGTTCAATATCTTTCTTCTAATTTATTGTAAAGAGAGGATTACCAGAGGAAGTGCAGAAGGCTTTATATAAGACTGTGGGTATTGAGGCAAAGGGGTGGCCAGAGATACAGAGTATAATGGTAAACCATTCCAAAAGAATCAAGGAGCGGCATACGGAAACATCCCAAAGGCGCCAAATGGAGGAAGCAAAACTGGTAGAAAAGAAATTGGCAAAAGTTGTCATCCATGCACTTTTTCCTGATGCCAGTAAAGGTGGAGGGGACAGAGAGCACCCAGCAGGTCATGAGTGCCACTATTGCTGCACTGTTGGCTGAAGGAGTACAAGGAGAGTGGGGCGGGGGAGAACAGTATGGTGGCCCACAGTGGCAACAAGGAGGACTGCAGCGAGGAAGAAGGGGATTTCGAGGAGCAAGAGGGGGAGGTTTTAACCCAGAGTGGTTGGGTTTGGACAATCCCAATGTTGGAATTATTTAAAGTGGGGGCATTTTGCAAGACAATGCAGGGGCAGGTCTGCATGGGGCAATAGGGTATACTTACTGGTCACAGCAGCAGGGCTAAGGGCCCCAATGGTCCCAAGGACTAGGTTATCCATAAAAGGGTCAAAATATAGTGTGGGCACCCTTACTATATTCTCAAAGTTCCCCTGTTAATTTTCTGGGCAGGGACTTACTCAGCAAATTAAACATGATAATGGGCCTCATTACGAGTCAGCCAGTCCGGAAATAACGGTGGCGGTAAACCCGCCGCCACCGTTGTTTCCGGACCGACCGATCTCAAGTTCTGCAGGCGGGAGGTGTCACTCCCACCAGGTCTGACCTGGCAGGTTTAACACCACCCTTCTGCAGGCGGACGTGGGAACACTGGCACCATTACAGCATGGTGCCGGTGTTTCCACTTCCCCATTCCCATTCAGTCTTATGGGACTCCATGGGAATGGCGATTTACCGAATTCCGCCTCCAGAATTACCGGGTCACCGGGGTTGTAATGCCCCGTTGATTCCGGGAATCACGTGGCGGAATGGTAATACGAGTCTGGCCTTAACCTGCCGGTTATTCCGGCTCGGTTACTGCCGGACTCGTAATGAGGCCCAATATCATTTACAGATTGTGGTATTGTTTTCTCCACACATGGCATGTGAGCTATAAGAGCGTTGTTGATAATACACACAATGACGAGGGAAGTGGTGGTCCACGGGATTCCCGTGGACCCTGACATGTTCATTTATGGTGTTACTGTACTGGTGGAGGCGGTGCCTTTGATTGCTAAACAGTGTTGGCAAAGTCCCCAAAGATTTCATCTTTCGTCCAGCAGTGTCACCTGAGGTGGTGGCGGGAACGATATTGTCGCTGGATGTACAGGGATTCTGACAACAGGGTTGTTGTGTTAGGAATCAACAGGGACGGGTGTGAGTGGCGCACAATGTTCTGTATGGGTCCAACAGTACAGTTAAAGGAAGTAGCGGATGATGAGTTGTTTCAGAACAATGATAAAGATGGGGAGATAATATTAGAGATTTGTATCGCTTGTGACATAATGATACAGTACCAAAGGGTGCAGTGCCCCCTGATGGCAGTATTAAACCCACCTCTATTCCCTGATGAAGACTTACAACATGTACCTTCTCAGCTGTGGACTACAAATCTACACGATATAGGACTATGAAAGATGTGACCCCTGTGTGTAGGGGTCTGAAGCCAGGTGGGTTACTGCCCAGGGTAAACCACATCCATTATTAAGGGAGGTGAGGAGGGTATTATAAGACAATACAGGTTTTACTGGACCATGGAATCATTGTGCCATTGACATATCCGTGTAACATGGCGATATAACCCATCAAGCGATCAACAAGGGGCAATTAGAGAACGATCCAGGATTTACATCCTCTCAATGATGTGGTACAGAAAGAATTTCCAGTCGTCACAAACCCTGCAAAAACTTTATGAAGCATCCACAAAGAGGCTACATAATTCACTGTAGTGGACTTGAAAAACGCATTCTTCTCGATTCCACGCAATCATGAGTCGAGGTACTTTATGGCATTTCCACAGGGCCAGATGTGATTGGAACATCCTTGGTTATCTCAGGGGTACTGTGAGAGCCTGAGTATTTTTAACAGGATGTTACATGCTGCTTTAGGGAACATTCAGGTGACCAGTGTGATTATCCAGTACGTGAATGAATTGTTAGTGCATAGTGACAGTGAGCAACACTGCTGCTAGGATTCCATTACGCTATTACGATTGCTGGCCTACAAAGGGTACAAGGTTGATAAGGTGAAGATACAATATTGCCAACAGGAGATGCTCTATCTAGGGAAGTTCATATCAGTAAACAGTAAAAGGATATCACCAGTGTCAGTACGTGCCACCCCCAAACCCGCCACAGTTAAAGAAATGCAGACGCCTTTGAGGCTGTGATTTTACTGTAGGGCTTGGATTTTGGAGTATGCAGCATAAACGAGGCCCCATTTTCAGGCCCTTAGGGTAGCACAAAAAACAAAGGACCATAAAATACAGTGGACAGCAGACATGATCAAACAGTTTGACGGTTTAAAAGAAGTCATTAGTTTGGCATCCATACTGGCCACCCCAGACTACACGCAGGAATTTAACTTATTCTCACATTCAGATGGCCAGCTCATGACAGCGATACTGACACAGAAGAGCACTACGGATCATACGCCATTGGCCTCTTATAGAGGCACACTAGATGCAGTAATGCAAGGACAGATTGCGTGCAAACAAGCTTTAACAGCTGCTGCTTTCTCAACAGAGAAAAGTTCTACAATTCTATTGGGGTTCTCAGTTACATTGTAGGTTGAACACTATTTGTTTGCCATTCAAGAAAGGTTAAAAAGTACTTTGACTACACAGAGATCTTCAGCATAATAGATTATTATTTCAAAGCCCCACATTCATGTGGTTAGATGCAAGACAGTGAGCCCTGCCACCTTCCTAACAGACATGCCTACTACAAAGGACTTAATGGTGCACAACTGTGCCACCTAGGAGTGGGAGGAGGACGACATCCCCAAAGAAAGGGGCTGTGCATTTTCAGAGGGTGAGATACTTTTCGTTGAAGGGTCTTCCACAGTTGACCAGGAGGTTGGGCAAAGACAGACAGGGGTAGTTGTGGTACGACTTAAGGAAGGGGAGGATAAGACAGTGAGCTTAGAGCCCTTTGGGTATCTTGCATGCAATGGATGGGATGCACAACAACTCTGACATCCAATATTCAAACCAACTCAGGAAGATGTACTAACTTTGCAGTCTGAGGTACAATTGTTGGCGAACTGGCCTTCAGAAAATGTTGTCAATTAAGTTGGCCCATCCACGCTCGGGAAAGCCGGATGATCACAAAAACTAAACTAGTCTCAATCGTAAGACTTCTGAAGATACTAATGTATAGCTGCCATATCGATAAGAAAACAATGAGGAACTTCTACAATGACAAATTCAAATCAGTCTTGAATAAACCTTGGGGCACTACTGAATCGCATTCCTAGACCACCAGGACTTTGCAACAAGCATGCTAAATAAGGCATGTATGTAGAAAAAATTGCATCGAACCAATTGAATGTAATATAATTCATTTTTTGACACCCTCCTAATGAACCAATGAATTTGGTGAAACACATGTCGAGGGCAACATTGAAGTTTTGAACGAATTAAATATTTCATGACAAACGAATAAAGTCTTATGAATATTATTAACCCTTTGGGAGAAAAGCTGAAGGTGTGCGAGAATAAATGACTAGTAACTATATTCTTCAACTCAGGAAGATGGCAAAGTTTTGCTGTTTTATTATCAATTGTCTGCAATAGGGAGTTACAATGGACATCAATGGACATTCACAAGAGCTCTCATAAATTTCACATAAAAGCACAATTATATACAAAAAAATCATACATGACATCACACTACATGGCAAATGAGAAAAACCTATGAATTGAGTTTAAGGGGAACATCTAAGTATACTTTCTATACATGGTGGGATTATGATTGGATATCTACTGTCAGGTGGACAACATATGCCGACCTCTAAAACATGTCATCTTCAACACTATTAAGTACACGGTATTTCATTGGCTCTCAAACTATAAGGCTCTTCGTTATATGGCCCTCTACAATTGGTTGACATGCTCATGCCATGTCTAGAACATTCGGTTCACTTAGCAGCAAGTAAGCTCAGACCCAGGTGCCAGGAGGTGGACTTAACTTTACCTCCCGACCCAATTAGCCCAACGTCTTTCATCACCAATGCCTTCTGCCATGAAGATTGTCTTTGAACTTGGCCTTGCAGAGTATTCTTCTCTGTGAGAATATAAGGGAGTGCGAGCACGCACTTTCGCTTGTTCTAGAACTTCAAGCACAACCGTTATTTCCATCCTTGGCTCACTTGACAGGAGACCATGATTTGGAACATTCTTCAGCATTTAAATGTCTTAAATGAATATAACTTGGCACGCATGGTGTTCTTTCTTTGCACCTTAACAAGGGATGATTCAGCTTCTCACATTCACCGCCTTCGAGAATAGATAACCAGCCTTGGCTGCTTTCACCTTGACACCAGGACAAACAGCCTTGCCATTCATATCCATGATCTCAGCTAATTCTTGATGCAACACAGTTATCTGCCTTTCTCTCCTTGGGTCCGGGCTCACTAAATTCATGACACTGATGTGCAGCTTCTATACAATGGCAGCTTTGCCTGCAGTCTATTCACTACGTATAGCCAGCTTCTCAGATTATTTAGTCTATTTGCGTTGCTGCGTCTGTACAGTTATTGAACAGCTTGCATTTTCTGCAGTGTGTCAACACATGAAATCTTCTTTTCATATATGAAAGTTTACTCAGCTTTTTACTTCATCATCAGTTTCTATAGGGTCCATGCATCCTCTTCAGCCTGTCTGCTCAGGCCGTCATGTTTGCCTCTCGTGACGTCACCAGCCCCACTTTCGCTCTTTTTCATATTCCTTCGGGGAGTTCCTCCCTCAGATTGTCGTCTCTTTGTGGATACATCTTGTAGGGTTTTCTATGTGGGTACATTATTTCAATTTTTGTCTGTGGTATGGTCACAGCTGCTGGTGTCAAGCATGGCACAATCTCAGGCTCCCAACATACAGGCGATAGGTTGGTGTGATTTCCTGTAGAGGCATGCAACTGCTCCTCTACCTACCCCCCTCTGGTCAACTCATCAACCACTCTCCACCAGTTTCCACATCTTGATATTTTCTATTGAAGAAGTGCTTCTTTGGAGTCCAGATCTTCATCACCCCCCTCAGGGTGCCGGCTGATTTGACATGTTCATCCTCACTCCAAGTCATGTAACTGCACTGTCCATTCGGATTACAATAGACCCCTGATACCACATACTTCTTGTGATTCTTCGGATACAGGAACTTCATTCCCTCAGGTGCTACGATGCTGGCCTTTATGTATTTTCTAACATCTTCATCAGTTAATTCCTTAGGTCCAAACTCAGATTCGACATTGATCACGATCTTCATTCGTATTGCTTTGTTTGCTATCTTCTTACATTGTGCAATTATTATTCTGATCACACAGAATCCAAACATCACCATCACCAGTATTGCTCCAAGAAACTTGAAGATGTTTGCCATTCTCTGCAGAATCCATGAGAATATGGATGCAAACCAACTGTCCTCTGTCTCGTCTTCCATCTGGTTATGCAAGTTTATCAGCAACGTTATGGCCTCTGTGAAGGTCTCATTCTCTTCATCATGAGAAGGTGTGAATGTGCAACATGATGGCCCAATGTTGGCAACAACTCCAGCTTCCATCGCTGTGATCATGTCATGGACATATCTGTTCTGCATGGTCATAAGTTGTATGGCCCTCAGCTCTTCCTTGATTGCATTGAATCCATTTATGGTGGTGTTGATTGTCTGTAGGTGCTCGCATCTGGTAATTTGCGAACATTTGGCATTGGCCATCGTCTGGATCCCAGGCAAGAAGATAGTCGTAAATATTGAAGCGGTCTTGCTGAACAAAGTGTGTTCATATGGAATGATTCAAAGGCTTCTATTGACTTGGCTGGGAAGTAGTTCTCGCTTCTGGTTCAAGTGAGAAATTCAACGGCTCTTCTCCTTCTGAAATGGGCATCTACTTTTGGCAACTATCCAATGTTCAGGTCACTCTGAGGAATCACTAATGCTGAAACATGGATGAGCACCGAGGAGCACGTTCCTCCCCAATCATTGGGCAGCTTCATGAAGGCCATAAGCCCACAAGCCTAATATCGATCCATCAGGATTGCTATCCTTGCTCCCAATCTGGAAACATCCACTGTAGTTTTGCAGCCTATGTTATCTCCCACATGATTTCTTCCTTCTCTTCGGAAGCACAATGTCGCATTCACCAATGGGATCACAATCATTGGCCCTGAATAATTTTCTACCCATGTCAGCAGTTTGGAATGCTTCAAACACCCATCGTTCATTCTCTGTACCACTTGCACATATTTTGACTTTAGTAGATGAGCTTCACATGACACAAGCCTGGATTACTTCCTTACTTGCTAATAGATCCATGAGGGTATTTTCCTCCACCGCCACAGCTGAGCCTTCACCAGCCACTTGTGGAGTCCCTCAAGGATCATGCGTGTCACCGACACTCTACAATGTGTTTACAAAACCCCTTTTTGACATTTTGGATTATCTGGGTGTCACTTATATTAACTACACCAATGACACCCAGATACCTATCCCTATCACAGGCGACCACAAAGCCGACTCTCTAGCCATTAACACCATTTATCAAGTCATCCAGTCCTGGATAGCCCAACACGAACTGTGTTTAAATGAGGAAAAGACTGAGCTTCTCATCCTTGGCTCCCACCAAAGACTCAGTAAACTAGACGCATCATTTAAATCTTTCACTATTGATGGTAACACCAATAAAGTGGCTAAAGACACTAAAAATCTTGGAATCGACATCGACTCTACCCTTTCACTAGCGAGGCAAATGAATGCAGTATCATCGGCTGCCTCATACACATGCAAGTTTATCACAGCATGCCGTCCCTTCCTATCTCCAGCCAACTGCACTAGACTAGCTAGGACCTTGGTCCTATCCAAAATTGACTATTGTAATGCCCTCTACCTGGGCACCAACCAATGTAACATTAAAAAGTTACAAATCATTCAGAACAATGCTATCAGAGTGGCTCTGAACTTGCCCAGGAACCTCCATATTTCTGACACCAGACGTAGTCTTCAATGGTTTTCAGTCTCCCAAAGAATCTCTTTTACAGCACTTGCACTCACTCACAAAAGCCTCGCCAACCAAGCCCCTAGCTACCTAGCTAGCAGATTCACACCACACACATCTGCGAGACCTCTAAGAAGTGCTCAAACCAATTGCCTTGCTATTACACGCTCACAACCTCCAGAGATCTAGTGGTCGCAGTTTCCCTGTCCTAGCTTCAAAACTTTGGCACTCACTACCTAATCCTCTCAGAGCCGAACCTACCTTCCCGGCCTTCAAGCGCAAAGTCAAAACCTGGTTATCAGATCATGACCCGCCTGGACTGTGATCCTTAGCACGTGAGCCACAATTCTCTGCTAACAGACCTCTGGTACTTCCTTTACTGTAATCTGTATATATATACTGTTTCTCGTCTTTAACTTGCACAATTTGCTTAATGTGTATTCTTTATCCTTATGCAATGCCTATATATTGTAGTCCTCTTGTATATTTTGTATAACTTGTAATATTTTGTATATTCTCTCCCAATGTAATGACTGTACATGCCTCATTAAGAGGTTGGAGGTAAGGGAGAAACGATGCCGGTAAAGGATTACCGGCATCGCTTACTGCTCCGGTCTATTGTGACCCACCAAACCGCTATTAGCGGCACCCTAAATAACGGTGCCTCAAATAGCGGCATGGGCGCGTACACGTGCCTCTTCGGGGAGCAAATACCAGCACACCGGTAATAGGAGTACATCACAACCCACGCAGACATGCAAATACCGGCATCCCGAAGGCGGTAATCAGGGGCTGCACTATGCTGGACATACAGGCATTGCGGACCACCCGCAAACAGAAATCAGCAATCAAGCCAACTGCCACAGCTGCAACACAATCACCACAGGTGGAGTCAATGGAGGATGGCCCAGTATTAAATGAGTACACCCACACACCACACCCCTTCCTACACCAAAATGCTACCACTAGCTGTTGCAATCATGGCTCTGGAGGAGATTCCTATACTGCTACAACTACAGCAACAACACCAACTACAACAACAACCACATCAGCAACCACAGGCAGCACAGAGGAGACGCAGGAGGAGAAGGAGGGCGAGACAGGGCCAGCAATTACCACCAACGCAGCCAGCAGTGCCTCGTAGGCAGCCACCAATCCCTCGCATCAGACTCAGTCCATTCAACCTATGCCCTGAGCAGATCCACACCCTGTACCGGTTGGACCGGGACACCATCACCACCAAAGTGGACATGATACACAACGACATTGCCAGCCTCATAGAAATACGCACCCCCCCGCTACTAAAGGTGGTGTCTGTGCTCCACTTCCTGGCCACAGGCACCTATCAACACACAGTGGGGCAGCTGCATGGCATATCACAACCACTATTTACATGAATGCTGAACCAAATGCTGGACGCCCTCCTGAAGCACGCAAGCACCCTGGAGATAGCCGACACCAAAGTAGGTTTCCATGCACTGGCAGGCATGCCCAATTGTGTTGGTTCCCTGGACTGCACCCATGTGAAATTGTTAGTCCCCCATGCCATAGAGGCGGTGTACCGCAATCACAAGTAATACCATTCCATCAATGTGCAAATGGCATTTGACTCCGGAAAGATCATCACACAATGCAGAGCCCGATTTCCCCGATCAACACATGATGCCATGGTGCTGCGTAACTCCACGCTACCCTGTCACATGGAGCGACATGCTGGACCATGTGCCTGGCTGCTTGGTGAGTTGCCAGAGTGGGCCATGGCAGTGCAATGGGCTACTGATGTGTAGGGATGCATACTCCACCTGGGTGGGAAAGGGGGGATGCATACTCCACCTGGGTGGGAAAGGGGGGGATGCATACTCCACCTGGGTGGCAGTTGACGGTGATTGGAGAATGCATGCAGAGCTAGACACTCCTGACCTGAATCTCCCAAACACAAAATGAAACATCACTGGCAAACATTTTACCAATTATGCATATCGATGACAACAAGTGAGAGGCACACCCACGCCAGCATGGGCATGACAAGCAAAGCATGACTGAACAGGATTGCAACTGTGGCAATGTGGCTGGTGTGACCATGCACAGTGTATAATACACAGCATAAATGGGAGGCTAAACAACCACAGTACATCTGCCTCAGGATGCATAATTTCACCCTGCATCATCTATTGAACGCCATCCAGACTACCACACCTCATAGCAGTATAGTATGCTTCTAGTTAACATTCTTGCATACGTACAGGGACATGTGCATGTTCACACCAAATAGCTGCGGCCATGACTGTGCCTCCTGAAGGTGGCAGCTCAGAGTGACACACACCTATTTGTATTTTCTTGCAGGTGATGGAGGATATCCCTTGAGGCCGTGGCTACTTACCCCTGTGCGGAACCCGCAGAAAAGCCATGAAGAGGAGTACAATCGTGTTCACACCCATACCCGTGTTGTAATTGACCAGACCTTTGGCCTGTTGAAGGCGCGTTTCCACTGCCCAAGCAGGTCTGGTGGGGCACTCCTTTATAGGCCTGAGAAGGTGGCAAAGATCACCATGGCCTGTGTCATGCTGCACAACATGTGCGACTGGAGAAATGTACCACTGCCACCTGACATTGACATGCATGCACCGGGTGAGGATGATGAGGATGGAGACAGAGGTGAAGTAGCCCCCCTGCCAGTACGTGATGCACGGGATGGCCATGAAGTACGCCAAGCACTGATTCACGAATACTTCTGAACCACAGGGACTATTATAGACATGTGTCAGTGACACACTGGGTGCATGTGGACATGCACACAGGGATTGTTGGGAGTTGGCCACTGAACACCGTCACACATTAAATGGATAGACACAAAATGAACAATGTCTAGCCATTGAATGTTTTTTCACACAACGGGTGTATTAGTTCAAACATCAAAAATGTGACCACTCCCCCGCGACCCCCAGTGAACTCCCAAACCCACCCAACAAACCCCAAAAAAAAATATTGAACTCCCAAACTCACCCAACAAACCCCAAAACCCCCCAGTGAACTCCTAAACCCACCCAACATACTCAAAAAATCCCCCAATTTGCTCCATTAAATGCTCCCCTTCACTCCCACCCATGTGTCCCACTCCCATTGTCTGCCCACACTACTTCCGGGACTTTTTGGTGTCCGGGGGCGGCATATTGGAGTGCTGTGCACTCCTTTGGGTCTGGCGCACAGGGCTGGTGGGGACTGAGGATGCAGGTGTGGTGGCTGTTGATGAGTCGGAGGCAGGTTCCACGCCTGCTCCAAGGCGTGGCTGCTGCATGTGGAGCAGCATTGAAGTGAGTACTTGTGTCACTGCCCCCAGAGAGTCCCTCATCAGCACAGCTGACGCATTCACAGTGCTGTGTTAGCTGCAATGGCCGCTGTGGTGCCCGCAATGGCAGTGGCAATTCCCCGCCCGGTGTCCTCTCCATCGGCAATGTACTGCTGCAGGAGCTCCAACATGGCCTCCTGTCGGGACTCCACCCTCGACAGACATGACTCCAGGGTGTTGGTGGGAGCTGGAGTGGTGGGTGGTGCACTCACGGGGCCTGCATTCTGGGTGCTGTCCTCCTTGAAGGGGCACAGGTCCGAATCCCTCAGGTCGGAATCATGGAGGCAGGGTTCATCACTGCTGTAGGTGGTTGAGGGCTCGATATGGGGTGGGGGGGTGGGTGGGTGCGTTGGGCTGGGTGGAGAAGTCACTTCTGTGACTCCCTCAAGGTCCACATTGCCATCCAAGACATCCTCGATGGAGGCCGGTGCATGTGGGGACTCCCCTCCAACTGGTGTGGGTGTAGGCTGCTGGGTCTGATGTGTGTCCAGCACACTGGCAGCAGGTGTTGGTGGCTGTGTTTCCACTCTGTCAGGCACACTGCCTGTGGGTTTGGCCTGCTTGTCTGCCATGGAGGTGGTGGTGGTGGTGGACCTTTTCTCTTGGTGGGACGTGGATGCCCTTGCGATGTTCTCTTGCCTGACATCTTCCTCATCGGTGCCTGGGGGGTAGAAGAGATGCAGGGCATCAGTGAAGGTATCACATGCCAGAGGCATACAATTGTGCTGTCCAATATTCATTCATTCATGCATTCATGTCTTACAGGTGTGTCACACAGGGTGTTCTGAGGGGGCATTTTGGCATTCACTGCATGGCAGGTGGCATGCCGTTGAATTGGGGTTTGTGTGATGTGTTACATGGGCACAGTCCAGGTTTGTTGGCCGTGTGTTGGTTATGGGATTAGCACTCAGCGTGCATTTCTCTGTAGCAGGGTTTGGGCTGCAATCTGGACTTGGATATGTTGATGTGGGTGTAGGTACGTGCATTGCCTTGCCTAGTCTCTCTTCCACATCACTTGTGCTACGTCATGGTTTTCCCTACCGGGATGTGCTGGGTCACTCACCTCCTTCTGGGGATGATGCCGCACCTATCTCCATCTCCCCGAATCCCTCAATCAACTCTGAATTGATGAAGCTGCTAGCGGTCTCCTCCCAGGGAATCATCTTTGCAGGTGATTGGTGACCCCCGCCTGTGGCCATGGCTGCCCTCCTGTTGCTTGACTTGATGTTGCGGACCCTCAAGCGGAGGTCGTCCCACCTCTTACGGCAGTCCCTGACAGTACGTGGGGTGGTCCCCACAGCCGACACCTTGCGGGCTACCTCCAGCCAGGTTTCCTTTTTCTTCTGCAGGGTTACACGCTTCATATCATGTGATTTAATGAGGTCTGCATGTGCAGCAAGAGTGTCCGCTAACATATTCAATTCAGCGTCCGATAAACGCTGTTTTCGCTGCCGGGGGGGGGGTGGTCTTCCAGGTAGTCTTGGACATCCTCAAAGTATTTCCACAGGGCTCAATAGGAATCGACTGGTGATTTGGGAGGATTGCAATGGATTGTGTTTTTAAAGATGGCCGCCTGCCCATTTCCCGTTCCGACGCGATGGTGTTATTTCCGGGTCCGGTTTTACGTGCCCGGTATTAGCATGTTGGTATTACCGGGTCGGTATTTAGGGGTATGTCCTCGGCGGTGACGGTATCTGGGGGTTGGAAGGCTTTTTGTGGCATGCCAGTATGGCCATTACCGGTATGGGGGTTTGCGCGTGCTCGCGCACTCGTAATCACCCGCTATTAGCGGCGGCATACGAGCACGGACCCGCTCGTTCCGTCATCCCGGTAATGACCCCAATTTTACCGCACAACTCGTAATGAGGCCCAGTTGTCTTGTTTCTATGCCTGTAACTAAGTGACGCGGCCGGATGCCCTGTGGCCTGGTGCGCTATATAAATAAAATAAATACTGAAAAATACTATCAGTCCTCCTTCGCACCCTTTCTTGGACTTCACTTGTCCATAGACTAAGACTTGAGTTTGTTCCCAACATCCACGTGATCCAACTATCTCTTTTATAGCAGGGCATTCCATTCTCTTCATGTATTTCATGACCACCTCTTCCTGTCCTTCTGCAGGATACACAAGTATCTTGCTCTCCCATCCAGGTTGCTTTTCCATCTGTGAAGTCTTGATATAATCATCCTGGAATGGAAACAACCATTCTATCTCCATCGTAAATTAGCCCATCTTCCCTGGAATTGTCCTCTGGTCATGCATGCTGCAAAATGAATGAGGCACCTGGCATCGTGTTCTGGAACATCTCTAGAGATTAAAGTTTGTGCTGTATTCATGGCAAAGGGCATGAGAGCACAGACGTAGCAACATTCTCTAGATGTTTTCTCTCCTACTTTCCTCATGTGCTGATACCACATGTTATATTACCCAAGTGTGCTGCATTGTCTGGATAGGTATTTATCCCCTCATTATCTTCCTCTACATTTCTTTTATATCTTCCAAATGCATAGGTTGTGTAATACTCACGAAGCAAATCAAAAGCAGTCTCCTTGTCAAGGCGAGGTTCATCCCAACGCAGAAGCAGCAAGAACTCCTTCCTCCCCCTGACGGGCTTTGCGCCTGGATTGGGTTTGCACAGGTCGCCGCGACCCCCACGGGGAAAGAGGGTTAGGGTCCACGGATTGGATGGGCTTCGGGGTGGTAGGGAAACCGGGTTGAGGGTTAGGAAGAAGTTATGGACAGGCAGGGGGGGAAAGTCATGCTCCTTGACTCTGACCGTTAGAAGTCTGTTCAATTTGACCCTGGTATTGCTGCTTGTTCTCACGTTCGACCGCTCATGCATTCGTATCTCATTCATGCATTACCCTTGGTGGAACTCAACACACTCAATATCAACTTCGAACTTAGCTTCATAATTTGTGCTATCATGCACAGCATCAATACAACGTTAAGCACTCAGTTTCTGCGTAGGCACTGAGTTTTCCTTTGCACTCTAGGATTACAGACCCTTAACAGAAACAAGAATTCTAAAACAATTTAGATAAAGCACAACTTAGATCAGCAAAGGAAGTTAGCTCTGGGTTTCTGATGTGTTTTCAGTTTCGTTCCAGTTTCGTTCCGCCCGCTGGCTTCGCAGCACATGGGCCCAGGGTTCAAGTTCGCTGTAGATAGCAGCGTTCTCCTGACAAGAAAGGAGACAGTTATATTTGTTCTCGTGTGTACTCTTGGGTTGCTCACAAGTACTTGCGATCGGCGAGTAACATTCAACAAACAACCGCAACCAGCGAGTGTAGCGTTAAGTCACCACCCGCAACTGGCGGATGTGCTCCGACATGCAGTTTAGTATTGTTAATAGTTAGTTCGTAGCTCCCCTGAACTTGGCAGGCTCCCTCGATAGTCTAACTGCCCACCGGAGCCTTTTATGAGTATTAGTTTCCCTCAGGCAAGTATCAGAATAAACTGTTCACTTATCTTAACAATCGCGGGGCCTGGCGATTATATCCTGGCAGCGAGGGCGGCCTTGCGAGTGGCTTCGCTCGAGCGCTTGCGAGATGCGTCCTCTCGGTAGCTGCGTTGAGCGCGAACAAGCGTTCTTCGATCGCGCATGCGCGTTGGCTTGTTCGCGCATGCGCGTTCCTTTGGGCGTTGGCCTAGGTGTTCCCAAGCAGAGTTCAGGCTCTGTGTGCCTACTTGCTCCTCGCACGGGGCCTGGACTGCTAGGGCTGTAGTCTTTGGACTTGAGGCTGCTGAGAGATGTAGTCTTCCCTGGGCCTGGGTACCAGGAAGCTTCTTCCCACTGCACCAGGAGCACCTGCAAAAGGGGCAAAGGTGACATCTGCTAAAAGAGGTTCCCCCCACAGTTCCTGCAATCACTTGGCCTTTACACCATCCCCGGGGGCATAGCCTCGACTTTATGACACTCCTAATGTGGGGAACCTTAGGGACCTCTGTGTCAGTGGAAGTAAATAAATCAAAAGCAGGTACCGTAGTGGTGAGAAGCATAGTGGCCTCTACCTCTGTGGGAGTACTATTGTGATAGAGACTGTGAAAGAGGAGAAACAGAAGACACAGAGTGTAATTGTGCTTTTACACCATCCTGGTACTAGTTGTTCATTCTCTAGGACTGTGCCAGCTTCCAATTTTCTCATCTTTAATACAATTTATCAAATTATTTTATACTTGCAATTAAAAGATCTGCTCAATGATCGCAATTAGCATCCTTCTAATCACAGGGCAATTTTTAGGATTCTGTAAAAAAGTGCAAATATCAATGTCTCTTCTGACAAGAACAGCATAAGCTTGAAGTATAAATCTAAAAACAGAAAACACAAGCCTATTCACATCACTATCAGTGAGTACCATTGGGTTAACTTCTTAGAACAGGTATGCACCATGAAATGAATCTGGATACTGATCTTCTTTCCAATTTCTGATCAAGAACTGATGTGTAGGCATAAATTGGATGCTTCAATGTGTTTCTATAGTTAGTTTTTGGCCTACTAAAACTTGCTGCAAGTCTTTGTACTCCTGCTACAATATCTATAAGGTGTATCACCTGAGGATTAGTCCAACCAAATCTTTATAATTCGCAAGTTGTTAGTCTGTCATCCTTATTTTTCGTCATCGATCGAGTCTGCACACGCTGAAATTCTTCTTCTTGTCTTGCTTCTGGATCGGCAACGGTGGGAGGGAAGGTCTCACCTTCATAGACTTTCACGTCGCCCGAGTGAGGCTAAAATCATCTTCCTTGGACCTTTACAGCTCAAGGGGTTATATTTTCAATGCAAAAGGGACCAGTAAAGCATGGTGCATGCTACTTTCGGGTGAAGTTTTTAATCAAGACCGAATCACCAACATACAACTTTGAAGCTCAGTTGCGATAGAAGCTCAGTGCGCTGGTTGTTGAATTGTCTTCATCTATGTTCTCAGACCGACCTCCCGGATGCTTGAGTTGGTCTGAAATGAGAGAGACGATAGAGGCTATACATGTCAAATAGTCATACAATTCATCAGCTAAAGCTTTAGTTACACTCTGGGCATCAATTCTAGGCGGAGCAGTAAGAGGCATTCTCATTTGCCGCCCTGTCACGAGCTGATGAGGGGTGAGGTGATGGTCTGAACTTGGCTGATTCCAAAGGGCATATAAAACTAAAGGTAGGCAATATAGCAATCCCTTGTTCAAAGTCAATTTAATCTTGTCAATTCTTTCTTTAAGGAGGCCGTTGTGTCTCTCATATATCATGGTGCTTGTGTGTGATAAGCAGAAGAAAACTTGTGTTTAATGTTCAATAGAAGCCCTATCTGTTTGAATACTTCATTAACAAAATGTGGCCCATTGTCGGATCTCAGCACTTCACAAACACCCCATCTTGGAAAGACTTTGCATACTAAAAACCTTGCTGCACAAGTGGCATCAGGGTATGTACACAGACCTGCCTCCATTAAACACCTGAGCATATCATCATAGTCAATATGTAAATGCTGAAACTGACCATTCGGTCGAGGTATTACCCCTCTTATTGTTCTCAGTGTATGCCCAGCAGTAAACCTTTGACACACGATGCAGTTCACTGAAAAGAGTGCAACGTGTTCTAACACATTTTGAATGAACCAGTCTTCCGCAATTGTAGCAGCAAGACTCTCTCTAGTTACATGCAGCTGTTCAAGCACAACCTTCAATAATGCTACTGGCATCACCGGCTTTCCAGTGCTGTCTTGTCGCCATAATGCTTCTGTCGGGGAGAAAGAACACCCTCTTCACTTCCATAATTCCTGCTCTTCCTACAGTGCACTCCCTTAAATCTCCATTAGTTGGGTTATTGATAATTTATCAAACCATTCTTGCACCAATATAGTTGTGACTACTTTCTCTTTCATATTCTCAGTGTCAAAACTCGAAATATCCAGAGAATATGCAACTCTCTTGGCTTCTTCATCTGCGTCTGTGTTCCTGCAAGTGATAAATTCTGTTTGCTTAGTCTGACCTGCGCACTTAATGACCGCTATGGCCACTGGGAGTTGTAGTGCCTTAATAAGCCTGTCAAATAGCAATGCGTGCTGCACTGGAGTGCCGTGAGCACAGAGGTAGACCCTATTTTTCCAATGCAATAACCCTGTATGCACGGTTGATGTTATATAGGCGGAATCACTGTACACCGTCACTTCCTGCCCTTCTTGTATCTCGAGTGCGACAATAAGCGCTACGATTTCTGCTGCTTGTGCAGAAAAGTGAGACAGTAGTCTTGCACTTGATACAACTTCAAATTCTACATTTAATCTGTGTCGTATTACTGCTGCACCTGAATGCCTTTCCCCACTAGTCTGATCAATTTTTCGAAGAACCATCAATATAGAGAATTTCCCCTCCTACTGAAGCACTTTCCTTCACACGGTTATATCATCATAAAATTCCACATAATTAGCACAGTCATGCACATGATCACTGTCTGCTATTGGCTCAGCTATACACGTGGCAAGATTCACTATTTTACATCTTATAATTTTAACCGTTGGGTTCAAAATCATTACCTCATAAGCTGAAGCTCTTTAGGATGTCAATGTACCTTCAGACATATCTCAAATGGCAAATAGAGCATGCTCCACAAACAGAGTCATAGAGCAGCCCATCACAATACTTGTAGACTTCTCAATTGTGAACACGGCAGCTGCAATGACTGTTCGCATAGGGAAGTGCCTTCTCATAACTGGGTCTAAAATCCCACTGTAATATGCTAAAGGCTTTTACTCCAATGTGGTTCTTTGTGTAAGCAGTGCTGTCATAACTGTTCCATTTGTGTGCGAAAACAGATCAAATTCCCAAAACATGGGCGGTACAGATTGCTTTTTTTCAGCTTCTCAAACCCTTCCTCCATTCCACTCTCTCTTTACTTTATACACTTGTGCTTTCCTTAAAGCTTGCAAAAGGGGTCTCATGTATGAACTGTAATTAAACACCGAGGCTCTAACATAGTTGCATAGCCCCAAAAACGGTTGCATCCGTTTCACTGTATTTGGCTTTGCGGTTTTCATCATCGCCTCAGCTCTTTCAGGTGTCACTTTCTTTCCTTCATGCAAAATCAACTGCCCTATGTATAACACCTCTTCTTGGCAGTATTGTATTCTCTTTGTCTACCTTATATCCCTTGTCTTCTAGAATAGTCATCAACTGAATAGAATCTTATCTTCCGTGGTGCTACAAATTAGAATGTCCTCTACGTATTGCATCACCACACTCTTAAGATCAATATTGCCTAAATCCATCTGTAAGACCCTTCTAAAGATTGATGGGGACTCACAGTACCCCTGGGACAAACAAGTATGTTTCAGTTGAGTTTGGCGAAACATAAAGGAAGTCAAGTCTTGTGAATCCTTGTGCAATGAAATTGAGAAAAACACATTTTTTCAAATCGATCACTGTGAACTATCGAGCTTCCAAGGGATACTACATCGTATCATCCTCGGATTAGGAACTAAAGGAAACTCTGCATCTACAATCTGGTTAATCGGTCTCATATCTTGTATAAATCTCCACGACTCTCCTTTAGATTGTTTAATCAGATACACTGCAGTGTTACATGATCATTCTGATGGCATCCGAATTCCTTGTTTCATCAGTGCAGAGATAGTCTGAAATAAACCCTCATTCGCCTCTCGAGACATGGGGTACTGTCTTGCTCGAGGTAAAATCACTCCTGGAATCAGCTTTATTTCAACTTCCCTTATTCCCTTCAATAAACCTATGTCATAAGGGCATGTGGTCCAAAAGACACTTGCCACTTTTTCCAAGTCTTTCTGAAAATATTCTGAACGTTGCCGCATTATCGGCATTCGCTGTGGGACTTATCTCTTTTCTATCCTTATCCAGTATGTAAAGCTCATAAAGAACACCACTTCATCGTCTGTTTGGTCTTCCCTAAACATGTCGTCATTAGTAATGTCAGTCTGTACCTTACTCGAGAGCTATTACTGTCCTCCATGGTCTACCCTCATCATCTGCTCGTTCAAGCATTGCCATTTCCCTTCATACTATGGTTGCTTCAAATTCTATAGGGAGTATCTGTCTCCCCTCTCCATCCATAGGTGTTTGTGTTTGTCTAAATAAAGACTCCTCAGTTATCCTCACAATCTTTCCCACTAAGCCAGGTAGCCATGTTAATAGAATGTTCATTCCTTACTGAAAAATGTCTGGATATACTGGAACACCTTGCAGATCCACTTGCCCTGTGAACGTCAGTATACATTCTCACATGTTTAAATAGTGTATTCCTGGTGTGGAACTCACTATTCCTTGATCAGTGAATGAAATCGTCATGTTAAGTTTTGTCATCAAATCTCTTCCCAAAATGTTAACTGGTGTCTGTCATGAATATAATTAAGGAACAGATATGCCACACTCTCCTATGGAGACTGGTAATTCATTGGTAAAAGGTACTTAACTCATAGCTCCAGAGAACCCTTGATCATTCATGGGAATTTGCAACATTGGATATTTTCCCTCCGTATACATAAACGAGTAGCTCCAGTGTCTATTAGAAAAGCAAAAGATTTGCTCCTATCGTCACATGGACCCTTGGTTCCTCTTGGGGGTCTGGTGTCATAGATAGTACTGAACACATCAAGTCCCCCTGTGAGCTGTTCTATTGTGGGTACAGGCTCATCCTCGTCCCTGTGAGAGGATTTCCTCCAACCACAGTGACACCAATTATTCTGGGTGTCAGCACTTGTCCTGTGTTTGCATACTTCTGTGCCTGCAATGGGGCTTGTTGCGACTGCCCTTGTTGTGGATTCATTTGTATTCGCTCTTGCTGCTGTACCTGCTGCACTTGTGGTGCTTGTGTCTGATACATTGTCTGATCTTGGGCAAACCCTTCCCTAGTTGGTGTGCTATATGGTGGAGGATAAGCTGTCCCCCCTCTTGAGAATTTGCCATTCAGTACATTCCCTTGGCTCCCACATACGTGCGCAATGTGTCCTGTCATCCCACAAGTCTAACATACTGGGGGTGCCCGTCTGACAAGTCCCCTTGGTTAAATGTATGTATGTATGTAAGTATTTGAATTTATACAGAGCATATCCACAGTGGAACCAGGCAAAAAAGATTGCATCTGGGTGCAGATGTAAGAACAGCACAGAACCAGAAAGCCAGTAATTTCTACAATTTTAGATGAAGAGATGAGTTTTCTGTTTTTTTCTAAAGTCCAACAAGGACTTAGGGCCTCATTACGTGTCCTGCGCTAGCCGTGCCGGTAAAACCAGCAGGCTGCCGCTGGACTCGTGAATTCTTCCGGCGCCTGGCTTGCTGGTAACAGCGGGGGATTCTAACCCCGCCGGTCTGGGAAGTCAGGCACCGGAAAAATGGTACTCCCCATTCCCATTGAGTCCGTTAGGACTCAATGGGAATGGGGAACATTGAGGCACCAGCACCGTACATAACGGTGCCAGTGCCTCTGTGAAAGTTTGTGAGCGGCTGCCGTTCCGCCTGCCAGTTCAGACCTGGTGGGCGGGATGGCAGCTGCACACAGACTCAGAGTGTGCCGGTCTGGTACCAATGGTGCCAGTTGCTTGAAGGAGTAGATAATGAAGGTGGACCATGGAGGACAGTAATAGCTCTCTGTAGGTTTAACGGCACCATTGTTACCAGACAGGCATGCTCGTAATGAGGCCCAAGTGTTGCAAAGTTTGTAGGGTAGGGCCTTCCAAGCTCTTGGCCCTGCATAGGAGAAGCGTCTGTCGACCCATGTCACAGAATTTGAGTGGGAAAGCTGTTGTGATGATCGCAAACAGCGTTCCAGGTGATAGGACAAGATCTTGGACCCCAAATATCTCGGCACGGTCCCTTGGATGCACCTGAAGACCAGACAATAGGTCTTAAACAGCACCCTCTGTTGTACGGGCAACGAATGGAGATCCCTCCGAAGTAGAGAGATCTGTGAGCGGCGTGACAGTGAAAAAATCTGCCTAACGGCTGAATTCTGTGCAAACGCTGGATTTGCTTCTTCAGAACTCCCATTAAAAGAATATTACAATAGTTGAGCCTAGAATTAACAGGGAACCGACAACCAAGGGACGATCTTTAGGTGAGATCAATGGTAGCAGCGATTTTACCAATCTAAGTTGGTAATATACAGATCTCACTGTATCATTGACCTCCAAGTTGCATCTTAAGTTTGCCTGGACTTTTGATGCAAATGTTGTAGAAACCTCAAATAACTCTAGACATGGTAAGTATGATAAGGTTTTTGCCAGTTTTTTCTTGGGGCCAAACAAAATAACCTCTGTTTTGTTTGGGTTGAGCTGGAGCTTATTAGCAACCATCCAGCTCTTAATTTTACTGTCACATGCATACATTCTTTGTGTGGCTTCCATGGGTTCATTTAGCCACACATAGATCTGCGTGTCATCGGCATAGGAAAGATAGAGCTATCCAAATTCTGCAAAAATATCCAGCAAAGGGCGAATATAAATGTTAAAAAGCAGCAGTGATAGTGAAGAACCCTGGGGGACTCCACATTTGACTACCAGAAAGTCAGAGATAAAGGTCCCCAGTTTAACCTGCTGGAATCGTTAATTTAGAAAGGAAGAAAGCCATTGCGGTGATGCGTTGGAGACCTTGGCCGTAGCAGAAAGTCTTGAGATAAGTATCTCAAAGTCTACTATATCAAAGGCAGCCGAGAGGTCCAACATGACTAGCATGATGATGTGACCCTCATCGGATGCCTTTAAAATGTCATCCCATACTGACAATAGTGCTGACTCAATCTCATGAACCGGCCTGAAACCAGATTGATACAAATCCAGAAATCCCTGGTCCTCCCAAAAAGCCTGGAATTGAATCGTAACGATCTTCTCCAGAATCATGGATAGCAATCAGGCGATAATTCAAGTGTATTTTCTTTCAACAATTGTGTAATGTAAGACTTTTTTAGTTCCAGTGGGATACAGCCCTGTGTTAGAGACGCATTTACAATTCCCAACACGGGTGCACTTAACACTCCCACATGTCTTCTTACCAAGTAAGGAGGGATCAGATCATCATTGTGGTTAGTAGGTTATAGTTTAGACATAAGGTTTCTAATCATATCCAGTTCCACAGGTTTGAAATCAAACCTTGGACATTTCTGATCTGGCTCCAGCCTCATGTTGGTGTTCAGATAGGTACTAGATCCTGGTAGGGTTTCTAGGTCTATGTTGTTTCTAATCACATCAATATTCTTTGTGAAGAGGTATCACATTTGTTAGCCAAGGATAAAGAAGGAGTGAGGTGCAAAATTGTGCATGGAGTGCAGGTAAGGTTTTTTACGGTTTCAAATAGGGCCTTTGGCCTATTAAGAGCAAGATCTATTTGTTTTAAAATCCTCCCTGAGTGCTCTGATTCTCATTTTGTATATTCCGAAACCCACCTTGATTATTTTTGAATCTTCCTCCTCTCCCTCTCTAGCACATACTTCTGCCTTACAGAACAAAGCCATATCCACCTTGGTCCATCGGGCACTGATTATTCACCTGCGATGTACCCATTGCTTCCTGTAGTCCCAATCCTTCTCTGCTTGTCAATATCGCACAATCTATGGCAAATTTTGACAATTATTTTCTGACCTAGCTTGGCTTCCTCAATTTTTCTAATCTCATCGTTCTTCCTATTTTTCTCTTGCAGCAATCGACAGTGATGCACTGTCGTCAACTGCATCGCAGCCCACGGCTTTGCTTCCATTC
The DNA here is from genome assembly GCF_040938575.1 of Ambystoma mexicanum. Classification (NCBI taxonomy): domain Eukaryota; kingdom Metazoa; phylum Chordata; class Amphibia; order Caudata; family Ambystomatidae; genus Ambystoma; species Ambystoma mexicanum. Next base: position 668,158,806 of record NC_090926.1, on the reverse strand, counting down.
CTACTTATTTCTTCATTTGTCTCTGTACTGGCTCAGGCAACCCCTGACATAAAATGTGGTAAAATAATGCCACTGTTTTTTCCCACAGCTTGTGAGTTTCAAGCTGCTATTTCTCCTGAATGTCTTGAATGCAAGCAATAGGGGCTTTATCTTCCTTCATTTTATGTGTCATAATTGCACCCATATCTGATTTATTGGGGTACTGTACCCTGAGAGCCCTCCACACATCTGCTCTGCTATTACTAAATGGCACTCTGTCATGCACTGTGTTTTGTGCTGTCCCACTTGAACACCCTGATCTCCTCCATATATAATCAGCTCTCTCCCCAAGAATAGCTGCCAGAAGAGGCTTAATATCCCCTCTGGCCAGTGTATTTCCTCCTGTCATTTTTTCTAATTCATATATCCATTTCCCAGCACCCGAAGTCAAACTCAGGAGCTTACACCTTAAATTATCCATATCCATCTGCGGCCATGGAATATACTGTGGTCTTGCTCCCCCTTTTTCCAATAAGGGAAACTGCGTGAACCCCAACCCGCAGTCGGTTTCCATTGTTAGTCTATCCATGGCATGGAGGAGCATCCCAGTCCGTCTCCTTGCTGCTAGTGACCTTAATCTGCTCACATATGGCAGCGATTCTCGCTTCTCACTATACGATCATCCTCTGGGATGTTCTGGATATGGCATCTGGTGTCCTATCCTTAGGTTGTTCCAGATACGACCATCTTACTTCTTTATCTAATTGCAGGCATCCTTCGGGGGCGCATGCGCTCCATTCTCCTGCCTCGAGGACGGACTCTATTTCTTTGTCTGACATGTCTTGCCCCCAACTAGTGTGACTATCATCCCCTTCACCTTTCTCTAGGTTCAGCCTGCTTAAAGACAATGCTCTATGTTCGTGACTGAACAGAACTTTTTCTTTGCTTCGTGATTGAAGTGCTAGGGATTGATACCCCTTGCCTCCACCTCCATAGTTGCTACCTTCCTTTCACTCTTGATAGACCTTATCAATTCTTTCCACGATGCTTCCTCCATCAAAGTTTTCTTCTTCCAATAATACTCTAGATGCCCCTGACATTGTTTCCTTTATCGAAGCAACTCTTCTGTTCTATCCCATCGTATTTCTGGGCTTTGCCTTACTGGTTCCTTACGAACATCACAGGTATCAAGACCCTGCTGTCTTCTCCCTCGTCTATTTCTTTATCTTATTTTCTTTGCTTTCTCGCCTCTCTTCTAAATCTTTCTTCCTCTTGCCTTCGTTCTTCTCTCCTTCCTCCTTCCCTTCTTTTCTCTTCTTCCCTTCGTCTCTGTATTCTTTTGTCCCTAATGTTTGTGCTTCCTCCTCTTCTCTCTTCTTTTCTCTTCTATCCCTATCTTCCATCGCTCTCTGAGTATTGTCAAATTTTCTTTTTTCTTCTGCCTGTTTTTCTTTTCTCTCTTGCATCTGTTCTCATTGCTCCCTTTACTTCCTTTTCTGCTCATTTTCTTTCAGTCTCTTCTCTCATTTTTTATCTATTCTGTCTTGTTAGCCCTTATCTTCTCTTTGCCTAACTTCCTCGATCCTTATTCCATCGATTTTAAGTAATTGCTGTCCTCAAATCCACTCATCCTGCACAAGCACTATCTCGTCAGCTTTAGCTTTCTCTCCTTTCCATCTTTTAATCTCCCTTTCTATTTCTGTCGATATATTCGACCACTCACTCTTTTCTTCTTTGTCTTGCATGATCACACAGATCTCTTCATTTCTTTTGCTCTCTTCTGGACTATCATCGCTGTTATAAGCAGGTGATTCGTATATTGCATTACTATAACCCATTGCCACTTTCAATTCCTTTAATGGATACAACCCTGTTTCTTCTGTGCTAGTGTCTTTTACTTCAGGAGAGGTAAGGGGAGTTGAGGGCTCAACAATTTTCTCCTTACACTGACTAAGCACCCACTCCTCATGTGGCGGATCATCTCTCTCTTCCTGAAACATTTTTCAGAGCTCTAGAATGGCTAACCTTTTCTCAAATGTATTCCCTGTGTACGGAGCATGCAAGTATGTGGTCAGGTGTTGTAATACTGCCTTTGACAGTGATACCCCTTGTGGTCACGGCATAAACATCTTATCTGCCGTGCCTTTCACCCATTGCGGACTATACTGTTTGAACTTGGGTGTGTGCTTTGGAAGTGTCTTGCATAAATGCATCAAAGGAGTATCTCCCATAATGACAAGTTTCAATTGACTGCTAATATTTACCAGACTTATAAAATAGCCTTTATATTTTTTACTTTAAATCACCACTCTTCAATGCCTTTAAAACAACAAATATGAGCCTCTAATTTCTCACTTAGCTTTCTCTACTTTTCGATTGGTACTAACCACTTTGCTAGGTAGTTATGACAGCTTCTAAACTTTTCTCACTTATTTCACACCTTCTATCGCTCTTCGATATTTCTATTCAACAAGCAGCATGCATACTAGTTGACTTTATACATTAATAAAAACTGTGATCACCTTTTTTATCTTTCTCTCTCCTTTACTTAATACCCTATACAGGATTTGAGACGTCACCTTAAATTAACTTGTTCATGCGTTATGTATTTCACTCTACTCCTATTGAAGTTTGAGACATCTCCTTCTGAGATCCCATGAGGTAGGACTGTAGGCGCTCTATCTTCTTCTCACAATATTTCCAGTTACTCAAAAAAATATCACAACCCCATCCCCTTAATTAGACATTCTCCTTAGTCTGCTTACCTTTCGTTTGTTAATCGACTCAAGGTCTTCGGTATCTACTCCTCGTCCAATCAACCACTTTGCCTTCCATCCGCAGAGCTCCTGGAAACCGGGCAAGGATTTCATCAAAGGGGGACGTGCCCACCATCTCGGTTCTCTTTGCAAGTTTATTTCTATCAGCCACTCTCCACAGGAAACCCTGCAACCTTCCTGCCAATGGCGGAGGATGCCTGATCGTCTGAAACTCTGGAGACATACTAGTTTGGATCTTTAACCATCCTCTGCTACCACATGAGCTTAGAGCACTTTGGGTAACATGCATGCAATGGATGGGATGCAGAATAACTCTGACACCAAATAATCGAACCAACTAAGGAAGAGGGCAAAGATTTGATGTTTTATTATTAATTGTCTAAAACAGGGAGTTACAAATGACAACAACGATCGTTCGCTCGAGCTCTCATACATTTCACATAAAAACACATTTGTATACAAAAAATGTGTCATACGTGACGTCACACTACGTGCCAATTGAGAAAAACCTACGACGAGTTATGATAGGCTTAAGGGGAACATCTAAGTATACTTTCTATATGGGGTGAGATTATGATTGAATATCTACTGTCATCTGGAAACGTATGCCTACCTCTATGATATATGATATGTTATAACATGTCATCTTCAACACTATTAAGTACACTGTATATCATTGGTTCTCAATCTTTAAGGTCCTTTTTTATATGGCCCTCTACAATTGTTTGGCACGCTAGTGCCATGATTGGAACATTCGGTTCACTTAGCAGCACATAAGCTCAGACCCGGCTGCCAGGAGGTGAACTTGACTTTACCTCCACACCTAATTAGCCCAACATCTCTCATCACCCATGCCTTCTGCCATGAAGATTGTCTTTGAACTTGGCCTTGCAGAGTATTCTTGTCTGTGAAAATATAAGGGAGTGCGAGTATGCACTATCGCTTGTTCTAGAACTCCAAGCACAACTCTATTTCCATTTTCGGCCCACTTGATATGAGACCTTGATTAGGACCATTCTTCAGCATTTAAATGTCTTAAATGAATAAAACTTGGCATGCATGTGTTCTTTCTTTGCACCTTACCAAGGGATGATTCAGCTTCTCATGTTCACCGCCTTTGAGAACAGATAACCGGCCTTGGCTGCTTTCACCTTGACACCAGGCCAAACAGCCTCGCCATTCATTTCTACGATCTCAGCTAATTCTTGCTGCAACACAGTTCTCAGCCTTTCTCTACTTTGGTCAGGGTTCACTAAATTCATGACACTGGTGTCCAGCTTCTATACAATGGTGGCTTCGCCTGTGGTCTATTCACTACGTATTGCCAGCTTCTAAGTTTACTTAGTCTACTTGCATTGCTGGATCTGTACAGTTATTGAACGGCTTGCATTGTTTGCAGTGTGTCACACATGTGCAATCTTTTTTTGCCTATGACAGTTTACTCAACTCTTTACTCATCGGTTTCTATAGAGTCCATGCATCCTCTTCAGCCTGTCTTCCCAGGCCATCGTGTTCGCCTCTCGTAATGTCACCAGCTCCTCTTTCACTCTTTTTCATATTCCTTTGGGGAGTTCCTCAATCAGATTGTCATCTCTTTGTGGATACATCTGGTGGGGCTTTCTCTGTGGGTTCCTTCTTTCGAATATTCACCGTGGTATGGTTACAAATGCTGGTGTCAAGCTTGGCACAATCTCAGGCTTCTGACATAATTGAGGTAGGGAGAGGGATTTCCTGCAGAGGCATGCAACTGCTCCTCTACAATGGAAGTCATGAAAAGGTTGCCCATGCATTATTCTGCACAGGAGGAAGAGCTCATAGCACTTATTGAGGATTTGAGAGCATCTCAAGGGGGCCATGTTACAATATATATTGACTCAGCGTACTTCACAACAACTGTGCATGCTGGTCTATCCGGCTGGAAGAGAAGGGGGTTTCGGAGGGCATTGTGGTGGTCATTTTCACAGCCATCTGTTGTGGAGGTCGTCAAGTGCACTGCCCACACTATCGGGACAGACAAAATATCAACTGTGAATGTAGCCACTGATGCAGCAGCTAAAATGGCGGTGTATCTGCCAAATGAAATTCCCACAGAATACATTATGACTGCCCCTCCAGCATGTGAACATGCAGTAACTTACACAGCATTGCCTATCTCACAGATTATCAAGTTACAAGGAAGGGCATCTGAAAGTGAGAAAGACGTGTGGTTATTGAGAGGTTGCAAACAATCCATGACAGATTTGTTATGGAGGCAAGAGAGAGCTTGGAAGACAGTAAAGGCCCAGAAGCAGCTAGCAGTGGCATTTGAACAGTTACACTACCCATCTCACAGTTTGAAGCAGCACATAGCAGCAGATATACAGGAAGATTGATTTATACCAAATATTCAGGAGTATCACAGAAACGGTCATACATTGCACCACATGTCAAAGTTTCAGTACAGGGATGACACTACGGACATTACGGGGTACTTTGCCCCACCCAAATGGGCTGTTCTGTGAATTACACATAGATTACACTGATATGGATGAGCTTTGTAATGCATCTAGGTACCTCATTGGAATGGATTTCCCTTTTTCAAGGTGGGTGGAAGCTGGGCCATGCACACTCCTGGAAACCAAGTGTTCTGCTAGATTTTTAGCATGTGAGGTTTTCCCTCGATGGATTATATGTGAGGTTTGAAGGTCAGACAATGGCACACACTTTTTCAATGCATTGTTTCAGCACATCACAGCACTCCTTGACATCAAGCACTGGGTGTGTTCAATTTACCACCCAGAGGCCAATGGCGTTGTTGAGAGGATAAACAGACTTCTCAAAAACAAGTTATCCAAACTGTGTAACAGGTTGAAGAAGAACTGGGTTCACTGTTTTCCCCTGGCCCTCTTCAGTTTATGCACACAGCCCAGTGAAGATCACCATTTGTCACCTCACAAAGTGGTCACTGGTTGGCGTATGCCCAACCCCATATCCCCTATAAGAAGAGCTTCTGGTGCACATAGGGCAGCAGCGGTGCTAGGCGATGGGTTGAAAGATTATTTGCTTGACTGTCCTCCATGACATGCACGAGCAAACTCAATTAGACCCAAATCATAAGGAGCATTTGAAAAAATACATGATTTTTATTTCATAAGTAAATAGATTAAAAACATATTAAATCTGTTACCCATAATGCATTTTGGGTTTTGCTCAATAAAATACTGTACATACAAAACATCATACTGCTTTCAAAGTGACTCATTATATGTATTCTAGCTGTCCAATATACTTGAAAGGTTATAAGTACAAGATAAACCTACATTAATAGTGGTCCATGTGCAAGTTCCACAGAGAACAGTTGTGAAAACAGAGCGCCAGGCTCAAGTGAAGCTGATCACGTGCGCCAGGGGGACTGATATTCACAAATGTGTTTGCGTAAGACTAGTTCAAACTATACACAGGTGCCATTCAGTCCGCCATTAAAGGAATCCCCAAAACAGACAAGTTAATTTAGAGTGTATGAGAAAGTCATTGGGATAATCCTATACCGGAAAAGTTGGACAGAATAGTACAATGTAATAACAAGGGAGTGCTGTATGTCAACTACGCTAGCCTGGGGACCACTTAATTTGTTATAATAACAACAAGGTCAACCTAGCAATATATATTACATGGCAACTGTAGTTTTGACTGAGAAGTTCTTCTAACTAACTCCAGTTGATGCCAATTTTCATCAGGGCAGTACTATCCCTTGTGTGTTAAACACATCATACAACATGAGTTAAAATAACACACCAAAACATTGACATTCAAATAGGTGTAGAGTGAGCCGAAAATTGTCAGCCCTATAACAAAAGAAAAAAAGAAGGGAAAAAAAACTACACAAACAGCTACATTAGACTTGGGTCGAAAAGGGAAATAAACAGTCAAGCTGGCTCTGGTCACAATAGTGTACAGGAGCATACATGTGGCAAGGGAGAATAATCATAATCTTTACCATATTCTCAACCTTAGATGGTCTGGATTAATGTTATACAATTGCTTCCAATTACATATCAGCCAAAGGTAAGGCAGACCCCAACATAGTAGGTCTGTGGGGACATAAACCAGGGACAATTTTTTAAAATTGGGAAACAGTTACCTAGTTGCCAACAGTGAAGTAAGTTGACCAATTGCACTCTAAAGGCCTTATAATCTGGCCAGGAATTAGCCATAGATAAACAATATTAAAAAGCTAACTGGTTGTGTAAGTTCAAAGTCACCACCCCAAAAGTTGTTCGCCAAGAGATATCTTGAGTAAATACATCTTCTATGGGAAAGATTAAGTCCTCCAGAATTGCACTCGAAAGTGTCACCATGTCGCGTTGGATTTTGCTGACCTAAGTGCAAAAAAGGAGAACAGAGCAAGAGCATGTTCAATCAGTAATCTTAAGTATCTGTTGTAAAACAGGAAAGTCATGTTTAAAGTTAAAAAGGAATTGATAAGGGTTTTCTGAAATTTTGGCTGGCTACTCAAAGCTGAGCCAAACAGCGCCAGCAAGCGCTCGGTGTAGTTAATTAATTTCTAACAATAAAAACTTTGCAACAGCGACAGATACAGAGCATATGACCACACAACCAGTGCTGCCTTGTAACTTCATATACGTCTGTAATTTTGTGGGTAGGCCCTACAAGGTGGTGTTTTGCACTCCCCTCGCAGTAAAAATTAAGGGATTGCGCTACTGGATCCACCTCTCTGACGTTCATAGAGCACCTCCAGATTGTACGTTGGCACACCAATATTCTTAAAAAAGAGGAGTACCAATACGTGTGCCCCCTCTACCTCAGCGGCCTGTCCAGGTGCGATACGTGTGCAGTGGCATACTCCATTCCATTGGCGGGCCGAACCTGAGCTGCTAGTTCCTCTTTTATTGGGCTTTACTCTCTCTCTCTCTCCCTCTCTCTCTTTCTCTCTCTTTCTCTCTCTCTCTCTCTCACTCTCTTTCGTTTTCTCTTTCTCTCTCTCTTTCTCTGTGTGAAAAGTATGTCTTGTACGGCTCTCATTTTCGTTCTCTTGTGTATTTGTTTTCTCATTTCAGGAGAGAAAAAGATGGATGTGACCAAAGTAAATAATTTTTTCAGTAGGGACCCGAGGTGTAGATGCACGAATGAGAAAATATTGACCTATGTCAATTATTTTGGGTTCACCATTATCGTAGGTCTCTGTATGATATTTATGGCACTGTTGGGATTGTGTTGGGGGATGTTCTGTACCTGGATATACACTTCTTCATTCCAGATGATGTAGTCAAGCCTAGCAGTTTTTTGGCAATTTTCACATGTATCTTGGGCGGGTATGTCACCAATTACACAACCATTTAGCATATAACATTCCCAATCCCCCAGCACATTGACCCATAGTTTCCCTTGTCTGCCCTTCCGAACACAGAATCTGTTTCGATCAAGGCTGTATTGCATGTGCAACAGGCATTTTGATAGACATTGATCCAAGTTAGTACATTTAATATGTTTTCATTCAAGGTGTTGGAGCTGTTTTTATTGATCTTATCGTCAGTGGCCTTTTTTTCATCTTTCCCAGTAAGTTTGTCTCCGGAGAGTTCTTAGTAGCAACAGCTTGAATGGTTTAAAATTCGGCATCCAATTCATAGCCCTTTTCCAGATATTTAGATGTAAACTGCCTTACTAGATTCACCGTGTTTAGTGATGTGCAGTGTACTCTGCTGCACTGCTCCCTCACATTGTTTTATGGCTCAAATTACTCAAAGGCCACAGTGTCCAAAATTCTTAATGGCAGAATCTTTATGGTCAGTTTCAGAAATTCTGACCTGTTTATGTGTGTGTGAGTTTTTGTTGCATCCCGGTCAACACATTTTAGAATGATTGTGGGGTGCTTGCTGTTCTACTGCTTCGTCATTATGTGTATGCCATGGTTGCTTCTGATCAAAGGGGCTATGCTCAGTTGCCTATTTATTTCTCCAATTGTTGGTTTTGCAGGTGACACGACCTGCTCACTCGTGATAGAAATGTCTCCCATGGATGACATAAATGAGTCTTCTAAGTCATTCAACCAGCTTCATTGATTTTTTCTTCGTTTAGGAGCCAACTCGTGAGAGTTCCAAGGGGGGCTCCCTTTTGTCTCTGTCCTTTATTGGCTCTTTTTTCTTTTCCTTCAGGTGCAATTCCACATTTTGGGTCCCCCATTTCCCTTTTACTGAACTTGTACCTTTGTAGGGGCTTTTCTTGCCTCTTCTATCCTTTTCCACTTGTTCTGCCCGTGCTGTTTCCTGGTAAGGTGTATCATAGATGTTTCATCTTTTACATCATTATGGACCTCAATTTGCTGGACTCCCTCTCCGTATTCACGTCAGCACAGGGCGCCAGGGTTTCTTTTTGCAGCAACGAATTAGCCTGATCTTGTTCCATCATTGAGATAAAATCACCAAGGTCTTTATTGCTGTTAATATCCAGGGGGATGATCCTATTCTTAGCTTAAGAATAAGTCTCACTTATTCCAGGATGTTACCATTCATACAGAGAAGAACTTTCATTGCGAATTGCAGGTCAAATAGTTGCGGCTGGATGTCTGTATGAATTGCTTCTTCCATTTCAGACATCTCAGAAGGAAGTGTGCTGCTCACGATGTCTGTGTCCTTGTTTGTTGGAGGACAGAGACTGATGTTAAGGATAACCTCTGTGGTCCTTCTTCCGCGCTGAGGACAAAAGCTGGGGGTTCTGTTTCATTTGGATCCACAGTCTGTTGTTCATTATCCTGCTCTCGCTATTTACCTCTTTATCCCCAGCATTTCTAGTTGTCAAAGTATCTTTCAGAGTATAGCACAAGGTGCAGAGTTAATTGTTATTGTCTATCGCTGAGAAGGAGGGGTCAGACAGGTTAGTCTCATTTATATTTGTTCCCCTTTCGTTTTGCAAACCAATGTTGTTGGTGTTCGGTGAAGCATCTTCTGGATGTTTAACTGTGCCCTTCAGGAAGTACCTGGCAATGGTTGCCCCTCCCTGTTCCCCTCATGCTTTGCGTGGGGAGCTTGTGGATTGGACGTTTTTATTTACCTTCGCCTTTTGCCCTGAGGTTGCAGGTTGCCTGTGTTTTTTGTTGGGAGAATTTTACCTCAAGCTGTAGTCATTTGCTGGAACTCTGCCTTTGCTTGGCATCGTATTTGGGTGAATGCATTGGTCCAAGGCCCCGGTCAGGGACTACACATATTAATAGTATATGTAGTTAGTTTTGAGGCTCACTGCACAAGGGTATTTACCATTCCTATTACTTGTTTCACAAGTGCAGCTTACCTCTTCATCTGTCAGTCTGCAGGGGGGCTCCTTCCCACCTCCGAACCCCATAAAACATGGCAAAACAATCCTGCTTCACTCCAAGCTCGCTTTGAGAGAGGCAAGGGGTTTTATGGTAAGCTCCTCCTTTGCAGTCAAGGCCACAGTAGAAAGACTTCAAAAATGCTCACAGCAGTACAGCAACACGGTAAAACACTCCTGCCTAACTCTGTGCTTGCTCTGAGAGAGGAAAGGGTTTTATGGTAAGCTCCCCCTTTGCAGTCATGGCACAGTAGAAAGACTGCAAAAATGCTTGCAGCAGTGCAGCAACACAGCGAAACACTCCTGCCTCACTCCGAAGGATATCAGCGGTACATGGGACCCTCCTGCACTGAAATCCAGGCCGGGGAGAAGTAGTTGCCATTGTCGTACCATCCTTGACTGAGAGGCAGGATACTCCAACAGAGTTCGGCACAGCCAGTGAGTCGGAAAGAGCTGATAGTAGATCGGACTGTGTTGTGCTCAAGGCAGCGAAGAGCAAAATTATATGATGAAAGAAGACTAATGGACAAAGCTCTTTTGTAAGCAAGAATTAGAGTGGTCCAGCACCACGTTGGTACTCATTCGAAGGACTCTGACTTTTGCCTCGCTCCTGAACAAGGAGGATGTGTTGAACTGAGAAATTGAAGTGGTCCTGCTGCGGGTTATGTTAAATCCTGTGCATAGTCAAAAGTCTTTGATTGTTGTAGAAACTACAAGTACCAAGAGGCCTTAGGACAGGCTGGCGTAAAGGTGTCAAAGTGGTCATACAAAGGTCAAGCCAAATGCCTTGTACAGTTGATAGTCTTTGGCACATTGTGCAGGCAAATGTGAACCCAACGGAGGGATGCCGGCGAATAACGGTAAGCAGTAATATACCCATGAACATTGTGACGACAAGTATGAACCCGACTGAGGGATGTCCACAGTGAGTGGTCGTTCTGAGCCCGACTGAGGGAGGCCAACATTAAGAGAAGGATCGGAGCCAAGCTGAGGGAGATCCAAGGGTGAAGAGTAATCACCCAATGTGCAGATTTACAGAATTAACTTTTGTTTTGTTGTTGATGGCATATTAGGCCCTCTGGAGCAATAGACCTGTAATGAAAGAGACATGGTCACAGAAGGTCCTGATGTTGAGAAAAGGAACTGTAACCTTATGCCAGAGAAGCCCAAGAGTGTGCTATTCTCAAGAGGCCCACCTTCTCCCATGCTAAAAACGTGGGGCACAGAGACCCAGCCATAACATCCTGACTTACCATTTTTGTGAACACTTCTTTCTTTTCTTGTGAACATTATCCGACACTAATTTGTAGAATAGTGGTATAGATTGGCAATAGCTTTTTTAGAATAGGCCCTTTTCATTTGACTAGACTCCACTTGGACAGTAATATTATTATTAGATGGTCGTAGCTTGCTCCCATCTTAGATTTAGGTTTAGATTAGGTATTTATCTCACCAATTTTGACAGTTTAATAAACACCCTTGAACTGTGATCACTTGTGTCTGTCTTACTTTGATAACATGCCTTCCTTACATATGGTTTTAGAAGTGGGATGTGACTCGATTGAAACTCATCAGGGAACACTACCATTTTAAAAACCTATTCATAGAGCTTCTAGCCCCTCTGTGGCTATGAAAAAATTGATAGGTTTCGATATCTGTAGCAGTAGGGAAGCGGTTATCCCCACTGGTAAAAGAACAATGATTCCTACAGATTTGGTTTTGATACCCTCTCCAGGTTTGTTACATAAGGTTAGTCCCACAATCTGGCCTAGCATGGAGGTTCAGTGTAGACGTTTTAGTAGTCGTCATCGATCCCGACTTCTGGGGACACGTAAAAGTTCTCTTGCAGAATCATGGTGAAATGCCATTTGAAATACACTGTGGAGATCAAATTGTTCAAGGAATTCTGGAAAGTGCTTTATTTCTTCAGATTAAAGAAAGTGAACCAGATGAAACAGAAAGCGGTACATTAGGTTTTGGGGAAGCTGATCAACATTTTAACAACAAAGAAAGGAAGGAAGAAGAGCCTACCATCTATGACCCATCTGACTTTTGCCCAGCAAAATGATCCACCTCTCGCTTTCCTACAAGCTATTCTGGAAGGAGAAGGTATAGAGAAAGGAAGCCCCTTTTTCTTCTTTAGGGGTTGTTATATAGAAGAGAAACATCTACAGAAGGATTAGTAAAGATGCAGTTAGTAATCCCAGAGACCCACCAAAAGGTTGTACTGGATATTGCATATTCCCATCTTACCGGGGGGCACCTAAGACATTCCAACACCCAGACAAATATCAGTGGGAAGTTTAACTGGCCCGTATCCATGCTTATATAAAGACCTTTATTCAGACATGTGAAATATGCCAGAAAACCAGCATGCACATCCCCTTACCTGCCTCTCTGAATCCTTTGACAATCATAGAAGCCCCTTTTTCAAGAATCGGAATGGACATCATTGGACCTCTAGGAACCTTCAGACTAGGAAACAAATATGTCCTTGTGATTGATGACTATGCCACTAGATACCCCAAAGTATTCCCTATGCGAAATAATACCATGCAGCAAATCCTTAAACACCTCCTACCATATCATATTTTTTCAGGGTCGGTTTTCCTATGGAAATACTAACCGATCAAAGTCCAAATTTTATGAGCAAGCTCATGGCAGAAGTCAAAAAAACTACTCCACATTACAACCCTACACACATCTGTGTACCATCCCCAAAAAGATGGCTTGGTAGAAAGATTCAATAAAATGCTGAAATTAATCCTGCGGAAATAAGTAGATAAGGACGGGAAAGACTGGGACCGATTGCTCCCTTGTTAACTATTTGCAGTAAGGAAAACCCCTCAGTCCTTTACAGGATTCTCTCATTTTTAACTACTTTATGGTAGAGAGCCTAGAGATGTCCTGGACATGCTCTGGGAAACCTGGGAAGAACAAGAAGAGGCACCCATTCCCATCTCGAAAAACCACTACCAGAATGCGGGAGCATATGAGACTTCTTCAAGATCTAGTCTGCACATATGGAAGAGCAACATTATATGAAGAAAGAAGACTAAGAAACAAAGGTCCTTTGTAAGCCAAATTGGTATCAGAATTATAGTAGTCGGCGTCATGTGGGCGCTCTTTCAAAGGACTCTGACTTGTGCCTCGCTCCTGAACAAGGAGAATATGTTGAACTGAGAAATCAAAGTGGTCTACGGGTTATGTTAAATCCTGTGTATACTCGAAAGTCTTTGGTTGTTGTAGAAACTACAAGTACCAAGAGGCCTTAGTGGAGGCTGCTGTAAGGTATCAAAGTGGTCATACGAGGGTCAAGCCAATCTCCCTGTACAGTTGAAAGTCTTTGGCACGTTGTGGAGGAAAATGTGAACCCGGCGGAGGGATGTCAGTGAATAAGGGTGAGCAGTAAAACACCTGTGAACATTGTGACGACAACTATGAACTCAACTGATGGATATTCACAGTGAGTGGTTGGTCTGAGCCTGACTGAGGAAGGCTAACATTGAGAGAAGGATCGGAGCTCGGGTGAGAGGGAACCAAAGGTGAAGAGTAATCACCCGACGTGAAGATTTACAGAAGGAACTTTTGGTTTTGTTGTTGATGGCATATCAGGCCCTCTGAAACAAGAGACTTTGCATGAAAGAGACATGGGGGGTCATTCCGAGTTGGCCGGTAAGGGTTTGCGGGAACCGGTAAGGATGCCGGTGCCGGTAAACCCTTACTGCCCTATTCAGAGGTCAGACCAGACGTCCATAGCGGGTCCTGCTAAGGGACCAGGACGCTAATAATGGGCCCGCTATTTGCGGGCCCGTAATTAGCGCCTTCCCCATTCCCATTTAGCCCCATGGGGGCTCGAATGGGAATGGGGAATGGTTTACTGAATGGCGATTTACCGGGTCCTCCAAGGTCGGAATGACCCGGTAAGTACCCATTCAGTGAGACCGGTCCCGGACCCGGGTTTGGAGGCAGCCATGGTGATAATAGGTCCCGATATTGAGAAAAGGAACTGTAACCTTGTGCCAGAGAAGCCCAGGAGTGTGCAGTGCTCAAGAGTACCGCCTTATCCCGTTCTAAAAACTGCCATAACATCCTGACTTATCATTTTTGTGAACACTGCTTTCTTTTCTTGTGAACATTATCCAACACTTTATCTTAGCATAGTGGTAAGGATTGGCAATAGGTTTTTTAGTATAGGCTCTTTTTATTTGACTAGACTCCACTTGACAGTATTATTATTATTATTTGATGGTCGCAGTGTCAGTCCAGAAAAACCAAACACCCTTTGAGGGTCCGGAAATGAATGATAATTGGTTGGCCCAAGACCAACCGCCTCATTTACAGTGTTAAGAATATATATTCATTAGTTATTACGTACCTATTAGTTCAACTAGAGTGAAACCATTTTAAGATGACCAGAATCGCCATTTTGTTTTCTCTCTCTGCTCTCTCTGACGTTGCCACTTTGCCTCATGTAAAACTGCTTTGCTGTAGATATTATTTCGCTTCAATGGTCCAAGGCTAAGAAACATGTTGAAACATTACACTGGAGAGCCAGAAAGAAATGCCCGATTCCCTACCTCACATATCCTTGAAGACAGGGAGCAAGGCATTTAATCAGTTCACGAATGCCAGCGAGTCTCCTGAAAGAATAGCAGTGTATGAAACTAGCATTTAAAGAGTTGAATTATGATCATTTTTACGGCCCCCCTTTCTGAGCCCAGTGAGGCCCCGGAGAGCGGGCTGTCCTCTAGAGTGAGAATCAAAACTAAGAGATAGTGAGGTCTGGTATGTGCCAGTCTCCTACGCGCAGCTTGCCCATGAAAAACAGAAACGCTGTGTTCTCGCAAATAAAGAATGGTGTCTGTAAAATTGAAGATTGCAAACCGTTACTAAATATGGTGGTCTAAGGTGTCATATTTGTCATACTGGTTAATCATCGCCTCTAATTCAATGGGAAATGAATTGGGGGCAGCATCAAATGTGTCATACTGTGTCATTGCTGATTGGAAGGTGCTCGATTTGTATATATGTAACTGATGTATGTTTCACTCTCTCTTGCATCCCCCGAGGTCTGTTAGACACACGTCACGGGGTGTGGGACCATTTGGCCAACTGGGACTTCTTTGTATTGCAATAAACCCTAGATTTTGGGAACGGAACCTCGTGTTTGGCATATCTATTTGAGTGTGGTGACTGTGCCTTGTTTCTACATCTGAGGGTCGCTCAGGGGCCCCTTTCAAGATGGTGCCCGAATAGGGACCCTCCCCCACTTGTTCCATCATGTACGTTGCAGAATAAGGAAGGCGGTAAGAACGGCGAGGATGGGAGCGATCGAGCCGGGATCAAGAGGTGTTCGGGGAGCCCCTGCGAAAGTGATGAGAGATTCCTTTGCAGATCTGCACACCGCTGATCCCTGATCGTCGTCCCTGGCCAGCGAACAAGGAGGCGAGGGTCCCGAAACGAGGTAGAGCCAAATACGCAGACACAACGTCATTGGTTGTGTCAGTATACAGATGAATTGTGTCTTGAAAAGGCAAATTGACTAATCAGGTGAGTCGTGCCCCGATTTGTAAGTGATCCTGATATTGGTTGAGAGTTGATTTTGCAAAATCAAACATCCAGAGTAAGTTTGATTAGCCAAGGGTAAGGTTAAAACATGCCTGGGGTATTGTCCACCTTAGCAGGATTTTTCCGCTGCGGCGAACAATCTTTGGAAACTGGCCAGGAAGCACCACTGGGAGGAACGCCAGCTTATGATATGTACATAAAGTATGGTATGGGAGCGATAATGTTTTGTGAAACTTGGCATAAGCAAACCAGAAAACAGGAAAATCTTCAGTGGCCGAGGGATGGGAGTTTTGAGATGGAACGTATAGATAATCTGGAAAAGGTGTTCATAAGTAAGAGAGCACGCTCTGGGGCACTTGATATCCTTAGGGACTGGAGGAGGGAAGCAATGCTCTGATTTAGAAGTAGAGAGAAACATGCGCGCAGGCATAAGTCAAAGGCAGAGAAAGCTAAGGAGAAGGAGGAGGAGGAGTGGAGTAATAGCTTGAGAAAGGCAAGACAGCACAATGAATTAAACAAAGAAAAAATATATCCACAAAGAGAGCTACACTCATCGGACAAATTAATAAACAGAATCTTAACTGAAACAAAACAGGGCCCGAGGAGTGAAACTAAAAAGACTACATCAGTAGCTGCCGCTCAACCCTCTCCCGTTGCTCAGCCCCTCCCAATGCCAGCACAGCAACAGGTTGCATCAGGCACTGCACTGCCCACTAGCCAGCCAGCCCTGAGTGTTTCGCATTTACCACAGCCCCAGCAGACGTATCCCACTCTCACTGCCCCCTCCGCACCTCCCGATCAAGAGGGTGCCACTGTTACGACCGCCCCTCCCATGAGCGGAATTGAGCAGAATGAATGTACGAGAGTAACTCGCAGCGTGATTAGTAAGGAGAGAAAGCGTGAGCTGCAAGAACAGGCGGAAATGTATATAGACGATAATGATGGGGTATCCACGCTAGCGTCCCTATATGACTTCAGAAGGAACAACGAAAGACAGGTATTGTTGGAATGCATGGGGGAATATTTGTCGGGACAATGGAAAAGGTTAATTGGGAAGTTACCACCGCAACGATTGTTGGATTTGAATGCATTAGCCCGTTGTAGAGGGAGAGATGAAGAAATAGAAGAGAATGTGAATCGATTGTTTGAAATAAAGAATGAATTGGATGAAGAGTATTCTGAAGTACTCACCACACCGGGAAATAGGAGAAAAAATATTGAGAGAGGCAGGAAGAAAGCGTCAGGACTGTATATGCAGAAATCTTTGCCGCCACCGGGACAGATAGGTGATAGACAAAGATTGCAGGTGTGTGTGCGGGAAACGATGAGATGGATGTCAAGCCCTAGGACTTCGGTAGGAGAGATAAATGAGATATGTAATGAGTATCCTTTGAAAATAAGAATAGAAGCTATGCGGACGATAGTAGGAGTGTTACTCCAGCAGGTAGCAGGACACAACAGGGGAAATGCACAGAGTAGGGGAAATTCGAATATGCATGGAGGGCCTTTGGGATTAAACCAATGTGCATACTGAAGAGAGGAAGGACACTGGCGGGCACAATGTCCGCATTTGCAAAATAGGCGGATATAGTCAGAGAAGGCCCCACAGAGGGCACATGGGAACAAATGGTTACAACAGAAAAGGGCCTTCTACTGAACATTGTCCATTTCTTTTAACAGAGCATTGTGGGGAAAATCTTTTAGGATTGAATCTATTGAAAAAACTAAGCGCAGTTATTCATTTTACACCAGATGGGGTATTTTTGACTATTTCTCCCCAGACTATGCCGACTTTTGAATTTGTGACAGAACCTTTATCAGAGGAATTGAGCAAGGTACCAGCTTGCATTTGGGCCATGAATGACAATGATGTGGGATGTTTGAAAATAGAGCCACTGAAAATTACATTAAAAGAAGGAATAACGCTACCATGTATTCCGCAGTATAACATTTCAGCAGAAGGAGAGAAAGGATTGAAAAGCATTGTTTCTGATTTGGTGAAATTGGGAGTGATTGAAGAAATTACAGGTAGTGTATGTAACAGTCCCATTCTTCCTGTGTACAAGAAAGGGGGTAATGAGGTACCGTACCGTTTCATAATTGATCTCCGTGCACTGAACAAAGTGGTATACGCTCAATTCCCGTTAGTGCCAGATGTCACTATGATTTTGACAATGATAACTGCATCAGCAGAATACTTTAGTGTTATCGATTTAAAAAACTCTTTCTTCAGCATTCCAGTACACAAAGAAAGCAGGTATTTATTTGCTTTCACTCTAGGAGGACGATCATTCACATTGACACACATTCCACAAGGCTATACTGAAAGTAAGAGTATATACAGTAGAGCATTGAAAGAACAGCTAGACATGTTAGAATTACCAGCAGACTGTGTGTTGCTACAATACATTGACGATTTACTAATCACCGCTGACACGGAGGAGATATGTAAAGAAGGTACTGTTCTATTATTGACTCATCTAGTTACGCATGGCCATAAAGTGAGCTTAAAGAAATTCCTGTACTGTCAGAAAGAAGTAGCTTATTTAGGTTACCTACTTTCAAAGGAAGGGAGAAGATTAACGCCAGAGAGGATAAAGAGGATTTCTGGTATGCCTATTCCAACAACACAGAAAGGTGTGAGAGCGATAATGGGGATGGCTTTTTTTTGCCATCAATGGATTATAAACTTTGCTTTAATTGTGAAACCAATGGTGGAATTAACAAAAAAGGATGCTGTGATACCTTTGCAGTGGAATGAAGAATGTCAGAAAGCATTTGAATCGCTAAAAACCATTTTGAGTTCTGCTCCAGTTTTGGGCACACAGAATTATGAAAAGGTTTTTAGGCTATTTGTGCATGAGAAAGAAGGATGCGCGTTGTGTGTCTTAACACAGGAACAAGGTGGAAGAAATAGGCCGTGCGGCTATTTTTCTTCTGCGCTGGACCCTGTAGCGCGTGCACTACCATGATGTTTGCGAGCTGTTGCAGCGGCTGCTGCGTCAGTGAAACAAACAGAAGGGATGGTTTTGGGGCACACCTTAATTTTGATGGTGCCACATGCCATAGACGTTCTACTCAAAAGAACGCAGACGCAACACCTCACCTCTGCTAGATTGACTAGATATGAAATTGTATTGTTTGCGCCCCACATCCAAATTATGAGGTGTAGCGCTTTGAATCCTGCAGAATTAATGCCAATGTCCAGGGAAAATAGTGGTGGGACTGAATTGCCTCCCCATGATTGCCTAATGGTTACTGAGGAAGAAACAAAAGGGAGAATTGATTTGAGTGACACACCACTAAAAGAACCAGAAGGGGAACTGTTTTGTGACGGCTCCTGTTTTAAATTACCTGACGGCACATCAACTGCCGCATATGCTGTTACGACATTAAAAAGTGACGTGGAGAGTAAAATAATTCCTTATAACTCTGCCCAGGCAGCAGAGATAATTGCCTTAACAAGAGCTTGTGAAATTTCAGAGAACTTGAGCGTAAATATCTATACTGATAGCCAGTACGCCTTTGGTGTATTTCATAATTTTGGCCGATTATGGGCCGAGAGAGGCTTCTTAACATCCCAAGGGGCTAGAATTCAACATGGCCCTCTGATTGTGCGATTACTGTCTGCACTTACGTGTCCAAAGCACCTGGCAATAGTGAAATGAGAGGCGCATAAAAAGTGACATGTAAAGTGGGAGAAGGAAACGCATTTGCAGACAAGTTTGCGAAACAGAATGCCACTGATTTGACTACAAAAATGTTGACAGTACAATTGGAGGAAGTGCCCTGCATGATAGAAAATGGAATTGTGACTGTTAAAGAAATGCAGGCGGAAGCTACCGCCAACGAAATACAGGGATGGGCCAAGGGCTCTGCAGAACTCGATTTGGAGGGTTGTTGGGTGGACAAGAAAAGCAGGAATTGGATGTTGCCAAATGCGTATGTAAACGCAATGGTTACAATGGCTCATAGTCCCACACACATCTGTGTGAAGAAAATAGTCCAACATTTAGCCACAGTTGGGAAAATCCACTTATAAAAAAGAATGCCGAAAGGCTGGTACAAAACTGCATTAGATGCCTAACAGCACAATGTGGGAAAGGGAACGGTGACTCCAACAGGAAGTTTTGGACCTCCCTCTATGCCATTCGAAGTGATTCACTTTGACTTCATAGAAATGGAGAGATGCCAAAATCTGAAGTATGTTTTGGTGATCATATGTGCATTCAGCAAATGGGTGGAAGCATATCCATTGAAAGATTGCACAGCTATAAGCACGGCGAAAGTAATGCTAAAAGAGTATTTCTCTCGCTTTGGTCTGCCCCGTGTCATATGGTCGGACAATGGTCCGCACTTTGTAGGTGCAGTGATACTCCAGATTTGTGCAGGATTGCAGATCGATAAAAGATTCCATTGTTCGAGACATCTGAGTTCGGCTGGTCTTATTGAACGGCATAACGGAATCTTGAAGTCCAAAATCAGTAAGATCTGTGCAGGCAGCAAACTAAGTTGGGTAGATGCATTACCAATAGCGTTACTGAAAGTCCCATTGCCATTTGACATATCAACTGATTGTGACAAAGACCAGAAAGAGATAGCAGCGGTTCCAGAAACGAAAAATGCCATTGCCAGTCCCCTGCCACAGAAACTGCCTGATCCTGAAACAAAGCCTGATGAGATTGCCATAAAAACGGAAGAGCAAAGAGTGACTCAACGTTGTCCAGCAGATTCTGCATCTCTGCTGGCCGACATCAAGCGCATACCTCTGTGGTGCCCACCATCTTCTGTTGCGCCACAGCCTGCATTGTCACCTGGGCACCCATCATCATCTGCCATTGTGCCCCAGGCTGACTCCAAACTCGAGACCGGAAGTGCTCCCGCACTATTTGTTGATCACACAGTACCAGGAGCAAATCGGTACAACCTGCGGAGCAGAAAGAAGGAGTGATCAGATTTTCATCTCTTGGTGAATTTTTTTCGGATGAAGTGGGAACTGGAGGCCTAGTGGAGGGTGGCGTAAGAGATGTGCAAGTTAGACAGCTCACGGAACGCAACTCTGCGGTGCTAAGTCCATGTGTCAGGAACCCGAGTGAACAAGTGGGGCGCACGTGGTACAAATGCAGCTGCTCTGAAACTATAGGGCAATGTGAACATGCACGAAGGCCTTGCCAAATGAAAAAGCAATGCAGGCAGATAGAAAACTGGCATAGAAGATTGTAGACATTGGCCCTCATTAGGACCCTGGCGGTAAGGGGTTTACGCTAGCGTTAGCTGCGCTGACCCCTTACCGCCAATCCCGAGTTCCCAGAGCGCCATGGTCATTTTTCCGCCCGCTTTTTGCGGGCGTAAAAATCCATGGCGCTATGGGACCTTGGTGTTAATTACGCCACCGTAATTTACGGTGGCGTAATTAACTCCTTCCCCACTCCCATTATACCCTATGGGGCCGAAATGGGAATGGGGAAGGGTAAATGGGTCAATGGGGACTTAACGCCCCGCCGACCTCGGAATGGGGCGGTAAGTCCACCATCCGCCATGGCGTAAACGGACTTTACGCCATGGCGGAAAAGTCCGCCGATGGCGGAAAAAATCCGCCAGGGTCGTAATGAGGGCCATTGATTGAACTCTGTCAACATCCTGGGAAGCACATGAACAAGAGATAGTCACGACGAGCACAGCAGAAGAAGAGGGAAGAGCAGAAATGTCGGAACCAGCAAATGCCCCCTCTTGCACCAATGCTGATAGAGAAATAAACGTAGTATATAGAAAGGCAGAAAAAGGACATGGTAAAAAGAATTGTATGTTGGGTCTAACCATAATAATGTGTATAATGAGTATATTAGCCCCAATATTGACCATATCAGTATTATGGTACCTAGAAGAAACGCACCCTCTTGAAGTACTTTTGCCTATTATGGACATTTCCACAACGGAAAGCCCAGTCCATGTGATTTCCTATACCTTGTCCCCGATGGAAGAGAAACATAGGGAAGGATATGGGAACAACACATTGCTGTTAATAATGAATATGACACACTCAATCCTAAGAAAAAATAATTGTTGGGTTTGTGCCCACCTGCCGCAGCATGGTGGTCAGGGAATAGGATGGTATGTACAGCCCCTGCCCTTAACTTCTGCATGTTATGCTTCTCTGAGTGCCCTATATTATGGGAAATGGAACGAAAGTGAAACTGGTCAACTTGATAAAACAAATATGAATGAATTCGAGGAAGTGATTATGAAACCGGTGGGTTGCTCCATGTTCCACAAAAGACGATTAATTACACCAGCAATAATGCCACACGATAGATTGCCTGTACCTTATAAAACTTCTGTGATCACGTTCCACATGAACCCACAGGGGAATAATTCATATACAGTGAATTATAACCCTCATTCTGTCCCATTCTGTTTGAAGAAAAAGGGGTTTTTCCAGGTAGGAACATTTACCAGATGCAGGAATATAGCATTCCTTGATAAAGAAGTGGAACCAATATATGTGGGAGATCAGGTGTATTATATATGTGGAGAAAAAGCATATCCTTGGTTACCTAGGAATTGTGGAGGCACGTATTATTTGGGATTTCTGTTTCCTGGGGTGTTTCTTTTAAAAACATCAGACATAACCAAATTGACCAGGTCACGACCTCGCCGTAATATTGAAGACGGGTTGATTGTAGGGGACATAGCAAAATCATTCATACCATTTTGGGGCCAGGCGATAAACTCTTATAACATAAGACGACTGTCTAGGATATTGGAAGAAACAATAAATGGAACCACTGATATATTATATAATATGACTCTCGAGGAAAAAGGAATTAGATTAATGTCACTGCAAAATAGAATGGCCCTTGATATAATCTTAGTTGATTGCGGCGGTGTTTGCAAAATCGTGGGATCAGCGTGTTGCGTATTTGTAAGTGACTCCTCCCCCACGATTTTTGAGGCGATAAGAAAATAGCATGTGTTAAGCTCTGATCTCCACCCCCCTGAAGGTGGCTGGGAATTGAACATAAGTTCCTCGTTCTGGGAAGTGTTGCGATCCTGGGGATGGAAGCTATTTGCAATCCTAGTAGCAATCCTAGGAATATTCGTGACATGTTGTTGTCGCATACATTGTCTCCCCATAGTATGTACTGAAATGAGCAGAGTGTGTACAAATGATGAAACGAAAAAACATTACTAAATCAAGCACTCACCATAGTAATGAATCTGAAAGAATTCATGGCAATTGATATTGATAATAATAACGAAGAGACAACAAGTGCACATGAGTCAGAATTTGGATCAGATTCCGAATCTAATCCAAATACTTGGTCGGAGGAGGATGCAAAGTATGGATGAGACGTTTGGCATACGGCCAAGAGGAGGGTTTGTCAGTCCAGAAAAACCAAACACCCTTTGAGGGTTCGGAAATAAATGATAATTGGTTGGCCGAAGACCAAACGCCTCATTTACAGTGTTAAGAATATATATTCATTAGTTATTACGTAGCTATTAGTTCAACTAGAGTGAAGCCCTTTTAAGATGACCAGAATCGTCATTTTGTTTTCTCTCTCTGCTCTCTCTAACGTTGCCACTTTGCCTCATGTAAAACTGCTTTGCTGTAGATATTATTTCGCTTCAATGGTCCAAGGCTAAGAAACATGTTGAAACATTACACTGGAGAGCCAGACAGAAATGCCTGATTCCCTCCCTCACATATCCTTGAAGACAGGGAGCAAGGCATTTAATCAGTACCAGAATGCCAGCGAGTCTCCTGAAAGAATAGCAATGTACGAAACTAGCATTTAAAGAGTTGAATTATGATCTTATTTACGGCCCCCCTTTCTGATCCCAGTGAGGCCCCGGAGAGCGGCTGACCTCTAGAGCGAGAATCGAAACTAAGAGATAGTGAGGTCTGGTATGTGCCAGTCTCCTACGCGCAGCTTGCCCATGAAAAACAGAAACACTGGGTTCTCGCAAATAAAGAATGGTGTCTGTAAAATTGAAGATTGCAAACTGTTACTAAATATGGTGGTCTAAGGTGTCATATTTATCATACTGATCAATCATAGCCTCTAATCTAAAGGGAAATGAATTGAGGGCGGCATCAAATGTGTCATACTGTGTCATTGCTGTTTGGAAGGTGCTCGATTTGTATATATGTAACTGATGTACGTTTCACTTTCTCTTGCGTCCCCCGAGGTCTGTTAGACACACGTCGTGGGGCGTGGGACCATTTGGCCAACTGGGACTTCTTTGTATTGCAATAAACCCTAGATTTTGGGAACTGAACCTCGTGTCGGGGTTATCTATTTGAGTGTGGTGACTGTGCCTTGTTTCCACATCCGAGGGTCCCTCAGGGGCCCCTTTCAAGATGGCACCCAAATAGGGACCCTCCCCCACTTGTTCCATCGTGTATGTTGCAGAATAAGGAAGGCGGTAAGAACAGCGAAAACGGGAGTGATAGAGCCGGGATCAAGAGGTGTTTGGGGCGCCTCTGCGAAAGCGATGAGACACTCCTTTGCAGATCTGCACACCGCTGATTCCTGATCGACATCCCTGGCCAGCGAACAAGGAGGCGAGGGTCCCGAAATGAGGCAGAGCCGAGATACGCAGACACGACGTCATTGGTTGCGTCAGTATACGGACGATTTGTGTCTTGAAAAGGCAAATTGACTAATCAGGTGAGTCGTGCCCCGATTCGTAACTGATCCTGATATTGGTTGAGAGTTGATTTTGCAAAATCAAACACCCAGAGTAAGTTTGATTAGCCAAGGGTAAGGTTAAAACATGCCTGGGGTATTGTCCACCTTAGCGGGATTTTTCCGCTGTGGCGAACAATCTTTTGAAACTGGCCAAGAAGCACCACTGGGAGGAATGCTGGCTTATGATTTGTACATAAAGTATGGTATGGGAGCGATAATGTTTTGTGAAACTTGGCATAAGCAAACCAGAAAACAGGAACATCTTCAGTGGCCGAGGGATGGGAGTTTTGAGATGGAACGTATAGATAATCTGGAAACGGTGTTGATAAGTAAGAGAACATGCCCTCGGGCACTTCATATCCTTAGGGACTGGAGGAGGAAAGCAATGCGCCGATTTAGAAGTAGAGAGAAACATACACGCAGGCATAAGTCAAAGGTGGAGAAAGCTGAGGAGAAGGAGGAGTGGAGTAATATCTTGAGAAAGACAAGACAGCGCAATGAATTAAACAAAGAAAAAATATATCCACAAAAAGAGCTACACTCATCTGACAAATTAATAAACAGAATCTTAACTGAAACAAAACAGGGCCCGAGGAGTGAAACTAAAAAGACTACATCAGTAGCTGCCGCTCAACCCCCTCCCGTTGCTCAGCCCCTCCCAATGCCAGCACAGCAACAGGTTGCATCAGGCACTGCACTGCCCACTAGTCAGCCAGCCCCGAGTGTTTCGCAATTGAGCGGAATTGAGCAGAATGAATTTACGAGAGTACCTCGCAGCGCGATTAGTAAGGAGAGAAAGCGTGAGCTGCAAGAACAGGCGGAAATGTATATAGACGATAATGATGGGGTATCCACGCTAGCGTCCCTATATGACTTCAGAAGGAACAACGAAAGACAGGTATTGTTGGAATGCATGGGGGAATATTTGTCGGGACAATGGAAAAAGTTAATTGGGAAGTTACCACCGCAACGATTGTTGGATTTGAATGCATTAGCCCGTTGTAGAGGGAGAGATGAAGAAATAGAAGAGAATGTGAAGTGATTGTTTGAAATAAAGAATGAATTGGATGAAGAGTATTCTGAAGTACTCACCACACCGGGAAATAGGAGAAAGAATATTGAGAGAGGCAGGAAGAAAGCGTCAGGACTGTATATGCAGAAATATTTGCCGCCACCGGGACAGATAGGTGATAGACAAAGATTGCAGGTGTGTGTGCGGGAAACGATGAGATGGATGTCAAGCCCTACGACTTCGGTAGGAGAGATAAATGAGATATGTAATGAGTATCCTTTGCAAATGAGAATAGAAGCTATGCGGACGATAGTAGGAGTGTTACTCCAGCAGGTAGCAGGACACAACAGGGGAAGGGGAAATGCACAGAGAAGGGGAAATTCGAATATGTATGGAGGGCCTTTGGGATTAAACCAATGTGCATACTGCAGAGAGGAAAGACACTGGCGGGCACAATGTCCGCATTTGCAAAATAGAGGCGGATATAGTCAGAGAATGCCTCAAAGAGGGCACATGGGAACAAATGGTCACAACAGAAATCATATGCAGCAGCACCAAAATAATTATGGGAATGGTGCACAGAATCAAGGCCAGGCTCCGAAGCAAACTACTCAAAATCAAAATCAGCAGGGTGTACAAACTGGAAGTAGAGGGAGAGGGGGGGAACATTTTTGATAACAAGACAGGTGCATATTATAATAACAGTGGAGACTACACATCGGATGATGTGTTGTTACCCCAATAGGACAGCCCAGGACAGGGATCGGAACCAGTGTCAATTCCTGTGAATCAGAAAGGACCCTACGTAGAGATGAAAATCGGGAAAGAAGAGCATAGATTCCTCGTAGACACGGGGGCACAAAAGTGCTCGATAGATCATCACTTGGTTCCAGACATACCTCTGTCAGGGTGACAGAATATTTCAGTAGGGTTGGCAGGTACCCCAGTAATAAACCCCGAGGCCAAATCAGTAGCAGTGACAATAGGGCCTTTTACTGAACATTGTCCATTTCTTTTAACAGAGCATTGTGGGGAAAATCTTTTAGGATTGAATCTATTGAAAAAACTAAGCGCAGTTATTGATTGTACATCAGATGGGGCATTTTTGACTATTTCTCCCCAGACTATACCGACTTCTGAATTTGTGAAATAACCTTTATCAGAGGAATTGAGTAAGGTACCAGCTTGCATTTGGGCCGTGAATGACAATGATGTGGGATGTTTGAAAATAGAGCCACATTACAACCCTACAAACATCTGTGTACCATCCCCAAAAAGATGGCTTGGTAGAAAGATTCAATAAAACGCTGAAATTAATACTACGGAAATAAGTAGATAAGGACGGGAAAGTCTGTGACCGATTGATCCCTTGTTAACTATTTGCAGTAAGGAAAACCCCTCAGTCCTTTACAGGATTCTCTCATTTTTAACTACTTTATGGTAGAGAGCCTAGAGATGTCCTGGACATGCTCCGGGAAACCTGGGAAGAACTAGAAGAGGCACCCACTCCCATCTCGAAAAACCACTACCAGAATGCGGGAGCATATGAGACTTTTTCGAGATCTAGTCTGCACATATGGAAGAGCAAAATTATATGAAGAAAGAGGACTAAGGAACAAAGGTCCTTTGTAAGCCAAATTGGTATCAGAATTAGAGTGGTCCGGCGCTACGTGGGCGCTCTTTCAAAGGACTCTGACTTGTGCCTCACTCCTGAACAAGGAGAATATGTTGAACTGAGAAATCAAAATGGTCTGCGGGTTATGTTAAATCCTTTGTTTACTCAAAAGACTTTGGTTGTTGTAGAATCTACAAGTACCAAGAGGCCTTAGTGGAGGCTGCTGTAAGGTATCAAAGTGGTCATACGAGGGTCAAGCCAATCCCCTTGTACAGTTGAAAGTCTTTGGCACGTTGTGGAGGAAATTGTGAACCCGGCGGAGGGATGTCAGTGAATAAGGGTGAGCAGTAAAACACCTGTGAACATTGTGACGACAACTATGAACTCAACTGATGGATATTCACAGTGAGTGGTTGGTCTGAGCCTGACTGAGGAAGGCTAACATTGAGAGAAGGATCGGAGCTCGGCTGAGAGGGAACCAAGGGTGAAGAGTAATCACCCGACGTGAAGATTTACAGAAGGAACTTTTGTTTTGTTGTTGATGGCATATCAGGCCCTCTGAAACAAGAGACTTTGCATGAAAGAGAGATGGGGTCATTCTGAGTTGGGCGGTAAGGGTTTTCGGGAACCGGTAAGGATGCCGGTGCCAGTAAACCCTTACCGCCCTATTCCGAGGTCCCTTAGCGGGACCCGCAAAGGACATCTGGTCGTACATAGCGGGTCCTGCTAAGGGACCAGGGCGCTAATAACTGGCCCGCTATTTGCATAATTAGCACCTTCCCCATTCCCATTTAGCCCCATGGGAGCTCGAATGGGAATGGGGAATGGTTTACTGAATGGGGATTTACCGGGTCCTCCAAGGTCGGAATGACCTGGTAAGTACCCATTCAGTGAGACCGGACCCGGACCCGGGTTTGGAGGCAGCCATGGTGCTAATAGCACCATGGGTACCTCCAAACTCGGAAAGACCCCCATGGACACAAAAGGTCCAGATATTGAGAAAAGGAACTGTAACCTTGTGCCAGAGAAGCCCAGGAGTGTGCAGTGCTCAAGAGTCCCGCCTTATCCCATTCTAAAAACTGCCATAACATCCTGACATCATTTTTGTGAACACTGCTTTCTTTTCTTGTGAACATTATCCAACACTTTATCTTAGCATAGTGGTAAGGATTGGCAATAGGTTTTTTAGTATAGACTCTTTTTATTTGACTTGACCCCACTTGGACAGTATTATTATTATTATTTGATGGTCGCAGCTTGCTCCCATCTTAGATTTAGGTTTAGATTAGGCATTTATCTGACCCATTTCTACAGTTCAATAAACACCCTTGAACTGTGATCATGTGTGTCTGTCTTACTTTGATACCATGCCTTCCTTACATATCCCTAATGTAAGAATGTAGGTCTTTCACAAAAGGCTGTAGGAGAAAGTCTAACAACATCCCTCGGGAAGTGACTATTGGTCTACCCGGAGGCATCTCACTATTCATATGAATTTCCGGAATATAATACATTATTGGAATCACTGGATAATCCATTTTCATACAGAGAATCTCATTCGCTAGCAATACATTCTTGTATTTAAATTCCATTAAAATGTTGTCAAGTTGGTTTCTTCAATGTATCCAACATCAATTAATTCATAACAGTCCACATCAATCAATTGTCTCTTTGCTTCAATCATATATTTAGACTGTGTCCACACAACCAGTCCTCCCACCTTTATCAGCCTGTTTTATTACCATGGATATGTCATTTTTTAATATATCAATAGCTTCTTTTTGTTGAATTGTAATATTTGAGTTTCTAAGGAATGTTTCTTCTGTTAATTTTCACAAATCTTGAATGACACAATCTTCAAAGAATTCAATATTTTTTTGATATTATAGGTGGGTTGAAGGTCAATTTCACCATCAGTCAACTCTCTTTCATGAGATCTGTTAAAATTCCACATCTAAACTGAATTTGTTCATTGTCAAGCTTTCACTGCGAAACTATTGCAAAATCTTTTTCCAAAGTATTGAGACATAACAGATCATCTAAGTCTCTTACACTTAAACCCTTTGCTTGGGAGTAGTAGATGCCTATACTCAGCAGTCACCACTCATCTCGGTTACAACACATTTTTTCAATTTACCTTTTCGTAAAAATGTGAATAAATATATTCTCGTTTGTGCATAGTCAAAGTTTTGCATTGATGAAAAAGTTAAACCAAACTCTAAACCTTTTTGTTCAATCTGTGTGATGGGTCTGCCTGAGATATTAAAGACTTGATCCTTTTGGTCCTGTTTTGATGACCACACCCGCTGCCCCTTTGTCATCTCCCAAAATGTGTGATCCAACTCTGTGTGAGGTGCCATCCCCTACACTTACTTCCTCTCCTGGTTTTCTTGTTGTGTCTCCTCGTCCTCCAGGAGGCCTGCCCCTTGATCTTTGCTAATTTCTGCTTCTGAGATGTAGGAGCTTGAACTCCTCTTAAAAATTCATCCTAATTGGTCTAAGTTTGGGTTGAGAGGATTCTACTTCAGATTAAGTTGATTCTGTTACATCGGGGGCAGTCGGTTTTGGAATTGTCTTATTTATATACTATATATTCTTACTTGTTTGTAGTGTTTCTTACCTCGTTGAAACTTTTGTTGTTTTTTAATGTGTATTTCTCCCTCAAAACGCTGCAAATTATCTTCCCAGCACATAAAAGAAAAGGCGAGCGAGAACGCAAGTTGTGGAAGTTGGAATCTAAACTCATAGTGGAATTTAACACCAAAAAAGCAATGGGACATAAATCAGATGAAGAATTGGCAATACATTTACTTGAAGATTAATGGGAATGAATTGATTACAGTGAACTTGATATTGCAAAATTAAATTTTTTTTTTCTGATAATACATATAGGGCAATTAATAAACAGGTTCATTATGTAATTGTGATTTAAAAAAGATTTGAATCAATGATTTAATTGGTTTGAGAATATGAAGATTTTTTTTATGCAACATAGGTTTATAGAATGTCTAGAATCGACAAAGTAATTGAATTCTGAATCATGATTAGTAGAAATGTAAAACTTGTTTTAAGAAGATTTGAATCAGTGATCTAACTGGTTTTAAGAACCAGAAGAATAATTAGTTTTATATATAACAAATATTTTTAGAATGTGTAGAATCAAGATGTAATTGAATTTGATCATTCTGAATCATGGTTGTTAGAGATTTCTAGTTGGTATAATTTTCTGATTAGGTATTAATAATAGTGAAGTATACAATTTTGCACACTGTCTAATGCACTGAATACATGGCACTTTTAAATTAAATATTACAAATTGCGTATTTTGCACTACCTATTGACGTTTGATCTGTACATGCGTTTCTAGGAATAGGCCCACTTGGGCAGCACAAAAGATTATAATTAATGTATTGCATGTTGATGGTAATGATTGCTGTCTAGCCTGATCAGGCAGAAGTTAAAACATAGTGAACCACTCTGCTTTGAGCTTCTAAAATGAGTGGTACTCAGTGTGCCACGGAGGATAATACTGCTGTGGCAGAAATGAAGATAAAATATGAGCCGCAAGGCTAAAGGGCACAATCTGGAGCAATTAACTTAGAAGAAGCACTATATTGAGTCATACATAATTAAAATGTTGCATGTTTATTTTAAAATTGAGAATAAGAGTTGGCAACATCATTAGTATAGTCACAATCATGAAATGGCCAGGTTAAGATGGCCACCAGTTTTCAGACATTTGTTTGAGACCTGTTGAGAGCAAGTCACATGACTCTCAAACCCGATGACTCATAGGTGTGTAGAAATAAACGATGCCTGGTTGAAACACAATATTATTTCGTCTGAGGTAGTCCCAGTGTTTGGGGTGGAACACGCGGTGTGACGATGAACGCTGAGGACTACTTATACTGTTTTGGAAGTCCATGTTGGTTTTTAATGAACTTTAATTGTTGATAAATGTACAAGTAAAAATGAAGCTATTTTTTCCACTTTATACCGGACTGAGTGCTCTAACATTTTTTGTTCTTTACTTGTGATACTGATTCTATACCTGTAAACAGCAACCAAATGGAATAGTTTTTATATATTACTTCAGCCTGTGAAACCAAAGCAAATTGAGTCGCACTCCATGGGGCTGTCTTGCTCAAGGATTGTCCAGAGTCCCAGTAACAAAATAAACAAATTCTTTTATTTCATGAAATCTCAAAATCCCAAATTGTAGGAAAGGTTGTTAAGCGAGATTTAAGGTGATCAGATTTAACACAACAAAACCCTTGAAATTCAGCACCCGCATTTGAAGCAAGTCCAACTTAACTGTGTCCCTCCTGCTGCGCAACATTTGACCCCAATGATATGATATGATATGGTATTTATAACGCGCCTATACACAGGTGTTTCAAGGCGTGACGAGGCAGGGAGGGGAGGAACAAGGGGAGACAGACAACGATCCTACTAGGCCAGGTGTCATTCAGATCGCGCAAGTGCAGGGGTGGGGGAGGGGGAAAAGTGCAAGGGGAAGGGCAGGGGGGGAAGTGCAGTACAAGGTAAGTGGCGAAAAGTAATAAATAAATAGGGCCAGCTGGTGGCAAGTGCAAGATAAGTGCAGAACAAGTGCTGGGGAAGGGGGGGGGGGGCTGTAGGGATACAGAGACAGTCCCGCAGTGCAGAGGGGTTCAAGGGCATCAGTGCAAGTGGAGAGTGGCTGGGCCCAGGACCGAGGCCGTTTAGAGTGGTCCAGTTTCAGGATCAGTGCAGTTTCAGTGAAGAATTAATTTGCTGTTCAGCAGGGGAGAGGGAGAGAGAAAGCAGAAGCAAAGAGGAAGGTTTTGAGGTGCTTCCGGAACCGGAGATGGTTCTCCTCGAGTTTCAGGGAGGCAGGAAGGCTGTTCCAGAGGGAGGCCCCTGCCGCGGAGAGAGATCTACCCCCAGCTCGTTGCTTTGAGAAGCGGCTAACCATGAGGGAGTTGGAGGCGGATGAGCGAAGGGCTCGGGAAGGAAGATATTTGGGAAGAGAGAATTGAAGGTATTTAGGACCCAGGCCCCAGAAGGCCTTGTGGACAATGCAGAGGGTTTTGAACTTTATCCTCGCAGCCACTGGGAGCCAGTGAAGAGATTTCAGTCCTGGAGAGATACGGTCCCTGGGCTTGAGGCCAAGGACAAGTCTCGCAGTTCTGTTCTGGATGAGTTGCAGAGGGCGGAGAGTGGAGGCAGGCAGATTAAGATAGAGGCTGTTACAGTAGTCCAGCTTCGAGAGAACCAGGGCTCGGGAGACAGTGAGCTTCTGGGGGAAGGAGAGGAAGGGAAGAATACCTCTGAGGAGGTGCAGCTGGTAGTGTGACCTCTTGGCGACGTCAGAAATATGAGGAGAGAAGGAGAGTGTGGAGTCGAAGATGACCCCAAGGTTTTTTGCCCTGCACGTAGGAGCAGGGCACAGAATTTCAAGGGTTTTGTTATACTATAGTTTCTTTGTGGCACCCTAGTCTTGGCCTTCGGCCTTACCAACTGTATGTGTTGCACCAATATGTTTTTTGCGACCCACTAGCCATGGCCTTGAAACGTGTCCACTGTATGTGTTGCACCAATACATTTCTTTGGGGCCCACTAGCCATGGCCTTTGGCAATGGCCACTGAGCATGATGCACCAATGTTTTTTGGGGGCCCACTAGCCATGGCCTTCATCCATGGACAGTGGCCATGGCCTACGGCCATAGCCTCTGTGCATGTTGGACCAATAGGCTTCTTTGTGGCCCACTAGCCATGGCCTTCTTCAGTGATTGTGTCATTAAATATCACCTTAAATCTCTCTTAAGTAACGTTTGTTCATGGAATTTCAAGGGTTTTGTTATATTATGGTTTTTTTGGGATCACTAGCCACAGCCACATATTGTAAATGTTGTACCAATATGTTTCTTTGGGTCCCACTAGCCATGGCCTTTGCCCGTGCCAGTGACTATGGCAATGGCTGCGGCCACTGTACATGTTGCACCAATATGTTTCTTTATGGACCAAATGGGGAGCAGGTTCAGGTGCAGGTGTATCTAGGTCATCTGGCCTAAGCACCACCCTCCTTCTTTGCCTTGTCTCTTCCTTTATGATCTTAACTCTTAGATCAAGGGTGTCTCTTGCCCGGGCGTCCGAAGCAAAGGGCAGACAAAGGAAAGGGCAATTCCTGCTTTGACCTGTTCAGACCAGGAGGACCCAGGACCCAAACCCCTGCCCAGACAGCAGGTAAGCATTCACCAACATGTGTTTACTCCCTCTGTCCCCACAGGCCATCCCCACCATCATCAGGCAACTCCAACGTCAACTTCTCCGGTGCTGGGGTGAGGACAGGTGCTCTGTGGCACAGTAAGTTGTACATGTGTAAAAGTTATATTCTCGCGCTGCAAGGTAACAAAATGGACA
Source organism: Ambystoma mexicanum (assembly GCF_040938575.1). Lineage (NCBI taxonomy): Eukaryota > Metazoa > Chordata > Amphibia > Caudata > Ambystomatidae > Ambystoma > Ambystoma mexicanum. Next base: position 668,125,446 of record NC_090926.1, on the reverse strand, counting down.
GCTCTCTGTGTTGGCAGGATCAAGGGCTAATAAAGTTGTATAACAGAGAAGTATCCTACCACAGGACACATTTCTGACTATACAATAGTTATGGTATGTCATTCATAGTTTCAGAGGTCTAGTAGCTTTGAAATATTTGCTATATACACCCAAATTAGACACTATTTTGGATAAGCAAAAATGATACACACAGGTATCGATAAACAGTTATGTATTTGGAAGGCAGCTTTATTCAATTTGCTGTCAGTTTGTCTATTAACTAGGCTACTTTCATTTGCTTTTATAAGTACATGATTTGTTTAAGAAAGCAATGTGTAACACGGCACATGGTAACTTAAACATACAGGTTAGCCTCCAGATAAAAAAACAAGATTGCAGTTTGGAACATAGAGTTAGTGCTAAAGACCATCAAAGCAAATGCACAAATGTCAAAGGAGGTCTATAGCATATTTAGCACTTACACATACATGGAAATATAACCCCAATTGTGAGAAGTTTAAATTAAGGTGACATGAGACGCTGTCATAGAGTCAGTGCCTGTGTCCAAAACACCAAAGTAGGACTGAACAGAATGACCAATCTAGGGGTCAAACCTAGCAACTAATGGGGGTCAGAGAAGACCAAACTCGCACTGCAGCATGTGTGTGCGGTTCGCTCGCAGCAGTGCCTTCCTGACTACGTGGTCCCTCGCAAATTCCTATCATTTGTGCCTCTCACCCCATTCTCCAGCCTCCTGCACCCATGCACCCCCTTTGCTTTTCCTCATTGACTGCCCTGTTTTGCATTGTATTGCTTTGTTTCCTGCTGCATTCTTCCTTCTTCTAGGTTTACATTTGTCGATGGATTTGTTTGTTTGTATATTGTTCGATGTCCTGCTGTGCTCTTCCCTCCTCTGGGTTCTCTTTTTAATGACTGCTCTATTCCTGATGCCCTGGTAACCTGATTTGCTTACCGGACTGCCTTGTTTTCTGCCTTCCATCTGAGTTCTTGTCACTCGTCCACTAATATCTTGTCCTTTTCTGTCTCGTCTGCGTGCACTCCTCTTTGTCTCCTACCCTACTGTCTCCCCCCACCTGTCCCCTCCACCCCCTTTCTCTCTCCACTTCCCCCACCTACTCCATGATTCTCTCTGTTTCTCCTATCTTTTCAAACTGCTTCTCTATCGACTATCCTGCTCTCCTCACTAAGTCTGGTAGGAAGAAAAAAGGATATCCTGGTCTCCAACCCAGGCCTCCCTACCACTGACCCCTATACCAGTGCTGCCTCCAGACAGACCCTCACCGACATCCTCTTTGTAGTTCCCTTTGCCAGACCTATGGACTCTTCATATGGTCCCTGTGCTCTCTCCTTTCTCTTCTTGTCCCATTAATGGTGGTACCTGGTGGGAGGCCTTCCTGCCCCCCTTCCACTCCTCTAAGGTCACCATTAATGTTTACCTGAAAGGCACTGTCTTGGTCCAAGGTCCACAGGCCAACCTTTTCCTTTTTGATAGATGTTTCCTGCGCCTCATCAATTTCCTTTCTTCTCCTGCTGTCCCTTCACTCCCTTCATCGGCTTCTGTGCCTCTACCCTCTGCCTCCTCCTTGGCTACCTTGCCCTCTCCTTCTTCCTCTTCTGCCCCCCCCTGGGTCTCCTTCTACACCTCCACAGGGTGTACCTCTGATTTTTACCCATCCCCAGAAGTCTTTCAAGGTTGGCACTCTCAACTCTCGCTCAGCTGTCAAACACTCTTCTGACATCTGCCGCCTCCTGGAAAAACTTGATCTCGATGACCTCGGTCTCACCAAGACATGGTTCACGGCCAGCTCTGTTACGAGCTTTGACACTCTCCTCCCTGATGGCTACAAGATCGTGTCTGCGCCCAGATACAACCGTCTGGAGGGGGCGTAGCCTTGATCTTCCCAGAATGGATTCCTGCCTTTGTCATTCCTATGCAGGCCTACTCCTCTTTCAAATTCCTTGTCTGCAGGCTCTCTCTCTTCCTGGCCACTCTCTTACTGTTGCTGCTATCTAGTGGCCACCGGGTCAGATCACCTCCTTCCTCTCTGAGTGGGCAGACCCCTCTTCCTCCATACTGGACTCGACCACTCAACTCCTCCTTTTTGGAGACTTTAACATCCACCTGGATGCTTCCTGTCCCTCCTCTGGACTCTTTCATAACCTCTGCGACTCTTTCTCTCTTTCCATTCTCCCCTCTGGCCTGACTCATTCTGCAGGGCAAACTCTGGATGTTCTGATCTCCTCAGACCTCCCCCTCTCTATCCCCCCCTCATCACTCCACTCTCCTGGAGTGATCACTTTCTCCTTTCCTCCCATCTCTCCCTCTCTACCCCTCAGGCCAAGCCAACTCCATCAGTGCCACCTAATTTCTCGGTCATCCGACCCATGAAGCGTGTGTCAGTTGAGGATTTTGCTGCCACTTTCTCTGCCCCTCCTCCTCCTCTGGCTGACTCACATCCTGACACAGACCTTTCCATGCTCCACTCTTCTATCTCTGATACTCTTGATGTTCTTGCACCTGTCATGAGGATACGCTTGAAGCCCAAAGCCAAGTGCAACTCCTGGTATGACTCTGACCTTGTCACTCTTAAACGCAAGTGCATGGTGGCTGAGAGGAAATGGCTAGCTTCTTGCACATCATCTGACAAACTGGCCTGCCGCCTGCTCCAAAGGCAATACCGGCTCTCTGTCTGCACTAAGAACAGAGCCCACATCCAAGCCTGGTCTCTGCGGCATCTAACAACTCCACTAAACTCTTTAAAATCTTCAAGGAGCTGGCCAATCCTTCTGCATTCTCTTCCTGTCCCCTCCTAGGCCGTCTGCATGGCCCTGGCTTCTCATTTCATCTCTAAAACCCAGGGCATCCTATCCACCCTCTCGTCCTCTGCTCCTCCCTGTACTCTCTCCTATACCTTTGCCCCCCGCCTGTGACCACCTCTCCTTTCTCTTTCTCTTCCTTTCCTCTGTTCTCCCCTGACAAGGTTTCTAGACAAGTCTGATCTATGAAGGTCTCATCAAAACAGGTACTTCCCTGTTCTTCCAAAACCATCAAGGACCACAATGACACCCTAGATCCTGCCCTGGCTGACTTCTGCAACCACTCCTTCACCACTGGAGCATTCCCTCCCCCGCTGAAGCACTCTCTTGTGCACCCTCTTCTCAAGAAACCCTCAACCAACCCCTCATGCCCGGCTAACTATTGCCCGATCTCCATCACTCCTTTCCTGGCCAAACTCCTGGAAAAGCTGCCATCTCCCAGCTTAATATTCACACTGAATCTGTTGGTTGCCTCCATGACCATCATTCTGGCTTCAGAGCAGTCAGAAGCACGGAAACTGCTCTCCTGAACATCCGTGAAGACCTGCTCTCTAACTTTGATTCTAATCTCCCCTCTGTCCTCATCTTACTTGATCTCTCGTCTGTCTTTGACACGGTCAACCTTGCCATTCTGCTCAATCATCTCCATGATGACCTTGGTATCACCGATCGGGCCCTAGCCTGGCTTAACTTGTTCCTCTCTGATCGACCCTCCCAGGTCCAACTTGGGTCCCTCCTTTCCTCTATCTCACACACTACATGTCAGTGTTCCCCAGGGGTCTAACCTCTCTCCCTGGCTGTTCAACCAATACCTGGCACCTCTCTCCCACCTCATTGCTGCTCTCTGCTCCAACCTACAGTGCTATGCAGATAACACTCAGCTCACTTTCAGGCTCCCCTCTGCCACCTCTTCTCCTTCTGTCATCTCTGACTGGCTGTCTGCTATCCAGGAGTGGTGTGCCAACAACGATCTCTGCCTTAATTTCAGTAAGACAGAGATTCTCCTCATTGGCACAGCTGCACCCTCCTTTCCTGTCACTATCTGGCCGGCCTCCATTGGCCCTCCTCCACTATCTGGCTGGCCTCCCTTGGCCCTCTTCCTGCCCCCACCTGTGAGGCTAAGAACCTCTGGGCCATCTTCGACTCCACACTCTCCTTTTCTCCTCACATCTCTGATGTCTCTAAGAAATCAAACTACCAACTGCACCTTGTCAGAGGTATTCTTCCATTCCTCTCCTTCCCCCAGAAGCTCACTGTCTCTAGAGCTCTGGTTCTCTCTAGGCTGGACTACTGCAACAGCCTCTTTCTAAATCTGCCTGCTTCTACTCTCCGCCCTCTGCAACTCATCCAGAACAGGACTGGAAGACTTGTCCTTGGCCCCAATTCCAGGGATCGTATATCTCCAGCACTGAAATCTCTGAATTGGCTCCCGGTGGCTGCAAGGATTAAGTTCAAGATCCTCTGCATTATCCACAAAGCCTTCTGGGGCCTGGGTCCTCAACACCTCCAACTCTCTCTACATAAATAACTTCCTACTCAAGCTCTTCTCACTTCCACCTCCAACTTCCTCAGGGTCAGTCGCTTCTCGAAGCAACGAGTTGGTGGTTGAACTCCTTCGGCTGGGGCCTCCCTCTGGAACAGCCTCCCTGCCACTCTGGTATTTGAGGAGAACCATCCCTGGTTTCCGGAAGCACCTCAAGACCTTCTTCTTTGCTTCTGCCTTCTCTCTTGCTCTCCCCTGCTGATTTCCTGTCTGATACTGCACTGGTCACCTAGCTACCCTCTGATTTCGGGCCCAGGTCCCTACCCACCCAGTGACACACCCGCACTGCCTCCTGGCAACCCTTGCACTTTGGTCTGTATCTGTAACCCTACATCCCCCTTACCTGAACCTTTGGACACCTACTGTCGGTACTTACACTTGCACCTGCCACCTGCTGGTCGCACTTCTTGTTATTGTTTTGATCCCATGTACAGCACTGCCCCTCTCCTTTCTATTGGCACCTTTCCCTTCCTACCTCCCCTGCACTTGCACGATCTCAATGTCACTTGGCCAAGTAATATTGTTGTCTCTGACCTCCCTCTGTTTCCCCTTCCTTGCCTAGTCGACCCTTGAAACACTTGTGTACAGGCGCGTTACAAATGCCATATCATATCATATCACTCACTATGACCTTTGGCTGTGGCCACTGTACATGTTGCACAAATAAGTTTCTTTGGGGCCCACTAGCCATCGCCTTCAGCCATAGACAGTGGCCACAGCCTATGACCGCAGACACTGTGCATGTTGGACTAATAGGTTTCTTTGGGCCCACTAGCCATGGCCTTTTTCAGTGATTGTGTCATAAAATCTGATCACCTTAACTCTCGCTTAACTAACTTATTTTTCATGGAATTTCAACGATTTTGCTATACTATAGTTTTTTCGGGGTTCACTAGCTGCGGCCTTTGGCCATGGCCACTATACTTGTTGCACCAATACGTTTCTTTGGAGCCCACTAGCCATGGCCTTCGCCCATGCAAGTGGATATTGCTTTTGGCTGTGGCCACTTTACATGTTGCAGCAATAAGTTTCTTTGTGGCCAAGTAGCCATGACCTTAGGCCATGGCTACTGTACATGTTGAACCAATAGGGTTCTTTGGCGCCCACTAGTCATGGCCTTTCTCCATGGGCCTGGCACAAAGACCCATTACCCCTTACCTAGAAGATGTGATCACTATAGGTTTAAAATGTCCTTTTTTTTCACTCTCTCATGATTCCCGCAGGATTCCCACGATATTCCCCCGATAATGGCAATGAACTACACATACAGCATCAATGAGCTAAACATATAGCAGCAATTATCTACCCATGGCCACGGTATTCCCCTTGTATTACGCTGATAATCAAAAAATATGTGAAAATAAAAGAATTTTGCTAGTTATGTCAGGCACTCACCACGTGACCCTCTTCTCTTTCCATGATTCCCGCTCTTTCCTCAGCTGCTTTTCCCCTCCCTGACCTTCTCCCATAACCCACGTTCATTCATTTGTCTTCAGTTGCAGCCACAGGGATCTTGCGAGATACCCCTGGTATTCCCCCAAATATCCAAAAGTCTTTGAGTTGTAACTGGCTTCCCAGACCACCCCAACTCTCCAATTTCACATGGTATCCTCTTTCCCCCTTCCCACCAGTAGCCTAATGCAAGTACTTCCTTTTTTCCTCCTAAAATACCTTTTAAAGCACTTTTCATTTTCGCTTTTCCCTGTTCTTACCCTGGTAATCGCTGGCATCCAGCAAAACAAAAATGGCAGGTTTTCATTTCTGAAAAATTCTCTCTGCTGCATAGCACCATGGAAGATAGAGCTATATTTTTGGAAGCAAGAGGCATGCCCTTCCCTATCAAATATGTTTTGAACTTTTGGACGGATTAACCCCAAACCTGTCCCAGAAATTAAGTCAACTCTCCATGCCCAAGTTCCTTCTTATTAGGTCCAAATTCACCCAGCAGTTCTTGCGCTTCGACTTTGCCAAATTTGGACTTTATCGCTATGGGAAAATGAATGGGAGTAGGCCAAAAATGAATGGGAGTAAGCCAAAAATAGTGTTTTATTTGCTTTCTTAATAACTTTTTAACAAATCTATCCCAAACATTCCTTTCTCGGGGAGGCCTGTGACAAAACATTTGTTTGGAATATGTCATCCAAATGCGTTATGCAAGTTAACAATAGAATTTTCCGATTTCTTACGACTCAAGGATATCACATTAACTATAGAGCAGTGATTGTAACTATAATATGAACATTATTACACAGCCTGCGGTAGCGGCCGTGTAGTTATGGTTAAGTGGCTCAACTCATAGGAAGAGCACTTTTTGGGTGGCTTATAACTTTGCTCCCCATGGACGAATCCTCACCGAACTTTGCAGAAACAGTATATGGGCCGCTCTGACATGTATTGGGAAGTTTGGTGAGGTTTTGTGCAGGGGGGCCAAAGTTATAGGGGGGTCCGAAATCTTTTTTTTTTCCATAGACTGAATGGACAAAAAAATTTGCGCATGCGTACAGGCCAAACCGTTGGACAGATTTTCATGAAATTTTTCGGCAGGAGCGGCGGATTGGTCCCGAAAGTGTGATTTTCTACATTTTGTGATAATTAGTCCTGTACTTTTTAAAAAATTACGTGAAATGTACATCTAAAAAAATGTGTGATATCTGACTCTGCTCCCCGGTCCCATTTCCCTGTTCGCTCCGCGGTGACAAGTCTGATTGGGCTGGATTGTGATGTGATGTTGGCGGACATTGGATGCACCTGGTGGTTGGCTGGAGGGAAGCGTGATGTTCGTCATCATTTTCAGTAACGCTGCCATGTTGTATCCGAGGACAGTGCAGCACCGAAAGGGGCTGCAATACATGCTTTGCGGCATCTGGTGGTGGGAAGAGGGCATGGAAAGGGTGGGGGAGTGAGAAGTGAATCATCTGATATATTTCATTAGGTGGAAGAAGACGGTGGTGTGGCAGCGGTTTCAGTGCGTACTGCAGCAATTCGCGGGTACGTCCTTAGGCCAGTACCTTGTGTGGTGAATGCGGGTAGCCTTCATTACGGCTGCGTATGTCTTGAGTCAACCTCTTTCTGTTGTTACTACTGGCAAGCCCAATTGCAGATGGCGAGTGCATAGCACATGACATGAGCATTTTTACATAGGGTGTAGTATGCTTTGTTGCGTGTGGTAAGCTCCTAGTGCCCTGGATGCATGGCAGCAAGCCATGGATGCATGGCTTCAGGCCTTGCACCAAAAAGTATGTCCATTGGTTGCAAGTATGTTTCACATTGTTGCCTTGGGTTTGTGATTTGTTAGCATTGTACACATTGTTGGTTGGTACTGGCAGGCTCAAGTGCAGATGGCGAGAGCATAGCACATGACATGAGCATTTTTACATAGGGTGTAGTATGCTTTGTTGCGTGTGGTAAGCTCCTAGTGCCTTGGATGCATGGCAGCAAGCCATGGATGCATGGCTTCAGGCCTTGCACCAAAAAGTATGTTTGTTGGTTGCAAGTACGTTTCACATTGTTCACTTGGGTGTGTGGTTTGTCAGCATTGTACACATTGTTGGTTGCATGGGTGTGGGGATTTTTAGCACAATCTCCAGTTTGAGGTGCATGGCTAGAGACGGTGGAGTGAACGGTCCTGCAGTGTGTCCACTGGGTGAAGTGTTGAAATACTGTGTGCATAGAAGTGTATAGGGTTCCAGTGGATGGCTTATGTGGTTGGGTTGTCGCCATTGTGCAGATTACTCAGTACTGAACTGTATTATGCTGTAGTGGTTCTTTGTAGTAAAATGCTTTGTGAATGGAAGTCGGTAGGGGTGTCAGATGCTGTGGTATGTTTGGGGGTTCTGGTATCTGTTTACATGTTTGCATGCATGGCTGCATTATGTTGTGCGGGTTGGGTAGGACTGCCAGTGTCTGTGTTATGTTTCTGGGTTGTGGTAACTGGCCACATGCTGGCATGCATAGATTTATTATGCTGCTGTGGGTGTGGCTTAGGCCTAGGCTCTTGGGTGCATGGCCGAAGGCCGTAGGCTGTAGGCCATGATCGCAAGAGGGTAGGCCTTGGCCACACCCACCGCAACCTAATGCAGCCATGCATGCCAACAGTGTTATAGTGGCATATGGATGTCACAAGTATGTTTATGGAGTCATATTTTTTTTTTCACCTTCGCTAGTTTGGGTAAGTTGTTATAACGATACGTTGCTGCTTCGTCCACAGTTACAACTGTGCATCTCTCTGAGGGTGGTCACCTTTACAGAATGGTTGTGAAGGACATTTTAGACTTGCTAGAGCAGTAGAAGTGAGCTGTTAAGCGTACACTTCCATATAGTGTAGGTTACAGTACTTGTTCAACATTACACATTAGGGAGCAATATGCTACTACTTGCGTTTGCTCTGGTTAGCCCCTGAAGAGACCCTTAGTTTAGGCAGTGCAGTAAGGTATTGCAACATGAAAGGAGTTGCTCTGCATCACACATTTAAAATATGCACAATGTACACAGCCACCCACATATAGTTGCGGTTACATAGAACTTACTTTGACCTACATGGAGAAAAGCTACTACCTTCCACATGATGAAATGAATGTACAGCTGCTACAGTACATAAATGTAAATTTACAGGCCATATCTGCAATCTGTATTTGTAGAGTCTTACGACTGAACGATCTTGGTTGGCTGACTTTGTGTGTGCGATGGCTGCACATACGTGGGTGGTGTGGCCATCTTATGCACTGTAGTGCCTTTCGGCAGGGACATTTCAGGCCCTCTGGTTTATGAAAGGAAACACATTACTTTACAACTCCTTTACCGATTGTACTTGATTTCTAATGTCTGCTTTATAGTGAACTGAACTGGTTGTGTTGCCTGTGTGGTAGATGAGGACATTGGTGAGAAGGTTTTGTTGGCAAGTGGTACCGGTCAGTGGGTGAAGGTTGTAAGTGTGCAGTTATTTTTGTTTCCATGTGCCTTACATGTTGAAAGCATTCTTATTACATATTGCCTATGTGATTGTATATGTAAGGTGGAAAGAATACCGGAATTGTAAGGCCTACACAATATGGTATGGTATGCATTTTGTGCCACCATGGAATCTCAGTTAGGCATAGATACATAGAGAAAGCGTCCGTTCAGATATTGTTCTGGAATGGCATGATTTCAGAGAGTGCATGTATGTTACCACATGTAGGAAGTCTCAAAGATTTCATGTATGGGTATGTTTTAGTTTCCCTATATTTGTACTAACTACAAGAGAACTTTCTGTGCATCCCCTTGTCTGTTTAACATGGCCTTACCATTCTAGCACAGTAGTCCAATTCCTGTCTTAATCCTGAGATTCTATAACTGTTTGTAGGATTGTTTGCAGCACTTCTGTGCTGGAGTACCGTTTGTAAACACAAGTGGTGAGAGCCGTTTACAGAACTGTTTTCAAAAATTGCTGGCATGTGTAATACATCATTGATTGCTACATTTGCATAGTAATGTACACCATCTGTATTGCAACATTTGAATGGACCAGGTAGATTTGTGTTTGAGTACTGTTGCTTTAGTAGACTTTATAAACAAGTTTTTTTTACAATACAATGGTGTGTTGCTAACAATTTTATATGGTAGAAGGTACTTTTGAAAGCAGGTTCAGTAATGCAGTTTACCAAATGTCCGGGTAATCCGGTCTATTTCTGCACTGGACAGGAGTTAAGAGTTTGTAGTATATTAATTTGTCCTTTCTCGTTGCCTTTTATATGGTGTTCGAGGAACTGCTGCAATGACTTGACAGAGGTGTGTCACCCTTTATACATTGATGTTTACTCTGGGTTGCATTTTCAAGGTGAAATGTCACTGCCTTTCAGAACAGAGGTGCTTACGGCAACTGTGAAAGAATATAGTAAGAAAATATGTTTCTTAATGGCATACTGAGTGCATTTGGACATGGCAGTACTTAAAAGGGTCGTGGGATGTGTTGGCAGGAAGACTTAGTGTGTATGTGTAATGGGATGGCTTTGTATATGAATGGGAACTTGGCAGCATTAGTACTGTTGGTGAAGGGGCAAAAGCTTCACTTGTGAGTGTGTTGTACAATGTGCAGTTTAGCAAGTGTGTGCATTGCTGTACGACTATTTACTTTGCAAATGGGTTACTTGTACTTGTAGAAGGGTGAGATGAAAGTTTCAGGAAGGTGTTCAGCTTGGCAAGGAACATGTTTTCAAGTGGGAAATATCATTACCTTTTCTGCGTATATATTCTTTCTACATGAGTGGAACAATAATTTCACTTGTTGGTTTCATTTATCCACATTTACGATTGCTAGTGTTGTGGATGCACAGATATTTTTTTCAGCTTTTATACGTAATGTCATACTCTGTGCAGTGTGCAAGGTAAGTTGCAGGCACCCTGTTCTTATGCATGCAATGTATATAGTTGTTTTGGATCGGTAGGGTGCATTAGGTGCTCCTTTAGTGCAACCATTTTACGAATGTTATACGAGATACGTTAGTGTGGACAACAGTTGTACAATTGCCAGAAGAAAGGAAGAGATATTGCAATGGCTGATATGGGTAAATGAAACATTTGAAAGCTCATACCAGGTGGTATTTGATGGTAGGTGATGGGAGAAATGAGCCTATGTTTCCTGAGTAGCTTAGAGGCACTTATACTTGATGTACAAAAGTACGGTATACAATGTATTGATACCTGTTCTTTCTGGTGGTGGGTGGCGATGTCCATAAATCTGGATGCATACATTTTGCATCTTTTACGGAAGCTTCTACTGCAGGTGCTTTACGATCACACTAGACTTGTACTGTGAGTGGTTTATGGTACATATGGCTTGTTGAGTAGAAATGATATTGTTAGATCCCGAGGTCTTGGTTGTGATTGGAAAGGGAAGAAGCACTGCCCCTGCTTTACTAGGGCACGGTCCTCACAGTAGTTGGGGAAGCACACATGCCACAGCCTGCACTTGTCAGCACGCTGGGCATGAAAATGGGACTGTGGATAGTATCCAATCAGGTGGTGAGGGTGTGCCTCACTGGAAGGAGCGGTAACACTTTTTTTCATTGGTCTTTTTAGTGAGGATGGCAGAGATCGAGAGACGCACTGTGTTGCTCATGGGTGATGCCTTTGTGCAAGAACTGCACAGGTATGCCCTGGAAAGAGGCATTGCTGAACATTTTGATATGGAAGGAGTGGAGGCTTTGTGGTGGGGTGTGCGTGTGTGCTGCTTCGGCACTGTGGTTTCACTTTGCAGATGTGTGGCCACTGTCGCTACTGTTCACATTGTTGTTGTGCACTATGGGGCCTTGCATTTGGGTTACATGCCTTGTGCACATTTGCTGCATCAACTCAAGAAGTTGCTGAAAGCAGTGAAGCAGATTTTCCCCACTGCCACGGTCCCTTTTTCATGTATACCACCAAGACACCAAGAAGAGTATGGGATTATCTGAATGTAATTTGTCTGCAGCCAGAGGTCGGAAGGTGTCTAATTAACAGAAGCATGTTTGAATTTCTGTGTGCAGCTGGGATTTTCTACTGTGACAATTGACATCCTTAATCCTAGAAATGTGTACTTTTCCATGCTAATGGCATTTCTTTGACCACCATCCGAAATGGAATTTTGTTTTACAATCTGCAGGAATCTTTGAAGAGGTTCCTCTAAGAATGTGTGGCCCAGACCCGTTAACGATGCCGGTAATGCCATTCTGCATTCCTTTTTTCATTACCTCCATACTCGTAATGAGGCCCTTAGTGCCATTTACAATACACCATTGCTGGATGCTGATGTGGATGAATCTGGATGCACAAATCCTGGATAGTTTCACAGAACTGTTTATTGGGATCACCTGAGACTTGCACTCTGAATGTTTAACGCCATATATTGAGTCTTGTACAGAACTGATAGCGTTACATGGAGAGGTCTTCAATGTGATTGGTGGATGCGTGTGTGACTATTTAACAGTAACCAATGAGGGAGTGCTGCAAAGAAGCTAGTGGAAAGGGAAGAAGGTCTGCTCCTACTTTACTGGGGCGCAGCCCTCGCTCTACTTGGGGAAGAGCACGTGCCATATTCTGCGCTTCTCAGCATGCTGGCCAATGGGAATGGGACTGTGGGAATTAGCCAATCAGGTACTGAGGGTGTGTTTCACAGGAAGGGGTGGTAATACTGTTTTTCATTACTCTGTGTAGTGAGGCGGGCTTACATGGATAGACGCACTGTGTTGATTTTGGGTGATGTCTTTGTGCTAGATCTGCAGAGGTATGCCCAGGAAAGAGACTTTGATGGCGATTTCGGTTTGGAAGGAGTGGATGCATTGTGGTACGCTGTCGATGTCTGCAGTTTCAGTGTTGTGCTTGCACTTTGCAGAGAAGTAGCCAGTTTCGCTACTGTTCATGTTGTCTTCGTGCAGTATGGTGGCATGCATTTGGGGTACGTGGCTTGTTCATGTTTTTTCCATCAACTGAAGAGATTGAGGAATGCAGTGAAGAGGCTTTTTCCCACTGCGCAGGTGCTTTTCTCATCCATACCACCAAGAAGAGTATTGGACTATCCTAATATACGTTGTTCCCAGCCAGAGGTTGGAAGGTGTCTTCAACAGATGCATGTGTACTTTTTTGTCCTCTGGTGGGATATTCTTCTGTAACAATTACATCATTAATTAGAGTTTTTTCATGCAAACGTCCGTTGGTGATACTATTTTGTTTCCCAATCTACAGGATGTGTTGAAGAGTTTACTGTAAGAATGTGAGAAGGAGAAGAAAACACAAAACCCTATAAAAACCGAAAAAAAGGTGTTTCTCTACAATCACCTAAAAAAAGTCTCTTTTAAGAGCCACCACTAAAGACGAAGTCCCCTACCGCGGTTGAAATGTATTCCCCAATGCCGGCACACAGCATCAAAAGCCACATCTGGGGCTTTTGAGGATGGTGGGTATGGAAATGGGACTGTGGAGGCTGAGGGATTGCGCAATAACGTTTCTGGGTGTGGTGTCTACAAAGAGGAGTGTTGTACAGAACTGATAGTGTTACATGGAGCGGTCTTTAATGAGATTGGTGGATGCATGTGTGACTATTTAACAGTACCCAATGAGGGCATGCTGGAAAGAAGATAGAGGAAAGGTAAGAAGGACTGTTCCTGCTTTACTGGTGCACAGCCCTCGCGGTACTTGGGGAAGCGCACGTGCCACATACTACCATTTTCAGCATGCTGACCATGCTAATGGGAGTGTGGGGATTATCGGTACTGAGGGTGTGGTTCACAGGTAGGGGCGTTAATAATTTTTCCATTACTGTGCATAGTGAGCCGGGCTGACATGGTTGCCATTAGTTGCAAAGGTAATCTAGCATAGCAGAATTGGTCTGAAATCAATTACAGGTCAAAGCAATGTGGCCCGCTACTCTGTTCTGAAAAGCTACAAACAGAATGCGGACCAGCTCTGGAGTGTGGCCTTTTGTAGGGCTGCTGCAGAGACCTTGCAACCAGAAAAGAGGCCAACATTGTTCAAACAAATACATACATGTGCAATTACACATTGTGGCGTGTTTGTAAGCGTGTACTTTCACAATAACACTCCGTAGATTGCAGAAAACTGTACTTCTCTGCTGTCTGAGGGTCCGGATTGTGTCCGAGAAATAAGTGGGTGCGGTCACATGGTGATGTCGCAAATGTTCTCGATTGGGATGGATGTCTGTAGGACGCGTTTTGGGTGGAATACTTTGTGCACATGTGCATAGGTGTCCTATGCAAACCGTTGGGATCTCTGGACTGATTAATAGTGCGACACACGTGCGCTGGCCAATTTGGGACAAGCTGGGTGTTTGTAGGGTATGGCAGGTGTGATGTTTATGTGTACAGCTACCTGTAGGACGTGGGTGGGTCCCTCAAACTACTTAAAGTTCGTCACAAGATTCTTCGCATATGCTGGACAGGGGCAGTGTTACCAGAAGACAAACTAAGAGATAAGCATGCGTGTACTTGTGCAACGGATACACGTCTGCTCCCACAACTAATTATAGGCGGTTCACAAGATGCGGACATGCGGTTCGTACTGGGGTCGTATCGATACCTCCATTGTGATTGCGGATAGGCCGGGCAGGTGCGGTGTCCATAGAACACCTCCCTTTTGATTGATTGCGGTCATTCCACCAGTACTGTGCAAGCTGAGTTATAACAGGATTTTAAAAACAAAGGAAAATCCACATATACACTCAGCATCAATTTACATATCAACCTTTATTTCCACAAATTCCTAGATACTATTAGGAAAGGGAAGGGGTAGCAGAAGTGAAAACATATAGCGGGGAATTGGGGATTTGTACAAGTTGGTTGTGAGGGGAGGAAGGGCTTGAGGTATCATCGTAATATATCTAATCACACAGAATTTGAGGGGATGGCGGGCTGTGAAATGGGGAAGGGGTACATGTGCAGGTCGGGCAGTGGTATTTTATTTTGTCCATAATATCTCCTTGTACGTAATCTTTTAAGGCAGCATAATTGTTCACCAATTCCTCCATTTTGGCTTCCGGGTTGTCCAGTTTTCTATTTACAGAGTTTCTTTCCTTTCCTATGCCCGTATGCCTTTGTGGAAGGGGTGCCGCTTGTGCTGCATTACTTTCCTTTCAAATATGTTCTCTTAAAGAAAAACAAATCTGTGAGGTGTACATGAAGCAAAATATATAAAATATTTTAGGTTTCAGAAGGCGGTGCGTACCAATGGGGTTACTATCGTAAGTCATTTTGTCATGAGGGAAATACTCTTCCAGCCACTCTAAGGTGCTTGTCATTGCTGTGTAAAAAAAGAAATGTTATGCTTATCTACTATTGTATACTGCATCTCCTGTGCAATTATCAGACAAACTTTAGTGTGCTTACTACGTTGTAGTGATGTTCTGGTCTTAGTACTTTCCAGTCCTTACTTTGGCCGTTCGTTCTTTGTTTCTATGTAAAGCAGCAGTGCAATAAGATTGTTGAAGTCAGACATCACTTCTCTTGTTGGTGCATTACGTTATGGTGTACTCCATATGCCTTTGTTCTGTTTGTTTCATAAGTACACAGTTTGCAGAGCTACTCTATTTTCCCTTCAAATCACGTACATGGTGTTGTTTGTATATGTTCCTTGTGTTTGCTGAATGGTACCTCTATGTAAGAGAACCCCTGCCTTTCTGAGCGGGTTAGATACCACCCGATGTCCGCGACCAGACGCATAGTCCGCGACTGCTGTGTGCATTAACATGGCACCAGCGGGTTCAGTATGTTGTACGGTACATCTTTACAAACTAAGGGTATCCTGGTAAATACCTATGAAATTCAGTGAAAAAACATTGTTGAAGGGACGTTATGGTTAAGTTGCGCTACTAAATTCCTATCAAATTCAGTGAAAACATTTTGTTAACTGGACGTTATGGTTTAGTTGCCCTACTAAAAAGCTATACAATTCAGTGCAAAATCTTTTTCAACGGGACATTATACTTACTTTGCTCTAATAACAACCTATTCATATTATGGTTACTAGTAATACTGAAAAAAAACAGAAATTCGCCAGTTATGGTAAGCTATGCAACCATAACTCGCGCCACCACCGTGCATTGCAAGGACTAACACCCATGACATCATACCTTAATACCCGGATCAGACCTAGGCATAATAGCCTGTGGCTGGATAAATAAATCAAACAATAGAGGTGATAAAGGGTAACCCTTATTCATACCCCTCTAAATAGGAAAGCGCTCAGGCACACATACGTTAATAGTCACTGCAGCCTCAGCGCCATTATACAAAGTGCCACAATGCCGCAGTAACCGTGGACCACAGTTTATCTCAATCAGAACCCGTCAGAGAATCTTCCAACTCACTCTGTCAAACGCCTTCTCGGCATCAATGCTAACTGCTGCATAAGTTTCAACTGAGGGCCCCTTAAGGTGAATGATATCTAGAAACTACCTCAGATTGTCGTAACTATTCCTGTCTTGAATAAACCCCATTAAGCCTCAAGGAATACATTTTAGCAAGTAAGTTAATATCCACGTTCAACAGCGATATTGGGTCAAAATTCCCACAATTGCAGTGGTCCATAGCCAGTTTTGGAATTACATTAATAATAGCAGTCCTCATAGAATCTGCAAGCATGTCCTCATTAACAATCTCATTATACAACCTAGCCAAGAATGGTGTGAGAAAGCAACTAAAGGTTTTGTAAAATTCAATGGAGAAGCCATCCTGGCCAGGAGCTTTCCCAAAAGACATCAATACCATTGAATCAGAGACTTCCTAAGTGCTAATCTCCTTTTCAAGACAAAGGGCCTCATTACACGTTGTCCGGTAACGGAATACCGTTACCGGTAACGAAATACCGGCAATGTTATTCTCCCAAGCCGATTACGACCCGGACCCACCGCTATTAGTGGACCCGTAAAGTACAGTGCCACTAATAGCGGCGGGGCCGCGTGTGCGCGACCCCCACACCGTAAATAGCGCCATGGCGCTAATAGCACGCAATCATAACCCATGCGTACATGGCAATACCGGCATCCCAAAGACCCAAAAAGCAGTTACCGGCATGGCGCTAATAACAGCAACGAAAACCACACGTTAACAGACCTGAGCAGTGTTCCCATCTGCCACAGGTGGACACAATCAGCACAGGCTGAGGCAATGGAGACAGGCAGCACTAAAGAGCACACCACACCCCTTCCCACACCCCTTCCCACAGCAAGATGGTCCCAATACCAGCAGCATGACATGGGCCTGTGTACATGATTGCAGTGCAGCACCAACAACAACAGGCGGCACAGATAAGACGAAGGAGGAGGAGGAGGAGGAGGACGGCAAGACTGGCGCAGCAAGCACCACCAGGGCACCCAGAAATACCTCAAGGGCAGCCAACAAACCCCCGGATTCAAGGCGAAGATGACCATGGCATGTGTAAGGCACAACTAAATGTGCATCTGATAGAATGTGCCCATGCCACTATGCAACCACCAGATGAGCATGATGTGGATGTGGATGAGTATGGGTGAAATGCTCCGCCAGGACATGCAAGAGGCGATGGCATGGCGGGACAGGATCTGCGTCAGCATCTGAATCAGGAATAGCATCATGTACAAAGGTGGGATATCATGGATGGAGAGATGTGCATTGTTGCCCTTGTGCCCATTTTGAGGCCCACAAAGGCCCCTGTCCCAAAGAAAATCGCACATACACAATGATGGAGACCATGCCTGTGTTTCAACCTCAGAACAGTGTATTTCGAACATAATGTGAACAGAAAGTGCATGACCCCAACTGTGCAAACGCCCTTACCCCCCTCCCCCCACAACACCCCGAATACACCCTTACCTCCCTCCCCCCACAACACTCCCACGTGAGCCTCAAGGCGTGAACGTGTTCCTCTCCACATGTGGCAGATAGTCCTTGAAGGCCCTATTTGTCAGTTCCTGCTCCGTCTTCGGGTGGTTGCGATGTGGTGCGCCTCAGGTTCTGCATAGCCCGGCATAGGGGGCTAGTTTGTCGTGAACTCCCTGAGGAGGCGGGGCCCTGTTCTTCCTGGGTTGGGAGTGGGCATCTGCGCTCAATTGCATCTGCAATGCGGTTCATGGCCTGCCTTAGTTGGGCCATTTCATCGCAGATCCGGGTGGTGCATGCCTCCATGCACTCTCTTGTCTGCTGTGCAAATGCACCAATGTCCTCCCTCAGGCGCCCTGTCTCAGCCACATGTTGCCCTACTAGACCAGTGATTTCGGTCTGCCGCTGAAAGATGGCTGGGAGGTCATGTTGCATGGTGGCTGCCGGTGGGATGGCTGATGCGCCTGGATCCATTGCACTGGCATCAGGTGAGGATACCTGGGGGCTCCATGACACATCTTGGTTGTGGATGGGTGATCTGCCTTGGCTAAACAGACCTGGTGAGAACATCGGGCTTGACAGTAAGGGGTGGGAAAAGGGGTAAATCATCATCTATGGGTCGACCTGCCTTATGCAGGATGCATACGTCATGCCGTCCAATGCATTTGGGGCTCTTCAGTGTGGAGGCAGGTAATGGGGATGTTGGCTGGCTCATGCATGATTGGCCCTGTTTTGGACGGGTATGTGGTGATGCATGCATGTCTGTTTGTGGCTGGATCCACGGCATTCATATGGACACATGATTGGGGCACTCCTCACCCTTCACTGCGCATTGTTTGGTGTATACACTCACCTCCACCGGATGAAATGGCCACGCCAAGCTCCATATCTCCGACCCCTTCGATCGATTTGACTCCAATCGTGGAGGCACATATCTCCTCCCACTCCTTCAACTTCAACGGGGACTCTGCGCCACCTCCTGTGCCCATTGCCATGTTGTGGTTCACTGATAATATATTCCGCACACGGACCCGGAGGTCGTCCCACCTCTTGCGGCAGTCCTTGACACTCCGGGTGGTAGTGCCCACCGCACTGACTTTTTGTGCGACTTCGGCCCAGATGGCCTTTTTCTTCAGGAGGGCCTCCCTCCGCATGTCATTCACAAACACTACTTCTGCATTGGCAGCAAGTGTGGTGGTCAGCATCACAAGCTCCTCATTGGAAAATGTGTCTTTGCGCTGGTGATCAGCTGTTTTCTTTCGGGCCTTCGGCATCTTCGGGCTATCCGGTATGGTTCCTGGTCGGAGTTCCCTGGATATATGTCCTGGATGCAGAGGATGGCAATGGATTGTGTTTTTAAAGATGGCCGCCATGCTCTTTCCCGTTCCTGTGCGATGGCGTAATTTCCGGTTCTGCTTTTTAACGGTGACCGGTAATAGCGGTGACCGTTATTTACAGGTGGCGGGAGGGCGGAGGCGCTATCGACGGTTTGGACAATGCCGGTAAGGGGCATTTTGGGGAATTTAGCGGCAGGGCGGTACGGCCATTTACGGCATGGCGCTATGCTCGTGTCTGCGTACTCGTGATGGGACGCTATTAGCGGCCTCTTGCGAGGGCGGACATTCTGATAGCGCCATGCCGTTAAATTCCGATTTTTACCGGACAACGTGTAATGAGGCCCAAAGACTTTTAAATGTGGAGACTCTCAAGGCTCATGCATATCACCTACCCTCTACAACATTTTCACAAGGCCCCTTTTCTCCATCCTAGATGAGCTAGGCATCACGTATACCAATTACGCGGATGATACTCAGGTCGTTCTAACACTCACAGGCAATTACGAATCCGACTCCAAGTCACTTAATTCCATCTACTCTACAATCCAAACCTGGATGGGCCAAAACTGGCTCTGTCTCAATGGAGACAAAACGGAACTACTTATAGTTGGGTCGCCAGAAACCTTAAAAAAAGTAGATAACCAATACACAGCATTAACCATCGATAACACACTAATCCCAGTTTCACAGGCTGTGAAAACATTGAGAGAATACCTAGACTCCAACCTTTCCATTACAAAACAAGTCAATTCCATCTCCTCATCCTGCGCCTACTATTCCAAAATCATTACCACAGCTAGACCCTACCTAACAAAGGAAAAATGCCTTACTAGAGCCAGAGCCATAATCGGATCTCGGCTAGATTACTGCAACGTCCTCCTAGCAGGTACATCTACTAAGAACAAAAACAAACTACAAACGGTCCAAAATAATGCTCTCTGGGCTGCCATCAACATTCCCGGAAGAGACCATATCTCAGCTGCCAGAAGCCAAGTCCACTAGCTACCCGTAAAAGAACGCATTCTCTTCAAAACCCTCTCTCTCACTCAAAAGTGTTTTCACCACACAGCACCGGACTATCGCTCAATAGACCCACCACTAACAGACCTACCAGAGCCTATGCCAACCTCCTCGTCATGCCCAAGATCTAGAGATCGGGCTGGAGGCTCAAGCTTCCCATTCATTGCAATTCAACTTTCCAAATCTATCCTTCATTGTAAATTGCAATGAAATTCCGTTAACATAGCCCAAACTGTTCCCTCCACAATGAACAACAATAATGTCCGGATATTTCAAGCGAACCATATTCTTACAAAACATGAGGTGTTCCGCCCACTACTTTCCTCGCACTGCATACCATGAAACTTAAAATTCATCAAAGCCAAGATATTCAGCCAATCCACAGTGCTCAGAAAAGACCTTCAGCCAATAGATCCAAAAGTCCCCCAAAATCCATACGCTCTGCTTCCTCAAAGACACAGCCATAGCCATCTTCAGTGCTCTCACCAAACACAACTCCTGCTACCCTCTGTTCCTGTACACCACACCCAGGAAACCTGATTGGTCCATGGACACCACAACGGTCCGCAGTCTCTGCAGTACCCTTTCCATGCCGGGCATCCTCAATAGACCCAGATGTGCCACACGCGGACTACCGAAGTGTCTACAGACTGAACATCCAATTGAAGGGGATGAGGAGGAGCCGTTGTTTTTTTTCACTTTTGAATAGATTTTTGCTTTTCTGATTTTTATTTGCTAGAACTACTTACAAATGTTTTCATACGCACTGTACATCTTTTTCACATTCACTTTCTCAATGAATTTGGAATAGTTACAAGAAACATCTGATTCCCAAAATCAGTAGAATTCACTCCATCACTCAAAAAATTGTTTGCACCAGCCAACTTGATGTTTTCATTTTCAAAAGATGCCATGCCTACACCATTCAAAAGAACACATACACCTTTATTTACATGGTGCCTACCTGCTTCTAGTAGTGCACAAAACACATTTGGGCATCTCCAGTCCTCCCTTTAATCTATTTGTGAATAAAAAACTATGTTTCGATGTGGAAATAGTTCATTAAGCCTCACAACATATCCTTTAATTCAACCTGCAAAGAGTGTGGAGAAACGTAGCCCAAACTATTTCCTCCACAATGCACAACAATAATATCTGAACCTTGAAAGTGAACCAGAGTAAACTCACCCAGTTTAGCCAAGGCACTGTATACCACCAAACCTTCACTCCCTCCAATCACACGACTCAGTGCATCTTTTCAAATCATTCATCCAACAATCCCCCAACATTCACTCAGTGAGTTTTTTCATAGCAATAGCCACACCATCCTCCCTACACACAGCAATCAAAACACCTGCTATCTTCTCTTCCTGTAAACCACAACCAGAACACCTCATTGGCTAATACCCACAGTCCCCTTTCCATGCCAGGCATCCTTAAAGTCATTGGCTGCTTTCAATCACAAATCCATCCACTAATCACATCCAAAAACTCTATATGTAACCCTGTCATCTAAGTTCAACACTTCAGATGTATACTTGAACTCTCAGAGTAAATGCCTCCTGTTACTCGCAGCCACCTGCATCAAAAACTGCTGTAAAACTCTCCAAGGAAACAACATTCAGTGTGTCACCATCCACTTTGACAAACTTGAAGAAGTTAAAAAAATTGGCCATACAGTAACATGTTTCCCTCTCTCCAAAGACATGTACATACGCAAAGAACACTTTTCTCTATCTCTTGCATATGCTGTAACTATTCACAAATCACAAAGCCCAACCCTAAATAACGCACTGATTGACATTGGCAGCACAGTCTTTAAAGAAGGTCTGTGTTACGTAGCAATTTCACGTCTATGTACACTCAATGGTCTATTCCTAGTTAACTTTGATGCAAACAAATTCAACAATGGCATTCCTTGCATCCTAGAATACTACATGCTGTGTGCATTGTACACCCCTATCTAGATATGTACCCTGTACCTCAAAAATGAAAACCTTTGAAAAGAAAACCAATACAAACAGAATCTACAACATATGTCCCAACAATACCGCTAAAGAAATAATGACCAACTCCTTCTATATCAAATAATACAACCACAAAACTGTCTAGTACAAACTCAACTGCACATCCATCAGAAACCCAAGAGACAAATGTCTCTTCTCAAAAAAGACATTTGCAGGCCCTTCAAACTATGCACAGACAGAACTCTATGATCCATTTAAAATCAGTACCACAACTGGAGTAAATTGCTATGTAAATGTAAATGTAACAATCAATCTTCTATTCCAATTGCCACAAATTGTTCACAACATTTACTTAAATGGCCCAGACAAGTTGTGTTTGCAAATGCTCGTCTTTCAAATAATACTGGCAGCACTTACAGTGTCTCCAGTATAAGGCACGATTTGGACTAATGTGCAGGAATGGTAACATTTACCATAAACACAAAAGAAGATCCTCAATGATTCCTAATGTACTTACTACAAGAACAGGAAACCAAACATATTTGTATAAATGAAATCTTCTAGATTTCATACATGTGGAAACATACATGCAGTCTCTGCAACCATGTTTCACAAGAGCACATCCCTAACAAATGATTTGTATATGTATCTATACCAAATTGGAAATCCATTCCATTTGACCAGCTTTGGCAGAATGCAAATCATGGCATATTATGCCCTTTTTGCAATTCAGACAATCGTTCAAGCATACAAATATACTCACATAACCAATATGTCATAATCATTTTTCTAAGGTACAATCCAGATGTTACCAAAAATAACTGTAAGCTCACTAGTTTTACACACAGGCAAATATCTCTTGACAGAAAAACCTTCACAACATTAGGCATAATAAACAACCACTTCAGGGCCCTATACTCTATGGGGCTGATTCATGGAATTTATGTGCCGAAAAACAGGGATTTGAGCGCCATTCTGGCCGCAAATCCCCATTTGTTAAACAGGGATTTGCAGGCAGAATGGCGCACAAAACTCTGTTTTTTGGTGCAAATAATTCCATGAACCAGCCCCTATATGTCAAAAAAGAAGTGGTTGGTTTGCATTCAACAACATCTCTGTTACTCCAAAACATAGGATACCATCAAACCTAACAAATGCCTAATTAATATTACTTCAACCCAAATGTACCCACTAAACTGTAGCACAATCAAAAGTTAGAATATCCAAAAGGTATCTAACTACACCCATAACACTACAATAGTACTTTTAAAAGTCATTCTAGTTAGAATAAACCAACAGGTATCTAACTATTTTAAAAATATCCTTCCTTACAAACACTTGGAATACGCATCACAATTCTTGTTAGTACAACACTTCTTCCAAAGGCTAATGTAATTAGAATACGCCAACAGGTTCCTAACTACTTTAAACGTTCCCTTATTCACAACATACTTCAAACAAACATACTATGACACTTACTCAAATAATTGTAATAGGGTTTATTAAATCCTGTATGGATTTGTTTTCTCAATGACCCAATGATTATTTAATGTCAATACAACAACAGTGTATAATACACTATTGTTGTACCAAATATAGTACATAACAAATACTGTTTATGAGGGTTAAAGAAAATCAATGTTTATGTAAAATTGAATGCAATCAAAGCTTTTAAACTATCCTGCTTAACAAATTATACTGTTTATTTGCACAGAAAAAGAACCAGATATTCCAACTTTATTACTGTATGCAAGTAAGTAACCATACCAAGTACAAACCAAGTACAAACAAAAACATATTCCAAAAAGCACTATCCTCCATTGTACTACAATCATAAATACTGTATACACTTCAATTATATCATTACATCATAGTACATATACTCCCCCTATAGCATCTATAATTACTATACACATTACTATAATGTGTTTGGCCATTGCCTATGGCCATGTCCCCAAGACTCTGGGCACTGGCCACAACCACCACAATATAATTAAACCATATAACAAGTATGTGCAATACACCTGCAAATGAAAAGTCATCCTGAACCCCCTGCAATTGAAACAATGTATGTGCACACTAAAATTGCCCGCAGACTCAGCAGCATTTGCAAACCCCTTTTTCACCCTGGAAAAACAGCTCTGTATCATCTTCATTCCTCTCCCCAAACATCTCAAAATGTCTCTTTGTATTCCACATTTCAATCAAATCTACACAGTTCATTGAAATTTCCTTAAACGCAAGCTGGCAAGACCCATAGCATTAACCACCCCCACAAAAGTAATATTGTGCTGAAAAGACAGACCCATTTCTCAATTTTACTCTTGGAGTGTTGGGTATTTTGGACAATGGCACAAACAGCAATATTATCAGTATGTACCACTTCATTTGTTATAAAAGGTGCCTTCATTGTGTAGCTACGAGGAATGCTGTTGCATCTGTAAGGGTGTAGAAGTAAGAGACAGAGAGACAGAGACGGTGGTGGCATATTGATTACTACAGAAATTATTAATGGACTAAGGTTTGGGAAAATGCCTCTCTGTCCCTTAAACTAAGAGAGGTTTCCTTGCCTCAAAGGAATCTAATGGGTCTGTCATGACGTCAACCAAAAGTAAGTCCACTGTCGTGTCAAACCCCTACTTCTAGCCCTCACACTAATAAGTTAAATTATGGTGCAAGGGAATCTGTTTCTTCTGAATGGCTTCAAAAGTTCTGCTTCAGTTCACAAAGTACATTTTCAAAAAATGGTGCACAAAACAAATTCCAAAACAAATGGACAACCTTGGTTCAACAGGTTGTCGGCTTCTTATCACAAAGAAGAGCGAAAGAACACTATGGCACAACTGTGTTAGGTTAATTTATCAAATGAGATTTACATCAAGATCTAAAGAGATCATTTGAAAAGGTTTTTGAGGTGCAGGGGAGAAAGGCTCAACCTTGGCATCTAGGTTGGGTATCGAAAGGAAAACAATGGTTGTTCCTAAAAGTTTTTTAGGAACTACCGTCCCCTGCACACTGTCTAATGTCTGTATATCAGATCAAGCATGAACTGATGAAATTGTGAATAATTTATATGAAGAGTTTGACATAAACTTGGAGTGATCAACAATTCAAATTGTGGCATAGTTAAAGAAATACCATTTCTCAATTTTCAGATAAAAAAAATACATCATAATTTATTGTACAAAGAAAGGCCCAACACGTTTCGAGTTCACACTCTTCTTCAGGGGCAAAATAACAATTCCTCAGTTTTCTAAAAAAGATATAGAAAAAGAGTACATCTTAGTTTGTATTTATAACTACAAAAATACCAATAGCAAGCATTTTTAGGCTCAAAATGTAGGACGGCATAGATAACAACAACTCATGTAACAATATATCAGTGCATTCATAGGCATTCGTGCCAAACAAGGGGATAAGTCCTGTCTATAGTAATCATCAACACTTATCACAACCAGTTGTCTAGGAGAAATCTCATTGGTCATAGTCAGTCGCTTATGTTAAAAAATAAGAAAAAGAAATACCTCACTTACCCCTAAGGGTCAAGTTCAGATTTTAAGATTTCCAAACGGATTCAGAGCTAAATGTTTTCTGGGAATACTAGTCCACGAACAGAGTACTGTGTTTTAAAAAAAAAAATTGTAACCAAAGTCAAAACCAGAGGAATTAAGAAGAGTAGGTAGCATAAAGAGATATGCCTACACTTACATCAAAACTTATTGTTGTCTTCCTGGTAGGAAGGAATCTGTCCACACAGTCTACCCGTTCAGAGCTCAACTAAAAATAAAGTGAGAGCACGAGAATATTTTGAAATTCAGGAAAAGAACATTCAATTAACAAAAAGGCAGGAGTAGGTCCCTGAGACTTACATTATAAGTAACACGGTATAACTCAAAGAATCCATGATGGAGGATGCCCTGCCGATAGAGGATAAAGGTACCATCATGGCGATTCTTCTTAAATAGCAAGAAGCCCTGTTGACGTGTCAAGGTGCATGCGCAGCTGCTCGAGGCTGCGTGCGCATGTACGCAACACTGGAGAAGAACGATATAGTTCTGACACCACCTACGTATACACGCGTTGACATATGAATTAAAGATAAACAATGTTGAAAGTGGTGCTGCGGGAACACGGCAAGAGTATAATGTAGTATCATGGATGAGCAAGAGAGTCTTGCGACAAGATTTGTTAGCGCGAATAAGGTAAATCCAAGTCGGCCGAGATGAGTCGAAAAATAGAATGGCTTCTTATCACACCAAGAGAGGGTTTCTCTTCTCCTGGCTTTTTTGAGCCCAAGGTATTTGTCTCCCCTCTTCAGGGGTTCTACACTGTCTTTTCGTCAGACAAATGTCTCTACTATACACAACTCAAGCAGTATTCTTCCTTTTCCCTTGTTTCATTCCAGTTACTCCCCTAAACTCCTGGTGTACCTTTCCAGGGTTAGTGTGGTGATATTTATTATTTACACTTTTTTTCTTAATGGTAATGTGGTTTCTTTCCCCTTTCTTATGTTTGCCTTCCCAGCGTCCCCGGTATACTATTTTGTCAGGTACTGGGACCATGAAAAGGGGTTTTCCTCTTCACCTGGTGTTAGTCCTAGACTCGCTTCCCTGGTTTCTTCTTCCCAGCTTCAATCTCAAGGGTACTGTGTCTTGCCCTTTCTTATGCGTGTGCTCACAGTAAGCCTGCTATACTATCTTGCCAGGCACTGTGTCCAGTGGGATTAATGTCCACACAATCTGCTTCCTCTAAAATATTCAGGATATTTAGTTTAGCAGTTTCTCTTTGGCTGTGAGTTCTAGACTCGCCTGTTTTCTGTGATTCTGCTTCTCAGTAGGGTTGGTGCACTAACTGGCCAAGCATTATCCTTCAAATGTGACCATGTTTCATTATCAGGGTCCCAGACTCTATCTTTGGGGTATTATGTGCCCCTCTCTCTCAGTCACCACCTCTTCTGGTGCCCAGAGCCTTCTGCCCACTTGAGTACTTTGTTCTTTGGTGTGCGAGGGTTTCTGCTCCCTTCCAGCTCAACTCTGCAGTAGTGGGACTTACGGAGCTCTGCTGTGTGTCCCAGGGTCTGCAGCAGCTTCAACAGACAATGTTTCTGCTGGGGAGCATCCTTGCTTCCCAGGAGTTAGGAGTGCCTTCCGAGTTTTCATGCCAGTCTACCTTGTCTCTCCATGGCTTCCGACCGTCTCAGTAAGTCTTGGTTATCTGTTCAGCGTCCAGCTCTTCCGCCTGCCTTCTGACAGCACAGCAACAGCTCGCTAGGTTCCTGCAAGGAGCACTTCTCTCTTTCTCATGTCCTTCTACCATTTTTATACTTCTTTGCAGTCTTATTTGTCCAAATGAACTAGACGATGCTCTTGTGACTTGCACGATGCTCACCACTGCTCTGCGCCTCCTCTTCATCCCAAGAGCCAGGAACTTCCTACTCTCCTTCACCTCAATTTATGGTACTGGGTTAAGTTTGTCTATGTTTCAATAGCACATAAGGGATGTAGGGATGTAGGGATGGGTATGAAGATATGGGAGTCTCTAAAGGACATACTGTTCTCCCTCTGATGTCGTTGCACAACACATGAGGGATTTCCCCTCCAATGCGATCCTCCCTGGAAACATGAGAAGCGTTTTCCCCCATGGGAGAAGGGATGACATTCAATGATTCATCGCACTTTGCACAAATGGGTCACCTTTATCCTTTACTCCACATTGTGTGCACACAACCAAAGATTCCAACAACCTTCTCCAACTGTCTTTACTCCACTAAGGTATTTATGCCCAGGCAGAGTTTACAAACTTTGCTTGTGATTTTGCCATTTTTAATGGCATTCCAGCCCAAGGGATTGGAGGTACATCGGCTGCAGCAGGTAACTTGCCTTATTTCCATGTTGCCCCCTGATAACACCAGAGTTGTAACCATGAGAAGGGGGTTGAGTTATTTTAATTCAATATTTGTATAATATTTGCCTGTACCACTTGTATATATTTCATATGTTCACTTTATCATTTTTCCAAGACCGGATGTAGACATTTTGTTATGTTGTATTAATATTACAGACCAGTCTTGGTGCTTCTCAGAGTGACAGCAGGCAATTTGTAAGAGATACCAGATATTAGCATTGAAACCAACATCTCTTGTTCCAATCTTCTCTCACTTGTGTCCAGTGGGCAGGCAACTTATATTCTGATCACCTCCCATAAGAAATTGTTTTCTGACCTAATCGAAAGTAGACAATTGGCCATAACAAGCACCTCTAATATGAACTCAACTGTAGAAGACACTGCCAAATCTTGGGCAGCAGATATCTGAAAACACTCTTTCAACTAACATAACAGAAGATAACAAGCTTTAAATAATAGAGAGGAAGCAATAACTTTCTCATTCCCATTAAAAACATCCTTATAATGATAAGGAGCCAAAATTGGGACAGAATGGCGATGAAGAGGCATAGATTGCATAACACAGACAGAGTTTGTTTAAGGGGTGGAATCTGGTGAAGGTGCAGAATCTGGCAGAGGTGGATTAAAGTTGGGGGCCCAAGCACTTATTTCAGTCTAGGGCAGCAAAAAGCCTAAATACACCACTGCCTAGAACAGAAAACAGTGCATCACACAATACGCAGGTAATACAAAGCACTTTTGTAGGGAAACCAAAAAGTGAACAAATTATAGCAGAATATAGAAGCAGTGCACTGCACTTTCTTAGGGATTCCGAGATGCAAATACCACTAAAACATAAAATAGGATTACTGTAAAGTTCTTTCTTTGGGATACCAGGTATGAAGTCACAATAGAGTGCAATATGGCTGATGGAAAGTGTTATCTTGGGGAGACCTAAATGTGGAGGCACAATACTCCACAAAACAGACCAAAGTAATGCACTTTCCAAAGGGTAACTAGGATTGAGACACAGGACAGAGTGCAATATTTAAGCAATAAGCACTGAGCTGGGGGGCATTACTGCTTCAGGTAAAGCTTTGGGGCCCATAGGTGCAGGCACAAGGGAAGCAAGATCCTTATCGCTGGCCCCGTGGCATTACCTGAAATGGTAATACCCGCAGCGAGGTCTTATTGATATTAGCACCCGGCCCATAAGACTAGGGTACCTTTGTATTACTTTAATCATTTATAACATTCATCCAAGAGACGAAGGGCATACAGGGAGAAGGGAACCTTCTTGCTATGGAATCCAGTACAAATAACAAACAATGAATGGGCCCATCAAACAAGCCTAGAGTACAACTCTTACTATTACCAATAGTGTCTTTTTAAAGTTGTGAGACGTCTGCTGCGTACAGCAACTGAAAAAATAAAATGGCCACCACGGAAAAGAGAGAAGGGATTATCGATATTCCCTTCTCCCTTTCCATGGCGGCCCTTGAAAAATTAATAATAAACTAAAAAAAAAAGATGGCTGCCATGGAACAGGAAGAAGGGCCTGCAACTAGTCTCTTCTCCCTTTCCATGGTGACCACGGAGCAGCTGTGGCTAGCTCGACAAAGGCTTTGTCGGGCTGGTAACTAACCAGCAAGGGCCAATGAGCTCTCTTGTTACAACCTCATTGACTCTCGCCAGTTACTAATAAACAATGAAATGCACTTTATTAGTAATATCTAGGTGGTGTACACCTTGCCAAGCAGAATGTTTTAGGATACAGATTGATTTCGAGGGGTACTTACATGTGAGACACAACAGGGCACTGTATAGAAAATGTAATGCATTTTTTTAAAGTATTCTAAATATGGAACCCACATTTTGTGTGCAATAGAGAAACAATTCATATGTGCTTTCCTCTGGGAAAATAGTTGGGAGAAAACAATATAGAGCCCAATTTCAGAGGTCACGCTAAAATGGCATTTCAAAATGGCTCCCTTCCTGAAGGGCCTGTTGGCATAAAACACAGTACTCAGGCTCTCCAGAAGCACTACGCTACTGCTGTAAGAAACAGGTTAGCAGCCTGGTTCCCTGGTTGGGTTGCAGGTCATGTGATCACTTAAAATATATTGTTTATTAGGCCCAAAGACACATTCAAGTGAAATTTAAGGATGCACTACACTACATCACACTAATATACATGTGTATCTGCACAGGGAGATTACACAACACTTTACACATTAAACTGTAAAAAGCAACACTGTGACCGGTACTTTATACTCTGCTTTTCAAGCCCCCACAATTCCTTTCTACACTGACATCATATCTTCTCTTTCATATCACACTATTTTCCTGACAATTCCTTCCAGCTGTAGGGTACATTTAAGGCCTAAGGCAGAACGCCCTACATCAAAAACTGCATTTCAGCAGTCACCCAAAAATCACTGTGCTTTGGTCTGCTGAGCACATATGGGGTGATAGTTGAACACAGATACCCCAAGAATAGCTTCATTTGTTTGTCATTCAAGTGAATCCAGAGAAAACAACTCAAAATCAGAATGGATGTGCATTGCTGTTCTGTCATTTAAATATTCAAGGCTGCACAGAAACATGACTTGCATTTAAAATGGCATCACACTAGTGCTACTTTCATTTTTAACATCACACAGTTTGGTTCTATTAAAAACAAAGCCCTGTCCATGTATGTCAGTTTGAACACCATCAGATAAGGCCATGCCTCGCAGAATGGCATTGTTTCTTCAATAAGGTCAGTGAAAAGCAAATGATTGCTGCTTCAAGTCCACACGGCTTGGATTTACTTTTTGAAATAAATCAACACACGCAAATTACTTCAAAGAAAAGATGCTCTCTCTTGCCTGTGCCAATTACCAAGAAACCATTTTCAAGCATAGGTCTGTGTCCAGGAACTGACCAGATCGATTAAAAGCCTTTCAGAAAGTAAATGCCAAGGGTGATGTGTGCGGGAAAAAACACATTTTGTGAAATGTACAGGAGAGAAAAAGAACACATGTAAATCTGCTTTTGAAAACAAAATGTGAAATAATACCATTACTCACACAAAGACAGTATTATATATGTGGGGATGGGGTTAGAACTGAAATGTATATTATATATATATATGTATTCCCAAAAAGACTTGGTTTCTGTTGAAAGAAAGAAAAAAAAAAACGTTTGAAACCAGCAGTTTGTTTGGCCTAGGCAGGCACTTCAGAGGTGCTCTGCCCCCATGGGAAAATAATTCCCTCCACAAATGGACCAGCCCCCATGAGCATATCAAAGGGCCAAAGTGTAGAAGTGTGGAAGTTCGCCATTTGCTGAATTTTAGATAAAACATTGCTCCTGAAAACAGCAAAATTGTGCCCAAGGACATGGCAACATCACACATAATTGGTGTTTGAACTGGCATATTGCTTGTGACATATTTGCTCTACCTATCTGATTTTTATGATGGTGACTATTGTAAATATGAAATTTTGTTGCATAACTCATTTTTGTGAAAAATAAGCTTGTGGGACAAAGGGAATCATAAAATGCACACACTAAGTTGAGGCAACTAGACTTAAATAGGCCTGGCATGATTGACCTGACAGGCCAGCGTCCATCAGAGACTGATGGACGGGTGTCCCTGTTCAGGTACACAAATATTATGGCTGAGGTATATAGAAAATCAGGGAGCTAGAGCTATCGAAACATCACCTACAGAGGAACCACTTGATTCGCTTTGTAGAGAAAAAGGAGTATGAGTTGAGGCCACAAATGAGTATTCTATAAAAAATACCCTATCCGGGCAGTGGGGGGGGATTCTCCACCAAGCCTGGAAGCAGGTAGGAGTCAGAAGACTACTCTCCGGTGCGAAAGAGGGAGTCCAAGGGGAGTGACCCAGAGAGCCCGAGGTAGCACAGGGGAGATGAGACTAGGCCCCATCATTCTGGGAGAAACTCACAAGCTCAAAGAATTAGGGAGCACCCAGAAGATAATGAGGGGACCTCAAATAGAAGCATCTCTGAGTCTGAGGGCCAATGGACTCAGGTGAAGCAGCAAAAGAAGTCTAATTAACAAAAGAGAGCTCTGGTGAAAGACCCCCTTAAACAGATTAATGCTATTAGGAGTTTATTGGCCTTGTGCCAAATATTCTGTCTGGGAGCATCTGGAGCTGTATGAACAGATGATGACCTCTTGTGACATAAAAAATAATCAGAATTGCATAGAATTTGCCAAATGGACGTTCTCTCCATAGTACTCCAGCTTCTTTGCTGGGCTGCAAGACCAGAACCATTCAAAGTGGTCCACCGATAAGGCGACCATCTTGAAGCACTTCTCCTCACACAGAAACCCCAAGGAAGCCCGCAAGACAGCCTACAATCTGCAGTGTGGAGAGGATCAGGCCCCAAGAGAATTTGTTCAGGAGCTAAAACGGGCATTTGCGTTAACTACTTGGCGGGTGCACACAAATAGTAGGGAATTCATGTATACCTATTTTCATGCACTCCCAAAATATATCATGACACAGCTGGTAAGAGATTTCCATGATGATAGGACCCTGGACTGGGTAATAGAGCAAGCTAACCGGATCTATGAGGTCCAAAAACCTGTATAAAACAAAAATCAACCAAAAACCCCAAACCAACCAACATGCCCGCTGCTGCCAAGGTGGCAGAGGTGAAGGTTTCCCCTATTTTGGACATAGAAATGGGGGGACCTAAAACAACACCTACCCAAAGCCAACCCAATCAGAGGCAAAGAAGACCCTCTGATCAATCACAAGCAGGTGGTAGTCAAGTAGGGTACCCCACAAACGTGCCCCGTAACTCTGCCAATGACATCAGCCCTAGGTATAAGGGCAACAGACCCATCTTAGGGTACATATGGATTCCCCCGACCCAGGGGTGGGGGGATCCAATCAGGTGAGTATGGCCCCAGGAAACCTCCCTCCAAACTTCCCTCAGGAGGGCAGTAATCCTCCAAATCCTGGTTTAAGTTTCTTCCCCTGGTTCCTTCCAAAACCCAACCTGCAGGACAACCCTCCTTACTATCCCCGCTTTCAGGAGTCCAGACCACCAAATCTGGGCGAAGGGAGGCCAAGGGTGTAGGGTTACTAGGGGAACCTCCAGTACACAGGTTACTCCTGGAGAAGGGATAGTTACCCTTCCCAAGAGCAACCCAGAGTTGATTGAAGACTCCCGTACCAGCCAGAGCGGGCGTCCCAACTGAAGCGCCAGGTCCAGAGCTTGACTCAAGATCTGGGTCGCATGTTGAGGGCTCAGCAGAACCCTCAGATGAACATGGCGGCTCAGAATATCTCCAACCAAGTGTCTGGCACCCCAGAACAACGACAGGGAGAGAACCCTGATAACCCACCGGTTCCAGAGGAGGAGGCACGGGAGGAAGGGGGATGCAAAGCCTAGAGGAAGCTTTCTTCCTCACCCGTGAAAAACCCCTAGACACCCGCGAACCGGAACTTAAATGTCCTGCCCCCAAAAATCTGCACCCAAGGAACAGAGGGTGGGTAGGACAAACAAAGAGAGCAAAAATGCCCATTTTGTGGAGGATATCAGTGTCCTCCAGTTTGAAGGGGAAGAATCCTTGGATGATTCTGGGAAGAAAGTCGTCTCATTCAAGGATGGGGGGAATTCCTCCCAAAGAAAAGTGGGTCCCAGGAGACCAGAACCCAGACTGGGTAGGTGTGGGGACTGATCCAGAATCGCACATCCCTAAACCCCAGAAATGTCATCCTGTGAATGTAACAGTTACTGAGGGATCCTCCCCACAAATTGGTTCTAGTGACTGTCTCCAGGTAAGGGAGGACAGTGCAGAGCTAAGGGAAAAAGAGGATTCTGAAATCCCACCTATTTCAGGATGCCAAATTTTCTTTACAGATTCCCGGACTCCGACACAGAAAACTGTCCAAAATCCTGAAGTGTCGGAGTCCAAAATAAAGAAACTAACTGCCCAGCTTGCCCAAAATGCCCATCACCGGTGCCCCTTGGAAGAGAAAGAAGGTAGGTTCTATGCAGCGTCCGAGTGCAAGGGCAATATGCATTTTGAGCACTGGTGGACGCTGGATCCCAAGCCACTCTTATGTCCAAAAGGGCCTTTGAGCAGCTACATTCAGGAAGGGGGAGAGACACCAGATCCCTCTCACCCCTTTTCCTGGACAACTCCAGAACTATGACGGGAATGATATTCCCATCAAGGGGACTGTGAATCTGGAAATTAAAATTGGGCGACACAAGATGAAGCACCCGGTCATAGTCGTGACTCCAGAGGGAACCCTATGTCTATTGAGAAATGACCACCTTCGGAGGTTGTCTCCTCTAATAGACTGTGTGAACAAGGTACTCTGGACTCAGCCTAACCGGCCAATAAAATTAAAACAGCATCAACTATGTTAGTTTAAATGGTGGCACATGCCACTTGGTTGAAATACCAGACATTACAGTAATTACTGTAGGACCACAAACTGGTGATGGGAACTCCTCTCCATTCCTGAAAATCAACCTTCCTTCCAGGTTCTAGTGGCATTCCACACAGGAAGGAAATACCTTGAAATTTTATACCGATCCCCAATCTGAAAATCCAAGTCCTGTAGTCAAAAGTGATGAAAAACCAGCTCAAAGCTTGGCTGATATTCAGAAAGCAAGAGAACAGCTGTTCCTCCCTATTCAGTTAAATGAGGGGAGGGAGCCTGTTCTCGCCAGAGTGTGCCTGAATAACGGAAAAAGATTAATCAGCGAAGCGTTGTTCAGGAAACTCCCAAAAGATCTGAGCATTCCCACATTTAAATTAATTGATAAGTGTGAATTGCGCCTGGAATCTCCCAGGTGTATGCTAAAAATGTCCATTGGGGATAAAGCATAGAGCATAATTGTTGGGTCGTGCGAGATGTCCCTGCTGGATTTTATTTAGGCAGTGAAATTCTCAATCGATTCGTAATTAATTTGGATCTTATCAATTACAAGGCCTGGTCTCGACTGGGCTTTGATGATTCCAAAAAGGCATTTCGGTCAGCTCAATTGCTACCGTATGCAGCTGAAGTTCAAATTGGAGAGGAGGTCACCATCCCAGGATGGACCCATCAATTCCCACTTGAATTAAAAATTATGAGAGGAAAGAAACTTCAAAATCCAGACGCTTATGTACACCACAACCACAACCAGAACACCTCATTGGCTAATACCCACAGTCCCCTTTCCATGCCAGGCATCCTTAAAGTCATTGGCTGCTTTCAGTCACAAATCCATCCACTAATCACATCCAAAAACTCTATATGTAACCCTGTCATCTAAGTTCAACACTTCAGATGTATACTTGAACTCTCAGAGTAAATGCCTCCTGTTACTCGCAGCCACCTGCATCAAAAACTACTGTAAAACTCTCCAAGGAAACAACATTCAGTGTGTCACCATCCACTTTGACAAACTTGAAGAAGTTAAGAAAATTGGCCATACAGTAACATGTTTCCCTCTCTCCAAAGACATGTACATACGCAAAGAACAATTTTCTCTATCTCTTGCATATGCTGTCACTATTCACAAATCACAAAGCCCAACGCTAAATAACGCACTGATTGACATTGGCAGCACAGTCTTTAAAGAAGGTCTGTGTTACGTAGCAATTTCACGTCTATGTACACTCAATGGTCTATTCCTAGTTAACTTTGATGCAAACACATTCAACAATGGCATTCCTTGCATCCTAGAATACAACATGCTGTGTGCATTGTACACCCCTATCTAGATATGTACCCTGTACCTCAAAAATGAAAACCTTTGAAAAGAAAACCAATGCAAACAGAATCTACAACATATGTCCCAACAATACCCCTAAAGAAATAATGACCAACTCCTTCTATATCAAATAATACAACCACAAAACTGTCTAGTACAAACTCAACTGCACATCCATCAGAAACCCAAGAGACAAATGTCTCTTCTCAAAAAAGACATTTGGAGGCCCTTCAAACTATGCACAGACAGAACTCTATGATCCATTTAAAATCAGTAACACAACTGGAGTAAATTGCTATGTAAATGTAAATGTAACAATCAATCTTCTATTCCAATTGCCACAAATTGTTCACAACATTTACTTAAATGGCCCAGACAAGTTGTGTTTGCAAATGCTCGTCTTTCAAATAATACTGGCAGCACTTACAGTGTCTCTAGTATAAGGCACGATTTGGACTAATGTGCAGGAATGGTAACATTTACCATAAACACAAAAGAAGATCCTCAATGATTCCTAATGTACTTACTACAAGAACAGGAAACCAAACATATATGTATAAATGAAATCTTCTAGATTTAATACATGTGGAAACATACATGCAGTCTCTGCAACCATGTTTCACAAGAGCACATCCCTAACAAATGATTTGTATATGTATCTATACCAAATTGGAAATCCATTCCATTTGACCAGCTTTGGCAGAATGCAAATCATGGCATATTATGCCCTTTTTGCAATTCAGACAATCATTCAAGCATACAAATATACTCACATAACCAATATGTCATACTCATTTTTCTAAGGTACAATCCAGATGTTACCAAAAATAACTGTAAGCTCACTAGTTTTACACATAGGCAAATATCTCTTGACAGAAAAACCTTCACAACAGTAGGCATAATATACAACCACTTCAGGGCCCTATACTCTATGGGGCTGATTCATGGAATTTCTGTGCCGAAAAACAGGGATTTGAGCGCCATTCTGGCCGCAAATCCCCATTTGTTAAACAGGGATTTGCAGGCAGAATGGCGCATAAAACTCTGTTTTTTGGCGCAAATAATTCCATGAACCAGCCCCTATATGTCAAAAAAGAAGTGGTTGGTTTGCATTCAACAACATCTCTGTTACTCCAAAACATAAGATACCATCAAACCTAACAAATGCCTAATTAATATTACTTCAACCCAAATGTACCCACTAAACTGTAGCACAATCAAAAGTTAGAATATCCCAAAAGGTATCTAACTACACCCATAACACTACAATAGTACTTTTAAAAGTCATTCTAGTTAGAATAAGCCAACAGGTATCTAACTATTTCAAAAATATCCTTCCTTACAAAAACTTGGAATACGCATCACAATTCTTGTTAGTACAACACTTCTTCCAAAGGCTAATGTAATTAGAATACGCCAACAGGTTCCTAACTACTTTAAACGTTCCCTTATTCACAACATACTTCAAACAAACATACTATGACACTTACTCAAATCATCGTAATAGGGTTTATTAAATCCTGTATGGATTTGTTTTCTCAATGACCCAATGATTATTTAATGTCAATACAACAACAGTGTATAATACACTATTGTTGTACCAAATATAGTACATAACAAATACTGTTTATGAGGGTTAAAGAAAATCAATGTTTATGTAAAATTGGATGCAATCAAAGCTTTTAAACTATCCTGCTTAACAAATTATACTGTTTATTTGCACAGAAAAAGAACCAGATATTCCAACTTTATTACTGTATGCAAGTAAGTAATCGTACCAAGTACAAACCAAGTACAAACAAAAACATATTCCAAAAAGCACTATCCTCCATTGTACTACAATCACAAATACTGTATACACTTCAATTATATCATTACATCATAGTACATATACTCCCCCTATAGCATCTATAATTACTATACACATTACTATAATGTGTTTGGCCATTGCCTATGGCCATGTCCCCAAGACTCTGGGCACTGGCCACAACCACCACAATATAATTAAACCATATAACAAGTATGTACAATACACCTGCAAATGAAAAGTCATCCTGAACCCCCTGCAATTGAAACTATGTATGTGCACACTAAAATTGCCCGCAGACTCAGCAGCATTTGCAAACCCCTTTTTCACGCTGGAAGAACAGCTCTCTATCATCTTCATTCCTTTCCCCAAACATCTCAAAATGTCTCTTTGTATTCCACATTTCAATCAAATCTACACAGTTAATTGAAATTTCCTTAAACGCAAGCTGGCAAGACCCATAGCATTAACCACCCCCACAAAAGTAATATTGTGCTGAAAAGACAGACCCATTTCTCAATTTTACTCTTGGAGTTTTGGGTATTTTGGACAATGGCACAAACAGCAATATTATCAGTATGTACCACTTCATTTGTTATAAAAGGTGCCTTCATTGTGTAGCTACGAGGAATGCTGTTGCATCTGTAAGGGTGTAGAAGTAAGAGACAGAGAGACAGAGACGGTGGTGGCATATTGATTACTACAGAAATTATTAATGGACTAAGGTTTGGGAAATGCCTCTCTGTCCCTAAAACTAAGAGAGGTTTCCTTGCCTCAAAGGAATCTAATGGGTCTGTCATGACGTCAACCAAAAGTAAGTCCACTGTCGTGTCAAACCCCTACTTCTAGCCCTCACACTAATAAGTTAAATTATGGTGCAAGGGAATCTGTTTCTTCTGAATGGCTTCAAAAGTTCTGCTTCAGTTCACAAAGTACATTTTCAAAAAATGGTGCACAAAACAAATTCCAAAACAAATGGACAACCTTGGTTCAACAGGTTGTCGGCTTCTTATCACAAAGAAGGGCGAAAGAACACTATGGCACAACTGTGTTAGGTTAATTTATCAAATGAGATTTACATCAAGATCTAAAGAGATCATTTGAAAAGGTTTTTGAGGTGCAGGGGAGAAAGGCTCAACCTTGGCATCTAGGTTGGGTATCGAAAGGAAAACAATGGTTGTTCCTAAAAGTTTTTTAGGAGCTACCGTCCCCTGCACACTGTCTAATGTCTGTATATCAGATCAAGCATGAATTGATGAAATTGTGAATAATTTATATGAAGAGTTTGACATAAACTTGGAGTGATCAACAATTCAAATTGTGGCATAGTTAAAGAAATACCATTTCTCAATTTTCAGATAAAAAAAATACATCATAATTTATTGTACAAAGAAAGGCCCAACACGTTTCGTGTTCACACTCTTCTTCAGGGGCAAAATAACAATTCTTCAGTTTTCTAAAAAAGATATAGAAAAAGAGTACATCTTAGTTTGTATTTATAACTACAAAAATACCAATAGCAAGCATTTTTAGGCTCAAAATGTAGGACGGCATAGATAACAACAACTCATGTAACAATATATCAGTGCACTCATAGGCATTCGTGCCAAACAAGGGGATAAGTCCTGTCTATAGTAATCATCAACACTTATCACAACCAGTTGTCTAGGAGAAATCTCATTGGTCATAGTCAGTCGCTTATGTTAAAAAAGAAGAAAAAGAAATACCTCACTTACCCCTAAGGGTCAGATCAGATTTTAAGATTTCCAAACGGATTCAGAGCTAAATGTTTTCTGGGAATACTAGTCCACGAACAGAGTACTGTGTTTTAAAATAAAAAAATTGTAACCAAAGTCAAAACCAGAGGAATTAAGA
Organism: Ambystoma mexicanum; assembly: GCF_040938575.1. Classification (NCBI taxonomy): domain Eukaryota; kingdom Metazoa; phylum Chordata; class Amphibia; order Caudata; family Ambystomatidae; genus Ambystoma; species Ambystoma mexicanum. The sequence goes on along the minus strand of NC_090926.1, from coordinate 668,086,133 downwards.
AGAGTAGGTAGCATAAAGAGATATGCCTACACTTACATCAAAACTTATTGTTGTCTTCCTGGTAGGAAGGAATCTGTCCACACAGTCTACCCGTTCAGAGCTCAACTAAAAATAAAGTGAGAGCACGAGAATATTTTGAAATTCAGGAAAAGAACATTCAATTAACAAAAAGGCAGGAGTAGGTCCCTGAGACTTACATTATAAGTAACACGATATAACTCAAAGAATCCATGTTGGAGGATGCCCTGCCGATAGAGGATAAAGGTGCCATCATGGCGATTCTTCTTAAATAGCAAGAAGCCCTGTTGACGTGTCAAGGTGCATGCGCAGCTGCTCGAGGCTGCGTGCGCATGTACTCAACACTGGAGAAGAACGATATAGTTCTGACACCACCTACGTATACAAGCGTTGACATCTGAATTAAAGATAAACAATGTTGAAAGTGGTGCTGCGGGAACGCAGCAAGATTATAATGTAGTATCATGGATGAGCAAGAGAGTCTTGCGACAAGATTTGTTAGCGCGAATATAGTAAATCCAAGTAGGCCGAGATGAGTCAAAAAATAGAATGGCTTCTTATCACACCAAGAGAGGGTTTCTCTTCTCCTGGCTTTTTTGAGCCCAAGGTATTTGTCTCCCCTCTTCAGGGGTTCTACACTGTCTTTTCGTCAGACAAATGTTTCTACTATACACAACTCAAGCGGCATTCTTCCTTTTCCCTTGTTTCATTCCAGTTACTCCCCTAAACTCCTGGTGTACCTTTCCAGGGTTAGTATGGTGATATTTATTATTTACACTTTTTTTCTTAATTTTAATGTGGTTTCTTTCCCCTTTCTTATGTTTGCCTTCCCAGCGTCCCCGGTATACTATTTTGTCAGGTACTGGGACCATGAAAAGGGGTTTTCCTCTTCACCTGGTGTTAGTCCTAGACTTGCTTCTCTGGTTTCTTCTTCCCAGCTTCAATCTCAAGGGTACTGTGTCTTGCCCTTTCTTATGCTTGTGCTCACAGTAAGCCTGCTATACTATCTTGCCAGGCACTGTGTCCAGTGGGATTAATGTCCACACAATCTGCTTCCTCTAAAATATTCAGAATATTTAGTTTAGCAGTTTCTCTTTGGCTGTGAGTTCTAGACTCACCTGTTTTCTGTGATTCTGCTTCTCAGTAGGGTTGGTGCACTAACTGGCCAAGCATTATCCTTCAAATGTGACCATGTTTCATTATCAGGGTCCCAGACTCTATCTTTGGGGTATTATGTGCCCCTCTCTCTCAGTCACCACCTCTTCTGGTGCCCAGAGCCTTCTTCCCACTTGAGTACTTTGTTCTTTGGTGTGCGAGGGTTTCTGCTCCCTTCCAGCTCAACTCTGCAGTAGTGGGACTTACGGAGCTCTGCTGTGTGTCCCAGGGTCTGCAGCAGCTTCAACAGAGAATGTTTCTGCTGGGGAGCATCCTTGCTTCCCAGGAGTTAGGAGCGCCTTCCGAGTTTTCGTGCCAGTCTACCTTGTCTCTCCATGGCTTCCGACCATCTCAGTAAGTCTTGGTTATCTGTTCAGCGTCCAGCTCTTCTGCCTGCCTTCTGACAGCACAGCAACAGTTTGCTAGGTTCCTGCAAGGAGCACTTCTCTCTTTCTCATGTCCTTCTACCATTTTTATACTTCTTTGCAGTCTTATTTGTCCAAATGAACTAGACGATGCTCTTGTGACTTGCACGATGCTCACCACTGCTCTGCGCCTCCTCTTCATCCCAAGAGCCGGGAACTTCCTACTCTCCTTCACCTCAATTTATGGTACTGGGTTAAGTTTGTCTATGTTTCAATAGCACATAAGGGATGTAGGGATGTAGGGATGTAGGGATGGGTATGAAGATAAGGGAGTCTCTAAAGGACATACTGTTCTCCCTCTGATGTCGTTGCACAACACATGAGGGATTTCCCCTCCAATGCGATCCTCCCTGGAAACATGAGAAGCGTTTTCCCCCATGGGAGAAGGGATGACATTCAATGATTCATCGCACTTTGCACAAATGGGTCACCTTTATCCTTTACTCCACCGTGTGAGCGCACAGCCAAAGATTCCAACAACCTTCTCCAACTGTCTTTACTCCACTAAGGTATTTATGCCCAGGCAGAGTTTACAAACTTCACTTGTGATTTTGCCATTTTTAATGGCATTCCAGCCCAAGGGATTGGAGGTACATCGGCTGCAGCAGGTAACTTGCCTTATTTCCATGTTGCCCCCTGATAACACCAGAGTTGTGACCATGAGAAGGGGGTTGAGTTATTTTAATTCAACATTTGTATAATATTTGCCTGTACCACTTGTATATATTTCATATGTTCACTTTATCATTTTTCCAAGACCGGATGTAGACATTTTGTATTACAGACCAGTCTTGGTGCTTCTCAGAGTGACAGCAGGCAATTTGTAAGAGATACCAGATATTAGCATTGAAACCAACATCTCTTGTTCCAATCTTCTCTCACTTGTGTCCAGTGGGCAGGCAACTTATATTCTGATCATCTCCCATAAGAAATTGTTTTCTGACCTAATCGAAAGTAGACAATTGGCCATAACAAGCACCTCTAATATGAACTCAACTGTAGAAGACACTGCCAAATCTTGGGCAGCAGATATCTGAAAACACTCTTTCAACTAACATAACATAGAAGATAACAAGCTTTAAATAATAGAGAGGAAGCAATAACTTTCTCATTCCCATTAAAAACATCCTTATAATGATAAGGAGCCAAAATTGGGACAGAATGGCGATGAAGAGGCATAGATTGCATAACACAGACAGAGTTTGTTTAAGGGGTGGAATCTGGTGAAGGTGCAGAATCTGGCAGAGGTGGATTAAAGTTGGGGGCCCAAGCACTTATTTCAGTCTAGGGCAGCAAAAAGCCTAAATACACCACTGCCTAGAGCAGAAAACAGTGCATCACACAATACACAGGTAATACAAAGCACTTTTGTAGGGAAACCAAAAAGTGAACAAATTATAGCAGAATATAGAAGCAGTGCACTGCACTTTCTTAGGGATTCCGAGATGCAAATACCACTAAAACATAAAATAGGATTACTGTAAAGTTCTTTCTTTGGGATACCAGGTATGAAGTCACAATAGAGTGCAATATGGCTGATGGAAAGTGTTATCTTGGGGAGACCTAAATGTGGAGGCACAATACTCCACAAAACAGACCAAAGTAATGCACTTTCCAAAGGGTAACTAGGATTGAGACACAGGACAGAGTGCAATATTTAAGCAATAAGCACTGAGCTGGGGGGCATTACTGCTTCAGGTAAAGCTTTGGGGCCCATAGGTGCAGGCACAAGGGAAGCAAGATCCTTATCGCTGGCCCCGTGGCATTACCTGAAATGGTAATACCCGCAGCGAGGTCTTATTGATATTAGCACCCGGCCCATAAGACTAGGGTACCTTTGTATTACTTTAATCATTTATAACATTCATCCAAGAGACGAAGGGCATACAGGGAGAAGGGAACCTTCTTGCTATGGAATCCAGTACAAATAACAAACAATGAATGGGCCCATCAAACAAGCCTAGAGTACAACTCTTACTATTACCAATAGTGTCTTTTTAAAGTTGTGAGACGTCTGCTGCGTACAGCAACTGAAAAAATAAAATGGCCACCACGGAAAAGAGAGAAGGGATTATCGATATTGCCTTCTTCCTTTCCATGGCGGCCCCTGAAAAATGAATAATAAACCAAAAAAAAAAGATGGCTGCCATGGAACAGGAAGAAGGGCCTGCAACTAGTCTCTTCTCCCTTTCCATGGTGGCCACGGAGCAGCTGTGGCTAGCTCGACAAAGGCTTTGTCGGGCTGGTAACTAACCAGCAAGGGCCAATGAGCTCTCATGTTACAACCTCATTGACTCTCGCCAGTTACTAATAAACAATGAAATGCACTTTATTAGTAATATCTAGGTGGTGTACACCTTGCCAAGCAGAATGTTTTAGGATACAGATTGATTTCGAGGGGTACTTACATGTGAGACACAACAGGGCACTGTATAGAAAATGTAATGCATTTTTTTAAAGTATTCTAAATATGGAACCCACATTTTGTGTGCAATAGAGAAACAATTCATATGTGCTTTCCTCTGGGAAAATAGTTGGGAGAAAACAATATAGAGCCCAATTTCAGAGGTCACGCTAAAATGGCATTTCAAAATGGCTCCCTTCCTGAAGGGCCTGTTGGCATAAAACACAGTACTCAGGCTCTCCAGAAGCACTACGCTACTGCTGTAAGAAACAGGTTAGCAGCCTGGTTCCCTGGTTGGGTTGCAGGTCATGTGATCACTTAAAATATATTGTTTATTAGGCCCAAAGACACATTCAAGTGAAATTTAAGGATGCACTACACTACATCACACTAATATACATGTGTATCTGCACAGGGAGATTACACAACACTTTACACATTAAACTGTAAAAAGCAACACTGTGACCGGTACTTTATACTCTGCTTTTCAAGCCCCCACAATTCCTTTCTACACTGACATCATATCTTCTCTTTCATATCACACTATTTTCCTGACAATTCCTTCCAGCTGTAGGGTACATTTAAGGCCTAAGGCAGAACGCCCTACATCAAAAACTGCATTTCAGCAGTCACCCAAAAATCACTGTGCTTTGGTCTGCTGAGCACATATGGGGTGAGAGTTGAACACAGATACCCCAAGAATAGCTTCATTTGTTTGTCATTCAAGTGAATCCAGAGAAAACAACTCAAAATCAGAATGGATGTGCATTGCTGTTCTGTCATTTAAATATTCAAGGCTGCACAGAAACATGACTTGCATTTAAAATGGCATCACACTAGTGCTACTTTCATTTTTAACATCACACAGTTTGGTTCTATTAAAAACAAAGCGCTGTCCATGTATGTCAGTTTGAACACCATCAGATAAGGCCATGCCTCGCAGAATGGCATTGTTTCTTCAATAAGGTCAGTGAAAAGCAAATGATTGCTGCTTCAAGTCCACACGGCTTGGATTTACTTTTTGAAATAAATCAACACACGCAAATTACTTCAAAGAAAAGATGCTCTCTCTTGCCTGTGCCAATTACCAAGAAACCATTTTCAAGCATAGGTCTGTGTCCAGGAACTGACCAGATCTATTAAAAGCCTTTCAGAAAGTAAATGCCAAGGGTGATGTGTGCGGGAAAAAACACATTTTGTGAAATGTACAGGAGAGAAAAAGAACACATGTAAATCTGCTTTTGAAAACAAAATGTGAAATAATACCATTACTCACACAAAGACAGTATTATATATGTGGGGATGGGGTTAGAACTGAAATGTATACTATATATATATATGTATTCCCAAAAAGACTTGGTTTCTGTTGAAAGAAAGAAAAAAAAACGTTTGAAACCAGCAGTTTGTTTGGCCTAGGCAGGCACTTCAGAGGTGCTCTGCCCCCATGGGAAAATAATTCCCTCCACAAATGGACCAGCCCCCATGAGCATATCAAAGGGCCAAAGTGTAGAAGTGTGGAAGTTCGCCATTTGCTGAATTTTAGATAAAACATTGCTCCTGAAAACAGCAAAATTGTGCCCAAGGACATGGCAACATCACACATAATTGGTGTTTGAACTGGCATATTGCTTGTGACATATTTGCTCTACCTATCTGATTTTTATGATGGTGACTATTGTAAATATGAAATTTTGTTGCATAACTCATTTTTGTGAAAAATAAGCTTGTGGGACAAAGGGAATCATAATATGCACACACTAAGTTGAGGCAACTAGACTTAAATAGGCCTGGCATGATTGACCTGACAGGCCAGCGTCCATCAGAGACTGATGGACGGGTGTCCCTGTTCAGGTACACAAATATTATGGCTGAGGTATATAGAAAATCAGGGAGCTAGAGCTATCGAAACATCACCTACAGAGGAACCACTTGGTTCGCTTTGTAGAGAAAAAGGAGTATGAGTTGAGGCCACAAATGAGTATTCTATAAAAAATACCCTATCCGGGCAGTGGGGGGGGATTCTCCACCAAGCCTGGAAGCAGGTAGGAGTCAGAAGACTACTCTCCGGTGCGAAAGACGGAGTCCAAGGGGAGTGACCCAGAGAGCCCGAGGTAGCACAGGGGAGATGAGACTAGGCCCCATCATTCTGGGAGAAACTCACAAGCTCAAAGAATTAGGGAGCACCCAGAAGATAATGAGGGGACCTCAAATAGAAGCATCTCTGAGTCTGAGGGCCAATGGACTCAGGTGAAGCAGCAAAAGAAGTCTAATTAACAAAAGAGAGCTCTGGTGAAAGACCCCCTTAAACAGATTAATGCTATTAGGAGTTTATTGGCCTTGTGCCAAATATTCTGTCTGGGAGCATCTGGAGCTGTATGAACAGATGATGTCTTCTTGTGACATAAAAAATAATCAGAATTGCATAGATTTTGCATAGAATTTGCCAAATGGACGTTCTCTCCATAGTACTCCAGCTTCTTTGCTGGGCTGCAAGACCAGAACCATTCAAAGTGGTCCACCGATAAGGCGACCATCTTGAAGCACTTCTCCTCACACAGAAACCCCAAGGAAGCCCGCAAGATAGCCTACAATCTGCAGTGTGGAGAGGATCAGGCCCCAAGAGAATTTGTTCAGGAGCTAAAACGGGCATTTGCGGTAACTACTTGGCGGGTGCACACAAATAGTAGGGAATTCATGTATACCTATTTTCATGCACTCCCAAAATATATCATGACACAGCTGGTAAGAGATTTCCATGATGATAGGACCCTGAACTGGGTAATAGAGCAAGCTAATCGGATCTATGAGGTCCAAAAACCTGTATAAAACAAAAATCAACCAAAAACCCCAAACCAACCAACATGCCCGCTGCTGCCAAGGTGGCAGAGGTGAAGGTTTCCCCTATTTTGGACATAGAAATGGGGGGACCTAAAAAAACACCTACCCAAAGCCAACCCAATCAGAGACAAAGAAGACCCTCTGATCAATCACAAGCAGGTGGTAGTCAAGTAGGGTACCCCACAAACGTGCCCCGTAACTCTGCCAATGACATCAGCCCTAGGTATAAGGGCAAGAGACCCATCTTAGGGTACATATGGATTCCCCCGACCCAGGGGTGGGCGGATCCAATCAGGTGAGTATGGCCCCAGGAAACCTCCCACCAAACTTCCCTCAGGAGGGCAGTAATCCTCCAAATCCTGGTTTAAGTTTCTTCCCCTGGTTCCTTCCAAAACCCAACCTGCAGGACAACCCTCCTTACTATCCCCGCTTTCAGGAGTCCAGACCGCCAAATCTGGGAGAAGGGAGGCCAAGGGTGGAGGGTTACTAGGGGAACCTCCAGTACACAGGTTACTCCGGGAGAAGGGATAGTTACCCTTCCCAAAAGCAACCCAGAGTTGATTGAAGACTCCCGTACCAGCCAGAGCGGGCGTCCCAACTGAAGCGCCAGGTCCACAGCTTGACTCAAGATCTGGGTCGCATGTTGAGGGCTCAGCAGAACCCTCAGATGAACATGGCGGCTCAGAATATCTCCAACCAAGTGTCTGGCACCCCAGAACAACGACAGGGAGAGAACCCTGATAACCCACCGGTTCCAGAGGAGGAGGCACGGGAGGAAGGGGGATGCAAAGCCTAGAGGAAGCTTTCTTCCTCAACCGTGAAAAACCCCTAGACACCCGCGAACCGGAACTTAAATGTCCTGCCCCCAAAAATCTGCACCCAAGGAACAGAGGGTGGGTAGGACAAACAAAGAGAGCAAAAATGCCCATTTTGTGGAGGATATCAGTGTCCTCCAGTTTGAAGGGGAAGAATCCTTGGATGATTCTGGGAAGAAAGTCGTCTCATTCAAGGATGGGGGGAATTCAGAATCGCACATCCCTAAACCCCAGAAATGTCATCCTGTGAATGTAACAGTTACTGAGGGATCCTCCCCACAAATTGGTTCTAGTGACTGTCTCCAGGTAAGGGAGGACAGTGCAGAGCTAAGGGAAAAAGAGGATTCTGAAATCCCACCTATTTCAGGATGCCAAATTTTCTTTACAGATTCCCGGACTCCGACACAGAAAACTGTCCAAAATCCCGAAGTGTCGGAGTCCAAAATAAAGAAACTAACTGCCCAGCTTGCCCAAAATGCCCATCACCGGTGCCCCTTGGAAGAGAAAGAAGGTAGGTTCTATGCAGCGTCCGAGTGCAAGGGCAATATGCATTTTGAGCACGGGCCTTTGAGCAGCTACATTCAGGAAGGGGGAGAGACACCAGATCCCTCTCACCCCTTTTCCTGGACAACTCCAGAACTATGACGGGAATGATATTCCCATCAAGGGGACTGTGAATCTGGAAATTAAAATTGGGCGACACAAGATGAAGCACCCGGTCATAGTCGTGACTCCAGAGGGAACCCTATGTCTATTGAGAAATGACCACCTTCGGAGGTTGTCTCCTCTAAAAGACTGTGTGAACAAGGTACTCTGGACTCAGACTAACCGGCCAATAAAATTAAAACAGCATCAACTATGTTAGTTTAAATGGTGGCACATGCCACTTGGTTGAAATACCAGACATTACAGTAATTACTGTAGGACCACAAACTGGTGATGGGAACTCCTCTCCATTCCTGAAAATCAACCTTCCTTCCAGGTTCTAGTGGCATTCCACACAGGAAGGAAATACCTTGAAATTTTATACCGATCCCCAATCTGAAAATCCAAGTCCTGTAGTCAAAAGTGATGAAAAACCAGCTCAAAGCTTGGCTGATATTCAGAAAGCAAGAGAACAGCTGTTCCTCCCTATTCAGTTAAATGAGGGGAGGGAGCCTGTTCTCGCCAGAGTGTGCCTGAATAACGGAAAAAGATTAATCAGCGAAGCGTTGTTCAGGGAACTCCCAAAAGATCTGAGCATTCCCACATTTAAATTAATTGATAAGTGTGAATTGCGCCTGGAATCTCCCAGGTGTATGCTAAAAATGTCCATTGGGGATAAAGCATAGAGCATAATTGTTGGGTCGTGGGAGATGTCCCTGCTGGATTTTATTTAGGCAGTGAAATTCTCAATCGATTCGTAATTAATTTGGATCTTATCAATTACAAGGCCTGGTCTCGACTGGGCTTTGATGATTCCAAAAAGGCATTTCGGTCAGCTCAATTGCTACCGTATGCAGCTGAAGTTCAAATTGGAGAGGAGGTCACCATCCCAGGATGGACCCGTCAATTCCCACTTGAATTAAAAATTATGAGAGGAAAGAAACTTCAAAATCCAGACGCTTATGTACACCTCCACGCCCATCTCCAACAGCAGGGGTTGGGGTTAAAATAATTCGTAATTAATTTGGATCTTATCAATTACAAGGCCTGGTCTCGACTGGGCTTTGATGATTCCAAAAAGGCATTTCGGTCAGCTCAATTGCTACCGTATGCAGCTGAAGTTCAAATTGGAGAGGAGGTCACCATCCCAGGATGGACCCGTCAATTCCCACTTGAATTAAAAATTATGAGAGGAAAGAAACTTCAAAATCCAGACGCTTATGTACACCTCCATGCCCATCTCCAACAGCAGGGGTTGGGGTTAAACCCAACACCATTAGTTGACTTAGAACACAACACCATTCCAATATTGGTGGATAACAGCGCCCCTAGGAGTATCACTCTGGGCACAGGCACCTTTATTAGAATGGCAGTTGATGACCAGCATTTTACCATGGATTTAGGGAATTAGATTATAGGACCAATCCCCAACGACTGCTATCACTGTGACAATGACCTACCGCCAGAAAGGATCTTCAACTGGCAAGGGAGGAATTTCCTGATGTACTCTTCTTGCCCTTACAGGGGGGGAAAGGTGACCTGTGACATCAGGAAAGGTGAGGTGATATTCCAGGTCCACAATGACTGCCTCTCCTACATGAAACCCTCTGTCCAGGCCAACACCCTCACCAGAGATCTCTCCACAAAGCTGCAGGAGGCTGCTGAGATTGTGAAACCCGAGGTCTTTCTATGGATCAGACAGATGGTTTAGTTTAGTTTAGTTTATTTATTTGTAACGCGCACCAAACCCTGAGGTAACTGGGTGCCAGAACTTAGCAAATTGATACAGGCAAATAATAAGGAATTACAACAAATAATAAGTGCAGGCCAACCAGTAGTTACAGGCTGTTCAAAGGTTGAAACAGTACAGGCAGGAATACCAGTATGCCAGAGGATGAGTCGCTGGGGGTTGCAGTTGAGGCGACAGTACTAGGCTGACAGTTTTACAAGTAGACATACAGAAGCAGGCATGTAAGTTTTGATACGCAAGTTAGCCGATGGTTAGTGTTTCTTATTGAAAAGCAAACTCTTCACTTTTGCTCTGAAGGTCCAGAAAAAGGGTTCTGATCTGATGATGAGGGGGAGGGCATTCCAATATTTGGCAGTTAGTACCGGGAAGCTGGCTTCTCCAGCTCTTTTTAGATTGAACCTCGGGATAGTAAGGCAGTACGAATACAGAGCTCTAGTGGGTCTGGCTGATCAGTTTTGATGAATTTGTCTGATAGGTACTTAGGGGCAGCATTTGTCAGATATTTGTGGGTTATGACTAGTGTACAGAGGTATATTCTATCACGTACCGGGAGCCAGTGGGCATCCTGTCTGTGGCTGGTGATATGGTTGGATCAATAGATATTCAATCCAGATCTCAAAGTGTTGTTTTGTAAGACCTGGAGTTTGTTGAGATTCAGTTCAGAGGTGCCTAAAAATAGTCAATCTTGGACAGTACTAGGGCCCTCGATAGTGTTAGGTGATAGAAATTATTTGCACACGTTAATCAGCTTGTTTGTGAAGGCAGTAGTGGAGGCAGTGGCATTCACTTGCTTCTTGAGTGAGAGGGTGGAGTCTATGTAGACCCCCAGAGTTTTGATTTCCTTGGCTTTAATCAATTTTACATCAATATTGATGAATGTGTAACATGAGTCTAATTTGTTTAAGCGTATTTGGGATCCAAAGATCAAAAGCTCAGTCTTCTTGTCATTAAGACATAGGCTATGGTCTGCCATCCAAGCCTGGATCTCCAAATATATGTCATTAATTAGTTTGGAATCATCTTCATAGCAAGCTGACAGCGTAATGAGAACCTGGGTGTCATCAGCATAGTTCGTATATGTGACACCCATGTTGTCAAGACGGTCGAAGAGGAGCTTTGTGAAGAAGTTGTAAAGCGTCGGTGAGACACAAGAACTTTGCGGCACGCGGCAATAGATGGGAATTGGGTCGGCTGAGGCAGATGGTGCGAAGACCCTGGTAGTTTGATTGGAGAGGAATGATTGAATCCAAGTAGAGGCATTGCTAGAGAAGGCAGCTGCTGCAGACAGATGATAAGTGAGGATCTGGTGATGGACAAGATCAAATGTTGGCGATAGGTCTAACAGCAGGAGCATAGCCAGCTTACCATTGTCTTTAGCCTCATCCATTTGGATTTTTAGGTCCAACAGGGCTGTTTCTGTGCCATGTCTTGGCCTAAAGCCCAATTGTCTGAAGCCAAGTAAGTTATTATCCTCCAGATGTTTCTGGATTTGTCGATAGGCCACTCTATCTAATATCTTTAGGAGGCAGTGGTGATAGACCTATAGTTGGGAGTTATATTCAGGTCAAGGTTAGGTTTTTTTATAGAGGCATAACCTTGGCCTCCTTGAGGTTGCTGGGGACTAGGCTAGTCTCGAAAGAGGAGTTGATCAGGGAGGTAATGAAGGGCACCAAGTCCTTGGCGCCTTCCTGAATGATTGTGGCTGGTCAGAGATCTCCTTGGCATCTTGAAGGTTTGAGGCCTTTGGTGATGTTTTCGACTTCTTTAAGTGAAAGAGGTGAGAAGGAGAAAGGTGGGCAGGGGGGTGATGTGGTTGGGTGAGTGGGCAGTGTTGGCGTTCTTGGCCAGACTGTTCTTTTTTAATACAATTTTAAATTGAAACAACAAGATTTTATCGGAGAGAGCTTTCTGTATTTTAGCGCACCAGTTTGCATATTTCACACAGGCTTCAGGGGGAGTGGCTGGTGACTCAAGTTCCCTAAGGATGCTGAAGAGCTCCTTGGTCCTAGATTTGCATTTAGGATTATATTGTTATAGGACTCCTTCTTAGTGTTATGGAGAGCAGTTTTATAGGTGGCGGCAGCAGAGGTGAAAAGCTCCTTGTTGATAGTGATAGGATATTTTCTCCATGTAGATTCAGCCGCTCTTTTGGCATTCCGGAGCATCTTCAGTTCAGGGGTGAACCATTTGTTAAGATGGGCTGATAGTTTGGGTTTATTTAATTTAATGGGAGCAATGATATTGATGGCTGAGTCAAGTGTGTTATTGTAGAGGTCAAAGACTAGGCTGGCAAATAAAGGACAGTGAGGTTCAGCGCAAGGACCTGTGTAATATGGAGTGGTGTGGGAAGCGCTGCAGGTGAATGTAGGTGTGGGGACTTGCCACGTCCTGCACAGTTAGAACAGAGAAGGATTGTTTTTATAAACACACTGCGCACACACACAGATTTAAATTGTAATTGGTGTGTATTTAATTCGCAAGGAAGTAGCAGGCTATTTCCTTGCAAATTAAATACACACCAATTACAATTTAAATCCATGTGTGTGCGCAGTGTGTTTGTAAAAACAATCCTTCCTTATTGTAGACGTCAACTACCTTGTTGGAGTCTAGGTCTTTGTAGTTAGATGGATCTAGGATGTTCTGGATCAGCGGGCGTAGGCTTTGGAGTGTTATTTTTCAGTTATTTCTAGAGAAGATTTGTGGGGCGATGATTGGATTTAGGTTAGGGCGTGCATTCCCTCGAACAGCAAAGGAGATACAGTGATGATATTACCAAGCGGTAGGCTCGTTCTGGAGGATGGTGGTAGTGCAGTTAAGATCTTCCAACCGGTCCAGTGTTCGTCCTTTATTATGCATGGGAGCTATGATGCGGTTGTTAAAACCGAGCTGTGAAATTGAGTTTTCCGGAGCTGTGGCGTTAGTGTCATTGGGATCGTGGAGACCTAAAAGATAATTTGCAATCCTGGTTTAGTATTATTTGTTAGTAGGTCAGTGATGTCTTCCTCAAAGAAGGAGATGTGACCTGGTGGCCGGTAAATTAGGTGCATGAGGATTGTTTGGGTAGCTGAGACAGGGATCTTAACTGACAAAAGTTCTACTGAGGGGAGTCTGGCATTGGAGATGGCCCTAAGGGCCAGGAGAGTTTTAGCTATGAATGCTACTGCGCCTCCTTTGCCGGCATCTCTATCTGTCCTTATTACTGAGTAGCCCTCTGGTATGGCTAATGATAGTGCTGGGCCTGCTACCTGATGTAACCAGGTTTCAGTAATGGCAAGGAAGTCCAAGCCGTTGTTGGAGATAAGGTCAGCAATGTTGAGCGCATGTGCGACCATAGACCGCGCATTAATGAGTGCTCGTCTGATGGTGGGGCAGGACAGGTGAGGATCCACGTGGGGCTGGGAGAGGGGTGGTAAAGGCCTAGGTAGTTTGGGGGCTTCCGTAGTCTTGGTTAGGCAGGTGGTTAAACAGGCAGGTGTGAGTATAGGTGGTGGGAGTTGGTAGTCCGGCCTGGTGGGAGTCTTTTGCTATGGGATACACAAGCCTAGTCTCTGCGATACACAAGCCTAGTCTCTGCTTTCTGACATACACTGGACAGGGAATCCATGGTGTGGGAGGTGGGTCGAAGTGTTGGATCCATTCTGTAGGGCTGATTGGGTTGGGGGGCTGCCCATTTTGTGCCCGCTGGGATCAGTGGACCCTGAATGTAAGGAGGGTGATTGCAGAGGAGGTAGAAAGTAAGTTGGGGCAATTGAATTCAATAGAGGGAGGATGGTTGCCATGGTCAGGGTGGCTCTTCGGAGGGCGGCCATGGGAATAGGGACGGCTCAGCAATGCGTTCAGAGTTTAATCAGTAGGCCAGTGGACAAGACGTTTTAAGATTTTCAAGATATCTTTGCTGTGGACTCGTACGACTGCTGATACATACCACCTCAATTCCCACGAACCCTGGAATGACTCCTGTATTCATGAAGCCATATCGCTTGCCTCTCGCGTCTATGGTGTTGCTTACAGAAATTATAAAAAAGAGTCCCGTGGGATAATTCGTCCAGTCCATAGTACCTTTAATAATCCGGTACTGGGGATTTTGAAAACAAATGGCAATGGAGACTTTGCACAGACCTTAGGGAGCTGAACAAACTGGTCCACATATCCCGATGGCCTCTTCCCTACATTGACCAGGGACTGGCCCAGATCCAGGGGTCAAAGATGTACACCGCCATTGACCTGACCAATGGATACTGGACAGTACCCGTCAGTAGGGAGGACCAGTACAAGCTGGCATTTACCTTCGGGGGGCAGCAGTACACATGGACCCGGACTCCCTGTGGATACATAAACTCACCAATGAATTCAACATCTTCCTACATTAGGTCATGCCCGACTTGGGTGAAAGAGGTAACATGGCCTATGTGGATGATGTCCTGATAAAAAAAGCTCAACTGTGGAGGAACACATAGCGGAAATCTGCTATGTTCTGACCCAGTTGATGGTTGCCGGAGCAAAACTGTCCTTCCAGAAGGCACAGTGGTGTAGGAACCCTGTCAACTTCTTGTGAAATGAAATCACCCCTGGGGGTCTCTGTCCCCAGACGAAGAAAGTGGAAGCACTACTAAAACTAAAAGACCCACAACTCTGCGTGAACTAAGAAGCCTTCTTGGACTGACTAATTACAATAGGAAGTTAATTGAGGATTATGCAGAGATCACAAGACCCCTGGTGTATCTGTTGAAGGGGGGGTCAAGTGGGAGTGGGGTCCAGAACAAGCCGAGGCAGTAAAACAACTCAAAAGAAGTCTCTCACAAGCGCCTTGTCTAGCTAACCTCGTCAAAATCAAGGAGTTTTTCTTAGAGATGGGGTTGTCGAATTCATGTTTAACTGCAGTATTATATCAAAAGCATGACACGGTCAATAAAGTCAACTCCTGTGCAAGCAAGACTTTATCCTCTGTGGAGGAAAAATTCATCGATTGTGAGAAGGCACTCCTGGCAACGGTGTGGGCATTGAAAAATTACTGCCCGTTCATCCAGGGGGAGCCCATCATAGGGGAGACTCTGCAAGGCTTTACTGTGGAGTTCAGATATGGCCAAAACAAGAAGAGCCGCTCGCAAAAGGTTTGGCTGACTTGCATGATTGTACCCGAGAAAACTGCCTCGAGGATGAAAGTCTCAAAACCCAAGACAACATGGAGGCATACCTGAATTTCCAGCACAAGGTCTATGAAGAAGACACGTGCAAGGGGATGCCCTCAGTTTATGTGGACGGGTGCTCCTACCATGTTGACAACAACGGGGAAAAGGAACTGGTGGCTGGCGTTGGGAATGTCTAGGTGAATGATTCCCCGGAGCCCTCAGCTGGGTACAAAATCGGTCCCGCAGTATTCAGGTGGCAGAGTTGATGGCAGTTCACCATGCCATCCTCACTGCCATGCAACACAGACTCCACAAACTGGTCATAATCACTGATTCAGATTATGTCCGGAACGGGTTCGTGGAGCACCTAATCAACTGGAGAACCAAAGGCATGCTGTGTGCCAACAATAAACCACTTAAACATGACAAGCTCATACATAATATTTATGATCTGGTCACCTCTAATGGGATCACCATCTATTGGAAAAAGATTAAGGGTCATTCCAGAAAAGAGGGACCAGACAAAACTCAAAACAACCTGGCTGATCAGTTGGCCAAAACCAGAGCCACCCAGGGAGAACTCCTTGAGACTAATTCCCTGTTGGGGGAATCCAAGGTCACTGCTGTACCCAGCTCCCAGACACTTGTTCACAATGAACTCTCAACCGCACAGTGGAGTACGGAGACCCCAGATGCTGATTTAATTATGGCACAAAAATGTGATCCGATTATTGGGAAATTTTACCAACACATTGAGGACCACGTGAACTTTACTCGGACGGAAATCGATTACATTAGAAAGAGGACCTCAGGTTGTTGATGAAGTTTCCCAAAATGTTCTGAATCCAAGACGGTTTGTTGGTAAGGAGATCCATCTCTGGATGTGACCAGTGGGTGGTACCTACCTCATTCCGAAGCCTGATGCTAAGTCACGCCCATGACGCGGCCACAGCCGGTCATTGGGGGTTTCACACTACTTTAGAAATCTTGTGGGAGGTTGCATACTGGCCACACATGGGGCAGGACCTCAACCAATACCTGAAGGGGTTTCTTGTGTGTTCACACTTCCAGCCAAGTTCATTCACACATCAAGCTTCCCTCCAGAAAAGGGGAATGACATTGCCTTGGTCACATTTACAAGTAGATTTCACCGGGCCTGTGATTCGCTCCTCTAGGTGGAACAAGTACATGTTAACAGTAACATGTTTTTTTACCAAATGGGTGGAATGGCTCCCAGCCCCAAATTGCAAGGCAGAAACAGCAGCTGCCATGATGATCAACCACATCTTCTCACGTTTTGGCCTTCCCCAAATTATTGAGTCAGACCGAGGAAGTCACTTCACCAGCGAAGTGATGACTATCCTAAAACCTGTTTTTATTTATCTCCTATTAGATAATTAATTAAATTTCCTCCTAGTCTGGCAAGGACCTCCCCGGGGACCTGGAAAGGGAAGGAAGTTAAGGGTGTGCCACCCATCCCCTCCAACCAAAAGACGGAAAGAAATCATGGTGTGCCGCTCCCTGATGGAAGAGAACTCTGTCAAATGAACCCCACTCTGCCCTTTTCTCCCTCAACAGGAAGTTGCGGCCGAGCAGGGGGCTCTGTGGGGTACAATTAAGGCCTAAGGCAGAACCCCCTACAACAAAAACTGCATTTCAGCAGTCACCCAAAAATGGCTGTGCTTTGGTCTGCTGAGCACATATGGGGTGAGAGTTGGACTCAGCCACCCCAAGAATAGCTGCATTTGGTTGTCATTCACGTGAATCCAGAGAAAACAACTCAAAATCAGAATGGCTGTGCATTGTTGTTCTTTCATTTAGATATTCAACACTGCACAGGAAAATGACTTGCATTTAAAACGGCATCACACTGGTGCTACTTTCATTTTTAAATTAAGCCCTGTCAGTGTATTTCAGTTTGAACACCATCAAATAAGGCCATCCCTCCGAGAACGGCATTGTTTCTTCAATAAAGTCCATGAAAAGCAAATGGATGCTGCTTCCAGTCCGCACGGCTTGAATTTATTTTGTGAAATAAATCAACACATGCAAAGTACTTCAAAGAAAAGATGCTCTCTCTTGCCTGTGTCAATTACAAAGAAACCATTTTCAAACATATCTCTCTGTCCAGGAACTGACCAGATCTATTAAAAGCCTTTCAGAAAGTAAATGCCAAGGGAGCTGTGTGCGGGGAAAAATGCATTTTGTGAAATGAACAGGAGAGAAAAAGAACATGTGTAAATCTGCATTTGCAGGACAATTATATTTTTAAAACCAAATGTGAAATAATATGATTACTCGCACAGAAACACTATTATATATGAGGGGATGGGGTTAGAACTGAAATGTATGTTATATGTATTCCCAAAAAGACTTGCTTTCTGTTGAAAAAAAGAAAGAAAAAAAACGTTTGAAACCAGCAGCACAGGTTTGGTCTAGGCAGGCACTTCAAAAGGTGTTCTTCCCCTATGGGAAAAGAATTCCATCCACAAATGGACCAGCACCCATGAGCATATGACAGGGCCAAAGCGTATAAGTTCACACCCTCATCAGACCGGCTGGCTGCTCTGCTACAATGAACAAAGGAGGCCAAGTTGGGCTGGGCATAACAGTATGGCGCGATTTCCTCGAGCACCCCTCTGAAGGGGGAACTGTTAAAAACTTCAAAAGACATTATAAAACTCTTTGTTGCCATCCAAGCTTGGCAGAGACAGTTGCTGTGGAGGTTGGAAAGACCGCCCACCTTTGGGACAAATCCAGCCCATTTCATTTAAAGACATTTTTACATTAAGACATTTCTTTCAATACTCTGAATAAGCAGTAATGTGATATTGTGACAGTTTTAATGTGATTTTTGGACAAGCAGAATAAGACTATTTGCATCTCTCTGACACGTGGTGAACTGAAATGGCAGAAAAAATGCAATTCTGTGGGAAGCATAAATGGCACTGATATTAAACTTGGGGAAACTATGCCAAATACTATTCTGCATATGTGTAGCCATTTGCTTAATTTTAGATAAAATGTTGCTCCTGAAAACAGCAAAATTGTGCCCAAGGACGAGGCAACATCGCACAGAATTAGTGTTTGAACCAGCATATTCCTTGTGAATTATGGGCTCTACCGATCTGATTTTTATGATGATGACTATTGTAAATATGAAGTTTTGTTGCTTAACTCATTTTTGTGAAAAATAGGCATTTGAGACAAAGGGAATCTTAAAATGCATGCATCAAGGTTAGGTCACTTCCTTTGAACCAATCAGCCCGAAGGGAGGAGGTGACACCAATAGCCTGTCCTATCCCATTCAGGGGGTAAATTCATGATACATTCGCCCAGATTGTAAAGATTCTCTGAGGTTATTCTGGCTATATAAGGGGTAGACAGGGAGACACAGGGATATTCAACATTCAGAATCCACCCTTCAAAATTCCAAGACTCCAGATCCAGATCCAGGCAGAACCATCTATCCAGATGCAGGCATACCCAATAATCCAGGGAGAAAGAATGAAAGGCAACTGATCCCTTTTAGGAGAATCCAGTGACCAGATCTTTTGCCCAGCTGACCCATCCCGCTGTCTACAGTGACCAGACCTTGCCCAGCTGTTCCCATCCAAGGAGAGCTTAGCTGACCCCGTAACCAGAGCTCTTGACCCTGCTGCCTGTGACCAGATCCATGGCCCCGCTATCTAGAGACCCTGCTGGCTGTCCAAAAGACCAGACCCAAGCTTGCCTTGTAAGTATCCCATAACCCAGTACCCAAAAACTGCATATCCCGCTATCTTATTTTGCATCCTGTTAAAACCCTATTCAAATCCCATAAAAACCTTAGTCATTTCCTAATTACCAACCCCACGCTTGCCTTGTAAGTATCCTATCACCAAGTACCCAAAACTGCATATCTTGTTTTTTTTACCTTGCACCCTTTACCAACCATATTCAAATTCCATAAAAACCTTAATCATTTCCCAATTGCCAGTATCCTCTGTTCACCCTTTCCCTATCTGTTAGCATATTGGTTCTTTATTTTCTTCAGTTACCTCTGTAAGTCCGTAGTATTATTTGGAATACATTATTTAATTCCCCATTGCAAACTCACTTTCATTATTGTTGCACTTTGAAAGTCACAATTCTGTCAAGTGTTTTTACTAATTATAGCCTTAAAATATAGTTTCAATAAAACTATTCCTATTACTAACAAAACATCTTTTGCCCATGTATTTGCTTGCCTTTAAAAATCCGATTTGCACTTCCCAAAATAAAATGCATATCATCCTCCCATAAGAGTCATCCCTTTCCCTTAGCATCCTATTTGTTCTTTGTCTTTGTTCCCATGCCAAAAACCGTTTTCCGATTTTGCCTGCTAAGCCTAGTTTCTTAGCTGTTTGCCAGTTTAAATAAGAAATTGCAATTTTGTCTTGTGTGTTTTTGTTGCATTGTTTTCCACTCAAATCGATCTTCTCAGCTGTGTCCACTTTGCTTTTGTGTTCTGATCAGTAGCCTGCAAGCTTCCTTGTCTCTTTAGCTCAGACACACAAAATTCAGGCCTATCTATCCTACTGCAAATGTAATCTGATCTCTAAGTAACAAGTGCAATCCGAGTATGCTATTTTGTTCAATTTGAAGGTTTTCATTTTTCGTTTTTGGCCTCCCATTCTGGGTTGGTGGGTCGAATTTAAAAAACAATTTTCCCTCTTCTTGTTGATTCCTTGCCACTGCTTTCCATCCACAAAGAATTTCGTCAGCAGGTGTTTGGGGGAGTGTTTCATGGGTAGTGCATAACATATGTGCCATCTATGAGTGTGAAGAAAAGTGATTTTGCTTCCACTTCTATTTAAGGTTTATGCATAAGTGTCAGAAAGTTGAATTAATTGTATTATAACATCTTGCATTATATTGTCACCACACTGCTGATTGCTGCCCCAAAATTTGTTTCGCTTTGGTTTTTCATTTAAATTTTAAAAATAAATAAATATTTCCTTGTTACACACTGGCCTGTTTCATGGTCCACTACGACACAGTGTATTTATTAAGGTGGGTGTGAGACGGGTTGGGTGCCTCTCCAAGAAAGAATCCAGGGTTCAAATAAAAATAAAAAGGCGTGTTTTATTGTGCGCCACCTTCAGTGTCAGTAGAAGAGGTTTCTGGCTGGGGTGTGCGGTGCCATAAAATCTGTTACACAGCAGACTAAGCTGCTGAGGCCTCTGCGAGGGACTCCATTCACCTGAATTCATGCAACACTACACACTTTGAGACTACTGGAGTTGTAAACTGGCACTGCATGAAAACATAATAATAATAATAATAATAATAATAATAATAATAATAATAATAATAATAATAATAATGGCAGAAAAGTGGTTAAACAGACAATACACCCTGCCTTATAATTATAAGGTATGGAATCTAACTTGAGCAGTCCTTCCTTACCCAGGAAACCAAATACCAGATCCCAAACAGCTTAGTCACCCTGCACACATTTTGGCCTCAGCAAACTTTTAAGTAAAATGTAGTTACAAAAAAATGGGGGGGGGGGGTTGGTCCACTCTCTAGGTTTAGCCAGGTGAGGATCCTAGGCCAAAACTACTCCATCACCCATGAAGGTGTAGTGTTAGGAGGAGGAATTGATGCCCTATTTATGTCCTTGCAAGTCCTATGGGGCTAGGGTCCAATACAAATGGTACACACAGTTGCACTCTGACCTGCAATTTGCAAAATACCCATCCTGGTGTACCCAGAATTTTGGAGGCCGCCTCTGTTGGACTTTTTGCAGGAAAGCCAGGGGTCGCAAGAGCAGTGACTGATGTAGGTGTTGGTTTCAGGATGGGCTTAGCAACAGTCTCGACCACTGGTGCTGATGCAGTTCCAGCAGACCTGCAACAGGACATGCCAGACGACCTCTGCCAGGATAATTGCGATGCCTATGTTGTGAACGGGTCTCCAGGACACAGCGGGTGAAGAGGAGTGGCAAAGAAGACTAGTTACGGGTGCAGGCTCAGCTCAAGGTCATGGCATAAAACTGCTTTAAGGCAGGGCTTTCTTCTCCACCTAATTCAGGCGAAAAAGTTCCTGGACAACTAGGTAACGCTCCACTGAGTCACAAGTTTCAACTTGGGGTGATGCCCATTGCAGCAGAGAGGACAGGTCCGTGACTGCTTAGTCCACAGGAGGGTACCAGGACATTTGCGAAGTCCACGAACAACAAAACGTTAACACAGGACACAGGAGTGAACGAGCCCACCAGTGCTTGGGAGGAGGACACCAATGAAGGTCCATAGCTGAAAAAGATGAAGCTGAGGATCCCTGTGGTGGGCTGTGCCTATGATCGATGCGTCTGCAGCAGTCCTTTGGTTTTCTTTAGGCTGGTGTTTGGTTTTCTGACGCCAGAATGGCTCAATACCCTCCTCTCCTCTTATCCACATCCCAAGGTGGGGTGTTACCCTATCCCTCCGATGGTAAAGGTATGCACCATTTAAACAGGTAAGGGATGCCCAGTAATGGGCGTGCACTTACCCCTCTCGTTCACCCCCCCATCTGCCCAGCAGCTGAAATCGCCTGAGAACAATCCAGGTTTCAAACAGTTCCATTCACACAAAGCACTGCCTGTGAGTACTGAGCAGGACCCTGTAAAAATGTTCTCTTATTTGGAGATTCCCAGGCAGAGATGGCGGGAAGATGGCCAAAAAGGAAGACGGTCAAAGGACAGTTTTTGAAACACACGGTGCAGCCAGTTTCAGCAAGGATAATCAAAATGTCATAATCTCAATAGAAAATATTGCACAGCCAGTTCCTCCTGTGGTCATCACAAACACAAAGGCAACAAAAATGTTAGGCAAAAGGGAAAGGAACATAAAATACTTTTGTAACACCCACTTAAATTGGCGTGTGTGCAACAAAGGAAAACAGAAAACATGAATGGCAGCCTTAGGGAATGACCAGTGCCCTCAAAATACATGAGATCAGCGGTACAGTTAATAAAAAAAGGCTTTACCTGCATCAAGGGTCAGCCGGGATTCCAAAACATACAGACATGTTATGGTCCCATAAAAATCGATGTTGGGAAAGCAGAAAAAAGAATGGAACCAACCCTGATAATAGGTGAGTGCTTTATGTGCTCTACCTGAAGAATCCTTATGATTCTATGGTGAAGTGCCCCAAATGTCCCCTATAGTGCCCCAGGTTAGAATATTTCCTCTCCTTTTGTCATGTGGCTCGGCTGGTGGTAGCTATGTTTTGCAGAAACTGGCCTAACCCAGGCAGGGCCATCTCTTGGAATTTTGGGGGCCAGGGCACAGACGCCTTTGGGACCCACCCCCAGAACCAGAGCAATAAAGGGATCCAGACTCTCAGGTCATGCCCAGCCCCAATATGATCACAACTCATAACTTGATATGCTGCCCCCCAGCAAGTAAAATATGCATAGGCCACTCTTCTAGTGCCTTACCCACTTCAGACGTATGGCAATCAGAATAATAAACAAGTGGCGTTGCAAGGCCAACACTGGCATTCCAAACTGATAGAACAGAATACATTTCAAAAAAAGCAGCTAGGAGGAGGGTGTAGTCTGAGATGCAGGACAGAGATCAGTAGCCATATGCAAAAAAGTACATATACCGCATCATAGAGAGAGGACTCATTTTGGCACTGCTGAAGAATGCCAACTTTCTCAAGCACGCTCAAACATGCTGACAGATTGGAAACAATGAGAAATGTGCACATACCATGCATAGACAAGATAATGGAGATTAGAAGCTGCTAGAAAAGTGCATGCATGCAAAGATAGCCTGAGATTAGAAGAGAGCTATGTTTTTCAAGAGGTATTGGTATTAGCCAAGAAAGAAACACATGACTTTGTGGTGTGCAAGATATCAAGGGTGCTATTATTAGACATCAAGTAACACAATAGCTAGTTAACCATGAGTGAGACTTTTTTGGAGAGCATACCCTGAGTGATACATCACTCTAAGGAACTGGCAATTAAGAAACTTTTACAGAATGGCTATTTTTAATGGGTAAGGCACAACAAGAATACATGAGCTGCCAAGGATCTCACTAGTTGTTTGAGAGGTGTAGATGGGATTAGAGCCAATCTGCAATTTTTGCATTTCAGACATTGAGGGTCATTACACGGTTGGCGGTAGCTGTGCCGGTAAATACTGGCACGGCTGCTGCCGTAGTCATGAATTTTCTGGTACCCGGCAAAGGGGACTCACCAAGGCATTACAGCCCGGCAGTCCTGGTAATTCCCCATTGCTGGGTGCTAGAAAATATTACTCCCCATTCCCATTTGCGTACCATTGGACACAATGGGAATGGGGAGGATGGATGCACCGTCATGAATAGTGCAGGTTCATCTGTCGAGGTCAGACCTGTCGGGCTGAAAGGCACCCGCTTGCAGAAATCGTAGTTTGCCAGTCTGGAAACAACGGTACCGGCAACCTTACCGGTACCGTTGTTTCCAGACCAGCAAACTTGTGATGAACCCCATTGTGTCCCAGTTCTTATTAAGATACAATTTGTGAAAGTTTGACCTTTATGAACTAAAACAGAAAACAAATCACGTAATAACCCAAACAGACAAAATTGAAAAATAAAACTTTACAGAAGCATGTAATGGAAAAGGAACATTAATCTGGTGTCATGTTCTCCAACCATCAAGGCAAATATACAAGTACCATATAAGTACCAGAAAATGTATTGATGTGAGCTTATAATATTTCATCTGGGTCTTTCTATTGTATGCTAAAGCTTTAAATACACCCAGCACACAGGCTTGTTGAATGTTTTTTAAGATGTGCAGAGGTACTTTTGAAATTGTATAAAAAACAACCACTTTCTTGTGCCAAATAAGAAAAAATGAAAATAGCCTCACCAAAGTCTGATGATATTTGGTTGGCTCTCTTTCTGCTATGTCCCCTTCATAAAAGAAAGCTCAACCAATGAGATTAACAATGTCACCAGTATGTGAGAAGACAAACCCTCTTGCGGAAGGGAGCAGAGTACTATACAGGGAGCTAAGATGATTTGTCCAGGATCACTGAATGGTCCACTGGCAAGGCAAGGATATGAGCTCCAACTCTTTGGTTCCACAGTCTTGAATTTGACTACCTAATCACCTCTCCTGACTAACACTGAATGCTCATCATTGGGGGTGGCTGCTAGTTATTACAAACCTCATTTGGAGGATCCAAGCTCTAGAACTGCATCATACTGATGCTATGTTACTTGCACTATTTGTTGAGGTACGATTTTTTGTAACACGGTAGGTGTTACTATCACAAACGTGTATATATACGTGTGGGTTTATCAACCTAAGGCATAGAAAAGGCTCAGTATGGCTTGCTGGAATTTGATACAGTGATCTGGT
Organism: Ambystoma mexicanum; assembly: GCF_040938575.1. NCBI lineage: Eukaryota > Metazoa > Chordata > Amphibia > Caudata > Ambystomatidae > Ambystoma > Ambystoma mexicanum. The sequence continues at coordinate 668,061,587 of NC_090926.1, read as the reverse complement.
GGTTCTATGTGATATGGTTGCTACAAAATCCTTGCAGCAAAAAGACAGATTTAAAATGTTCCACTTTATTTGTGGGGGGAGATCCCCGCTTCCCCTCATACTACCCATACAGTAAATAATTACACTAACTCACACCCCACATATATATGTTTGAAAAGTGCAAACATGTTTTTACAAAAATGCAGTCTTTTGTGTCACGTGACTTTTCGCAGGAACCATTTCAATACATAACGACATGGCACATGAACACAAATCTCTGTACTGAGTGTTTACCATACTGAGCTATTTTCTGAAAAATCGTTTCAAATTTATCATATGCATTTCAACTTTTAGGATTGCACATGATCACTACATTCCCCATAGGACGTGGGAGGGGGGGGCTGCAGTAGTTGTGCTAAAGTGAACATACACACTGGGGCAGAGTTTCAAAATAAGGGCACATGAAAAACAAGCAATGGATGCCCTTTTTTTCATTTGTGCTTATTTTGGGAATGGACAGGTCACCTTATTCTCAAAATATGTCAGCAGTGTCTAAACATCAAATAAAAGATGCACTGGCCAGACCCTTATTTTTACAGAGACTAATGTTTTACAGACTCCCAGCACCCACACAGGTGCCAGGTGCTTAAAGAGCCTGCTACTGTGAAATTGGGTAAAAAAAAAAAAACATTTCTATCCTTGCTTGAAACATAGAAAAGTAAGTGGGAGAGCAGCAGTTAAAATCACTGCTCTCCCATTTCAAAGAGAAAGCTTGAAAGGTTCAGAAAGTAGTGTGTGAGGTCAGAAAACCTGTGTGAAGGTTATTCAAAATATGCCATTTTATTAACTCAAAAGGTTAGATAAATGCCTCACTAGCCATACCCTGACAAGGCCTTCACTGCCTAAAATAAACTAAAGGGAATACTGCAAAGAAAGGATTCTGTCCCTCACACTTAAAGATACTCACTTTAACAAGCCAATATATTGCAGTTCAACTGCAACACATATAACAGTTAATTTCACATCATAACAACTGTTTATCCTCCTAATCTGGGTGAATTCCCCTTCCCCAGAATCAAACAGGATAATAAAAATTTCCAACTTGATGAAACAAAGTTCCTGCAACAACTTCTAATCAGCAACTTAGAACATTTCCTGACTTTAATGCTTTCAACAAAAAGGTCTTTGTAAGGATATATCTGTTCCAGTTTACACAACCAGGTGTTTGACAATATTAGAATTTCAGTTCTCACAAAACTTGCTTCACTGGTATTAATTTGTCAGGATGATTCTGCATTAATCCACAAGAACACTTTAGTGTTTCTTCAAATTCTTCTTCAAGACTTTTAACAATAACACACTACTTCAATGGCTTCCACCTGGTCCAGTAACCTACCAGGCTTATTGAGCCAAAGTTCTCTGCTCTTGTATGCTCTCCTGCCAGAACAGATCCAACTACTACAACGTTCTCTGACTTGGTGTACTCCCCTGCCAGGTCACAGTAAATCACTGCTGCAAGTACTTCTGTGGTAAATGTTGAACTCAAGCAGGTTAGCAATGCCTTTTGCTCCACAACATCAAATATAAGAAACACTTAGAACGAAACAATAATCACACTGGTGCTGTTTGTTACACCCCTGCCATAGCAAAACTCTCTGCGGGTTATACTCCACTTCCTCTGAACTCTTCCTTCAGAAGGGCAGCCTTCCTGACACTCTTGTTTCTTCCCTTTTCCACTAACAAACTGCTGATATGGTTTCTTTTTCATTATCACATTTCTTGGGCTTTGGCAGTGTGGTTTTAAGCACTTTTCTCTTAGGACCTCCTTTTCATTTGGGCAATAGTTTTTCTCAACATTGAAAACTCCAACTGCCTTCTTTTGGCTTTGACAATTCTGGTTCTGTCTTATTTGCCTGGTTATGTTTCTCTTTTGGCTTTGGCAATGATGGTTTATCTTTTCTCTCATATGTCTTACCCATTTTAGTTGTTTGTTCTTATTATGCCCCACAATGTCACAATCACATTCTTCTGAACTAGTAGTTGATGTCTTATTTAGTCATCTGTGCCCTTTTAAATCAGCTTGGTTCACTACAGAAGAATTAACATGAGTTGCATTAGTTCAGCATTCAAAAAGTTTCTTCTTTACTTGATTTACTCTGTTTAACACATTTCTATGGTTAAAAACCCTGTGCCTATCTAACTGTGAACTTACCGGGTCTGGCGAACATGCTACAGTTTCCCCATGCGGTAAGGGAATCTCTTCTACACGGTCTTTCGTGACTCACGTCTGTGATCATCAAGTGCTCTCTGGGCTCCCATAACACGTTGGTGCTCGCTTGCCACTGGTGCTTGTCAAACAAGGGGGAAAACTATTGAAAGGTGCGCTTTTTGCTGTGTGACCTCAGCAGCTGCTTTCCTCAAAAGAAGAGTGTCTACTCCCAATGCTTCCCGCTGTGCCAGCTCTGCAATTAAGGTCTTGAGCATTAAGGACCCACTCAGGACCAGCATCTAATTCACACGCAAATGTTGTCCTGGCGTTTCTGCACACACACAACCTCTGGTTCTTCTGCCACAAGGAGGTCGGAAAATTACCCCCTCCTACTATTGCTCCTTCTCATGGCCTGCACCTGTGGGGGCATTTTTTATTCCTCGCAGTCCTTCTCAGGTGTGGGTTATTGTTCCTAATTGCCTGCAAACTGCAGTCCTGTACCTCTGTAGTCCTCTTCTTCGTCCCAGTACTTTTGGATGTATGGCACATGTAGTGCACAATATACAATTAAGATTTATTGGTAAAATTATCATCACCACATTCATTATTCATTTAATACATATTCCCCAAAGTACTAGACGGGTGCCATGAATTCTTTGACTTGACAGAAGAGTGTGGTTTCTCAGGATTTAAATTGTTAACACTTAACAACTCTTCTTCCTTATTTCTCTGGGACTCATAGGGGCTTTCACATTTATGAATGTCAGTGATTTTAAGAGGGTTTTTATGACTCTCAGAATATAACTGCTTGTGCTTATCTTCATTGATATTCCGACAGTCAGTTTGAGAAAATAAAAGCTCTCTCTAAGAGCAAGTCATTACATATTCCGGTATTAAGGATATTCCCTTCCTTGAGGAAGACATATACTGCGCCTCATCCCACAAAGTCTTCTTATTTCTCTTGGGCCCTTCTCCTCCCTTGTGATCCTCTCAGCTAACACCACCCCCAGGGATGTCATTTAGGGGATCAACAGAGGTCGCAAGAGCGACCGCTGCCGATTGGCCAGTGACCTTTGTCAATCTCTTGCAACCTCTGGAATCCATCCAATCAGAGGAGGGGGTGTGGCCACAGCTATCTTCAATTCGTGTTGCGTGCCTTGCTGGTCCTCCATTTTGCACTTGGTTTCTGCGCTGCGATCCTGAGCTCAGCTGCTCCTCCTGAAGAAAGGCCCGGCCGTGAGGTGAGTAAACTGTCTCGGGGTGGGGGTGGCAGTGGCTGTGTGTGAGTCTGACTGAGAGGTGGGGGGCGGGCGGGTCTGTGCGTGGGGGTTGACTTGCTGCGGGATGTGTGTGGTCATCGGTGGTGCCTGCCCAGCCCTCGCCTGTGGCCGCGCCGCCGCCACAGGCCCAGGTTAAGGTCAATGGCTGGTGCAGCTCTCTGAGCCTGAGCTCTCAAGTCAGCAAAGCACCAAACGGTGGCACGTTTTGCTACACAGCACCAAAAGCTATGCCCTGTATGCAAACGGCTGGTCTGGGCATGTTACAGAAACCTTCCTCCAGTGCACAAGGGCAAACGTTCCCCAAGTGCCAACACCAAATTCTTAAATCCATTGTGTCACCTGGGAAAACTCTACATTAGTGCTAAGACTCGTGGAACTCATTCAAAAACGCATTAAGAAACTTTGGTTTGTATAAAGCGCTCCGCTGAACCTTAGTCTGGAGAGGCGCATCAGCACTTTCATGAGCGACAGGTTTTGCACCAAAGCATTGTCCCAGGTACTTTAGCCCAGCATTTCGGAGTTATGCCCTTAATACGCCGTGGGTTGACAGCCACTTACCGAAACAACACGCAGAAGAAGTGCAGAAACGCTTATGAATACACTTCTCCAAATTGTGCCCCCACCCCCCTTCTCCTCCAGCCAGTTATCAGACTTACAAGGACAGTCTGTTTTGAGTTGGATAATAGTAATGGCCGATTGCATGGCAGGCGATAAAAATGAAGGATTTACGACGAGGCCAAAACATACACGGGAAGAAATGTAAGGGTATAAATGTACGATGATGAAATGCAGACACATGCTCCGGGAAGAAACGTATGACGATGAAATGCAGAGGCATGCTCTGCGTGGAAGCAACGCTCCGATTTCACTGCCATGCACGGTAACGTACCGTGCCATTCTGGAGATGCAAGTAGAGGTGGATGCATTTGTGTTGCATTCTGGGACTTGTAGCCCTAGATTTATAAAGTGAAAAAGTACAGCTAGAAGTTGGAAGATACAAAGAAAAACAAAAGCAGCACTGGTTTCGACTGGATGAATCACAACCTGCATTATGTAATTCAGGACAGAGGTGGCGGTCGTGGGTGGGATCTTATAGGGGACCGGAAGTGGTGGGGGGGATGGGGAGACGGGCGGTGTGAAGTCAAACAAAAGATAGGAAAGAAAAGAAATGGGCCGATATGGGCATATGGTAGCGTTAGGGGGTGACTTGTATGTTTGTTATTTTGTCAATCGGTTGATTAATTAGCTGTCGTTGTTTTAACAATGTCATTGACTTGTTCAACTGCAGATTTTCCACAGAGAGTAAACAACTATTTTATTAATTGACGATCCTGTGTTTCATGCACCTCCCACCCCCAAGGTTTTCTCTCTGAAAAGGTCGAGGGCATGCATTTCCCGATTGCCTGACATCTCCAAATGTAATAACGTATCATAATCAAATGCCGTCCCTTTTTTCAAAATTTACTTTGAAATGCAATTGTTCATTCTTTGCTTCCTATCCCACTCAATTTTGGAGACGACCCTTGGCGGACACATGGGGTTTGTTGTGATCTGCTCAGGATCACAAGGTTGGGACCGATGGGTAGCTGAGATTACAACTTTTAATTTCAGACGCCACAACATGATCTCAAAAGATTATTGTCCCCAAAACAACAGTGGAATACCTCTATTCCCAATCCCCCCTAAAGTGATGTTACCGAGAGAGCAGGGCTCCTTGGAGTACATAAAAAGTTGACTGTCTGAGCAGGAAGATCCCACTGGAGCAAGTAAGCATTAAATGCTGCCTTTTCCACAATTATCTCTCATGAAACAAAAGGATTTGTCTGTGAGTCCCACATATCAGTGGCGTAACACAAGATGTGGGGGCCTTCCTGCGAGCCATGCTGAGGGGGGCCCCCAACTCAGCAACAAATCAAGGGTCGCGCCACACTCTGGGCCAGCCTAGATTATCACACTTGCGCAATACACACAAACGTGCTGCTGAACGGATATGCCGCACACTGAACTAGGAGAAAGATATACATATGTGTTTTGTTAATGACTCCAATCAAGCATTCCCACTAAATCAGTGCCTTTTCTGGGATTGCTCAAGGGAAGCCCTTATTTATATATTTTAATGACAAGTTATAATCTGGATGATGAACCCTTGTATAACGCCCCTCTCTTAGAATCCCCCTGACCCCACTGAGCCAAGAAGTAGGTTTGTTTTGCAAATTAAAAAGGTTTATTTGAAAAATTAAACAATAGATATATATCACACTTTTATAATAAATTAATATTTGATATCACACTTAGACATATGACAGTGATCAACAATCGATGATGTTATACTAGCACACTGGTTTAATTACTTAGGAGTAGTATAGAGGATAAGGTAGCTGAGAATGCTTTATGGTTTCAAGGAGATGCAAAGATGAATAAAAGGCAGTACAGAAATAAACTTGATATGATTTCAGCAAAAGATAATATGATCACTTTTTCTCTGACAATTCACTCCCCCCCTATGCAATGTAAGGAGATGGAAGTAACACACACAGTCTTCAGGAATACAATCACAGTACAATACGAATTCAGTTCCCCCCTAGCAAGCTTATAGCACCAGGGATGATTTTGAAACACAGGCAAAAGACTTTCAAGTGATTTGCAAGGGAGTGAAATATGCTAAAATTGATTTTAATTCCCTCTAGAGGTTCAGGGTGAGTGATAGATACTTTAAATCGGTTCAGGTCCACACTAACAATGATTAATGATGGATTATCAGGTTGAAAACGGATTTCAGGAAAGGAAGCAAAAGACAGATGTTTTTGACAGGAGCTAATTTTTCAATTCACTGCAATTTTTTCGAATGCATCGAGCGCAATTACAGAGGCGCTATAATGAGTAGCAAGTCGGTTTAGAGGTTGTTGGAAAGCCGGGAATCTTAGCATTACAATACAAGTTGAATTTCGTTCCTTGGATGCACGGTTCTAAAGATACAGACGATTTTGTAAAAGTAGTTTTTCAGAAATGAAATTACAGTTTCGGAATGACAGATGCGCTTTGAAAGGTTTGAATCAACAGGAGGAACACACGATTTCTTATGATGCAGTTCTAAACAGGTTCAAATGTTTTGAATTAGATTATTTTAAGCTAACAGATGGGTTCTGCCCAGTTCTTGCTGGGTACTCACACTATAAATTTGAAAGGAATGGCCTTGTCACGGATCTGGTCAACAAGTTTAGCTGCAGTTCTCTCTGCTCGGCGGGTCAATCAGGCACCGGTTCTGTTCATAGCGGTCTGGTCTGGGTCTCTGGTTCTGCTGGTCTGGATCAAGTGGATTCTGGATATCGCACTGATTTCTGGGTACTGGTTCTGTTCTGGATACACAGGACTCTTAGCAAGCAGCAAACCGCACAGCCCGGCGGTTGAATAATTTGCAAAAGATTTTGAGGCCTGCTGAAGAGTTCAGCTCTTTGGAGTTTTTGTTCTGGAGTTAGTCTGGATCTCTGGAGTTCTGGATTCCGGAGTTCTCCGTCAGCGTGCTGCGCAGGAATTCAGTTGAATGTTGGAAAATGAATGTCCCTGTCCGGCTTCCAGTGGCTCTTTTTGTCTTTTGAAAATGGGTGTGGATGCTAACTTTCTATGCCCAACCCACTCATGATTTGATAGGTCAAGGATTTCTCTTTGACCTGATTTGAGAAGGGAGCAGTGAGTCATCCTATGTCATCAGGTGTCATGTTTATGGCTCCAAAGAAAGAACACTCCCCTTTGCTTTTACCTTAGAAAATCATTTTCATAACTAAACATATTTCCCAAATACACAAGTGGTTGACATTACATGTACATATCACATATTACTTCGGGTAGGTCTCTGTTCCAGCTCTGATATTTCTAAGAGCCAGGGTTCAAAAATGGCAACTTATTTTCGTTTTAGTTGGTTTACCAATATTGGATTTTTACCAAAAATTACAGATGTACACCGCCTTTCTACACATATTCCAGTAAATTTTCATTTTTCTAGCGTGAACCCTGTGTCTGCAATCTCCATAATTCATGAGGTTTTGCTTCAGAACCTGGTACAAAGTCCTAACACCTCTTAAAATGTGCACAGAAAAATCACAAGAATAATGATATTAATTATATAATTTTGACAAGTCCGTACTATGAATTATCCATCTTTTTAAAATTATGCTCTGGCCCAGAGGGGTGTGGTTTCCCAAAGCACATGGTGGAATTTCTGGTTTGTCACTTCCTCCAACTCAAGTTGCTCACAGAGGCACTGCCCCTCCCCGTTTCTCTCAAGAGGAAGCCATTTACGACCCCCCCTAATTTAACATTTGCCTGAGCCAAGGAAGGCTCATTGTTCAGTTTCCTGCAGTCCCCAGCTGCTCCTCCCCTAATCCAATCAGAGAGGTGTCATCTCCCTTTGGTGAGGGCAGGAGAATGCAGGCCAGGACTGGGAAGAGTGGCTGAGGAAGTTTCAACTCCTGTCGGGGGTAGTTGCTGGGCAGAATTCCATCTCTTTAAGCCAGGCTTCAGCTAAATGTCACTTTTGTTCCCAGTTTTTCTTTATCCAAATCAAACTTACAATTTTTACACATGCAGCTAGAACGCTGATTCTAAGTTCAAAACTATGACATTTAACAGTTGCAAACTATGTGACACTCAACAGTAGGTCACTCATTTATTTTAAACATTTAGATTTTAGTGTCTTTCAGTCCAATTTAACTTAGGCTGCTGACATCCACAGCTCAGCCAGTTTCATTATGAACATTATTTTAGGCTCTTTCTCTTTCCAGATTTTGTATGCACACAAGTCTACCTTCTGCCAAATGTCTGCTGTTGTCCATTGAGATTTTTGAATATCTTGCAATGTTTAAAATAGGCATTTTTAGCTTGCATTTCAGAGAAACAAAAGTGATTTCAAAGCGCTTTTTCAGCCAACCGGCACTGCTGTTTTTCCTTTGGCACACATTTCACCCATGGCACTCCTGGCCCATCACGCTCACACTGGTGGGTGGCTGGTCAGGGGAACATTTTGGTGCGTGCCAAAACTGCGCGGTTTTCCTGGATACTGGCGCAATGTATGCTTTTTCGGCCATCTTGGATTTTCTAAGCCCACAGCACCAAATGTTGCAGCATAATAGTCCAAACGTGGGTCAGGACACCCAACAGTTTTAATATAACATACAGCACACTGTCTGAGAAAAAATGGCTAAAAAGCCAGAGTGTTTGCAATTGTTTTGTAGGGTAACACCGATCCAATAGATGCAAGTCACCAACAGAGCACAGGAACATTAAAGCTTTGCTATTAAAAATGCCCTGCCACAATGAAAACATGTCCAACTGGCTGCACAAGGTAGACCAGTGTCGACATGTAATAACAATATAGTAAAGCTTGCCAGGCCACATTTAGCCATATCTAGACTGGTTGCACCAAAATGGCAGTCGAAGCAATAACACTCATCAAGTATAGAACACACATTCAAGCCTGTGTCTCTGTGGCCTCTAACAACACGGCCAAACTCTTTAAAATCTGAAAAGAACTGGTCAATCCTGTTGAGGTCTTTACATCTCCTGTTCCCTCCCAGGCCCTCTGTATGGCTTTGTCATCTCACTTATACGCTAAAACTCAGGACATCCTGTCCTCCATCTCCTCTTCCTCTCCCTCTTCCTCGGCTGCCCTTTGGCCATCTCTACCTCTCTTCCTCCTTTCTCCTCTTTCTCTCTGACAACACCGAGGTTTCTAGACAAGTCCAATCTATGAAAATGTCATCCAAACAGGTGCTCTCCCGCTCCACCAGAACCATCAAGAACCATATTGACACCCTCGCTCCAGCCTTGACCGATTTCTGTAATCACTCTTTCCCCTCTCCCGTTAAGCACTACCTTATGCACCTACTCCTCAAGAAGCTTTCTGCCGATCCTGCCTGCCCGGCAAACTATCACCCAATCTCCATCACCCATTTCCTGGTCAAACTGTTGAAAAAGCTGGCCATTTCTCAGCTTACTCTCCACAGGGAATCTGTTGGTTGTCTCCATGACCATCAGTCTGGCTTCAGTGCCAGAGACACGGAAACTGCTGCCCTGAACACCTGTGAAGTTCTGCTCTCTAACCTTGAATCCAGCATTCCTTCTGTCCTCATCCTCCTGGATCTTTCCTGTGCTTTCGACACGGTCAACCATGCCATCCTGATCAATCCTGATCAATCGACTCCATGAGAACCTGGGCATCACAGATCAGGCCCTTGAGTGGCTGACCTCCTTCCTCTTGGACTGCCCCTCCCAGGTCCAACTTGGTCCCTTTCTCCCTGCTCCATCCTCTCACTCTGGTTTTTCAACCTCTAAGTGGCCCCTTTGACCTACCTGATCTCTACATTCTCCTCTAACTTTCAGTGTTATGCGGATGACACTCCGCTTTCCTTCAGGCTCCCCTCAGACTCCTCTCATCTCTCGCTCATTCACGACTGTCTATCCACGATTCAGGATTGGTGTGCCTCCAACTATCTCTGCCTTAATGTCAGCAAGATGGGGATCCTTCTCATTTGGACTCCTGCCCCTGCTTTCCCTCTCTCACTCTGGCCGCCCGCCTTGGACCCTCTTCCTTCGTCTTCCTGTGAGGCAAACAACACTGGTGTCATCTTTGACTCCACTCTCTTTCTCTCCTCACATCTCAGACGTTGCCGAGAAGTCCCACTACCAGCTGCTCCTCCTCAAAGGGACTCTTCCCTTTCTCACTTTCCCCAGAAGCTCACTGTCTGCAGAGCCCTGGTTCTCTCTAGGTTGGACTACTGCAACAGCCTCTTTCTCAATCTGCCTTTCTCTACTATCCAGCCCCTGCAACTAATCCAGAAAAGGACTGCAAGACTTATCCTTGGCCTCAAGCACAGGGATCGTATCTCTCCAGCCCTGAAATCTCTCCCCTGGCTCCCCGTTGCTGCAAGTATCAAGTTCAAGACCCTTTGCATTGTCCAAAAGGCTTTCTGGGCCCGGGGCCCGCACTACATCCAACGCTGTCTTACAAAATATCTTCCTCCTCAAGCCCTTCGCTCAGCTACCTACAACACTCTAAGGGTCAGACGCTTCTCCAGGAAGAGAGTGGGGGGTAGATCTCTCTCCTCTACAGGTGCCTCCCTCTGTAATAGCCTCCCTGCCCCTCTCAAGCTTTAGCAGATCACCTGAAGTTCTGGAAGCAGCTCAAAACTTTCCTCTTCTCCTCTGCTTTCTCTCTCTCCCTCCCCTGCTGGCCTACCTGTCTGTTGTACCGACTGGTTGCTTGGCTACCCTCAGAGTCTCACTGAGTCGAGACTCTTTCTTGATCAGTCACCCTTGCACTGCCTCTGGTCCTACCATGCACTTATGGGCTGTAACTGTAACCCTACAGTCCCTTGTTCTCCTTGCACTACCCAGAGCTGTGCTGCCCTGACAGCACTTACTCAGAGCATTGCTGCTCTGTTTTTCCCCTTCCCTCTCCCTTGCACTTCCCCCGTCCCTTTCCCCTTGCGCTTCTCGTTATCGCACTTGCACTATCTGAATGACACAAGGCCTAGTAAAATCGTTTGTCTTGTCCTCCCTCTATCTTCCATCCCTTGTCTTGTCGCGCCTAGAAAAACTGGTGTGAAGGTGGGTTATTAATGACTTATATCATATCATTTGATCACAGATGCCCAGAAAAATATACAATGCTGCAGTAAGAAACGGCTGACTGGCAGCACCCAAATGGCAGTCTAGCCAGGTAATTCGCTTAGCAGGACTGCTTTATCATAAATGCCACATTAAAAAAAAGTCACACCAAACTGAGGAATGACTAGACTGGCTGCACCAAAATGCCTCTCTAGCCACTAATACCACATATCATGCCTGCTTAGCCTGGACATGGACAGCTATTATAATTTGTCGTATAATCCTGCCCCCCCCCCACACATACCCTCTCCCTCCCACTCCCACCCCAACCTCCAAAATCAGCTCCTTGGCCCAGAATTACCTCCATGTCCCTCTTCCTTGCCCCAGAACTTACGGTTGAGGCTCCTTGCCTCATATGTAAGTAATGGAATGAGGAAGAGTGGGACTAGGAGTAATGAAGATTACAGGTAGCTAAATCAAGCATTACTTCCATGTACCTCTACCTCATCCCAGTACTTGTGTATGAGGCAGAGTGCCTTATACACAAGTACTGTCTCATACACACTGGGACGAGGAAGAATAGGGCTAGGAGTAATGAAGATTACCAATAAGTAATCCAGGCATTAAACACAAGTATTGGTGCAACACCATTGAGTTGACTGGGATTCAACACCCCCCCCGCTGAAATGTTGGGCTATGTTGACCAGACCTGGCTGACCTTCAGAGCAGTTGCCAGACAGAAAAGGACACAGATGTTAAACGGCACCTGGGTTTCTCCGTTAACAAGAACCCACCAATTACTAACATAAAGCAATTCACTGTAAGTACCTGCATTCAAATGCCAAATTTTTAATACTTGCATGCCAGGGGAGTGATTGGAAGGGTAGAGAGGGAACAGGAGACCACTCATTCTCACAGCAGTCCTTAAGTGGGTGCTTTAAACCTTAAAGGAGAGAGTTAACTGCTCGTAACATTGAAGCTGCACTAGAATAGTCTCATAAAAATGCATAAAGAAATTAGATGACCCAAACAAAAAAGTTTGCCCCTCCCCCACCACCCATGAAGTTGGCACCCCTCCCAACATTTGAAGGATTAGCCCCCGAAATGTAGGTTTTGTTGTGCCCCTGAACGCAAGCACACACACCATTCACCATATACACACATGCACACCCAGCCATCCATACATTTAAGTGTGCATTCTTTCACTATACTGGCACACCCAGGCAGCCATCCATAAAATTACGTGTGCACCCTTCCACCATACAGGCACACACACCCAGGCACCCACCAATACATTTAAGTGTGCTCCCTTTCACCATACACTCACACAGGCAGCCACCTGTACATTTAAGTGTGCACCCTTTCACCATACAGGCACACCCAGGCAGCCACCCGTATATTAAAGTGTGAACCCTTTCAACATACACTCACACACGCACACATCATGGGGTTGAGGGGAGCCCTAACACTTCAAAAAGAAATTGGGCCTCATTACAACTATGCCGGACTGTAAACAAAGGTGCTGGTAAGCTCACTGGCACTGTTGTTTCCGGGCCGGCATATTACAGCTCTGCGGGCGGTTGCCGTCCATTCCGGCAGGTCACACCTGCTGGGCCGAACGGCACCCACCCGCATAGTTTTCACAGAAGCACTGGCACCGTTATTAACGGTATCGGTGCTTGTATGGTCCCCATTCCCATAAAGTCTGAAATGGGGACTTACCATTTGCCGGCGCCTGACTTCCCAGACCGCCGGGGTTGTAATCCCCCGGTGTTACCGGGAAGTCGGGCGCCGGTGAATCATTACGGGTCTGGCGGCAACCTGCTGGTAGCAATGGCACGGTTGCCGCCAAACCCGTAATGAGGTCCATCGTTTCTTTTTGAAGTCACTCTGACTTCATAAAGAAATTATTTCTGTTACAGAAATAATTTCTTTATAAATGCACTGGGAATACAAAAAGAAAAAACATTTTTTTTTTGCAAAAAAAAAAATAATATTTTCTTTTCTACAAGTGGGGGCCCCTCCCAGGACATGTGCTGGCGGGGCCCCCCCGCACCGCGGGGGCTGCGGGGCCCCTGTTTCGCCAGTGCCACATATGGTATATGAGATACGCGAGATATAGGTGAACTGCCAAATAAGCAAGCTGTATGTTGATACCCGTCGGCATAGCGACACTATCAAATCCAAACCCACGTGCCTTCTTCTAACTTTTCGAGTTAACACATATTAAGCGCTTATTTCTTGCACCTCTGGTGATACACTCTGATCATTTGCTTAGAGGTTTCTAAAATAACAGGACCCCACATTTAAGTTAATAACATACAGACCTTGTGTGGTAGGATGTGTGCCTGAAACAAACAAATGATACTTGTTTTGAAAGTGAGTGTGATGGTGGTAATGTATAGAAACAAGAACTTGAAATTTTTTTAGTCTGACTTATGCAAGTACTTTGAGGAGATGCAGGAAGATGATCAGGTAGCAGTATTTGCCAATGCAATAATCAAACCCATTTTAAACTTAGCTCTAGGTTCTGAAGGAGATGCAAATCGGAGACGTCTGGCTTTTTGGTGCAGGAGTAATGTAGTCCATAAAACAACTGCAAACAGTACAACACAACACTGAATGTAACTTGTCGAATCAGAAGAAAATGGGGTAAGTGCCAAAATCATTAAAGACTGTGGATGCCATCGACTAGAAGGATACATGTTCGCTGGTGAAATATTCTCCCTCTCCCCTTTTATCCTGGCTTTTCCCTATCCTCATACCCGCCTATCCGCCCCTGTCACCCCAGAATGTGATTTCGCTCCGTAGTCCTGTTGACATAACAGGCCGGATCCACATAAAGTGGAGATTTGGGTTCATACAACTTCCTGTGGCAACATGGACCTTGACACTGCTACATATGATGATCCATTCTTGTATGAAATGTCACAATACAGTGATATTGTAACCATATTTTTCTTAGTGTACTGAGGGATAATGCTTTATGAGGCCCCTTCTTCTGATGTCACGTGGGGGCGTGGTTAGATGACATCACTTCATGTGATGTCATGTGGGGGTGTGGTCTCATAACATCACGTAATGTGATGTCACTCTTGGGGGTGTGGCATTGTGATGTCACTTCCGCTACCCCAGCCATTTTGGTGAAATGACATCCCTGACCACCCCCAGGGTTAGGATCAGGAAGAGGCTGCCTTTCCCTGGCCTCCTGGGAGGAGTCTTTAGGTAGGGTTTTTGTGAGGACTCTGTGGGATTTATCATAGTATCCTATGGTGCATTTTGGCCATCCTCTGTTCCTAGTCCAAACAGGCACAATGGATATTCTTTTATTTTTCTGCACTTGAAAGCACATCCCATTTCTGGATTTGGGATGTGCATTGAAATGCTCAAAACACCCCATTTATTCCGGCAAATAAGCAATGGGATTGAAAAAGGGCATATGAATGTGCACATCTAGGATATGCACATTCAGGGGTGAAAGACTCTTCATTACCGCAGGAATGTTTACCAGTAGTGATTTCCGCAGGAATAAAGAACAGCGTCAAATGAGCCATACATTTTTAGCTTGATAAATGATTGTGGGAATTCAAAGATGGAAATAAGAAAAGGGGAATAACCAATACCTTGTCTATCTCTGTGTCTTGATGATAGCCTTTTAAACATGCACAGAGGTTGTATAGGCAGGGGATATCGGTCTTTTTAAATAATTGGTGAAACAGTTTCAGTGGACACTAACAATGGACAAGGGCCTTTTGTCTTTGAGGGTGAATCTGATTGGTTCCTAGGAGGGGTGCTATGGAAGGAGGTATGGGCCTCAGCTTGTAGCCAGTGGTCATGGCCAAAGGTCATGGCCAATGGCCGTCCCTCTAGCAACGACGGAAGGCCACAGAGAGCTGGCCCTGAAAATATAGCATAACAAAACCTTAGAAATTCAGTGAAAACACTTTACTCATGGTGATCTGATTTATTGCAACACAACCCTTCAAAGTCAGTGGGTGTATGAAGTGGTGACCTGCTTAATCTGCGCTCCCCTTACCCTGTTGCAAAGCCCTTCAGCACATACCTTATATCATAGTATCATAGAAGGGATTCACAATAAGATATAGAATTACGTCATGGTGGATATTAATGGGAGGGAGAGACGCAGAGTCATCATTTCCTACACCTGCTGAATTGCAAGAGTTTAGTTGTGATAAATCAGATTACCTTAACTCTCTCTTATCTAAAGTTTGTTTTCACTCAATACCCCACTGTGAGGTCATCAGCAGAAAATAGGAGGGCCTGCAGGTCAATGAAACCTTGTGCTGAACCTTTGAAACCTAGGGCCTGATTTACAAAGCCGTTTCCTCTGGGAAATCCCCACTTGACAAATTGTTGGATTCTTTTTTTTTTTTAAAGCGGTTCCAATTATTTTTCGCATCTGTATTGTGAAAAGAGATGTTGGAAAGCACTGCAGCCTATATCCTCTCAGTTCAATTGTAACTGCACATTTCACATTCACAACATCTATCTTTACATTTGTGAATGAACACAGGCATTCCGGATTGTGATACTGAAAAGGAGCCATTGTTTTCTTTTGTTATGGCTCTATGCGCAGCATGTCGATTGATGCAGTCTTGATGAGTGGCATGCATACATTGCAATGCTTTGGCAAGGTTGCCAATTTTGTTAACGATTCATCTTTCTCTTTTTACTCACTGGCACAAGCATCTTCTGAAAGGAAAATTAGCAGAACTCTCAAATACAGTGGCAGTCTATAACTAGCCTTCATGGGCACGTTTGCCCAATTGGCAAGTGATCCGCTTGTCACCTTATTGCTAAGTTACTTCATTTAAGTTCTTGCTCTCAGAAAGATTGAAAATATCCCTGGCCCTAACTGTTTCCTGTTGGATCCAAGCAAGTCAGGAAATGTGTCCTCTGTACTTTTGAAACTTTTTAATGCAGAGCTAGGAATGGGACAGCTCTCTTCATTGTAGAGAGGTGTGAATGAGAAGTCCAAAAATGCCCCCTGCGTCCGCCCGACTTATTTCTGGTCTATGCCGATTTGTACCCCTATCAGTCATTTAGTAAGCTCCTTTCTGGGAGAATTCTGTCTTGGCTAGACAGTGAAAGCGTAATCATTCCAGCTCAGGCTGGCTTTTCTCTCATAATGCGTGTATCTGCAAAAAGGTTTGCTTGTCATAGCCTTCATAGATTAAAACAAATAGCTTTTGATTTCTTAGCCATTGACAAACTATTAGCAATGCTAATTGAATTCAGCAGTATAACATAAGCATGAGTTAATATCAATATGAGTGGAATGTCTGAGCTAAGGTCTTTGTAAAGGATTTGGAACTTTCATGAAAGAGATCTAAGCAGATATTCTCAAAATTAACAAAAGAGTCTCCCCTATTTTGATTTTCAAGCTGCAATTTAATGTAATGTAAAGTGGTCTTGTATGGAGCAACTTCTGCCATTTTGGTGCATGGTCGTGAAAGAGAATTAGCAGGAGAAGGTGAGTAAGCAGGAGGATAGGGAGTGGTAGGTTTGAATCCTGAGATGTTATTAACGGTAAGTTATAAGTACACACTTGCTGTGTCATGGTAATAATTTAGGTGGCTCATGGCTGTGGCACTCGGGTAGCTTTTTAACCAAATGAAAGCACTCAAGATCTATCAGCTAACAGTGCAGGTACATCATGAGATCTGTCAGTCTACAAGGAGGGGTGCATGTGTTGAAGGATATATAAGTGCTGTGAAGTCTTGCAGTGAGAGATCTCCAAGGTTATGCTCTTGTTAGTGTGATGATACGAATGCAAAACGGCAGGTGGTCAGTCAGGCTCGCTGACAGGGTTTTGTAGGTATATCTTTGTTTTCCTCTTGCCAAAGGTTGACATATCCAAAGAAGGTGAGGTGGTGGCAGTCAACCTTAAGGTTGGATAAAGCATCTGTGAAGTTATAAGAATGAAGAGTTACACCAGAGTGTTCTATATGTTAAGAGAAATGTAAGTGTGGACGCGGGGGGCATTGTCATTCTGGAGTCATGTCCAAGAGTGACAATATTTTTTCAGCTGAATGAATGTGCATGAATTTGACATTTAGTCATTTCCTCAGAATTGATGAACTGATGTGGACTGATGTTATACTGCAGAGTGATTGATTGTTAGCTTGACTTCAGAGATGAAGAATACATCTGTGCAGATATCTGTGCCATATTTGGATCTGGAGCAGGCATTAATACCAAGCCAGTTATTTATGTGTTTGCAGCATTTTCTCTGAGCACCAAAATAATGATTCTGGGTTGTTTGGAAACTGGGAGAATGCTGTTGCATAACTTGTGTATGATTCATCTTCATAGGGACCGAGAAAGTTCCTCTTGGGCTTGACACTGTCTACCTGAATACAGTATAAGTTGATATGAGAACAGTGTTTTCAGACAAAGTAAAGCAGTAGCTAAGTTGCTGAGGGTTTATTTGGGCTATGAGGTCCAAGTATCCTGGGGTTAGGTTGTTGCACTTAAGGCTGAAGCTGGCGATTAGGGTTTGATGAGCATTTAAGGCCAGAATTTCTCCTCTCCCTTTCCCCCTTTGTATGTGTATGGGGTTGCTTGGGCATGACGAGTATGTAACTCTTCCTGATTGTTGCTCGTTTCCCCCAAGATATTTTGAGAAGTATGAGCTTTGTGTAGTCTCAAAGTACCATCATGCCTATCAGTGCAGATTGAAATAGTTTGTTGTTGTCTTTGAATGATATCTCCAGTCCTGTGCATTTCTTAGAGTTGAAGATTACATTTTTTTTTTACATTTCAGTTTTCTTTATTTGTGATAATGTACACCTATAATTCTTTTTTTCCAAAAAAGACTAGACATACATTACACATTAATGTTTTACAATTTAAGCAAAAGTATTATAATGCATTTAGAATTGCATTGCAACACTATATATAACAATACATACGTCTTGATGTTAAATTATAATTGATTGAGGTATCACAGATTTCTATAACACATTAGCCAATATACAAATCCATCATGTGAATTGATTTGTATCCTTAGATATGCCCATTATTTACCATTTTCAAAACAAATATGGCTGCAACGTGACATTATGACATCATCACCCATAACATAGCACATAAGCGTCCCTTAAAAGGATGCTATTTTTATAGAATACCACTTGTTGGTTTAACGTGGATTGAAGGCATAGTGAATTAGAGAATTGTATCCAGTCGCCCATGAGGCCACCAGCAAGGTGTATACAGTCTGGCTAAACCTACAACATTAGATATTCTTCTTTTATTTCCCCCCAAACTTTATTTCTTATTTTCAACAAGAAAGAAACATATCAAGTACAAAGCAAATGTTACTAGGCCAACAGGCTATCATCCAGTTAACAACATAAACCAGAATCAAAGAAAACAATAACCTCAAAATGCATATTAACCACAACACATTTAAAAAACGTAGCCATGAGTGGTGAAGATTACATTTTTGAGTTTTTCTGAGGTTCTGGTTCTGCAGTTTGCAAGACTACCCAGGTCAGATTGTTGGAAAATGGGACACACTAGTAGTGGTATTTGAGCCTGGCATGAGAAAACACAAGTAGAGTTTTGTGGATTAAGTATTGGCAAGTAGCCCTCTGTGTAAAAAGATATGAATGTAATTGCAAAATCAATCTATGGGTGCCAGCAGTGTAAGGTTGCATCAGAAGTCTTTGGAAGTAAAATCAATGTATGAATCGCATAGCAATGTGTTCAACATCCAGCTATTGAAGTCAAATCGCTCTACTAAACCAGTAGAATTTCATGGGTCGTTAAGCCATCTATGGAAGTGGAATGATTCTGAGTGCAAAGGCAAGACCATTCTAAGAGTGCAGTAAGTATGAGTGTTTATCGCTATAGTTGTAAAAAGAGTCAATAGTAGTGAACCAATGTATTAATACAATAGCAAGTCAGTCTGTAAGTGGAATGTGTTTTATTATTAGTATGTGTACCATGCACCACTGCCACACTGGAGGATCTGGAAGAAAGTGGAAGGGGTTGTTTAGTTAAGAGCAGATAGAGGGAGCAATGTTATAGTTCTTTGTGTTGATAGTGCATATCGGAAGCACCCCAACCTCTACATTTGCAAACGTGTTATCACTGTGACGTGCTGGTAGCATCGAGGACTTTGTGTCCAGAAATGAAACCTCACGCTTGCAGTGTGGTTGTGCATTGGTCAGGGGCTGGGTGTGTCAGTTGGTGCCATAAGTGTAGAGTTGTGTTGTTTCTAGTCAAGGTGGAGGATCTACAAATATCCATGTGTGAGTAGCTAGTTTGAGTTTTCATGTAGTGAGTAATGTGGAGAAATTGAGGGTTACTTGATGGGGTCATTGGTTGGTCCTACAGGTTTTCCATATACAATGCCAACAAAAGACACCTGGGCTGGTTGTTTGGTGATGAAAGGTGATGAGCTACTCCTTGTCTTGCGTTTTGACAGTAAGAATAGAAAGGAGTGTATTCTTAGGGTTTTAACTATTATGGAGGCATTCTGTTCATATTTGTCTCGTTCTCCATGTGCCATGGTTGGGTTTACAAACTGCTAGGTCAGAACCGGAATGGCCTTCCCTTACTGTGTTTCTGTGTGTGGGTTTGGCCGATTGAGAGGTGCTGCTTCTGTTTTTTTGTGTTTGGCTAGTTTACATTGAAAATACCGTTTTTAGGGTTTTCCTGAATTAAGTGTGTGAGTATTTCTTTTGGTAGTGTGTCCCAAAGTTTGGGCACCATATTGGAGAAGGTGGAACGAACATGAGTGTTTTTCTCTGTTTCATCACTCAGTGTTTCTATGCCCACTGTCTCTTGATCTTTAGTCTCTTGATGGTTCATAATAATAGAGTTTGGTTTGGAGGAATTTGGCTCCTTGACATTGGAGGGTTATGTGGGAGATGTGGAGGGCTTAGGGTAGATTCTTGTTTTCATGGGTAGCCAAAATATTGCTCTAAGAATAAGTGTTACTTTTTCTCTCCTGTCATGCCTAAGTAGCAACCATTGTGTTTTGGATCTTCTGTCTCTGGAGGCAAAACATTCTATATCATTACCAAAACAATGGGCAAGTGTTGTAAAGGTCTATGAGTGGAATAACAGACTATGAACGCAAAACAGTGTGTGGCTGGTAGAACAGTCAACAGAACTAAAACTAAATATTAGTGCACTAGCAAAACAATCTGTGATATGAATAGGAATCATCTATGGAACCAATCCTGTCCATGGAAGGGAAACAAGATATGAAAGAAGTAGCAACATGCAAATGTGTTTGCAATGGCTCTCAATGAGTGCTGTCGGTTTATGTGCATAGTAATAGATGGTATAATGCTGCTAACACAAATAGAACACTCCATGAGCCCCCTGCTTGGCATATTTGAGGGTTACTGTAAGCCGAATATTCTGGTGACTAACATCACTATGATACAGATGATGGTTTTAAGAAGCTGGATACCAAGGCCCACAAAACACATTGTTTATGTGAACAACATCCCCTTGGAACCGTTTTTGATTATCTGAGAATTTGTGTTTCAAATAACAGGTCACGGACAGACCACGTGGTAAAAGGTCAAAGGTAAACAACCCCTTCTAGATCTAGCATTATACCTACCAACTTGAGCTCAGAATTCTACTGTTAGAGAATAGTAACCAGTGGCTGGAGCAAGCCCCTTGAACACATGGGCAACTGGCTTCTTAGAGGGGATCTCATCACTAGGATTCGAGTAGCCTTATGCATGCTGCAGGCGACACCCCAGAGGTAGACATCAGACGTATCAATGCAATTGCAATGATCATCAGACATTTTAACTCTGAACACAAGGCATGATGGTACAAACTCGTATGAACACAGAGACACCTCTGAAGACAGACTACCCAGATAAAAGACTCCTACAAAACACTAATTACAATGACAACACAAGTTGAAGACCTCTTGTAGGCCACCATCTCAATACTACCTGTCGGCTCGACATAATTGTGCATATTAAACTGAAGAGATCTATGAAAGGCAGAAAAGCTAACCCCAAATGATGCAATCTAGAGGGTGCAAAAATGAAATTGGTGGCTCCAAACACTGAACACCAGAGACAATAATAGAATCTTGAAATAGATACAATGACCCTCATTACAAGTAGCATGGTATGTTGGGCAGTAATTCTGCTGGATGGAGTTACCGTTACCACTGTGGTGTCTGGTAGAATTACCTTGGAAGAAGCATGCACACACCATCAGCGGCAATGGTAATTCCGTATGGCAGAATTAGCACTGTACATTTATTCCGGGCAGCAATTCTGCCCACAATCCCCAGTATTATTGTGACTGCAAGAATATTTAGTGCTAATTCTGTCAGCAGAATTCCTGCCGGAGGAAATAGCGTCATCACTGTCATGGGAAGCTTCCGGCGAAAATTCCAATCCACTCAAAATCCCCATTAAAGGATTGCCATCCAAGCACAAAACACACATGTCCTCAGGCAAAGGCAAGGTGCCATAATTGTGCAAAAAGAAAACAAAAATTCTCTGATTAGGAGCTCACTGCGCTGGCAGAGGATGTGATGGACCATGCAGAGAAGCTGTATGGGCCACATAACCGTAAGACGTTCTCCCAGCGCAAGAATGCAATTTGGACAGAAATAAGGGACAGGGTGGCTGCCGTCTGTAATGTCCCATGGGACTGTAATTACATGCAGAAGCGCTGGAAAGACCTAAACGCCAGGGTGTGGATACTCATCTCCAACCACCATAGGGACACAGCGGCCACAGGTGGAGGAACTGTGGCTCCACTGCAGCTCACACTGTGGGAGGACAGAGAGGACTGTATCCTCCCCATGTCGGAACTGGAGGATGTGGGCATGGCAGAGGAGGGAGCCAGCAGCCAGGAAGTCCCTGATGAGTACATGAGTGAAATACATGAGTGAATCATGGTCCCATGCACAACAACTACAAAGGAATGGCAACAGACACACTTGCAGTCACCGAGCATAAATTCACCCAGTCAATGCAACTAGCCAGTGCAGAAACACATGAAAAACGTCGGGACAGTACATCAATAGGCATGGTAGTGTGAACCCCCCAAAAGGCACACCATTCACATGGGGGTATCCCTCATGTAGGACATACCCAACAACCATGGTACAGCAAGTATCATGGATAGTCACCCATTCACAAGGTATATCCCCACCAACTTGTGCCAGCACGTTTAGCACCCATGTAAGAACACACCCGCAGAAGAGCTGCCACACACTGAACATACGGCACACATGCAACAGCTGCATATGTCTGGGTCAAACACCCAAGAAACGCAACAGAGCAGTAGCAGTAAGGCCTCTGTGAAGAGTGCTTCCAATCAAAAGTCACACCAACACACACATGGCTAGCAGGGCATCCCTTGTGTGACAGGAGAAGAGAATAAACAACGGTCCAGTTCTACATTGGCAGACATTACCTTGCACAGCCTTCAAGTACATGACACCACAGTCCAGGCAAGGCACAAATACCCAACACTTGAAATTCACACTTAATCATAAGGCCACTAATTCATCATATTGCCTGTCAAATGAAGAAGGCCCCCACTGGGTGGTATATCACTGTGACCCCATTGTACATTGCATACACTGCATGAGCGCACACCCTACAACCTTCCAACAAGGGTAATGATGCACTGTTTTCTGTCTTCCAACAGGCACACAAGACACCCAGGTCCCCATGGAGGGCCAGAACGTGTCCAGCACACCCGGACGTCCAAGCGAAAGGAAGGGAGAAATCCATACTACACCCAGAGAGGACATTCCCCAGAAGCAGACCTCCAGGATGCCCTAGTCCAAGGGCTCTGCTGCTGGCAACTCTGGGGGCACAGGCACACCTGCCACAGTTGTGGCCCCCACATCACAAACAACAGAGACTGCAGGACCTCCCACCACTATGTCACCTCCCACGACTGTTGGGGGAATCACTTGTGCAAAACAACCGCCTAATTATGGCCTAGATACAGGCAGTGGAATTAGACATCGACACCACACCTGCTGTTGCAGCAGAACCTGACTCTGGCACCCCTGGCTCCACCTCTCCAGGTGCCCCTTTGAGGGAGATGTCCCAGGAATCATACCCCCTGTCTGGATACTCGCCCATGCAGTGTTCTCCCTCCCCCTTGTCGCCTCGCCGTGCCTTCCATTGGCACCATATTGAGAACACTGAATCACTGCCAGATGACGACAACGTGCATTGTGAGCAGGTGTCTGGCAGCCAGGGAATGCATCTCCATCCTTCTCCAAAGCCAGTGAGACAACACACCATGGATGACATCTGGGAGAGGCTCACACAGATGGAACAGCGGCAGAACAGGATGCAGCGCATGGCTCCGGAGCAACATTCTGACACGCAGGCAACACTAGATGTGGTGCTCGGTGCCTCGATGCGGGTGTGTAGTGCCCTGGACCAACTGCATCATTGTGCTAGTACCACCCTTGTGAGGCAGAAACCTGTGCAGTTCCCTTGGGGACCACTGCAAAAAGTTTAAGTCTACAGGAGTAAGCAGTAAACCCATTGGTAGCAGTCTGCACCACCCAGATTTACCTGGTAGCTGTGGCTGAGCAGTCAGACTTCCCTCAAGAAGAGTTAGGCAGTATATAGAGTATAGACAATAGGGCCAAAAATACAGTAGGACAAGCAAACACTGACCAGAGCTTTGGTATTAAAAGTATATAATTATTTATTTAAAAACACACTTATGAAAATACACTGGCACTAATACATCAAGCAAGTTCAAACACAGTCACTATAAGTATATACACCTCCCTAGTTAATTATTCGACAAGTCTAGGTTAAGACACCACTCATTAGCAAAACAGAGGTGAACGCGTTATCTTAGATGGCTCTCCTATAATTCGTTAAAAAAGGGAGAGAAAAGGCAGAGTATGGAAATAACACAGTACCAAAACTTTTTAAGAAACCACAGCAAGTCAAGAAAGGCAGGGTCTACTCTAGAGCCAAAGTTCATAGGCCAGGCCCACTCTTGGAGAGAGCAAGGCGGAATGTGCCCAAGATCACACAGTGGAAATGCACTCAAAGTCTTTGCAGAAAATGTCAAAAGAGGTTGGATCAGTTCAGAAAGACAAAGTTAGCAGGTCTGAGGTCAAGCCAGTTGGAAAGTCAAGGATTTACCGGACACCTTGGACAATCCATTGCAAGGGAGACCAGGCAGGACACAGTACCTGAAATGGTGAGGAAGCTCCAGCGGTGGCAGTTGTTCCTGGCAGCGGGTGCAAGTCATGGCTTCGACCAGAGGAAGATATGATCTCGACGAGGAAGAAAGATGGAGGTTGTTGCACTGCCAGGGAAGAAACCAGCCGCGGAGTTCCTGATTAACAGGTACAACCCTTTTATTCGCGGTCAATGGTGAAGCGTGGCTGTCCCGCCGCCGGGGTGCTTGGCATGGGCGATTCGACCATGAAATGTCCTGGAAGGTGAAAAAGGTGAACTGGTTGGTCCCACCAGCTCAAAGGGAAGAAGACTCTCCTGGAAAAAGATCTCCTCTGTCGTGGGGGAAGTGGTGAGTTCGTACAGCAGGGCTCCACCGGTGGTTTCATCATTGTAGATGGCTCAGCTTCTCCCCTCTTCGGATTCTTTAGGTCCTGTGGCGACTTCTGAAGTACCAGTCCCCAAAGCGCTGCTTTTATGCAGAAAAAACCCCATTCAACAGCCTAGCTGTCACTCAAACATACTAAGTGGTGAGCCAGGCGGCTCACCACTGGGCCAATCACACAAGTGTGCGACTTGAGTTGCCGAGGCAACTCAGTCTAGGGTGCCTAATCCCCCTCCCACACATCCTGTAGACCCCAGACAGAGTGGCACCATTTGGAGGGCTTCTGTGCAGAAGCCCGCCAAAAAGTGGAACAAAGGGCTCGACTTGGGTTAGAGTTTCAGAGGCAAACACAAACACCATTTTAAAACCAAGTCCTGGCAAAAAGACCAAACCGGGGAATTAATATTAAATAAATAACCCGGCGGTATCTTTAACATTGCACCAAAAAGTGGTGCGTTTAAAATCAATGGGAAAATCCCATAGAAATATTCCGGTGGAATATTTTGCGTGGTATCCACTGCCACCAGCCAGAAACTCGACAATGGGGGACTGGACAGTGCCCCCTTGGAAAACAGACCCAGCGGCAATCGAATTACCCCTACCAGTACTTCCACAATATGATGGTTTGTACTGGTTCTGTTCACAATTTGAGACTAGTAAAGCCAATGGTGACTTTACATGCCCTGGGAGACAGTAGTCAGTCCCAGGGTATGGAGTCTATGTTTGGGGGTCACTATGACACCCCTTTGTTACTGCACTGAGAGTGCTGTGTAACACATATACCAAAACACATGTAGCCCTATGGAGTAAAAGACCCCATAGCCCATAAAACACATTCACAGTCAAAGGACATTTTCAAATCATGCCTAAGAGTGGGAGAACAAGAGTCTCACTCTTAGGAGAAAAAAATAAACCCCAAAAATCCAGCAAAGCTGCTGAGGGACTCACTAGGTTTGGGAAATTAGCCGTAACAGAGAATTCTCCCTAACAACCCTCATGAGCCGAAGGGTGCAGGAGTTGTGTGAGCAAATGTCAATCCCCAATGAGAACATCTCCAGGGCCATTACCCTTACCCTTCAGTATGTCCGGGGGAGTGAACCCGCAGTTCCATTTCATCCAGCCCTACTGAGGGATCTGTGGCGAGCACGCCACCAAGGCACATGCAGCACTGCACCCATCATGCTGCTACTACCACGAAAGTGTGCCAAGAGTAGGAGGTAATGAATACATGTATAACACAGACTGCGAGGGTAATGTGTTGGGGGTGAAAGTGTGAATAGGGTATTGTGTTGGGGATGAGGGTGTGGGGAGGGTATTTTGTTGGGGATGAGGGTGTGGGAATCCTCTTTCTAATTTGTCTTTTTGTTTTGCCGATGTAAACTAAGTCACAGGGGCATTCGATTGCATTGACCACCCACTGGGTGAGGCAATTGGTGAAAGTAGCTAGATGGATAACTCTATTCCTTAACAGGATACTTTTCATGTCTTTGGTTTGTCCACAGACAGAACATTTTCCACAACGGTGATGGCCCGTGACTGGTGGAAGACCCCACAGTGATGGTTGTGACTGATTTTTTGTGTAGCATCAGGGTACGTGTGTACCGAGGTGTCTCTCAAGTTTTTCTGCCTTCTGAAGGCAAAACGTGGTGCAGAAGGGTTGAAGTCATCTGTTTTAATCATCTGCCAATTTTTTAAGATGGTCTTTCTGAGTAGAGTGCTTATAGGACTGTAAGTGGTGACACATGTTATTTTATCCTGAGTGTGTTTTATGAGTGGCTGTAAAGCTGTATCTCTTTTAATGTGTTGAGCTCTCTTATAGGCTCAATGTACTGTAACCTGTGGATATCCTTTAATCTTGATTTTAAGATCTTTCCATGTTCTTTATAGGTTTTAATTTGCGTGCAGTTCCTGGGAATGCGCAGGAATTTTCCGTAGAGGAGTCCCTCTTTTAGGCTCTGTGGGTGAAAACTATTATAGTCTAACAGCATGTTTTTGTCTGTGGGCTTCCTGTAGAGTACTGTTTCTAGACTGCCCTGATGGGTGTTTAGAATTTCCAAATCCAAAAAAGGTATTCTCCTTTTGTTGTCTTCCAATGTGAATTTGATGGATGGATTGCGTTTGTTTAGCGACATGTGGAATGCAGTTAGTTCCTGTGTTGTTCCTCTCCAAACCATACAAATGTCATAAATGTAGCAGAGCCATGCTATTATCTGAGGGCCAAAACGGTTTCTGGGATGATAGATAAAATTCATTTCAAGGTGGTCCATGTGTAGATTGGCCAGATCCGGGGCAAAAGTCGCCGCCATGTTCGTGCCTTGTAGTTGGTTATAAAATGTTCCATGATATAGGAAGAGATTTTCGGTTAGTGCCAATCTTATATATTCTAAAATGAATGAAGTGAGTACTTTCATCAGTGTGTTAGTTCGATTGTTTAAATATGTGGACATCACCCCTATACAGTCTTGCTGGAGGATACTTGTGTACAGAGAGACTACAACTAAAGTGACCGAGATGTCATTGGTGCCTATCTGTAAGGTTTTGATGATATTGATTATGCTTGTTGTATCCTTGACATATGATCTCATCTTTGACAATCTTAAAAATATTGCTTTTAAGATTGAAGTAAACAAATAAAAGTATATGTGTTGAAAATATGTTGTATGTGGTAAGAGAGGTAGATTCTACCAAACAAGAAAGTAGATGAATGATTTACCTGCCAAATGCCCATGAAGGGACCGTAGAGAGGGGTAGTGAATCTTTATCTTCCTATGTATCTTGAAACACTCTCCCTATAAATACAGATTTGACCCCCCGTTACCAAAACATTAGGGGGTACCCAATCTCTTTACTCTACCTTAGGACAAACTGTTGGCTGTTGAGTTAATCTCATAGGAGTCGAAATAATTAAAGTCTCCAACATGGAAATGGTGAATTTAGTTTCATTCACAGATGAACATTACCTCAAATTAATGAGTTTACCGTCTTTGTTAGGAGACAATATTAACATGACACTGACTAATGTTCAGTCAAATGATGTAGAATTAATTACACAAAAAAAGAAAAAATTGATAAGGACCGAATCACACAGCCAATTTATGTTAGTATATCTAAATGCTGGAACAATACCAGACGGAGCCTAAAAGAGGGACTCCCCTACGGACAATTCCTGCACATTCACAGGAACTGCACGCAAATGAAATCCTATTTAGAACCTGGAAAGATCTTAAAATCAAGATTAAAGGATAGAGGATATCCACAGATTACAGTACATTAAGCCTGTAAGTGTCATGATTCCTACCGCCGGGCATCCGGACCAGGTCCATCTGTCCCGGGAGCAGGCATCCAGATAATTGGGAAAAACCCAGCAGCCCCGGCTTGGGGCTATCTGGGTACGGTCCTGGCGCCATCGGCGGCAGGCTCATAGAAGGGGTCAGTACTGGCGCCATAGGCACCAGGCTCATTTGCTTTCACTTACCTCATGCAGACCATGCTGCTCAGCATTCAAGCCAATGTAAAGTCTGAAGGGGGACTACTTTATTCAGGGACTATTTTCTTACTCAGGTGTGATCTTGGGAACTTCTTACCTGGGACTACTTTGAAGGCTATTTAAACCACGCTCGAAGAGCAGCTCACGCTTTGCGCTATTCTACATCCTGCAGCGTAACGCTCACCATGCCTGCAAGCCAGCATCCAGTCTTCTGCCACGCCCGCCTCAAGTCTGGAGCTCCTAGAAAAAAGAGAGAAAGAAGGAAAAAGGTTAGAACAAGAACAATACTTATTTCCTCACCTGATTCTGGATCCATCGGGTCTTCGAATAGGAAGAAAGACGTTATTTGATTAGCGTCACATCGCCTGCTGCAGCGCCGTGCTATACTCACCAGTCTTCGCAGCACCTCCACGATCCACCTCTGTCTTCATCATTTCTTTGCCAAACTCCGGCACCTAATGGGAATAAAGAACAGCAAGGTGAGCCGAGAGAATAATAAGGCAATATGAGTCACCACAGTAGACTTACCTGATTTTACCGCCGGAGGCATTCTTCATCTCCACGGGCCGGCGCAGCCTCCATTCATCTTCGCAGAACTCCGGCACCTAAGGGGAACACAAGGACAGCCAGGTGAGCCGAAAGAACAAACCAAGGGAATCTCTTTCACCTTAATAGACTTACCTGATTTTACCGCCGGAGGTATTTTTCCTCAAAACGCCATAATTTCCCACTCTGCACCTGTAATAAGGGAGAAAGCAACACATTACATACAGGTGTCATTTACCGGACAGTGTTGGATAATACAGACTCTTACCTGAACTTTATCAGCCGCACGAGGTAATCTTCTCTAGGGTCAACCTGCAAGCTGCAAGGAATCGGACAAAAGTGAAAGTCAGACATTTTGAACTCTTACGAACTATATACTTACGGCTCCTCGCCAGGAACCTCAGAGTCAATATTGTTCTGGAACTCTCCAATTCCTTCAGACCAGTGAAGTAACTGGTTATCCACGCGCCCCTGCATTCTACGCAGGATGGAGAGCTCATCTTTTAAAAACCTACGGTGAGAATATAAAAGGAAACATCGGAGGTGATTAGAGGGGAGAACAGTGGGGGGGTTATCAATCAAATCCACGGGTGGCTAATTCCCTTTCTCCACTTTCAGGAGAATACTTCTTCGGGTCAAGCAGACAAGTTTAGGTGGGCCAGTCCAGTCTTGGCACTATGCGTCACGTGGGTGGAAACCGCAGCTGTCCAGTTCCGATCGACGCCCCTGTGGGAGCCAGGTGAGCGTAACAGTAAGAGAGCTCAACACATTAACAGAGATACAGCTTTACAGCTGCTCATAAAACACACTCAGGAAAAATAACATGTGTCACCAATTACAGTCCTATAAGCACTCTACTCAGAAAGACCATCTTAAAAAATTGGCAGATGATTAAAACAGATGACTTCAACCCTTCTGCACACGTTTTGTCTTCAGAAGGCAGAAGACACCTTGGTACACATGTACCCTGATGCTACACAAAAAAATCAGTCACAACCATCACTGTGGGGTCTTCCACCAGTCACGGGCCATCACCGCTGCAGAAAATGTTCTGTCTGTGGACAAACCAAAGACATGAAAAGTATCCTGTTAAGGAATAGAGTTATCCATCTAACTATTTTCACCAATTGCCTCACCCAATGGGTGGTCTATGCAATCAAATGCCCCTGTGACTTAGTTAAAATACACAATAAACTATTGGTCGCCCATTACACATCAAAACAGCACAAGTGTACTGATATGCTATGGTTTGTTCTGCAAGTCATTAAACAATCTCCTAGAGGAGGCAATATAGACTTAACTTTACAAAAATGTGAGCAACGATGGATATATGATCTAGACACAGTAAGTTTGGACTTAACGTGTCAGTCGAGTGGAATGTGTTTATCTAATCAAACACCTCCTTCTATGTATAAATTGTCACTAGAATTTCCTTCTCAATATGGTATGATCTATGAGTGCCGTACCAAGCATATACCTACTAATGTGGTAGAAATTATGTGAACAAGAATTCACTAATTTCTCTAGCAGGAGAGTCATTGCCATGTGACAACTTGAATTAAATAAAGCTTTTCTGGACTATATTTGCAGGTGGTCACTGTTTACTTACGCTGGCACTAAGAGAAGACCAACACATGTAGATGGTTGAAAACAACCCCGAATATACTAAGGAAAAAAAAAACATAAAAGTTAATTTCATCAACTTAAATATTAACTAATTTGTATGACAAACACATGATCACGTGACATAAGTTGCGAGAAAGTCACGTGATCGGCGCTTCCAATATGAAACCAAGGAAAATAAAAACAACAAAATATCCCTGATTTCGAAAATCAGCAAAAACCTGGTGGAACTAATTAGATTAGTAAAATATGAATATTGACATTTGTTGCCCGTACGCACATATGATCACTTGACAAAAGACCCTTTCCTTCAGCGTTAGAGGACGAGCCACACAGCTGATGCAGACACACTGCAGCACTTGTGTGAGCACGGTAAGCAAACAAACCTAATAATACCCACTAGTAGTCCAGGAATATCGAACGCCGGCAGAATTAACAAGTTTAGAAGTAAGCGTAAGCAAGAGCGGGGGTAGCATTTAAAGATAGAGCTGCTGCCATATAAATAAGGTTACAATGGAAATTAGTGGAAACATTCAGATGCACAAACGTAGCTTGAAGCAAAATGAGAGAAAGGCATTTATTCAAATTATCTCTTTTACAACAGAAATATCTGGGAACAAAAGGGAGAGCCCTAAGTGGAAACAATCATCCACCCACTTTCAAGGTGGTTTCCAAATTTCAGCCATCGACAGGACTTACAATAAGTAAGTGCAATACAATTAAATAGAATGCCGTGGACCTAAACTAAATAAATATACACAACCCCGATTGAAGACAGGACATTTGTTGTAATTTCAGGTAGCCAGTCCCTGAAGCTAAGACTTAATACACGAAAAGCCTTTTTCTCAGACGTTCCAAATTTGAACTCATGGACATAAGGTCAGTAATCGTGTTGAGTTCTCTAAACAATATAAGAGACACCACCTCTAATACACCGCTATTCACACACTAGATTGTTTTAACTAAAGTAGGTTTTATTTGTTATTTGTTTTTTAGATCACAAGATCTATCGCATGGGGTTTCGGATTGATTCGTTGTAACAACTGATCTTGTCCTGAAGACGGCCCTCACTTTGAACTGTTTGACAGCACTCGAGATGGTTCAGTCCACACAATAGAGGCTGAAACATATGTCGACCTGTCAGGAAACAGCAATGTGTTTCCTATTCTCTAAGGCAACACAAAACAATGTTTTGCCAAGCATGTAATGCCAAAGATTGTAGACACCCCCAACAAGTTTTATGGAAAAAGGAAAAAGTATTCAAAAAAACAACTGTATGTTTTTCAAGTGACCAATATTAATACAGTTGGGCTATATATTTGAATGAATTGTTAAGATATATGGCCGATTTCTTCTATGTTTGAATCAAGTTGAAATTGAAAAATGATTTAATTGTAAACTGATTGAATTTCCAATGTTGTTTTTAAGATTGAAGTAAACAAATAAAAGTATATGTGTTGAAAATAAGGTGTATGTGGTAAGAGAGGTAGATTCTACCAAACAAGAAAGTAGATGCATGATTTACCTGCCAAATGCCCATGAAGGGACCATAGAGAGGGGTAGTGAATCTTTATCTTCCTATGTATCTTGAAACACTCTCCCTATAAATACTGATTTGACCCCCGTTACCAAATAATTAGTGAGTACCCAATCTCTTTACTCTATGTTACACAATATATACTGTTCACAGACAGAACTCGTCACTTTCCTGGCCTTTGATTGGTAAGGCGAAATGCATGTTGGCTGTATTGGGCCTGCACGTTGCTTTCATGCATGTGCCCTGATGGGTGAATTAGTTGTTATTGTTCAGGTTTGTGGTGTGTGCGTTCCTTCCATTATGGCTTCACATACATGATTGACCGAGGACAAGATATACATTTCTGCCAGTATCGCATTGTCTTAGTGCAGTGTTGAAATGTGACATTCAATGTGTAGGGATGTGTGCAATTGCATTGTGTTTATTGCAGTCCCTTGTGTGTGTTGCTTGCCGTTTGGGGCAATATGCATCACCCACATACTATTGCATTGTCCTGCATGTCCTTGTCTGGTGGGTTGGCAGCTGTCATGTGTGGGGTGAGGGGGCAGGTCCTGTATGTACAGGGACCTGACAGGGCGTACATGGTTGAGTTGTTGTAATGATTTCCCGCCAACCCCTGCCCACCCGTCACATTGCATTTCAATGGCGCTGCAAGATCAGTTTATGAGATGGCAGCATCCATGTCCTTTGTCCTGTGTACCTCTCCACCCATGTCAATTAAGGTCCAGGGCGACGACCTGACCCAGGGTAGCAGTGCTCACCTTGCATGGCGTCTCCTCCTGCTCCTCTCGGAGCCCTGTGCTCCTGTTCCAGCCTGTGCAGCTCAATGCAGAGCAAGAGCAGCTACATGTCCCAGTCACAACAGCTAATGGCAGCATGGTGTTGAAAAACATGTTTTGGGGAAGCTGTGATCTATTATGGAGTAGATTGGGTGAACCTGTGACTTGTATGCATTTGGTGGAATTTCCACCCATTTTCAGCAGTATTCTAACTTGGAATATGTCAGAAATGGCGTTTTGCCTTTTAGCAGTAATTCTGCTGTTGTAATTAGCACCAAGGCTAATTCCACCATATGTTGGCAGTAATTCCCTCAGCGCTACTTCTGCCGGAAGAGTTACTGCTGACTCATGATTCTGTTGTATGATAAAAGTGGAAGTAAGTCAATTACCGGCAGTTTTACCTTATACCTCCAGACTCATAATGAGCCCCAATATCCTGTAAAATCAGCAAACACAGACATTTCCTAGCAATCAATGCATCAACGAGGGCATCTATGCACCTATGGAAACTCGCAATTTTCATAAAATGGCAAACTCCTAAACTGCAAAAGAAAACTGAAGAACTATGAAAGAGGTTTTGGAG
The DNA here is from genome assembly GCF_040938575.1 of Ambystoma mexicanum. NCBI lineage: Eukaryota > Metazoa > Chordata > Amphibia > Caudata > Ambystomatidae > Ambystoma > Ambystoma mexicanum. The sequence continues at coordinate 668,028,387 of NC_090926.1, read as the reverse complement.
CACCTCTTCACCTATTTTAATTGAACATTGTGAAAATCAAAGTGATGGCTAATAACACTAGACCAGTGTCCTTCCCTCTCCAAGCACTTGAATCCCTCGACTCCCTCAAACACAAAGCAGTGAAAGAGCAGATTAAAAATGCAAATATGTTCGATTAAGAATGCAAATAGCATAGCTATGAGCGGATGCATATGGCTGCTGTACTTCCAGTGCAATAAAAAACAGTAATTTCCAGTATTATAATGTACAAAGGCTAATGTAAGAACATAAAACTATCGTCTAAAATGCATTAGATTTTATTCAGAAATACAGAAAATCAGATGCAAATATCAGATATATTTTAACTTCAACATATGTGTTTTAAGATTTCTAAACTGAAAGTAAAGCAGGAAGAGGAGGAACGGGAACAGGAAGAGAACTACAAGCTCATGGAGCAGATGCAGAAAAGGATTGTGCAGAGAACTAGGAGTGGCAAAGCTTTGCAGTATTATTAGAAAAGCGTGTTCACCTAAGAGTGCCGGACATCCGTTACTTAGCTACCAAATTAGCAGGTTGCCCCAAGACCACAGCCTTGCAGCAGATCTCGAGGAAAGTGTCCATGTGAAGAGAAATAAAAAGAGCAGGAATGTGATCAAAGTTCCATGTGATCGATGAGGCTAAAAGTGAGAGACCGGACGACCTATTAAACTGCCCCCAACAAAGAGAGTTGGAATAAGCAAGGACCTGCAATGTGTACAATATGACACTTAAATCAAGATATGAATAAGGAGGAAAATGCAGAGACTCGGCAGAGGGCACCAGGGAAGGAGTGATACTAAAGGTGGAGAGATATATTAACGCGTTCTGTATAAAAGAAAGAGGTGAAGTAGCAGAAATCAAGTGGAACTCACTCATAATGGGGTTAAGATTCAATCGTTGATGACCCCCCACTCAGGCAAATGACATCAGCAAAGCATGACACTTTAAGATAATGTTTGTTGCTATTGGCAAGCTGGTGTATGACAAGACCCGAGACAGCAAACAGATCTGTCAGCAGGTTCATTCATAAATTAAAAAGTAACAGCAACAGTATGGAACCGTCAGGAACCTGACGCCACACATGAAAGGGGACTGACCAGAGGTACCTACTTGCACCAAATATGCTCATTCCTTTGAATAACAAGGATAACTAAGTTAAGAAAGATCCTGCCGGCCTAATGCTGGCCGACAAGATGTTTATCCTTTCCTAATGTATCACTGTATCGAAAGCCTTTGGAAGATCAAGGAGTACAAACACACATGCTTCTCTAATACCCAGGATGCAGAAGGCATCCTTGACCACCTGTAAGGTAGCAGTGTCAGTGCTACACCAAGGACAGAAACCAGACTGATAGTGGCTGAGAAGAGGTTAACTAGAAGAGTGCCAAGATAGCTAACCTGTGGTACAACGCTCAAGGGACTTGCCAAATAGGGGCAGAAAGAGATTGGACTGAAATTTGAAAGATTGGTCAAAACCAAAGAACATTTTTTAATTTCTTTTATCAGTGAACCTGTCTAGGTTTTAGAGCATCTGGAAATATATCTGTCTTGAAAGACTGGTGGGAGCAAGAAAGTAGAAAGTACCCCTGGTAAGTGCTACTGGAATGGAGCCATATATGAACAATGCTGGAGTCATGAGGTCCAGAGAATTTCAGTCAGCAATAAGAACTGATCCTGAATGCTGACATCCCAGAGGGAAAACGTCAGTGACTAGAGTAGATGACTTGGGGTTATGGATATAATCCCACGTTGTATTGGTTGGCATTTCTCAGAATAATTCCCTTTATTTGATTGATTCATTTGAGCTAATAAGTTGTTTATGTACTACTTCAGTACAACAGTCCATCACGACTCTACATGGTTTCCTTTTCCGATTCAGTGCAGTGGCCACTTGATGTAGTAAAAAAAGAGATTTCACTTTTAGAATCTGCTTCCATTGAGCTCAAACATTATACAGTTTGCTAACAATCTGATCATGCCGTGATTTTCAGCACATTTCATGATTCCAACACGGCATACAAACCATGCTTGTCCTCCTGCCTCAAGGGTATCCTCCTCTCTTTGACCCCTGAAGTTCCAGACTTCCTAAACACTTCACATACTAAGGAAAGGTCCCTAATACCATGAGCAATACAGCAATTATTAGTTTAGTTTAGTTTATTATTTGATAATGCGCTCCAAACCCTGGGGTAGCCGGGCGCAGCGGTAACAAGAATACTTAAGCTTGGTTACATACAGTGGATGCATTACATGTTATTACAGTATGCACTCCAAACCCTGGGGTAGCCGGGCGCAGCGGTAACAAGAATACTTAAGCTTGGTTACATACAGTGGATGCATTACATGTTATTACAGTATGCACTCCAAACCCTGGGGTAGCCGGGCGCAGCGGTAACAAGAATACTTAAGCTTGGTTACATACAGTGGATGCATTACATGTTATTACAGTATGGACTCCAAACCCTGGGGTAGCCGGGCGCAGCGGTAACAAGAATACTTAAGCTTGGTTACATACAGTGGATGCATTACATGTTATTACAGTATGCACTCCAAACCCTGGGGTAGCCGGGCGCAGCGGTAACAAGAATACTTAAGCTTGGTTACATACAGTGGATGCATTACATGTTATTACAGTATGCACTCCAAACCCTGGGGTAGCCGGGCGCAGCGGTAACAAGAATACTTAAGCTTGGTTACATACAGTGGATGCATTACATGTTATTACAGTATGGACTCCAAACCCTGGGGTAGCCGGGCGCAGCGGTAACAAGAATACTTAAGCTTGGTTACATACAGTGGATGCATTACATGTTATTACAGTATGGACTCCAAACCCTGGGGTAGCCGGGCGCAGCGGTAACACGAATACTTAAGCTTGGTTACATACAGTGGATGCATTACATGTTATTACAGTATGCACTCCAAACCCTGGGGTAGCCGGGCGCAGCGGTAACACGAATACTTAAGCTTGGTTACATACAGTGGATGCATTACATGTTATTACAGTATTTACAGTACAAATATATGAGATGTAGGTACATCACATCACAAAGGAGGAGGAGAGGTAGTCTACAGTACAGGTTTCAGGAAAATCAGGATATTTACATGCAGAAATCTAAGATCTAATGCAGGGGAACAGTTTGATTGCACTCCTAAAGACATATTCAGCACTGAAATACCATAGATCTGCTGGCCAATCTCTAAACTCATCTTTTGTACCAAAACATTGAGGAAGATGGAGTCCTCCAAACTGCAGGTCACATGGAACAATACAGCCTAATTCAGGGCCAGATTAACAGACTGGGCTCAGGCGCATCGGCGATACCATCATTGCAATAACTAACATTCAGAACGACTATGCCGCCATATGAATGTGAACCAAGGCGATTATAAATTACTTTTTCATCTGGGTGGGACAGAAAGAAGGGATGCTGGGATTTGTAAGCAGGCTAAATCAGTGCCACCCTGACCTGGCTTTCACAAGCAATTTTAGTAGGCACACAAATTCCATTAATGGATTTGACTATACGTCACGGGGAAGGGGTGCTCTACATAAATCTGTTCCAAAAATCTGCAGACAGAAACATGCTGCTACTTTAAGACTGCCAGCACCCCAGGACACTATGTGACAGCCTTGCCTATGGCCAATTCCTCAGACTAAGAAGGAATTGTACACATGTGTGTGATTTCAAGGGCCAGGCTCAAAACCAAGCAGAGTGATTGGGACAGTTTGGGTATCCCCACAAGATAGTGAGACATGCCGCAAAAAGGGCTCGGTTTACCAACCACGATGCACTCTTGGCCTCTAAAGAGTTATCTGTGTGACTACTATTTCACCCCAAACTAATCAAATATGTGAACTGATTAAGAAATATTGGCGCCTGCTTATATCGACAGGATGTACCACATGAATGCCACTATTTGCATTCAAGACCAGACCTAACATTAGGGACACATTATTTCACTAAAGATTCTAAACCATAGAAGGTGCAATACATGCTACCCTAACCCAGACAGACAAGTGTCCCACGTCGGAGTATCAGGGCACCACCCATGTGAAAACTGCTCTTTTTGTATACCAACATGTAAACTGGACTCTATGGCGGTTCGCCAATTGTAATTCCAAGAATATGATTTATGCAATCTGATGTCCCTGTTATTTACTATATGTTGGCATGACCATGAGAAAGATTGCCACCCGGATTGGGTAACGTTGCACTAAGAGCAGAAATAACACAGCCAATACGCCTATGGTACAACACTTCCAGGAACATAATCATGGTCCGGACGATAACACATGAATAGTGATAGATCAATTAAAACCTGATGTGTTTGTTTTTCCAAACCCTGCTAAACTTCTAAAATTGGAGCAGACTTTGATCCATCATTTAAAGACCCACGTGAATGGCCGGAACAATCGGATCCAATGGTCAGCCCTTATTACTTGAACAGGACAGAGACACATCTCCGTCCAGATCCTGAAGACCCTCCGCGATCCACAGGATACCCAGTATTATGGGCTCAAGAACCTACCTAATCCCATTAACAACATTTCACACTTGTCAAGATCTCACACTTGTCACACAGCCACCATGGGGCTTGTCCAGCCTATGCAGTGACTAGATATTCACAATTCACACTCCACCTCGAGAAGGCCACCAGGGAAGCACACCTTGCAGTCTTGAGCCAGTGTAGGAGACGTTTGCATGATATGATGGTCTATGCAGGCACAACCCTAGCCCAGCACAATCTGCTAGTTGCCAGGACAACCTGGCGATGCATTTGTGCAAACAGCACACTGTGCGAAAAGGGATTTACAGAGTTTGCAAGTATCATGGGTCAACAACCGTCCCAACACTATCATTGGATTCCCGATCGGTTCCCCGACGGGTGTAGTAACGGCTGCATGCCCCACTGCGTGTTCACCTGGTTACCGTGCAGGAGATCACCACGCAGAAGGATCCAGTGTCTCCAGCTTACCCAATTCACACTTCCTTGTTTTGAGATAAGCGTTCTTAGCTATTGTGTTACCAATGTATGAGTGCCATGGACACTGGCATTGGCGTGAGGTGAAATGTCGGATACATTCATTGCTTGTCTAACTTTCCCTCTTAGGTGTGCAACGTGTTTGGGACATGCAGGCAGCCCCTACCAACGCGTACAGTGTGCTATCCTCTATTTTGCAGGCTTTCCTTTCAGCCCACAGCAGGTATTTGTATAAACGGACAAGGGGAGCTTATCAGATAGTTCAGCCTCCAATTGAATCTTTTGTTTTGTAATTGTTAGTTTACAACTTCTGTGAGTCTGTGTTAGCATGTGTTAGTATGAATGAGAGTGTGCTTGTATGATTGATGGTGGTTTCAGTATCTTGCACGTTCTTTCCAGGCAGTGCCATGTCCCCCATGTATGTGTGTTTATTTGTTTATTTGGCATCTATTTGATGTTCTGACTTTATAATAACTTCTTGATTAAAATTGTGTTTTTCAAAACAGTGCAGTGGTCGCCGTTTCTATAAAATGAAAATGAATATGTATTAATTTAATCTTGCAAATACCAGTGAGTAGACCTCCATTTTGGATCTTGTTGCGTGTAACAATAAAGCATAATTCACAGCTAGATTCACAGCCTCGGTTTAGGTGCTTCGGCGATACAATCATTGCAATAACTAACCATCAGAATGGCCACACCTCCATATGACTGTAAACAAAGGCGATTATACTCGTCAACCCACCAGAGCTTACAAAGCCTTAGGCCATAATATCCTGCTCAAAAAAGTAAATTAATGGACACAATTCTTAAGAACTGTGCAACACCTTTGCACTACACAGACCAGTGTGGGACGACTCCAAGGCATGCCTGGCAGAATTGGTGCAGAATTCTACAGTGGTGGCTAGCCCATGGGGGCATGAGGTGCGGAGCCCACCAGCATTGACACCCCCACCATGTCCATGAGTAACAGCAAAATCTTGTTACTCGTGGACATGGTGGGGCTGCACTGAATTGCAATGGGGAGCGCTGTTATCAGCTATCATTGCTGTACACGCGCAGTGCAGGCCTTCTCCGACCAGCAATGGAAGGCAAAAAAGCCAGCTGAAAAGGATGCCTGGCGGTGTTAAGAAAGAAACGCCCCCAAAACATCCTTTACTTGACCCAGTTCCTTGTTCTGGTCCTCAAACAGACCGGGATGGGGTCAGACTTTGCAGACCCCACCCCAATCTGTGTAAGAGATAGGACTGGGGGCAGGGAGCTGAGGGAGGGTCAGGTGTCTTAGTTGCAACCTCTGAGCATTGACCAATGAGAAGGGTCAATGTTCAGAGGCTGGGGAGGCTCACATACTTGCCAACCCTACACATTTAGGCAGTAGGCTACTGCTTTTTAAGCAGTCCTACCACCTACAGATTTGGGTGACGGATTCTACTGCTTTTTAAAGTGGACAAAGCATGCAACACATTAATTAGTCTGTCTGTACAGTGGGCTGGTAGGTGGTTACTTTGATTGGACTCAGACCAATGCACTGACCTGACAGCTACGCAATGGTAAATCCCTTAGGTGAACCAACAGTGAAGGCAAGTGGAAGAACGTAACACCATCACACAGCATCTGCCTATCAGACTGAGGTGTTATCAGTCTTCATGTCATTCAGTGTTCAAATTGAACTGCAGGGATACATATGTATTGCCCAGGCTGCTGCTACTCAGCAGTGGCAAAACATTGCCTACCAGCTCTGTGTGATTACCTTCTGTGAAGTTAGGTAATTGAATTTGGTGTTCACTTACCATTCAGAATTATAAATGTTTAACATTTGAACATCTTTCCATGTTGTGCTGTTTGATGGGTTGTGTATTTTAGAATGCTTCAATGGTGCCAACAATGTATGTTTTGTGTTTTCCTGTGATGTCATTTTTATGCGAATTATTGATTTTGAAACTTGAAAAATCCTACATCTTTTTGGTCACAGAATGTTGGCAAGTATGGGCTCAGGGCTACAGTGATGTCACTGTGGAGCTTCAGAAACGAAATCAAACACACCTCATGCTGTTTGGTTTAATTTCCCCAAAACGTTCAACCCCCTTTGACAAACGAAAACAAACAGAGCCTTGGCAGTGTGTGGTTTCGTATCTGTGAAGTTCCTGCATGTGGGTGGGGCACCAATAGGCTAGAGAGAGAGAGAGTCGCAGCCTGATCTGGCGCCAAGGAGTAGCAGGGCAGCCGTGGGACTCATGATCAGATAATTTAGAAATGTTATTTTTCAGTTTCTTCTTTTTTGTTTTTTTTACCTCCTGACATGGGTTCTGCAGTGCAGGTTCTGGACTGCAGAACTTCGGCGGGAACTTGGGATTTGTGAGAGGGGCTGGGTTGCCCAGTGCCTTATATTCAAAACAAAAGCAGGCGAACACACAGGAGATTTTTTTGTACATAAGCTCAGGCCAGCAGAGCTTATATGAAAAAAAAACACCTGTGTGGTCGTCTGCTTTTGTATTTTGAATAGCAGGTGCCAGGAGGAATACAAAAGCAGGCGACCACACATGAGTTTTTCCATGTGAGCTCAGCCTCACGCCAAAGCAGACGATTACACAGAAAACAGATGCTAGCGCTAGCTCCCAGCGCCAGCATCCGTTTTCTGAAGCCTCAGCCTGCCTGAGCACTGGGCAGTGCTGTCGCCACCCCCTCCGATTTCCAATGACCCCTGGGTAAGGTGTCCCCCACTGCAGGGTTTTTGTGCAGTATGCAAGCGTGCATGCAAAACCCTGCAGCATGCAGGGGCACACACCACCCACTGGGTGACATAGATAGTCTCATTACCCATCAGTCCAGACGGATTAATTAGGCTTTTTTTACATATAGCTTTTTTTACATATATTAACATAAGCTATGAAGTGAATCACTTATGGAGCTGCAGTTGCAACACAGTGTGATGATTTGACCACTTAGTAGGCATCAAGGATACAAACAAATCTTTAAATAGGCACATTGTGTTGCTCACTTTAACTATCACAGATTTGCAAGGTAACTGGTGCTGTGCGACCTCTTTGATGTTTCACTGTGTGTGTGTGTGTGTGTGTGTGTGTGTGTGTGTGTGTGTGTGTGTGTGTGTGTGTGTGTGTGTGTGTGTGTGTGTGTGTGTGTGTATGCGCGTGCGCGCCTAGCTGTGACTGCCAACATTGTGTGACCATAAATCTGCAGGAATCTTACAGTTTCAAATATAGCAGCATAATGATAACATCACAGGAAATTACATCACATGAATTTTACCCAATGACATGACAAAGAAATACATCTAGGGCTTAATAGCTGCCGATTATCACCAAATAGCGAGGCAGAAGGAAGCTGAAACAGGAAATACCCACTGAAAAGCCATACATCCTTCTATGTCAGCAAGTGCCTCATATGAAGGAACCGGTGTGAAAAGGCAACGAGGTGATAACACTTCTGTATAGACCAATGGAAGTGACGGCCGCATTGGCTCCTGCATATGCAGCTTGTAAGGCAAGCCCCAGAACAAAAGTAATAGAGAGAAATATATTGCTGTGTTACAATACTGCTAACTGGCAACATGGGGCAGATGCTGGAGGCTGATCCTAAGGCTCATGGCCCCTTTCAAGTGAAAAGGGTAAAACAGGCCCTGATGCCATGTCTTTATGGTGCGACAGACACAAGTATTACAATCCTGCTCTTTTGAAAACAGTAACGTGCTCCATGCACCCAGGCCTATCCTTTGCTTTGACCATATAATGAGAAAGAGAAAAACACCCTTCTCAGTACCAAACTAGAAGTAAATGGGGCTGAGGGAGTTAATCACGTCCAACCTGTGAGTTCTGTTTGCATAGGTGCTTAGACATGATTTGTGAATTCAACTTGGCCAAAATTACAATCCCCCAATTATGCTAGTTTCCCTGATACAAGCACAAGACTCCAAAAGAAAGCATGCAAGAAAAGTGTGTAGCAGAGCAGGCAGAGGGTCAGAAGAAACTGGCCTGTATTATCCAGCACAAGCCACAAGGTCACATCATTAATCAAAGGTAGCAAGCAACCACTGCAGCTTTCATTTTTTTTTGTATTATGCTCAGGACACTTATTCTTTGGGGGGAGCTCACTGCTGGGTCTATTATCAGTGAGTGCAGATCCTGCTTGGTTTGGCGTTTTGTTTATTTGCTGAGCAACAGGTTTACATGTAAATTCAGTTTGTTTAGGTCCCATGAGGTGGTCTAATGTAAGGGCATGTGTTCTATCCACTGTCTGTGTAGTGCCCTATCTAGAAGAAGTGTGTGTGTGTGTGTGTGTGTGTGTGTCAGTGTGTCACGTGTATAGGGTGTCAGCTGTGAGGAAGAGTCCCACCTAGGAGTCTGTGATTTTGCTATTAGGATGGGTCTTATCAAGTGTCAGAGTGTGATTGCATGCACTCTCAAGATCACTTTTGTCCAGTGGAGGTAAGTGGGTGTGTGCGTTCTCAAGATCCCTATCTGAAAGTAGAGAGTGAGGACGAGAGTATGTGTTGTGTGTGTGTGTGTGTAAGTTGTCTCCCAGTGATGTGTGTGTGTGCTTGCACATTGAAGGGCCATATCTAGCAGTGTGTTAGAGAGGGAGTGAGTATAATGTAAGGAGTGCAATGCAGCAGGTGCGTGGGTATGAAAAAGGTGAGTGAGTTTGGGTAGTGGGGTGAGAAGGACAATGCAGCAAGATCAGTGGTCGAAGTGCATGAAAAGAAGTAGTGGAGCTATGTTCCCTGCCAGTCCCCACAAACCCCATCATCACACTGCCTCCCACACACAATACAAATCCCCAAACACATGCACCTGTTGTTTAAGGGAACGTTCAGTGTAGTGCACTGAAAGTGCAAGTCTCAACTTCTTCCTACACTGTTATTTTAAAACAAAACCGTTCCGGAACGGTTTCTTTTTAAAATAAAAGTATAGGAGCTGTAAAACTTAATTAAAAAAGTAGAGGAGCACCGCTCCCGACCACTCCCGCTCACTCCGACCACTGACCAAGATAGCTTTGCAGATCAGAAGGGGAGTGAGTTAGGGTAGTGGGGTGACTCACTATTAAAATTTTCGACGGAAATGCTAATAGTAAATATGCCTTACTATTTAAGGATGGTGCCCAGAGGGACACACATGTGTACTGTACCCAGGCTGCGCCCGGCCATGAGCATTTTCATTAATTTTCGTTTTGTTCCCTGGACTCTGGAGCACCCAGTAAACGTAACGAAACAAACAATTATTTTTTTTGTTTTTTTTGTTTAAGTTTCCTGGACTCCAGAGTCCAGCGAATGTACACGAAAACAAATGAAGATGCTTGTGTGTCCCTGTGGGCTCCACAAGGGATCCATCAACAGACAGCTTGCTGGCCCTTTCGGTGTGCAGGGGCTGTGTGCAGGGCTCATGAGCAAGGAAGAGGACATTCTTCCATTGGGTTGCTGCTTCTGGGTTTGGCACTTCTGAGATAGGTCCGTGCAGTGGTGCACATTTCGGAAGTGGCGAATCTAACTCTTTACATGTTGGGAAAGGGATTAACAATGTAGAATGTGGGGGACAAACTTACTTGTGCATCTAACTTCTTTTACACACTCTAATGAGACCATTCTGGTGCAACTTCAGTGTTATACGTGGGTACAGCTCATCCTTACAGTAGTCCTTGAGTGTCTGGTTTCAGACGTGAAGGAGATATTTAACGGTTAGCTAAAATGAACTGTACCCCTTATACACTTCCAATCACCCCACCGACATGCAAGCGCTAACACCTCTTTACTATTTCAATTGCCTAAAAATGTATGCCTACAAACGCAGGTGCTAATAAAGAACTGCTTTACATTAGTAATGACAATACAATGGCATGTTCTAATTTGAATTTTTATTTGAATTGTCGCTGTGTTCTGTTTTGGGCTGCAGCTCGTGGCATTCAGATAGTTGATTTCTTCCTTTCTTTCGCCTTGCAGTAACTTGACTTTAGTGGGCGTTTCCAATGGCCAGCTGTGTCACCTGCATTGGGGAAGCAGTTGACATAGAAAAGAGCCAGACCTTCTTTACAGGTAAGGAAAGAAACAAAAATGGTTGTGGTTTTTCGTGTGACATAAAGGCATGTGTTATGATTGCTTCTGACATTTTACAAAGTAAGAGTATTTGAATAATTTGAATTCTTCTTAAGAACTGCCTGTAAAACCAATACATTTTTAGTCTTTTCATTTGAAAACAATACTGTAAAAGGCATAATTTTAAGTTTTATTCAGTTTTCTTGGGGGAAGGATTCCCCCCCCCAAAACACCCCTTGAATAGTTTGGGCTCTTGCTCTGCGCTAGGTCACTATGGCATATCTGGGTGAAATATGCACGCCCCTCCAGTTGAAATGTTCATCAGTCACCACTGGAATTCTACCAGCTCAGTGATCAGATTTGAGTGAAATGACAGATATGTTTTTATCCAGAAGCACCCTGCTCAGCGGATGTGCACGTAACTCAACAGTGCAAATAATCCCAAAGAAGATATTTTAGAAGCTAAGATGCAGGCTAACAACTCAGCTGGCATCCATTTTTGGGGGTTCCCTCCATCTATTTTTCCAGTAAGTAAAAGTTATGTGGCAAACAAAAATCATTTTAAGAAGCTGGTACAAAAGGTGGTTAGGGCCTGTACTATATGGGTGGAGGTATAGATATAGTGTACTTTGAAGTGGAATCCAACCTTCTAGCCCTTAGGTATGTCCTGCATGCGTTGGTGGTGTTTCAAGAATTCTGAATGCTATAAATACGTCATGCCTTTACAAAAGGGTAATTTGTTTTAAAAAAAAGACAGAACTCCAAATGCTGCCTATTTTTTACCATTACCTCCCAACACAAAATGATCCCCCACCCCCAAAATGCTGAAAGTCATCAGCTGACATGTAAAGGATCTGCCACTCCACATCTCCTATGCAGAGTAGTGAATCAAATGGACAGATGCCTACTGCTGCAGGGCTTTTTAAATATTTTTGATGCAAGGTGCTTTAAGTGCCCTGACTGTTATCCAACAGATATCATTTATCATACTGATTCAACATATCCTGTTTTGCCACCTCATGCAAAGTCACAGAACATTGACAGATCTCTTGTGGTTCACAAAGAGTCACAAAGTGGTCATTGCGATTCACAGTCTCTTCTCTGTTACTGAACTAATTGTGTATCCTTCACCCAGGCCCCTCTTCCTCTCTATCTTGCCTCTCTCAACAAAGTTCTCAACTTCATACCATACTTAGATCCTCTGTGACTTCAAATTGCTGTTATCACCATGGATGGTTGTGATGAATTACCCTAGCATTTTTTATTGTTATTAATATCCATAAGCTCCATGCCATCAGCATAGTGCTTGCAGCATCAGTATCATGAATTGCAGTGCTTGCTCTACGAGTGGCGCAGCAACACACACTCAAGGTATCCTTCAGAATTAATTTGCATGGGCAGGGACCAGTAAGTGGGAGTAAAGAACAGGAACCAAAAGCAATGGTGCCTGTGCACTTCGAAGAAACTACATCTGGTACTGCAAAATCAATGTCAAAACAAATTAATTAAGGACATGTGGATATAAACAGATGATATTAAAGGAACACAAAAATACATACGCTGTGTACATGATCCAGTGCCCTTTCCAGAAATGATATGTTGGTATTACTATCAGGAAAGTAGCTACCAGAATATGAAACATCGACCTAGATTACATAACGGTACTTCTGCTCCACTAGTTCAGCATTATGCCACCCACAGTCACTCTGACCGAGATCTCTGATGGATGATCATTGACCACATCAATCCAGATCCAAATAATTTCGGCACGATCAGCTGAGTGCTGAGACTTGGCCAACAATCGATTCTCCGCCTCAGAACTCATGAAACAGGTTTGAATGAGGACATCCAATGGTCGGCCTTACTATGATGACCTTGTTTGTCTTTGCTATGGTGCCTTGTGTCTATACTTTCTATTTGCTCATATGTGGATGGTCTATGTTTTATAGGCCCCAATGTGCTTTCTCACACACACATGTGGGTCTGGTACCAGTTTTGGAAGCTGGAGTGTTTTCATTCTTATTATGGTCCTGGTTATTCTCTAGAAACCCACGGTGTACACAGGCATGTATGGGATCTGTTTCTCTACCCCTTTACAAGATGGCTACCGTTATTCACGAGTTTAATGTCACCACGTGCATGATGTTATTATGTGATAGTCGTGGTCATGTGACTTTCCTTCCAGCTCTCAATAGGGCCTGCCACTGTCATGGTGAGTAGTATTCATACCCCTGGGGTCGCCACTCTTTACTGTTGGGCGCTAGGTGAGTGTCCCCTCGATACTGGTCAGGTATGTTTTGTCTGAGCCTTTTCACACTAGGTAAAACTTACTCAGCATGGGGGTGATTAGGACTCATGATCCCTTCTCTTAATTCCACAGCTTGCTGTCTGACTAGATCACTAGAGTGACTATGCTTTACTATGCTGTCCATGCAAACAGTTGCGGTTAGTCTTCCAGTATGAACATCTAATTGGTTGTCTATCTATGCTGTCATGTACTTGTCTTTAGCACTTTAATGTGGACCATTTTTCTGGTCCTTTTCTTTTAGACTCCTGCCCTGTTCGATGTTGGTCAATGCTGCTTGAATGGATACAGCAAACAAAATTGTTGCAATTAAAACTATGAACACAATTGGTCTGTCATAATAGATGAATAGGTTGTTTTCCTTCTTTTATCTTAGTTGACTTTGCACTGTATTTCATTTAGCAGATTGCAATGTACTGTAGTCTCGACGGCCCTTTGGAGTAACTGCCCTTTTATTTTCGACAGACCGCCTTTTTTCGATCTGTTTGGCCATCTCTCATAAAACCTTGATGCACTGAAGAAGGCTGGGCCACTAGAATCGATGTGCCTTCTGCAGCCGAAACTCAAGTAGGCAACCGTGTATCAAGTCTAAATACTCTTCTACAACTATTTCCGGGGATAGAAGCACATTAGACTGTGGTATTTACCCAAGATTTAAATAGGTCAGGCACATGTAGAAATAATGTTTGCTGAGCTGACATACAATTGCAGTTCGAGGTGTACTTTGGAAGCAGGGCTTAGGCAACAATGTTTATTTTGATAATTTCTTTTTATTATTTTATTTTGTGTAAATTGGTGGTGTTAGCACAGTTGGTTTTGTATCCAGAGAGAGATGGTCACGGTGTTGGCAATTTAAGTAGGTTGTGTGTTATACTTATGCATTTTGTGTTCCTTTAATATTTTTCATTTATATCCGCATGCACTTAATATAGTATGGTTTTAGATGGATTTTAGATCACTGCTTTGTGTTTAGCTTTACAAGAAATTTGATATAATGTTCAATATAATACATTAATTTGTGTTTAACTTGGTTTTGGAGTACCTGAAGTATTTTCTTCTAAGAGCACAGGGGATATTGCTTTTTGCTCCTCTACCAGAGGCACGGAGCAGGTTCAGAGGCCACAGGTGTCCTCTTGACAGCTGTAGTGAAACCCAAGTCTTAGAACTACAGTGGCTGCATTTAAAATATGCACTGCTGTTCAAAAAACTACATAACCATGAAGATGTTGTCCTGGTGGCACATACAACTGTAAATATAAGCCATGCCTCAGTTAGGGTATTGTGGTCACCATCTTTCAGAGTTATACCAGCCACTTTACATTGATTCCACACATGTGTCTGCTCTGTGGGCCCAGTTCAGCTGTGGAAGGATTATGTGGATTCCTCCCGGACAAGGCCCACCCCTGTCCACTGACAGGACTAGCCTTGGAGAATTGCTTCTCTTTGTTCCTTTGTAAGGGCAGGGAACACCCTTTCCTCCAGGACAGCCACTCCACAGGACACTGGCCTGGGAACAGAAACCAAGAGGCACACGCATCCACAGAGAGCCAGACCTCACACCAGGAGGATGCATTTCTAAAGGTTTTTGATATTATTATGGGCAAGGGGTCAAAATTAGGGTCAGCCAAAGAGGGGTCTGCACAATTCTAAAAGTGTTTTGCCATCTTCTTTCGCTCTGACTCTCTTTATCATTTCTCTCTCTGCTCCACTGCATTAATGCACTTTGGGTGTGACATAAGAAGGGCACAGTCCACTCATTTCAAGGGCAGGGATTGGAACCTTAAAGTAGGCTACATTTAGTCCAATCACTCGGGGACCTTTCCCTATACAAGAACGGGATATCACACCACTCTTTGAATCATCTTGCGAATCATCTTGAAGCATCTTTGGATCATCACTTTAGAAGATTTTGGTGGACTCTGCTGAGAAAGCAGTCCTCTCTACAGTCTTCCAGTTGTGAGGTGGAGGCAGGTGTTCTGAGGCAGAGAGCATCTCTGTCCTCTAACCATCCCCAGTGACCATTGCCGCGACCTGCTGCTGAAAGAGGACCTGCCTCTTTTCCAGCCACAGCAGTACCCTGGACCTCACCATGTTGGAAGACCCCTCAGTTGTGTGCCTGCCTCCCCCGTCCTTGGGAGCCCGAGAACAATAACCCATCTTGTCCCTGAGTCCCTGGAGTGGGAGTCACAGCAACTTAAGAAGTGAACTACTGCTGGAGCAAGACCTGCTCTCTGCCAGCCACATCAGTACTGAGGACCTCAACGTGTTGGAGGACCTCTGAAGTTGTGTGCCCGCCTCCCCTGTATTTGGGAGCTTGAGAAAAAGACTCATCTTGTCCCTGAGACCCTGGATAGGGATTCATAGCACCCTGAGATACAAGACAGCCAGGATCCTAGCGTTTTCCGCAATTGAACTGCATGGAGCGTCTTTCAAGAATTGTTGAACACATTGAACCAGCAAAACCCTCGGTTACTGCCTTTTGCTCTCTCCTGATCTACACAAGGGTGCCAAGAAGTCTGGTTCGGTTCTGCTAAACCAGCGAGAACTGCAAAGAAGGTACTATTTACTGCTAACTGAACCTTGCAACATATGTAGGCCCTAGAGACTGGCTAGGTCACTTTGAACCCTTTTTGCTCACAAGTAAATATCCTTCTTCAAGAACATGGTCGATTTTGCTTGCCTTTCGCCCCTGAGTCATTAACAAGAGTGCTGCATCTACTATCGTAGCTTATTCTGTGTTGTTTCCTCAGAGGTGGGTTTGGTGTAGTGTTTTTCTAGTTGGTTATTATTGTACATGGTGTGCCTGATTAAAGTATATATGTGTATAGAACCTTGATTAGGCATACCTTTATTTTGGTCTATTATACTTTGCTTTTTGGGTTGCTACTGAACCACATTCACACCCCTCTTAATAGTCTAGCCTTCGCTCAGCCCACGTTACCAGAAAAGGTGAAGGAGGTATAAATCTTGATTGTGCCTGTTTTACCTTTATGATTGTATTGTCTCTTGGTTTATAGAAATGTGAGGGCTGAGTGGGTTTTATAGCTTCGACTTGTCCTTGTACTCTGCAGGGCAGGAGTCAATTTGCCACAATGGACCTGTATGAAAAATTATTCCCTCCTTAAGTTCTTACTCCTAATCTTTAAATCAATTCATGGTTTTGATGCCCATCACCTTGCAGAATCCATTACTCGGTACTCTCCCTCCCAAACTCTGTGATCTTCTTCTTTCTTCAGCAACCTATCTGCCCACACTGATCCTCTTGCTGCTTTTGCTCTCTCCCTGAGTGCCCCTCCGCTGTAATTCTATCCCGCCCCCACCCCTCCACCATCAAAGCAATATGATCTATGGATCTGTTGAAGACTAGACTCAAAACCCACTTGCTAGCCGGCTAAGTGGTCTTCCTTGCCATCACTAAATTCCCCAACATCTTATCACCCAGCCCACCTTCCCAAGATGTGATATAAGTGCATTCATTCATATAAATTACGTTAGTCATTGCCCCCTATGCACCATTTGCATTTCCCCCTCGCCAATGGCTTGCTTGCAACCAAATGTTCATTGAAGCTTGTTCAGGCACATTCCCTAGGGCTTACTCTTATGTCTGTATTGCCTCCTATGCATTGCAATTAGCGTGTAAATGTTCCCAAACTTCCAAAAACAGAGCGAACAATTCACACTAGCAACTGCCTAGATATGCTTCATCAAATCTGGCCAAATTCAATAGCTGTGTCTTTGGCATATGCCCCTGTTCATGCAACCTAAAAACAGGTTTAGTTTCTAAATGAAAAATACTACTAAAGATTAAAGGATCCAGCGAGTAAGTTTCTGGCATTTTAAAAACAGGTGACATGCAGATCTGCACACGTTTGGCGTGTGCAAGTTTATCAGGGGAAATTATCATTTATGTGGGTTGTTTAAACGGCTCATTATTTCACCCTCGTGCCTCTGTTCAGAGCATTAAATGGCCCCGCGTAGGTGCTGAATAAGCATGTATTCACTTGCAGTCATCCATTTTATTGCCTTGTAAACTTAAATATATTACAGAATGTCCATGTGCTAGACTCTCAATCGCCACTTGGTGGCAGTATTGAACCGCAGTTCCACATTGGCCAACAAAGTTGTGATCCTTTAACAGTCTTTTTTTCTTCACCATACTGTTGGAAAGATGGCAAAACAACAAAGGGAAAAGGCTAAGTAAATCCAAATGCTAAAGGTGCCAAAATCAACAGAAGAAAATTGATTAAAAGATACAATCAGATTGTGTTTGTCTAAAGCTCCCTCCCATTTTTAATTAAGCCTATTTGATACCGTTTTGGTCATTTTATTGGGAAAACTTATGCAAGCAATGCCGAGAGGACACAAATCGCAAAACATATTTGTTAAGGCAAGAGAATCTTTTGTGCAGATGTAAATGAGGGCAGTATTTATGGGTCGCTAGGTTAATTTTGGCTTTGAGTCACATCAAAGGGATCAATTTTAGCCCGTAAAATGGCTCAGCGGGTTAAACGCTCATTGCTGTGATTTGTGTTTGATTTGCAGGTCGCAGGCTCAAATCCTGGCAACTCAGCCTTTCATCCCTCTGAGGTCGATAAATGAATACCAATTTCCATTGGGTAATAATAGTAATAATAGTAATGCAGGTAAATATGCCCGATGTAAAGTGCTTTCAGATTAAAGAATAATATAAAAAACAAATGATTAATTGAAATTGAATGGATGTATGTCATCTTGCTTTCATGACTGGACTAAGCCAACATCCGGGTATCACTTTGATTATCTTTGTTGCACTTATATACGAATCCGCCCCTTTGAGTAAAACAATGTTGTATAGGACGTTTGCCTAAAGGTTATCTCCAGTGCCTTAAGTGGCACTACAAATCGAGCCGGGGCCCATCGAGGGGGCGTGGCCTAACAACGGGGGTCTTGATGGGCCGTTAGGCCACGCCCCCTTGACGAGCCCCGGCTCAATGGGCTAATGGCACCCCTGCCAGGCAGCCTTTTGTAGAGATTAGCACCCTCTCCCCTTTCGGGGAGAGGGTGCTGATCTCTGCATTTCTATTCTATAGGCTTGCCTGGCAGGGGACAGCGCCTCTCCTATTCAGCCTTAATGGTGGCGCTGCCCCTCGCCAGCTGGGGAGGGGCAGCGTCACCATTAAGACTGAAAGGGTGAGGCCACTGGAAGCTCCCTGAAACTGAAACTCCCGAGAGCGGCCACACGTTTTCTCCATAATGGTGGCGCCGGCCCACGTGCATCCCTTGATTAAAGGGATGCCTCGCAGGTGCGGCGCCACCATTATGGCTGAAAGGCATTTTTTTCTGACGCCCGAAGCTCTCGCATACGAGCGAGAGCTTCAGGCTGTAGAAAAAAATGGTTTTTCCTGTAGTGGCCGGGGCTGACAGGGGAGATTAGTGGGCCCCGGCAGGGCCCCGCCTCAAAACGAAATTTCGGAGACTGCCGGGGCCCAGCCCCGGCAGGCCCCGGCCCACTTAAAGCCCTGGTTATCTCGTCAGCAAAGCAGCACAGAAGCACTGTAATAACTATGAAACTGACCAACTAATCGCACGAAGGAAAGCAAACCTCTCTTAGCAAGTAAGCCATGATAGCCATAAGGAGCTACAAGGAGAAGGCATCCATTATCTTCAGAAACATGAATGCCTTAGTGCACTGCCTCGCTGAACTAAACCAGTGGATGGGCAACAGCTTTAAATTCAACCACGGATTTACCCTAATGATGATCGCACCCAACGACCTGTTGAACAACCATCACATTCCATGGGCTGGGCAACTCTCCAGAACCCTCCATGTGGTTAGAAATCTTGGAATCCTAATGGATAGTGAACTAACACTAGAACCACAAGTCAACGCAGTACTTAGGAAATCCTTCAACCTACACACGATCAAGAAGATACTTCCCTTCCTCTCTTTCACACACAGAGCACTTGACATCATCTCTCTCATCATGTCAAGAATACACTATGCCAACAACATCTGCCTCGGAATGCCAGAACACATCATGAGGAAGCTACAACGAATACAGAACGCAGCAGCAAGACTAATCCTTAGACTCACTACAAGAAAACACATCACCCTAGCGCTAAGAACAATGCATTTACACCTAATTAAAAAATCTTCAAACCTCTCTGCATAATACATAGAGTGATCTATGGCCAAGGAGTGGAAACTCATACAGGAAAACAAAATTACTATCTACAAACCAACACGAACACTGAGATCCAGCAACATCATCCGCCACAAACCGAAACAATGTGCAAAACAAATATTTAAGCGATCAGCATTCTCTAGCATAGAGTTGAAGCTCTCAAACTTGCTCCAAAGGAAATACAAATAACAGAAGATCACCTTCAATTCAGGAAACTATTAAAAATATACCTCTTTAATGCATCAAACTAGCATGACAATGTACTTAACTGGTTGTGACAAAGTGATTCAAGGCTCAGTAACATACCATGTGATCAGCGGAAACCAAAGACTTACAACAAAAAAATTGCCAAATACACATTGGAGCTTTCTAAATTCAGAGAAGGCACGCTGGCGAATGCTGGTAGTCTGTGGATAAAGGACATTCACGATTCCTGCTGTGGTAGAACCTTCTTGACTGGAACCAGTCAGATGAAGCCTTTAGAAAACCAGAGCCATGGATGCTCCACGAGCAGAGAAGCCATGAGGAGAACATCAAGAAAGTGACAGTGTATTATGGTAAATCCAATGGAAGACCACATGCAAAAGGGATGGACTCATTTAAAAATAGCCAATCCCCACCCATACCAGAATATATGTGTATTTAGGAGGAATCATGACAAAGCCCATCTGACATACAGAAGATAATTGGGATTATCTAGAGCCGCTGGCCAGGAGTTTACTTTGCAATCTTTTATCGACTAAGACAGTCTCAGGGCAAGGCCACATGGAGGTTGGCCAATTGTCGGTATTCCACAAGGCCCATGCTGCGGGGGACCCTTCCATTAGGACTTCCGTTGCGTCTCCATTAAGTTTGAGCCCGTTCATAGCCATCCAGTTTCCAAACCATCCTTCAGCTTTAAGGGAGGGTCCGAGGCCGGGGCATTTGAATGAAAACGGATCTGCATACGAGTAAAAAGTCTCGCCTTGATCTGCAATCAAAATAGCCAATGGGCGTAGATATACATTAAATAGTAGGTGAGATGAAGCAGAACCCTGGGGAACACTACATGTCACTGCCATAGATGGAGATGTAAAAGGAGGGAGTGACACTGTCTGGACATTGTCTGACAGGAAGTAAGAGAACCAAAGAAGTGTGAAACCTGCAACCCCAACTACGAAGCAGAATCATGTGATCAATGGTGTGAAAAGCCACGGAGAGTTCAAGGAGAATGAGGACTCCTACCTCTCTGCTGTCTTGAAGCAGGGCAATATCATCACGAATTGGAACCATAACAGACTCTGTACCCATACAAGGCCAGAAGCCAGATTGAAATGGGCGAGAAGGCAATTTCATTCAAGAGATTCTGAGGATTGGGGAGTAACAATTGCCTCCATCAACTTCATAAGGACCAGGAGAAGCGAGATTGGTTGATAGTTCTCCACCACTGAAGGATCAAAATGTGCCTTCTTAAGCACTGGAGAAACAACTGCATGTTTTAAGGACATTGGAATCATCCCTGTCAAGAAAGAGTGGTGCACAGCCGCAGTGAGTAAGGTGATAGTATTCTCAGAAATATACTGGATTACATGTAAAGGAATCGGGTCAATAGGAGATGCAGATCTAAGTTTCAATAAAGAAGCTAGAACCATGTTGTCAGTCACTTTTTTTAAACTGGGAAACACTAGAAAAACACTAAAAAAGCACTGGAAAGCACTAATTTGACTGCCCTCAATATTAAAGGCTGAGTGACAAGAGTCAAATTATTAGCACATTTCCTTTAATATTTCATCAATATTCAGATACTTTGGAAGTAACTTGTCATGTGTTGGCAAGGCGCTTGCATATTTTCGTAAATTGCATTGTGTTTTATGTTCTTCTATTACCTGGCACAGGAAAAATGGTGTGAATAATATCTCCTGGGGCCGTATTTAGAACTGCCATTGTGTCTTCTACCACACACATAATTTGTGATTTCCATAGTAGCAGCGGCACACTATCATGCTTTGCTTCAAAGGTGTTGCATGCAGATGTGTCTACATTCCATTGTTTCTATAGGGCACTTAATCACATGACCCAGACCACTGTTAACATCAATTGACCATGCAGACAGGTAATGTTTCCCTTTACAAATACTTCCAGCATACCACATTAAAAAAAATATAACCACTTGTGGGGGATAACAAAAAATGAAAGGAAGGATCCACGGCACAAGAAGCCACAAGGGGTCCTTCCCATTGAAACGAAAACAAGTTAGAGTAAAGGACACTCACGCGAGGGATCCTTTACTCTAATAAAAAATGTTGCGAGCGGAACAGAAGGGATAATGGTTCACAGCCCTCACAAAGGAGGGTTGAGAGGTGCTCTGCTATTGCATAAGCAGCCCAGCCAAAGCAAAGTCTTTGGGGCACACAGACACACTGCTGCTGCTGGCTGCCCTTCAAAAGAACAGTCGCCTTGTAGTGAGTCATCACCCCAGAGAGAATCAGAGAACCATCATCTCAGGAGAAGATCAAACAGCAGCAGCAAGGCCCTGGAGACAGCCCCGTCAGGCTGTCTCCCATCTAAGTAATTGGAGTTTATTTATAGATTTACACTGGACTTTTTAAATATTTTCTGAAGAACTGTTTTTATTTTACAAGGACTCTTCATTTTTATATTTGTGAAAGGTTTCTTATTTTAGCTACGCAGCTGCTTAGGTTATTTGTATATAGTATCTTGTAATCCCCTTTTACACAAAATCATACAAAAACCTGCTGCTGTACTGGAAGAAAGTATAAATAAATAAAAAATAACTAATGCAGCGTACACCAGCATTCCTTTGCCCACCTTTTCTTTAGTTTCCTAGTTATTCTAACCCAGTGCCTTTCTCCACCTGGTCGTAACCATTGCCTTCCCATCCCTTCTCCATGCCACAGTGGGGCTCACCAGGACTATCTTGAACCCAGATAAGCAGGATTTGGTGACAGGTACGAGGTGGGTCAAGTTGTAAATTAAGGCATAAGATGTGTTTTCTGTCCCTCCTACCCCTGTGTCCCAATAAGGAGCATGGTACGATCTCCCTGCTACACACAGTCTTCTGTGTGGAGGGCCCAGGGTATTTAAATAACATGTTCCCATTGGCACGCCTGCCATAAAGAGCAAAGTAGAGCTTTACCTACAGAATCGGTCAAGCACAGTTCAACCGGAACAACAAATGACCATGTTGATGTCTTCTGGACCACTTTTCACCCAACACTACAAACCAAATTAATCTACCACTGATTCAGCGAAGACCGCAAGAACATCCTACCATCAAGGAGTTCAGCTAGCGCATAACAGTGGCAAATCACCATAGGATGAGGACCTCTCCAACTGGCGAGCACCTTTACAGATTGATTCCAATGTCATCATGCACTACATGTGCTTTCCTTAACATGACCCACAAAACACATGAACCCGAATGCCTTCCCAAGCGTATCTTAAACACAGTGAACATCCACAATTGGACCTCACCAATGTTATGTTTATTTATTTAACTTTAGCTGGCAATGAAGCCGATAAGCCAATGCAGAGTTCTCACATTTATTTCAAGAGGAATCTGATCTCTGTGAACCATGGACATGTACTAAAACGACACACCCACACTTGCGTGCCAGCGTGCCACCCCCCAACTCCCATCCCCTGGGCAGAGCTAAAGGTTCAGGCTTTCTCAGGGATTTTCTTAGTGGCACAAACAGTGCAAGGACCAACATGCACTGCGTGCCCCATTCCACTGTTAACATGTTTTCTGATGGGGTGTAATTCCGCATTGTTATTCTGCAGAATTATATAATACGTGGAGTTCACTGAAAAAGGCTCAGTGGATGTTAAATGTGCAAGGAAGCAGGGGGGGCACTGTATGTCAACTGATAATCAAATATTTGTAACAGATGGTGCAAAGTCCCCTGCTATGAATCTCTTTGACTGACCTCATCCGACCTACTCGCCCCCAATTGGGAGAGCAATCTACACATCAACGCCCAGCATTACTTATTCCAGGCTGGGTCTCGGGGTCAGGAAGAGACCCTAAGGCCGGTCAGCTGCTCCCTGCTCATTAGCAAATACACAGACCACAGAAAACAGGGGCCCTGCACCCTGGCTGGCTGTGTTGCAATCAAACATGAAAGGTGGAAGAGAGTTTTGAAATCTGTCAAATATTGAATCATCTTGATCCAAGTGAACTAGTGCAATGGGCTAGTGCTTGTGACACAGGGCATTAGTGCATGAAGTATTCAATGGTACCCTAGCTCTGAGCAGGGCTGAAAGAGAAAAGACTCTTGAAATGTGAAATCTCGACAACAATCTGCGCGTGCCCAATCCTTCAGCCTTTGCACATGTGACATGGCTTCACTATTGGGTCCGACCGCTGGCATGCACGCCTTTCTCCCAGTAAGCAGGTTGGTGCACACCTCTCCCTCACTTTATCACATTCTCACCCCCACCCACCTCCTCCTCATAGTGCGCCAAGCCTCCCATTTCTAACGCCCCCAAGTGAGCTCTGCTTCCATTGAGCGTGTTGCAAATCAAAACAGAAAAAAGTAGAAAATAGCAATGAATAGAATGCCATGTCCTTGGCAGAGTACACCCATTCCCTGCCCCTCAGCACCTCACCTCTCAGAGAGTGCCATGCCACAAACAGGTTGCATGTCAGTTGAAGAGGGAAAATCAAGATCAAACTCCTGCCCCTCACCCCATGCACATCGACAGACAGGACAGCAGGAAGAATAAGGAGCACACTTATCATTTGAACCAGACCCCAGCGCACCCATGGGTGACAAATATGCTGAAAGACACCCACTTCACCAACATTGCAACTTCCATGCTATATTAGCCAATGCAGCAATACCAGAATCTACAAAACACAAGCATCTCTGTTTAAAGGCTTGCAGATGCATATATGAACTAACCTGATCTAAATGCACAGTGTAAAGCCATGTTTCAGGAAAATCATAGCCAAGTGCATTTGTCTCACTGAACGCCAGCCGCGGTGGGGATTCGTGCTGACTTCAGCAATGCTCCTCGCAAACCCAGGAGCAGCCAAGGTTGCACAGTAAGATAAGATTACTTTCTTTGAACGACAGTGAACCCTGGCAGACAAACATTTTTAATTCTTCACAAATATGAGTAAGCCACGGCAGAACACCCAGAGCCCAGTGTTATTCCCTGGGAATGAAAGAAGACCCACACATCATTTGAAACATAATTGTAACAAGAATGGCTCACCTCTGGCCAATGAATGCTCTCACCAATCATGGGACATTATCCATTGTACAAGACACCATTTTTCTGCCTCATTGTTGCAAGATACAAGTTATCAAGAGATATATGTGTTTCTCATCAGCAGCTAAACTTCACCCCAGACCCCAGAACAAAGTCCTGTGCTCTGCAGCATCAGCACAGCGGCATTTGGCATCTCCAATGTCCCATGAAATCAGTATAGAAATAGGCAGCCCTTTTGTCAGCCACTACAATGAGAGGTATAGTGACTATTTAACACGATTAAATGCTCATTTAGGATTACTATGTTGGACAATCCAAATGACAAGGAAAAGTTAGATGGATTGAATATAGATCCTGCTTTAGGAATAATAATGTGAATTCAGCGGTGGCTCGACATTGGCTCGAGAAGAACCACAGATCCATTCCCAAGTAGTATAAACAGTCACGAAATCGGATGCACATGAGAACTTGGCCGTAAGGCTCGACCAAAGGGAGACTTTTTTGGATTGAGAACTTGATGCCATGGCCCCTGGTGGCATGAATGAAGAGAACAACTTCATGTACTAGATATAGCTCCAACATTGAATTCTATTGCCTTGATTTTATTTTGCATTTAAATGATTGCAGCCACATCTCTACACTTCAAGGCCGGCATACTTTTTTGCTTTGTATTTACGTCCCATTTTTATAGATGTATTTGTGTAACTTAGTTTGGTGTGGAGCTCTTCCTGCTTCACTATACATGCTACATATGATACTTACCCATAGCATATCACATATACACAGAATAAGCCTTGTTAGAATATGGGTCCGCTTTCAGTGGGCTCATTCATAATGTCTGTGGAGTTAGAACAGATACCTATTCTTCTACGGGACCCATTGACAATATTTATGAAGTTCGAGCATATGTTAATACTTGCTGCAATATGGTACCTAGTCCCGTTCATTCTGCCACCATAGCGTGCAGGACGTGTGTCTCATTTGATGTCACAACGTACACGTATGCGTGACATCACGTCGCCAAGCAACAGTGGCCATCCAAAGTAAACAAAAGTAAGAGGATGCTCACACCACAAGCTCTCCTCTACCTGATGCTGACAACCTAGATACAAACTTCACGAGTAAGATCATTGATGGTCATCAAATGGCCCACTAAATAGTCTCTATACTAGCGGGTTACCATATCAGACATGGTTTTTATTCTCTCTTTTGTACAGGTAAATATGCTTTCTCACATTGATGACTTTATGTTCCCAGGTAAATAGAGTTAACACAGTAATGATAGATTGAATCACTGCTGAACATAGACTCATACTATATATCCTACATGTTCTATGTTTTTGTTCTTTTGTGTTTGTTTTTCGTTAGATGCTTTAAGGCTTTAACACAGCCAGGTAAACCTTTTGACTTTTAAAGTAATTTCCAGAGTACATACGGTTGTATCCATTTTCTTGGATGATAATTATGTATTGATTCTGACTGTATATTCCCTTCTTTTTTCTACATTTAAATTTGATGCTGAATAGCAAAATTTGTATTTTCAGTCAGTCATGCAGATAGACTGAACACCCTGTGCACCTTGCAACATGTTCCTAGTGTAGGCCGACAAACAAACTGTACAATCCGCAAGGATTGCCCGAGCACATCACACGGCCAACACTACCCAATTCAGATCATATTCTGCAAAACTGCCTTGGAATCCCAGTACATATACACATGTAATCCATACTTGTCCTCTATAACTTAATCCTTATATAATGGATGAACATGCATCCATACTATTATAAGTATTTCACCCGGTCTAATTGACAGTATCTGTAGATTTCACTGAATCCAATTTTACCTAATCAGAAATCTTCTAATTTTATTTTCTTCGAATTGATAAGGTATAGGTACATTTTAAAACATAGATGGGTTTGGGGTAAGGGGATACGATAAGTTAGGGGGCAGTGGGGGAGACGAGGGTCTCCCTCTGCATAATAAAAATGAATTCACAGAACTCCCTGTGCTGCAATCTCTTTCCCCACTTTTCGGACCCTCTTCCTTCACCATTGCTCATTCTTTTCTTCCAAGCAGCCTGAAATCTGGTTACCTCAAGCAGGTGTATTATATGCCACAGATGGGGGTTGAGCGCTTTAAAATGCCTTGGTGATTCGATGCAGTGCCAAAATAGAGTAACATATCATGCACTGTTTCACTATTTGTATTATCTGCTTTGTGTTGATGGACATTAAAGTCTATAAGACTTCACTGTTTGAATCTTATTCTGAGTATAAACTTACATAGAGGTGGTAAGCCCTTTATGGTAAAGCTCGCTGATGACCCTCTCCACTGTGGCATCCATGCATGCTGATAGTCTTTCATTTCCTAGCCTGTGCCTTCACCATCACACTACTCCTGACCATGTCCTGTCACCACATTCTCTTCATCTGGATCCTCTCCTCTCGTGCTCACTCTCATCTGGGCCACTCCTTAGTCGTCACTGATGTCACGTATCTACACTGTCCACCTTCTTCAGGCACATCCCCTGGCGTGTCATCCACTTGTCTCTTATTTGTTTCCACCATGTCACATGTAGTGCCTCCCTTAGGTACTCTACAAATCATACCTCAGGATGCTGCAATCCTTTTCTCAGGTGCTAATAGCTGCATGGCACTTGGTTGGGGATTTACCACCAGTGATGGGGCTTTACCACCAGTAATGGTGCTGGGGCACCATTTAAAGCCTTAAAGGAATAGTTAACTCAAAAATGTTATTGGCTCAAAAGATGGGCCATGATCAAAAATATACATAAAATATATTTATTAAGAAAGTTCCTATGCAAACTTTTGAGCAAATGAGGCTCAAAGTCACACATTTCAGCACTAGGAGGCATCCATTCTGTGAAATGGATGAGCCTCATGTGCTTGTGTTAATCTCTGCTCATGCGGCACTAATGAAGCAAAATCCAGCTAGCTCTAATAAACAAAAGCTACCAGCAGGTGGCTTTTGCTTTATTATTGCCGGAGAACAGAGATTAACACAAGCTGCTGCTGGTAAGTGCTTTCATTCTTTTTTCAAAACACTGCAAAATAAATGCTGTGGTTTTCTTTCTAACATAGAAAGAAAAATGCAGCATTTATAACATTGTATTTATGTCTGCTGTGGCTTCAGCTTTGAGTCTCCTGGGCTCCCTTGACACAGGTAGCCCAGGAGACTCAAAGCTGAAGCAACAGCAAACATAAATACAACTTTGTTGTATTTATAAATGCTGTGGTTTTCTTTCTACTCTTCCCGGGCTCCTCCAAGCCAGAGGAGCTCGGGAAATGTAGAAAGAAAACTGCAGCAAAAATGTTGTATTTCTGACTACGTTGCTTTGAGTCTCCTGGTCTCCCCATGTCGGGGGAGCCCAGGAGACACAAAGCTGAAACCACTGCAAACATAAATACAACATTATAAATGTTTTCTAGAAAACCACAGCATTTAGAAATACAACAACATTGTATTTCTGACTGTGGTGGCTTTTGCTTTGAGTCTCCTGGGCTCCCCTGACACGGGGGAGCCAGGAGACTCAAGGCAAAAGCCGCCTTAGTCAGAAATACAACATTGTTGTATTTATGATTTCTGTGGTTTTGTAACCACAGCAATCAAAAACACAACAATGTTGTATTTATAATTGCTGTGCCTTTGCTTTTTGCCTTTCATTTTACATTTTCTGTTCTTCCCTGTGCTTGGGGAGCACCAGAAACGTAAAATGAAAGTGAAGGCAGCCTCCTCCATGTACAGGTATGCTCTGTCTGTATTAAGCCAAATATTCAAGTAGGGGGCTTTTGCTGCTTGTTTAGTGCCGCCAGGGCAGAGCTTAACAGGAGCTGAGGAGGCTGCTTGAAATGATAAAATGGATACTCCCATGTAAACGCTTTGAGCCTAGTTTGTTCAAATGTTTACATAGGGAATTTCTTTAAAAAGATGTTTAATGTATGTTTTTGATTATTCATCAGCTAAACAGAGCTTTATTGTCCTCTTTTTTGGGGCCGTATCGGTGAGGACTACACTATATCAAGCACAATAAATCCCATAAAGACGGCTTCCTCCCTTTAGGCTATGAGTCTGTCTATGGCAATAAAAAGTATTGACTGTGTTAAAGACGAATACAATTTTGTTGAAAAAAACATGATTGGTAAGAATCAAGGATCGTTTGCACCCTAGTCGTTCGGTATAGCGCTGGATACATAATCATATCCAGACACTACACTACCCATGAACATCTGGGCGGTAGTAGTACGCTATGCCACTGACCAATAAGAATATGACAACATAATGACGTGATCACGCACACGTGGCATATATGGGTCACGTGACGAGCATACGGATTTGAGTACCTTTGAAAAAAACGGACGCCCGCGCTTAGGCGAGCAAGACGGTGGGACTCCACGGACCATTTGAGGTAAATTTAGCAGACCCATAGAAAAGAGCACGTTGTCGTCATAGGTTTCACAACGTGCAGTCCTTCGGCTCCAAGAAGTGATCAACAGAAGGTCACTCCGTATATTCAATGTTGTTAGAAGAAAATCTGGATGCTTGCCTTTTCTAAACCCTTGGTAAGATCTAGCAAATAAGGGATATTAAAGACTGGCCAGATAGAGAATGATTGGTTAGTAATCCTATGTTTCTTTCTGTTGTTACATCGCAGACAGATTGCCGCTCAGGCAATTTTGAAAAACAGACAGTTTTTGAACACGGGCTCCATTTTGCTCTAGACGACCAAGAAGGGTGTACCCAGAAACGAAAATAAGAGGTACCTAGATAGTATTCTGTGATGCTTGTCAGTAAGCAAGATTGGGGTAGCCTAGATAAATATGGCTGCACCAGTGAACAATGAACATTACACAGGAGTTTTAGACAAACGAATGCTGTTGGTTGTATTTACATAGACCATGATGGCAGTACTACAAACATTGTGTTCTACACCAATAACTTGTGTAGAAATGGTGGTATGGCAAGTTAAAATAATGTTCTAAATGATGTGGACATAGTGAGAATGGACATCAAACACATGGAGGTTTGGTGGCTAACCGGGTCTGATTCAGTTGTGATTAGGGTTTGACTAAAAGATATCCCTTGGGCTGAAAAGAAATCGTAGAATATGTATTTGGCATTTCTGCTTTGTTGGCATAGTACACAAAGTCACACATGATATTTATATGAATGTATGTTTGTTTTAATATTTTATATCTATTGGGGAGCACTTGCCTGTTCTTAGTATGCAACACGTATAATATGACTGCGTGACGAAAAGAGAAAGTGTCCTGAAGACAGAATCTATGGAAAATACAAAGAAAAATTCATTTGATTGTATTATAAAATCATATATAGATTCCAGAAACACATGTTTAGTGTTGACACACTTGTTCTCCTTATAAAATAAAGGGGAATGTTTCACTGAAAACACATAGTTGACTGTGGGTACATGTTATGTTTTGTTTTACAAACATGTCATTTTGTGTTTTGGTGCATACTCACTGTAACAAAATGGTGTTTATAAAAGAAGGATGCAATTTTTTGTGAACCATTAGGGTTTTTATATGCATTTTGATCTTTTTATGATTGTGTTTTATGAGTTGATAGAGATTAAAATATGTATATTTTTTGAAAAATCTTGTGTGCCTACCTACATTTTGAAAGGGTAGTTTGTGTATGTGTCTGGCAGGTGCCATAGACAGACTCGTAGCCTAAAGGGAGGAAGCCGTCTTTATGGGATTTATTGTGCTTGTTTTTGATTATTGCCCATCTTTTGGGACAATAACATTTTTCAGTGAACTAGTCCTTTAACTTTGCTTGGCTGGTGACATGTGCTCTGGGTCATTTCTGGGTGGTGAAGCTCTCCAACTTGGGATATATTGTTGAACAAGTGCATCGTTAGTCAAGGTAGACATTTACCGACTAGAACATTGCACTACATATTTATTAACGAAACGTAACACAATAGTGTTATGAGCTAAGAGTAATTTAGATGAACAGATGTCAAGCGGTGCTGGTTTCTAACACGTCGAGAGCATCGAGTATTCCCAAGAGAGGCACCAAATGAGTTCCTACAGCCCCTGCTGTCCTCCCTCACACAAACAGAGAAGAACAATGCCCTTGGATCAAAAACAGAAGTTTCCAAGCCTAGTAGTTGGCAAGGCATGTTGGTGCTAAGATAGAAAATGCAGGGAAGGCAAAGAAGACCTAATCAAAGGAAGGCTGAAGTCTAAAAGAGATTGCTATTTAAAGGACGCCTGATTGATGAGTAATCATTCACTGCAGAGAGAGTGTATGGAAGGGAGTTCCACGAAGAGGCAGCAGCCACGGGAAAGGACGGGCCGCCTACCGAGTCAACTTAAACCAAGGATCCTACAGCACATGAACCTCAACCGTGCGGAGCA
Source organism: Ambystoma mexicanum (assembly GCF_040938575.1). Classification (NCBI taxonomy): domain Eukaryota; kingdom Metazoa; phylum Chordata; class Amphibia; order Caudata; family Ambystomatidae; genus Ambystoma; species Ambystoma mexicanum. Next base: position 667,997,247 of record NC_090926.1, on the reverse strand, counting down.
TGCGACCAGGGATGTAAAACCTGAATTTCGCCTTTAAATAAGCAACGCATACATCGTGCAGAGTACAGTGTATCAAGCAGAGTGCCTTAAACTGAGCACACTTTGCAACTGGAAGCCAGTGCAAACTCTGTAGAATAGGGGATATATAGGGGATATATGTGCGCTTCGAGGGGCAGAGATGACTGTTGGACTGTTCGAGCAGATGCATTTCCAGAGTGGAAAGTACCATGGAGGAATCCACCAGTGCACAAAGATGATCAGGCAAGAAGGGACGAACTTATGGTGTGTGAGAATGGTGGAGCTGGAGAGCAGCTATAAACACATATATGGTTGAAATCGAAACACCTATTGCTATTCAAGTCCCAGCTGCCTCTAGTGCTTTTGAATGCTGAGACATTTTTTTTAATAAGGACCTTTTACATCAGGTTCTTGGGAACAAGACATTCCTTAAAGAATTCGTTTTTATTTTAGTCTTGTGCATAGCATTTGAGGGCGACGATGAGTATTTATTTATTTATTTATTTGTATATTTATAAAGTAGCTCACAAAGCCCATGGGCATCTAGGCGCTGGCTGCAGCAGAAATACAGAAGAAACCGATGAAGGGGGAGGGGAAGTAGCGAGTATGATGGGAAGATGGTTTAATTATTTTGACATCAGGTGTGGCAACCCTTAAGACTGTCCCCTTTACCCACAGCCCTTTTCATTATATCCAGATACCCCAACAATACATAATATCCGGCAGAGTGCATTGATCATTCCTTGTAGTGCGATTCTACAGGTTCATACTAAGATTCTTCCCTTTTTGACGATGCCTTGATTATAATGTAGGATTTGGAATTTCCCATTGAAGTCACAGAGGATACACATTCTGAATGTGTGTCCCTATCTAGGTGAATAGTGTAATGCATTTGTGAATTGAAAGCTTCAAGTATCCAGAAAAGTTGAGCAGAGACACTTTTCTGTGGATAAATATAGATGCAGGATGGAAATAGGTGCCCATACATAAATGGTGGAACCTGTGCTTTTACTGAAAATGATTTTGGTACCCAAATATCTACATGTTTTATGTGCACTTCCAGTGTGATTATCTAGCTAGCGGATTCAGGAAATACATATATTATTATCAGGATTTGTAGCAAGTAGCAGGTAGAGACAGTGTAGGGAAAAGAAGGGGTGGGGGAGTCTTTTCCTAGTGGCCAGATGTGCAATTGGTCATCAGTGCTCACCCATATACTGAACGTGTGTTACTTTTGTACACCATATACCCCCAATGTATTTTAAACTCCACAAAGGCTTTCTTAAAAAAAGGGCTGAAATACAGGGTCGGGGGTTAATGAGGCCTAGAAAATATGGACATTTATTGATGTCTTTTTTGGTATAGCTGAACGTTCCCATATTACAAACACTATAAGGTACTGTGGATTAATCCAATACGTTCCCATATTCTTTCAGACCAAATTGTAGACATATGGGCAGATAAGGGGCTGGTAGATCTGGGTTAATTGCCGCAACTGAGTCCTATCACAAGGAACATGTTTGATATGGTGCACATTTAATAATAAAGATAATATTATTAATAATAAGAATCATAATAATAAAAAAGCATAATATCACAAATTATAACACAACTAGTGGTCGTTCTGTTAATTAGCGACCAGCTGGATAACAGTAAGTGTTACTGGGTAAGACGCATCGAACAAATTCATGACTCATTGATTAATAGCATGGAAAGTGGCTTGCAGCTGTGGGATAATAATAATAATAATTTTGCATTTATATCACGCTACAAACCATCAGGTATCTGAGCACTGCTTATTACCCAAGGTGTGTGGTACTCCTTTATCGACCTCGGAAAGATGAAAGGCCGAGTTTGGCCCTGCCGGGATTCAAAACTGTGTCAGCAGGCTCTGCACAGATGTCAAAGTGAGGGCTCTACTCGCTGTACTATCGGACAAGCATAAACATACTCTTGCAAACAATTCACAGAGAAATCTATCTACGGATGCTGTTTCGTGAGCTGATGACTACAGATTCAGTAATATACTCGATTCCAATGCATTTGTCCTTGTGCCCAGGCCCTGACTTAAGTATCTCATCTTGTTACATTGTGGCCCAATTTGTAGCTAGTTTTTCCAATTGAATTGTGATATTGCCATCCACTTGAATGGAATAGCCCCTTGCCCAATAAAACCCTGAGGGCAGTACATTTTCATGGTTTGTGGAAAGATACCTAGAAGACACCTTTCAGGAGTGCTTAAACCTGGAATCCATGATGCTTACTAAAGTTTCTCTAGCACTAGGGTCTCCAACCAGTAGATCACGAGCCACTGGTAGCTTGCCTGAGGCTTCCCAGTAGCTCTTTTCATCAGACACCAAAATGGGCAATGTGCATTTATTTTGGTGCCTGAAGTTCCCATCCCTCGTCCCCTGTCCCATCTCTCTCCTCTTCTTGCAAAGCAAACAGTCAAAAGCTGTGTGCATGGTGAGCGGAGGGGACGAAAGCTGGACTTGAAGGGCTCGGGCAGTGTCCCAAAGGGATTAAACTATCAATAACAAAGGTACATGAGAATTGTGTGTTGTGGCCATTGCCACCAATAGGTGCAAATGATGGCTAATTAGAAAGGGAAGGGTGCATACATATGCATGCCATGTGAAACAAAGCTGTGTGTGATTGTCTCATCCTCACTGTGTTTCTTAAGATTTATTTCAGTTAGCATTACTTTGCATGCTGGAAATTGTGAGCTTTCAATCTTGGTGGGTACAGCATGCATGTGTGTGTAGAGAGAAAATAAAGCCAATCCATGTGAGTCCCGGCTTGCCAAGAAAAAGTTACATTTAGTGTTACGTGTTGCTTTTTATGCTAAAACGGATTTTATTTTTATTTTTATTTGACGATACTGAGTTCTCTGTGTTAAGATGGTAATAGCCCAACTGTATTAAATATTAAGATGGAATTTGCACTGATATGGAAGAGTCCAGCTGTGTGTGTGTGTCCTAATACAGGAATTCAAGCGCTGACGAAAATTTTACATTTAAGACATGTGGAAAACAACTAGCTGCTCTCATTCTGGTGTTTTTTCACTTACATTGATAAAACTAAACAGGAATGTAAAATCATGTGCTATCAATGCCAGGACTGTGGGGTACATTTACCAGCCCCAGCAGAAATTCCCTTCATCACAAAACCACATTTCAGCATTCACCCAAGAATGGCTGCATTTTGTTTTCCTTCACGTGAATCCAGAGAAAATAACCTACATTCAGAATGGCTCTGCATTGCTGTTCTGTCATTTAAAAACTCAAGGCTGCACAAGAAAATTACCTCCATTCAAGATGGCATCGCACTTGTGCCTCCTTTCATTTTAAACATAACAGAGTGTTGCTTCATTAAAACACAGCCCTGGATGTGCATCTCATTTGAATGTCATAAAATAAGGCAATCCCTCCCAGAACAGACTTGTTCTCCTTAAATAAAGTCCCTAAAGAGCAAAGAATTCTGTTTCAAGTCTGCATGGCTAGGATGTACTTTTGAAAGGACCCAGCACACACAAATCACTGCAAAAGAAAGCTACAGCGTGGATCTCTCTCCTGCCTCTTGTCAATTACCAAGGAACTCCAGCATGTCCTTGTGTCCAGAAACTGACCATATCTTTCAAATCCTTTCAGAAAGTTAATACAAAGGAAACTGTGTGTGGCAGAAACCACTTTTTGTGAAATTAACATGAGAGAAAAAGAACACGTGTAAATCTGCTTTTGCAAAGCAGGAAATTTACATTTTGAAAACTAAATGTGAAATAATACTCTGGCTCGCAGAGAAACACAATTGTATATGTGGGTAGAGGTGCTGCAATCTATATATATTATGCTCTTTTCCCCCAAAAAGACTACTCAGCCTGCCTGAGGCCCAGGAATTCCTGTCAAACCAGTTTGGTATACAGGCTAATTTCACACCTACCAGTGAACTGATGCTGCAAGGCCATGTGCTTTGTTCTTATGGGACTGATAGTGTGATGATTACAGGCTCTACCAGACTGCCAGGCAGAACTGCTCAGGACTAATTCCTGGGTACTTCCCCCAAGATTGTAAAATTATATGATGTCACTCTGGCTATATAAGCAGGAAACAAAGAGACACAAGGGATATTCAACATTCAACATTCAAGATTCCAAGACTCCAAAAACAGGTCCAGAGGCATATGATCCCATCCAGGCAGGACCATCCAGATCCAGGCAGAACCACCCATCTATATCCAGGCATATCCAATAATCCAGCGAGAAAAGAGGTGAGGCAGCTGATCCCTTTTAGGAGAATCCAGAGACCAGACCATTTGCCCAGCGGCCCCATCCCGCTGTCCACAGTGACCAGACCTTGCCCAGCTGTTCCCATTCAGGAGAGCCCAGCTGTCCAAGTGACCAGATCTCTTGACCCCGCTGCCCAGTGACCAGATCCTTGACCCCGTTGTCCAGAGACGTTGCTGGCTGTCCAAATTACCAAACTCAAGTGTACCTTGTAAGTACCCTATCACCCAGTACCCAAAAACTGCATATCGCACTCTTTTACCTTGCATCCTGTTTAAATCCTATAACAATTCCATTGAAAATCCTACTCATATCCCAAAGTTCGAGTATCCTATGTTTACCATTTCCTTAGAGGAATGTGTGTTAGACTATATCTGTTAGCGTATTCCTTTTATAATTATTTCAGTTATCTGTGCAAGTCCTTAGTACCATTTTGAGATAAATTAATTAATTCCACTATAAGGAAGTACATAGTGCAAGTTGTTTAAAATTCAAAATTAATCCCTTGCGAGCATTGTCTTTCCTTAAGAATATAGTCATTACAATATAGCATTAGTAGAACTATTCATTATGCTAACAAAACCGAATTTGCCTGTGTTTTATTTTCTTTAAAAAGATCCAATTTGCATTTCCCATAGAAAAACCCATACTATCATCCTTTAAAGAGTCATCCCTTCCCCTCTGTATCCTATCTGTTCAGCATCTTTGTTCCTCATCCCAATAAATGATTTCCGATTTTGACTGCTAAAACCGCAAGGTCCCAGCGACATACGCTGCCGTCGCCACTCTCTCTGCCTTACAGAACCCCTGGTGATGATCTACTCGACTTCACAACAGGATACATCAGAGGTCTTCCCATCTACCAGACGCCCACAGCCACCCCAATCCTACGCATCTGGCCCTCAACAGGATCTGCCTAATCTGCCTCATCCTGTATTGCCTGACACATTTAATCGACTTGAAGGGATTGTCGCTATCAACGGCCCCCAGTCTTCTCCCACCACTGGGAGGAGGTTTGAGGTACACACTCAAGGGAGACCTTTCCTGGCTTTAGAAGAAGGCTACTTCATCGATAAGCCAAAATGTCACTCTAAGCCACACTCCTTGTGCCCTCACAGCCCTCATTATGAAAATGTATTTCTGATTGACATCCTGACGTAGACCTACCACCCTTCTGCCTGGCATCTTAGACCTCAGAGAAATCCTGATAAAGGAATGTGATATTCCAAACATCCTTTGGGACTATAGATATGAAGCACCCTTGCTGCACTACTAGAGCTTTGATTTGTTTTCAAGCCCTGCTTACCACTACCTTGTTTTTAGTGTAAGCCTGTACTGTATGTTTGTCAAATGAGAAGTTTCCAACATAAAAAATCAATATATGTACAGTGTTGAGTCATTTAGGACTCTTTGTTGAACACAAAATGTATTGCACTTTTTTGTTGTTGTTGTTTGATTTGTACTTTGTATTATGTTAAATGACTCACAAATTTCATACTAAAATCCCAAAAAGTGTTTGTCAGTAAAAAATGTATATAAAAAAACAAAAAGAGTATCAGTAGCTAAATAATAAAAGCTGTGTATGCACGGATTAGTTTAAGTGTTGGGTCTACTTTTCGCCTAGATTGTAAGCAAGGCAAAGATTTTCTTGTCTATGTGATACATGTTAAAGGTGAACCTGTTTGCATAAACTATATGTAAATATTGAAATATTGATTGTAGGACGCCCCCCTGTTTCAATTCGTTTTTCAGCTTATATTCCTACCAGTTTGAGGGTTGTCGCTTCCGTTACCAAAGTCCATTTTCGGAGCTGTTTGCCAGTTTAAAGCCTGTGTAAAATAAGGAATTGCAATTCTGCCATGTGTGTTTCCTGTGCATTGTTTTCCTCCCAAAATCGAGTAGCCTGTAAGCTTCCCTATCTCCTTAGTGCAGCCACACAAACATCTGTCCTAGCTATCCTACCACAAGTGTAAACTGATCTATAAGTAACCAGTAAAATCTGAGTATGCCATTTTGCTCATTTTGAGGGTTTTCATTTTGTTTTTGGCCTCACATTCTGTGGTGATGGGTTGAATTTTCAATCTGATTTTTTCCCTTTTCTCTTGCACTCCTTGCCACTGCTTTCCATCCACACAGAATTTAGTCAGCAGGTCTTTGGAGGAAGTGTTGCACGGGGAAAGCTTAATCTATGTGCCATCTGTGATTGTGAAGAAAAGTGACTTTGTTTCCATTTCTTTTAAAGGTGTATGTATATTGTGTTAGAAGTTGAATTAACTGTGTTATAAGGTTATTCATTTGTATTGCCACACCGAGGTGGCTGCTGAGCTAATTTAGTTTTGCTCTGATTTTTGCATTGAATTCTAAAAATAAATAAGTATTTTATTGTTACACACCGGCCTGGTTCATGGTCCATTGCGACTCAGGGTATTTGTTAAGGTGGGTGTGAGACGGGTTGGGGGCCTTCTCAAGAAAGAACCCAGTGTTTAAATAAAAAGGTGTTTTTTTATTGTGCACCACCTTCAGTGTCTGTGGAAGAAGTCCCAGGCTGGAGTGTGCCGTGCCATAAAATCTGTTACAGGACATAAAAAACATAATTTGAGTGTTCTGCTTCAGTCTATTTTGATGATAAAGAGTAGCAAATATATGAAAGTGTGATTTCTTTGTGGATATATACTTTAACCTGGTGTGGATATTATGCATGGGCAAAAAAGGAATATTTGTGATCTGCCTGGTATTTGTGGTGTCATAGGTCTAAGTGCAGTTGCTAGAACATGTTTTTGAAAGAGGTGGCTGCAATCTCCTCTGTGCAAAACTATTAATTGTAAATTGCTGACACAGACCACCCTTCCTGAACTCCTGCTCCCTGGGTCTAGAGAGTTAAAGTTAGCATAGAGTTGTTTGTGGTGAATCTTTATTTCTTGTTTTTTTTATGTTAATTATTCTAGGATAGTTTTGGTATGGGCAGGGGTGAGTTTTCAAGTATATGAGATGTCCATATCCTCAGTGGATCATGGTGGAGTGGGAGTCGGTTGTTGGTTCCCCAAACAACGAAGGTTACAATGAGCCTCATTACAAGTTTACCAGTATGGAAAAAAATACCTGTATAATTGCTGTAATTACAGCACCAGCATGTTTTCTGTACCGGGAAAACATGAGTTTGCTGGTGGGGGCCACGGGTCTACCTCCAGGCCGGACCTGGCGGTAAATCAGGCCCCACAGGCAACCATATTACCTGCATGGAGTCCTATGGAACTCCATGGAATGGGGATTTACTAATGTTTCCACCGCCTGGAATATCCCAGTAATACCAGGATATCAGGTGGTGGAAACGGTAGTCACAGTTTGCCGGTATCCCACTGGAATTACCGGCAGAATACTGACAAACTTTTAATGAGCCTGAATGTGTCGCTGGTTATTCAGAGTTTTGTGGTTGGAGATTCTTAAGCCTAGATCAATTAGCTTGCACACGTACACATGTGGATACAGTAATACACAGTAATTTAATGGCTGATATATTCCTAGTGTTGCGGAACATCTGTGGCTTACAAGGGACTCACCTGTGCCAAGTGGAATTGTGGAAGATAACCAAAAAGCAGAATGATGAGGTCTACAGCTCCTGTAATCCACATGTTTGAGGAGACTGTTCATTTGGGTGGCACAAGAAGTCCCAAAGGAGATAAAGGAGGTCCTTGCTGATCTCAATAGAAGATCTGTGATACTTTCTGTTGTTTGAAAGCTCACCGATCTGTTTGGTTAATATGTATGTGCATACTTTAGTCAATGCTTGATTTTTCATTGCCATTTCCTCTAGTTCGGTAACATTATGGAAAAGGTTTATCCTGTTGGGAAGACAATCACTTGGCAAGGCAGTCTGTTTCTTCTGGTTCTCCTGACCCGCGTCAGAAACAGCGAATCTCCTGCGCCGTACTCCTGGTTTCTGTTTTTGGCTGTTCTCACCACATCTGGGAAAGAAGGCATACTCCATACTTTCTTTCCCAGCAAGGTTTAAAACCATGTCAGGCCAATCACAATCTTCCAGCTACTAGACTGCTGGCGTTGGTTCGCATTAGGAGTAATCATCATTGCTCCTTAACTCTTCCTCGTCTCAGTTTGTGTTCCTTTATTTGCTCTCTGATATTGAGGAGTACTGTCAGTAAAATTGTCAAGTTGTTGAAGGGGATGACAGTATGCTATTAGGGCATTAGTGATGGAGGGGATATCCCTAAAAAAGAAAGGAGGATATTTTGCAACACCGGATGATGTCAGGTCATCCCTCTGAGGGGCGCCTCCCCCCATGTGGTCCTCCCTCAAATAGCCACTCCCAAGGTCAGGATCAGGTAGCGGCTTCCATCACATGGCCACATGAGGAGAGTCTATCTCAATGAAAGGAGTGATGTAAGGGCTGAGTGTTCCATGATAAGTCTAAATTTTGTTCCTGTGAGGTAATAATTAAGGTATCCTATCGCTCAATTTATGGCTAAAGCTTCTAATTCAAAGGTGGAGTAATTCATCTCTCTTGGGAATAGTTTTTGGCTGATGTAAAGCATGGTATGTTCAACCCCGTCATATTTTTGTGATAAAACTGCCCCTATGCCTACTTTAGAAGCATTGGTTTGGAGTAAAGTTTCTGTGTTAAAGTTAGAAACTTTTAAGACAGGTTCACTACATAGAATGAACTTCAGGGTATCAAAACAGACCTGGTCATCTTATTGCCCTGGTCATTTCTGAGGTTTGGCATTCTTTAACATGAGGTGATGGTGGAGGAATTAAGGATGAACCTAGTTACCAGTGAGTACAAAGAAGGCCCTTAGATCCCGTTTAGTTTTGGGAATTGGTGTTTTTTTAACAGCTCAGACTTTTTCTAAATGTGGCTGCAAAAATAAGTTTCCCACAAAGAAACTCAAGTACTTGACTGCGGACTGCACTAAGTGGCATTTCTTGGGGTTAGCGGTTAGGCCAGCTCATTTTAGGGCTCGGGTAATCACATACAGATGGTTCATGTGTTCTTCCCAGGTTTTCCTTTGTATAACAATGCCAACTAGCCAGCTAAGCGCTTCAAAAGCTGGACTAGGGATGCAAAATATGGTCTATTAACCTCTCAAAAGTGGCGGGAGTACAATGGAGCCCAAATGGGGGAATTTTAAAGTGAAATTGTCTGCTAGGGGTGGAGAAGGCTGTTTCTTCCCTATCGTCTAGGTTTATTGGCACCTGCCAATAGCCATTGGTAAGATCATTCGTGGAGAGGTAGACGGCTGTGCCTAGTTGATCAACAAGATTGCCGATCCGATTCATCGGATAATTATCAAACTGGGTCAGCATTGAATTTTCTAAAGTCTATGCAAAACCTCCATGATTGATCATGGTTTGCCACTAGAACTATTGGCGAGCACCACAGACTTTATGATGGGTTGATAATGTTTACTTTTAGAATTTTCTCCACCTCTTGGAGGACTCTCTCTTTTCAGACCTCATGGGTTCAGTAGGTCTTGAGATTAATAACTTTCCTGAGGGTAGTGCGTATATAATCGTAAATCCGCTTCACTCTCCCAGGCTCAAGCTAAAAACATCATTGAACTGATCCAAAAGATCTCAGATGTCTTGTTTTTTGGACGGTGGAAGATCTGCCGGTACTAAATTGGACCTGTTTGTCTTTCGAACAAGAGACTGGCCATTACCAAGGATGAGGAATACACTGGTTCTTCTCTCCATTCCTTTAAAGGGTTCTGGTGGTATATCTGAATCTTAAGCCCTCTATTGGTTTGGGAAATACTAGTTACAAAGGACAGTCTGCTTCAACACCTGATATGGTGCCAGCAAAACAACATTTTGTGTTCAGAGGTAGTCAAGAATGGACCTTCTGTGCAACAGTAAAAGTTTGAATTACAGTTCCTTTGACATATCGGGCCTTTGGGTGTTCTTGGGATTTGGTTAAGTGAGAGTGCACTACCTCTCATACGACAATCATATGTTCTTTAATCTGCTTTGTGGTTTGGGACAACACTAAAATAGCCTCCCCCCTCTCTTATCAGATCTCCCTTAACATGTCTAGGACATCTCTGGCATCACGCCCATAAATTATTTAAAGGGGTGAAAACCGGAGGGATGCTTGGGGAGCCTTCCTGATGGAAAATAAGGCGTAGGGGACCATTGTATGCCAATTATTTGAATCAGCTTCTACTAGCTTGTAAATAATGCTTTTGAGTGTGTTATTGAAGGTCTCAACCAGGCTGTCTGTCTGAGGACGGTCCTCCAAGTGTTATTTTGAAGAATTTGTTTGATCTCTCCCATGATTTTACTCATAAATATTTTTGCCTGATCTGTCATTATCTCTTTTGGGAAAACTACCGCTAACAAAAAGGGAATAAGATGTTTTAGAAATTGTTGTGACGTGTTACTTCACATCAGAAAGGCCTCATGGTGACGTGAAGCATAATCTAGTAAAACTAGGATATACTTGTTCCCGAGTTGTGTGGGTGGTAGTGGTTTTACAATATCCATCCCTATCTGGGAGGAGGGGACAATTGTGGTTGTTAAAAGTTGTTAGGGGCAGGGGAAGGATTGTATGGTTCTGTCTTTTGGGAGCATTTCATAAAATTCTTGATGTCAGAGTATATCCCTGGCCAATAGAATCTCGATCTCCAGCAAAACCCTGCAGTTACTTCTGGGAACTACTGTTTGGGACAGATGGGTTCCTTTACTGGTGGTGTCACCCCTATATAGTAGACCCTGTCTCAGAAAAAAACATTGACTCTCTTTCTTTCTGCCTTCATCCTCAAGGATAACTCTGAGGAAGTCTTCTGCCAACATACGGTCATTATGTTGCGCAAAAAACAAATCTTGGATTATTGCAGCTTCTCCATCCTCAATATTCAGTTTAAGTGACACCAGGTTTGGGTCTGGATATTGGTCAGCTTCCCTAAAGCCTTTAGCCCCTCTCTTGGTAGGGTCTAGCTGTGGTACTTCTAGGAGTGTGGGAAAAAATGCCTTCCGGAAAATTCCTTGAGCGATCTTCTCCTTGGTTTTTACATGATAAGCATTTTTACCATTATTATGGAGTAAAATCTTAAAGTCTCCTCTATAGTCTGGGTCTACCACCTCAGCCATTACATCCAGCCCATGCTTCCAATCAAGCCCCCATTTGGAGACCAATCGGATGTATGTACACTTGGGGGCTGTCAAAATAAGGTCAGAGGTAACGAGTTGTCTCTCTCCAGGTTCTATGATTATATCACGACTGCAGGAGAGGTTAAACCTTACAGATTGTGTAGTGGTTATTGATGGGTTAGAGGTGTGGTCACTTAACTTAGTGAATCTTAGGGTTCCCAGCTTTGTGTCAACTAGGTCAGATTCCACTCCTGACAGCATATGTAAGGGAGCAGAAGGAGAAGACTGACATACAGGTGTCATGATTGTTGGCATAGACTTGCATTGCATCAAAATTAAGAGGACACCTAACCCTCCCTAATTCTAAAAGGGGTTTCCCTGCCTCAACTAAGGAACTAAGGAATCTGTCAGACTGTCCAAGAAAATGAGTCCATTGTTGTGTGTCAAAATGCCTACTTCTGTCCCTCACACTTGTAACAAAACTAAAGACATACTGTATCTTCTTGATCCAAAAGAATGTCTCCCTTCTTCTGGAATGCAGATCATAGTTCCATTTGACAGGTGGGAGCTTTGCCTGATAGAATGACTCAATGTCTCAGTTCCTTTCAAAGATACAACACAAAGATACATCTTGTGGTGCTGTAATGTTCTCAGTACAAACTCAAAAATTCCAATTTAAGCATCATTCCTTATTACCTATAGTTTTCTTAACTGTTGGGTTCCTTGAGAATGCCTCCCTTCTTCAGGTGTCTTGTTCCCAGCACTTTCACAGTGCCATGGGAATGATCCCCTTCCCTGGGCTTTCCTTGGCTTTTCTTCAATGCACTGAACACCAGGAGTTATGGCTTCCTACCCCGGGTATCTCTGGGTTTGCAGCTTCACAGTAGTAGGGTGGAATGTCTCCCTTCCCTTGGCTCTTCTCCAGACCCTTTACCACTGTTCATGAAGGCTGGGGGAATGTCTCCCATCTTATGCAGTTCACAAAGGTTGGGGTAATGACTCCCTTCCCCCTTCCCATTCTGAGGCTCTTCATAACATTTCACAATGGCTGGGGGAATGACTCCCTTCTCTAGACACTTCTCAGACTCTTTACCAAAGTTCACAATGGCAGGGGGAATAACTCCCTTCACCTGGCTTCATTTCACCTTTTTTTCATTTGCTTGTAGGTGTGGGTCCCAGACCCCCTGGATTCTTCTGCTTTCCTTTGGCAGACCTGGTTCACTTTCCTGCCAGGTACTGCACCGAAGAAGATGATTTGTGATGCTCTTCTTAATTGGGTGTGGGTCCCAGACATGCGTGTGTCTCTTTGCCTGCTCTGCCAGTCCTTGCTCTCACTTCTGCCAGGTACTGTGCCAAAGAGTTTTGTTGATGCTCTTCTCAATTGGGTATGGGTTCCAGACCTGTGATCCTCTCTCTGATTGCTCTGAACGGCCTGGCTCATCCCTCTTCCAAGTACATTATCGAAGAAGAGGATTCATGATGATATTATCAACTGATGTGGGTCCCAGGCCTGACTTTCATGCCTCTTGAACACACCAACTGTCGCGGCAACCCTGGTACCTGTGAGGGTCTTGCCTATGCTCTCAGGGTGGTGTGCAGCCTAGTCATGTCTCCGGTTGGGTTCCCGCAGGCTTTGTCTGCCTTTCTGTATGCTCCAGCAGAGCTCTGCAGTTCTCTGCTCCTCGCTGGCAACACGTATGCCTCTGACCATGGAGTCCTGCTTTCTTCGTTGTTTGGAGGTTGGCTCCATTAGTTTTCTGGGCTGTCCGACCTCGGTGAACGGTGAGTAAGCTTCCCAGCAGGTCGGTAAGCATTGTGAACACCGATTTTGAATCCCTCTTTTTCCGGCACCCACGATCCTAGGTCCTCCAGGGATGACTTCTCCCTGGCTTCCTGCAGGGAGGGTCAAACTCTATTTTGAGTCCCTCATCACATTTTATGCTCATACAGTTTCCACGTAGACTGGAAAACGTCCTTTCGTTCCGAGGGGTGTTTCTCATTGCTCCACCCTTCTTCGTCCCAGTTTGGACATGGTCAATCTTGACTGGCTTAGTTGGATTTTTCCTCGTCCCAGTCTTCCAGTGTACTTCAGGTGGGCAGTCCCTACTCTTCTTCCTCTCAGTATTTCTCCTGAGGGTTGTGTTGTATACCCTACACAAATACATGGAAGTGTGGGGAACAAGTGGATCCTGTATAGGGTACGAGGATGAGGGAGGTTGTGGTTTATTGTGGACATACCATGTTCTTCCTGGATATTCATCCCTAGTTCCATAGTGGGTATCCCTCCTCATGAGATCCACCCGCTGAGTACCACCCCCAGGGGGATGATTGGGGCCTCAACTCCCTGGCCTTATGGGAAGGGGCTCCCCTTCAGGGAGAAGTGACAACATCCAAGGATTCATCACACTTCTCATTAAACGTTATATTTTTCAAATTCATTGGCTTTCACTTTAGTTGATCATCTAACTTTTCTGTTTTACCTCCCCCTCCCAGCCCCCCCCTGATTCTCAACTTCCCCCTTCATTACAGGTCATTGTCCGGTAAAGTGGCACAGTGAAGTTTGCTTACCTTGCTCTGGAGAGTTGGACATGTCATTCACAATGACAGTCTCTAGGGTGTCTGCTACTAAGGGAAAAAAAAAGGTTAGCATCTAATTATTGAGATGATACTATCCCTGGCCTACTCCATTTAAACTGGGAGGTGACTTTACAGTTGGTGGTTTCATGCCCCAAGAGGCATATGGGGCATCTCACTTCAGGCTGCTCTATTGTTGGATGTGTAGAGCTTTAAATACATTGATGTACTAGTGGGACTCTCCCCCCTGGTGCCTTTGGCACCCCTCACCTCTGAGGGACTCGCATCGCTCACCCTCCCCTCACCCTCTGGTGACTACTGCACACCTGCACACCTGCCCCCTTTGAGGAATTCAAAAGTTGGACAGTATACCAGTAAAGTTGGAGGAATGTGGGACGGAATGACAGCAGACCCACATCTTCAGGGCATACAATGACCCCAATTCAAAGCATCACAGTACCGTCACTTAAACAAGTTCATCACACAACTTCATGAGTTAATATCATTTAGGAAACTTCAAATGCCTTCGGAATTGTAGATTTGAACCTGATACCATAAAAGCTGGGTGCATCAGGGACGGAATGACACCAGATTCATGAAACATTACACAACATCATCACTTATACACAACTTCATCAGTGAATGAACTCCAGCGAATGGACTTAAACACTTCAGTAATTGCTGTTTGGACAATATACCATTACAGTGGGCGAAATGTGGAATGGAATGACACCTGACCCATGTCTTTAGGATGTACACTGACCCCAAGTAAAAGTGTTACAATGAAATGTTTTACGAAATTGTCACTTATACACAACTTCATCAGTGAATACACTCCAGTGAACAGACTTCAAACGCCTTAGGAACTGCAGATTTGGACAGTATATCATCACAGTGAGCTAAATGTGGAATGGAATGGCACCAGACCTATGTCTGTAGGACATATGCTGGCCCCAATTTAAAGGGTTACAAAAAACATTACATAAAAATGTTACACAAAATCGTCACTATGATTTTATTTTATAGTGTAGTTCACTCTCTATGCAGACTAGGATAATCAGATCTATATTGCACAAACGGTCTGTATTTTTGATCTGTGAATATTTATTTCACTTATAAATGGTTTTCTGCCAGTCTCATCTGCCAGTGGAAAATGCAGGGTGAAATCTGACATTTTTCATACATACGCTAAACTTATATCAGACCTTATTTAAGCAAATGAGTACAGAGTTGTTATTTTCCCATAACGAGTAAATCAGACATGTATAATCACCAGGCATATCAGTGTCTTAATGTAGTTTGAAAGACATTCTAAAATGTTTTGAAGACGTGTGAAAATCTTGTTATTTTGACACATGAACATTTCCTGTGTGTGTATGGGAATCACAAATTGTTTTTACTTTTATTGTGTCATGAACACAATATACAAGTACTTTACTACCTTACAGAAATACAAGTTCATACAGGACTGTGATCTCTCCCAAACATATGAAATCTGAGGTGAGAAAATGAATGTTAAATACCAGGAAAATCTTGAGTTGTGTGTTGTATGATCTGATAAGCATTTTTGAGCATCAAGTGAATTCTGACTAAAGGGGAATTCTGGTTCAACGCTGTAAAATCAGTTGGCATGCAGGCCTCAGAAAATAATTAAAATGGCTCTGACTTGTAAACCCATTTTACAAATAAAAAAAACGGACCTCTGACTTGAGACTTATAAAGCTCAGAGACACATTTTAACCGACATATACAAGCATAAAAATGATGGTCTGCGTGTGCAGAAGGGCCAGCAAATAAAACTATTTTACCAGAATCAGAACACATTCCTCTTGCCATTACAACAGTCATCAAAATAGATTGATTGGTTCTCTTCTCCAATCTACAGAAGGCATCTTGGAGCTGTAGAAGAAACAAACCAATCTTTTCTCTGATATCTGCTTTATGAAGATATGATGGTAGGGCATCGTTAAACCAGTGACACGAAGCATTTAGAAATTCCTGTAGTTTATCAAGAATACATGTTGTAACTTATATTTCTGTTTGGTGTGATGAGTACTTTTAGTAAATATAATTCCTATACAGAATAAGGTAAGTTTTGCATGCAAGGAAGAGTTTGAAATAGTATATTCTTTCTTGAACAAATCAAGTTGGATGATTGGAAACAGTCCATTTTAACAAATCCACTACCTTTACAGATGTAAAGTGCTTTCAAGTCAATATTATTAAGCATGACAATAGTATTTCTTCTACCCTTTTTTAGATTGTGTCATCACCAAGTTGTGTGTTCACAGGGAGGGATGGGCTGAACATATGAACACTCCAAAGGGAAAACGATGCTCACAATCTGAGATGTATCTACTCCTGCTAATAATTCTCACACCATTGGCAAAATAGGGCTATGGGAGGTAAACATTTCAATATCTTCTAAGGGCAGTTGACCAGTGATAGAGTTCACCCAATAAGTACTATCCAGCATCACAACACCTTTTAAATGGGTTTCAAATAGTTAGAAAACCAGAAATACAGAAAAGACGATTTGATACGAGCATAAAAGAAAGCAGGAACACATTTGTAAAGCAGAAACCCTTTATGAAGTCCCAATGTAGCTAGAATAAAGCAGCGGGGACCCAGTGTCTTAAAGCTAACTCCCAGTCTAGAACCCAGGTTTACTTGGTTTCTTAGTTTCTGACTGAAATTTCTTGTTGAGGTTCCAGACAGAAGCATCCAGAATTAACTGAAGGAGACCCGCCAATTTTAGCTGTTACCCATTCTGTATTCTACTAAAACACTTCCAAAAGTAAGACTAACTGACCAATCCTGTGTGTTTAAAACTTATCTCGAAGAAGAATTAAAATATATTACAGGTGGTATTTATCTCTGCATTACAAATCAAATAATTCCGAATGGAAAAGCAATGTTTAGGCAAGAACTGTGAAATCAGTGTGCAACTAATAGCCCATATTAGCAGTGGGATGAGTAACCTGTGAAAACCTTAGTCTAGTCTGATACAATATCTCAAATAAGCAGGTCTGTACAGAGTATACAGAGGGGTGAAATGGCCATTGTAAAAGAGACATTTCAGCTGCAGTGACATGTGGCCTGCCTCAGTGTACCCGTTTTACTTGTCCCTTTAAAGTAAATGTAATTTTAATACCATTCAATTGTCCTTAATCTTAAAATATTAGACATTAAGGTGTTGGCCATAAGTCTGCACACCGACCCAATAGTTGTGCATTTCTGATTATTTATATTGTGTGTGTGTGTATATATATATACATGTGTTTAGCGACTTCCCAAGAATAATTTAGAGTTGCCTTTCTAACACTTTAAATGTGAATACATTTTAACTGTTTTTGTAAACTCCTACATTTGTCAGATACAGCAGGTGTAGGCATTTACTAATGTATTATTCTAAACAATCATGCCCCTGTTAATGTAGAGGTGGGTATTTGCTCTGAATAGACAATGTCAATTCAAATATATATCATTTGTTCACCATGATTAGTGAGAAAGCTGAACAGATAGCATTGCTTTTTTTGAGAAATGGAATTAGACAAGAGTGTTGCAGTGACGCTAAACCTTATATTTTGAGAGGGGGATCCACATAGGACTTCCCTCTTTCTACCTTTCAAATAAACAGAATGATTACTATAAAGAAGTGTTGGTTGGCCTAGAGGGAAGGAATTTATGTCACTGTTGTACATTTAAACCATCATATTGTGCTTGCTGTCACCACAAAAAGGACCTAAATTCATAGTTGTTCATATTCTCCTTGGAGGGACGTGGTAAATTGCCCTGAAAATGTTCCCTCCAATTAAAGGGTCACCACACATTGCATGGTGAATCAATGTTACAAAAGTTGTGTCTTCTGTGGGAAAAGGCAACGCAGGTGATCATAGCATGTAGTGCCCTTGTAAAATGCGCAACTTTCCCTGAGATATTCTCTATAGAGTCTGTCACTGCAAGTACTTCATCTGTGGACATTTCTAGGGAACTATCGTCTATCAAATAACCATTTGCGGGTCTACCCCTTTTGCTTTTTCCTAAAGTGTGTTTGTTAGGAAAGATTTCATAATTGTATGGAATTTACCCTCCATGTGTACACCCCCAAACTTTTTGCTGCTGGTTAGACACCGTAGACTGACTTTGCCAGAGAAGCACAGCCTTCAGCTCCACTCCTCTGGGCTTTCGCTCACTTTTTATGGGGAAACTGACATGCCCTTAAGAAAGTCAGTACTGGGAGACTTAGTTTCCCTTAGTCCTTTTTCCAATAATGAAACTTTTCTGCAACATGTAACAAGTGTGCAATATATCTTACCATACAGCACACTTGCGTCTCTTAGTCATTTCCAAAGGCCTTTGATACTCCCAATGGACTTTTTGTGAGATGCGCAGATGTGTCATGGACAGGGCTGGTGGCAGCTGGTTTCGCATTATTTTCAACCCTTTCCTGCCATGTTAAACGCATTAACCGTGTTTGGCATGAATAGGTGGCCTGGCTCCAAAATGGCCATGCCACAAGGTTCTTTGTCCTATCCTTTGGCCATCTTGCCCTTTCACCTTCCCCAGGTTCAGACTGATACGGACCTCTATAGGCTGGGTTAACAGTACAAAGCAATACCGAGAACCTAGCTAAAGCCAAATGCCCACTCACTTGTAAGCATTTGCTGACAGGTCCAAAAGATGGAACACTTCCATCATTCAGATGTAAAGAGTATGGAAGGTACTGGAATTGATGATTGAAGCTTGACCAGATTAGCTGCTGCGCTGTTATCTAGTTTTGCGCAACTGTACCATTAAGGCCACTGTATGAAATAAAAATAAAATAAAACAGCGCGAAAATGTGTATCAGGGAAGATAAAATGCTTCAATCAAATAGCTTCCAAAAAGGCTCTGTGGTCTCATTGATGTGTAAACAAGATGTTCATAATATTCCATTCTCAATAAAAGGTTTTTCATTGATAATCAATTAAAGCGTGTCTTCAAGCTTTCGCAAATCCACCTTTGGTGTTGCCAGTTCTATACAGCTGCAGTCTACCCGAAGAAAGCATATATGCCAGAATTATGATAGTCAAAGTTGGCAACTAAAGTTAGCCACCAACTAACGAGTCACTGTCCCTGAAATGTGCCAAAATCAAACGAAAATGCATGGCGAGCATCCAGGCTGGGCCCCCGTTTTTCATTTATAGTTAGTCCCGCCATTGCTTTCAGCATATCTGCAATCTCTTAACAAGAACTGATGTTCACAGTTCTATATTGCAAGAACCCAACAAAAGACAAAGCAGCCAAGTTCCCAACAATCATAATTGGCAAATGCCATTGGACAGTTATATACTGCACTCACCCAGAGGAGGCAAAACTGCCAGTTTCTGGCGATCGCATTTAGCAAATGAAATTAGTCAATGAATGAAATTGGTCACTGACTGACGAAAGGCAGCACCTGAAAAGTGCCGGAATCGAATGAAATGAAATGACAATGCAAGTGCCCGGCAGACATCCAAGCTCTGCCGCAAGGTCCCCAACCGAATTCAGACTTCCCTGTTACTGCAAACTCTCCTGTCTGAAGCACCTGAGCAATAACAAAACATTGCATTTTCCCGGTTTACCTTAGAGCCACGACGTCTGGCCGCATCAAAGGAACTTGAAAATGAAGAAACTTTGAGCACGTCAATGTGTTCAGTATAAATATACGTCCACACTGAACGTGCTGCGTGTTACATCACGTGCATGGCCTGAGAGCTAAAATGCACTTTTTATATGTTATAGCATGCCAAGATGGCCCCACCATCTTAAGGGTAAGCAGCATAGTGGTTGCATGGGGAGCCCGTTGTCCAGGAGGGCGGCATATTCACTGATGGGCCCATAGGTCAGTGCTCACCCTCTACTAGTACCTTTAAGACAAGATAGCTGCACCATGTGAGGGATGGGGTGCAGGATTCACTTACTCCAACACGACTCAATAAAAAGGACTCAGTAATTTTGCAAAGGGAAGTCCGTTTAATGACATGCACATCAAACAGAGAAACAGTAGGAAATCAGCATCGTTGTGATCACCTGTCTCGCTCCAACTTCCTCAAACTTCAGTTGAACAGCAACTTTTATGCATAAAACTCATCATTGACATCTAACTCTACAAAAATCGTCATGCACTATAATTGGTTAGGAAAGGTAACTTAAGTATAGGTGCTATAACTGTATATGGTAAGGGAGCATGTGGATTGGATAACTCTTATCGGTGGGCGTCAATGTCCCTCCCTCTACTTCACACATGATAGACGTCACTACTAGTACGACGTCCTATTGGTTCTACTGTCTATAGGACCCTAGATAACTTGGTCCATTGTGATTGGGCAGGTTACACCCCTAGACATACATTTCCACTTTAATTAGCAGAATGCAGACTGGACACCCAAGTGCCTAGTGTCCCAAGATTCACCCTGCCTCCCTTCCATCAATCAGTATCTTGGGGCTATGTGTCAATTAGTTGGCTGGGCATGGCCACGAAACTGTAGCCTCTTATCTGGAGAAGTTATGGCACCCTTGGATCTGGGTGACATCAGACCTTGGTAATTCTTTGCGCCTGTCTTGGTCACATGTCTGTTCACCGTGAATCTGCTTCAGTTTCCAGCTTTTAGTGTATTTAATTCTGTTTCGACCTTGCCACCTGCATGGGCCTCCCTTATCTTGACCTTCATGGGGCAGGCTGGTATGCTCTGAAGTTTTGATTCCTGTTAGCTGACGCTCTCCTCCCTTTCTCTGGTTGACCTCGATTTCCCAGGCATGATCTGCTCTTTGTTGAGTTTCGATTCCGCTCCTTCTCCTGGCTTTGACTGGGATATGAAACCAGGCCTGTTAGGCCTCTGGCCGTCTGGGCATACTTCTGCTTTTACAAAATGGAGTTGCACTTGTATAGTGTGCCTTATTGAGGTAGATATAGTTGGCGCTTGCCGCTCTATTCTTCTACTAAGCATTGCAAGCAGTATCGTTTTCTTAGCTTCTTGCATTGCAAGCCTATTTACACACGTTTAACTGGTTGGTTACTTCCATCTTGTCTCATAGCAACGTTTCCTTACATTTAACATCGTCTCTTTCCTTTGTCCATTACATCTATTTTCATAGCTACTCGCACTGGCATGCTATATTCGATAGCTGCTTTCGTTCATTTGCGAGTCTGTCCCGGCCCTTGTGTCATTTCCACTGGCCTTCCATTACAGCTCTTTGGGTTTCTTCATGGACCGTCTGTAGGTACTCTTCATTTCGTCTCAGCGGCTGGTACGGCTATCTGATAGGTTACTATGCTGCCCAGAGCTGTCTGGTTATGGGCGCTTCAACAGGTATGGCTCTTCTGATGTACACTGGGCAGAGTCCCAGTGCAGCTCTCTGTTGTTTCATTTGCTCCTCATACATCACATACCTTGGCGAGAATGCTCCTGGTACCTCGGAATGGGGGGCAGGGGTGCAGGCCATGTCTGGGACCTCCTCTACACTCCCCCCTCTGGTCGGTTCATCAACCACTTCTGCGTCCTCTTTTGCATTTATCTCCTTTGGTTCTTTGGTGTTTTGTTCATCGTCTTCAGGGTTTGTACATGATGGTGTGAATGTGTGAGTCTTTGAAGTCCATATTTTTATCATCCCTTTCAAACTTCCTGCTGTTTTTACATGTTCGTCTTTGTTCCATGTCATTAGCTGACATTGTCCATTTGGGCTGCAATAGATCCATTTTCCTTCATACTTTCTTCTTGTCCTGGGATATGTAAATTTTGTTCCTTCTGGCGCAAATTCACTGGCCTTCCCAAAGTCTCTTATTTCTTCATCAGTCAGATCTCTGGGCTTCCATCCTGGCTCGATATCGACCATTATTTTCATCCCAATGGCTTTCTTTGCCGTTTTCTGGAACTGTGTGATGATTATTTTAATAACACAGAATCCTAGCAGTACCCGTGCTAGTAGGGCTCCTAGAAACTTGAATATGTCTGCCATCCATTGTGGGACCCATGTGAACAGAGCTCCAAACCAGCTGTCATCGTCCACTTCATCACTTTCTACGATCATCTGGTTTTTCGGGTTTGTCAAAAACGTATGGCTTCTGTGAGGGTTCCATTTTCTTCATCGTGCGATGGTATACATGTGCAACATGATTCTCCGATTTTTGCACAAACACCTCCATCCATTGCTGTGATCATGTCTAGTACATATCTATTCTGGAGGGTTATCAGTCTGATTGTTCTCAGTTCTTTTTTGATTGTGTTAAATCCTTTAATGGTGGTGTTGATTGTCTGCAATAACTCTCATCTGGTTATCTGCAACCATTTCTCATTCACTCCAACTTGGATGTGTGGCAGGAGCAGTGTTGTGAATACTGTTGAGGTGAGGCTGAATAGCCTGTGTTTGTATGGGATAGCATGGAATGCCTCTTCTGATTTGGAAGAAAGGTAATTTTCCCTCTTCATCCTGGATAACAGTTCCACAGATCTCTTTTTCCTTAGATGAGCATCTGCTTTTGGGAAGCTGTCCAAATTCAGGTCGTTTTTTGGGATCACTAGTGCAGGAACATGGGTGTTCACCAGTGTGCATATGCCTCCTCAGTTTTTCGGCAGTCTTATGTATGCCTTGGATCTACACGCCAAGTAATGTTCCATGATGACTGCGGTTGCTTTTGTCATTCCAGGGGCTTCCAAGATTCGACCGCAGTTTACATTCTCTCCCATCTTTCTCGTGCCATTGCTTCTGAAGCATAGTTTCGGACTTTCCAGTGGTACTATTTGCAGGGGTCCTCCTCTGTCCTCGACCTATGTCAGCAGCTTTACCAACTTTGGCCATAGAGGTTTGCATAACCTCTGCAAATTCTCTATTGCTTCTCGGCAGGCTCCAAGGACCACCCAAGCTCGGCAGATCACTTCTCCTTCCCATCCATTTGGGGAACCACTGTTCCCCAGATCTGCATTTGGCCTCTATTCTTCCAGATTTGTGCCTCTTCTGCAGTTTTTCCCTGAACGTTCAGTCTTGGGTTTGTTACCCATCGTGTTCCTGATCCTTTGACATCAGGGTTCTCGTATCTGATCACGTGATTCCTGGTGTGTTCCCCGTTTCTTGCTTTAATGTCCTGGATGTAGCCATCTTCATCGGTGTAGTCCTTTTCGTTGGCCCATATCAGCGAGGCATCTCTTCCCATAAACTGTCCTCTGGTGTTGCACATTGCTACGTGTGACATACAGTGTGCTGTGGGGACATCAATTTCTACAGCTACGAAGATCTTGGATTCTCCCATGCTTTACGGTATAAGTGCACAGATGAAGCATTCTCCTTCTGACTGCCTTCGTCCTACTTCCTTCATGTGCTGATACCATATGTTATTTCCGAGATGGGCTGTGCTGTCCAGGTAATAGTTAAGTTGATTGTTATCTTCATGCTGGCTCCTCTTGATTCTCAGCGTTCTTCCGTAATTTGCTAGAACTATGTCCTTGAATGCGTCTGTGCTGCTTTTCCACTCTGGGTGTCTCGGTGGAGCAGGTTGCCTTGGATGTATCGCTGTGGTAGGAGAAAGTTGTTTTTCCTTTCCTTCCATTTTGTAGTCGGTCATAGACTACACACCATTAACTCACCAACCTCCCAATGCGAGGCTGTGTTGTAGGCCTGATGCTTGTTCCTTGCATTGGAGCTGGAGTGCTTGCTACTATGGTCTCTGGAGTTCTAATTCTCAGCTCCTCATGCTGTTTATTTGCTCTATCTATGAAGGGAACAAATGGTCTATCAGCGTCTGTGTTTTCTCTGTGAGTTCCTTTGTGGTTACTTCTGTTCTTTTGAGAGATTTTGCTATGCCCTCTCTCTTTGGTTTCTCGCTTGGCTCCTCCTGGTTACTTCCACAATTTTCTGGAGCTGTTCGTTCTGTAGACAGTTTCCCCTTAACTGTTGCCCTTGTTTGAGGCACTGTTGCCATTGACACTTGCCCTTGTTTGTGTGTGTTCAGTGTGCGTGTGTGTGCAGTGGTCAGTGCTACATTTTCATTCACTCTGTGCTGACCCTCTCTCCAGCCTTTTTCTTCATTCATTACCTCAGGTGTGTATGAATCACTGCTAATTACATTTAGTTGTATCCCGTTTGTTTTATCATCAGCTTTCTGGGGACTGGAATCACTAGATAGGGTCTGGGTGCTTTCGTAAACTCCAGATGTTCGTTATCTGGTGGATGCAAAGAAATTGGGATGCTTCGTGCACCAATAAAGAAAGCAGTTCTGATAGTCAACGACAGAAAAACAATGATAATTACTAAGCATGTACACATGATAGACTTGTAGGACATCTGGCAGCATTTCCTCCCAAGGAAGCGGGGGCGCCCCTCTGCTTGTGGTAAAACTAAGTTACTGTTCTGGGCCCCCATTTTGAACAAGTCCATAGTCAGTTATTTATTCCTTCTCTTGCTCTGATCTTGTAGCTCAAGAGTTCATTACTACTAAAGTGACGAGTGCTTTTCAAGTGTGCCCCCTCTTGCGGGTGATGACGGTAATCTCTGGGTATTCAGTACAGTTCCTTTTGCTAGACTATGGAAAAAGGGTTAGCCTAGCATCAACAGGTACATCACATTCATAAGGCATATCTATAGTAGGTAAAGTCCCAGTGCACTCCTCGAATTTGCCTTGGTCCTGAGGACTTGATGGAACCTGTTCAATGTGAAGGAATGAAAAGATGGAACTGCTAAAAATCACACAAAATAAAATGTTGTAAAAATAAAAAAAATAAAAATAACAGTAAACATGGAAAAATAAGAATAAAAATAGGAAAAGCAAAAAGAAAAATAAGATGGTGAACTGCTTCTGCAGTTTCTGCTCTTCTCGTTCTGTCCTTCAGCGGAAAATATGGCACTGTGTCTCTTTCTCTCAGTCTGTCCCACGGCATAAAATTGAAGAACTGTGTCTATGTCCCTTTGATCTGTCCCACGGCGGAAAGATAAAGCACTGTCTCTCTGTCTCCTCGATCTGTCCCACGGCGAAAAGATAAAGCACTGTCTCTCTGTCTCCTTGATCTGTCCCACGGCCGAAAGTCTCACTGGAACCTCCTTAGGTATTCTCACTGGAAGTTAGATAGCTCCACCTGGAGCATTATGCCATGGAGGAGTGTGCCCATGTGTGAGATATTGGCTGGATCTCTGAGGAAGGTGATGACGTTAACATCTGCAGGCCTTCCCACCATTTCTGGATAATCTGTGACTGGTCTGACCAGGACGTTGTGCGCCAGCTGGGTGTCCTCGGGTGATAGGGACATTTGTCCAGTTTGACTGGGTCCTGGTCACAAGCTTTTCTTTTGATTCGAACAGTCTCTGCACTTTCCTGTTGCGTGGATTGCCACTAGGCAATTTAATTTAGTCCACAGTTGGTTCAATTGTGCTAGGTTTCTTGGGTCTCTGATGAAAGTGCATGTATCAGTTGTTCTCCCTACGAGTCCTGGGCATTTCTCAATTATTTGAAAGAACAAAGTAAAGGTGAGTTCATCAATGTCTACCGGCGGTGGAAGCATTTGTGTCCTTTTCGCTGTGCTCGGGTATCTCGGCGAAGGCTTCCACGATGACAGTCAGCAGTTGGGAGATTACTTTCTTGTTGGCAGGTTCTCGAATAAAGTCTGTGACACTGGTTTCTCTCCCTACAAGTGACGGATATGTTATCACCACCAACTGAAAATATGTGAGCACATCGCACTTGAGATTTCTGCTGGGAGATACCATAAGTTCTGTGAACCAAGTCTCGACACTGGTTGCTTCAGGATGCAGTGTTACGCTCTCAGAAAATGTCTTATTTGCCGTCTAGCAAAGTCTTGATTCTTTATACTACTTGAGCGTGACGCGATTTCAAAAGTTTGTTTTATCAGCATTGTTGTGGCTTTGTATGTGTAGTTCTCTTCTTCACCCTGCAACTGTGGTGCACAGAGTGTCCGTATTATTGTTCTTTATCACCTTTCTCTGGTTTGAGGAAATGTCTTGTTTAAAATCCACAATTTAAAACAGAGTTCCTTTGTCTTTATTTTTCTGCTCATGCTTCCTTCTTCCTTGCCATATATCTTGTCTGCACGTGCTGAGGTTCTTCCCCGTTGTCTGTTGCTTCTTCGCAGTTGGATGCAGCTGGAGGGCTCTCTCCTATATAAGGTTTAATGTCATTTAGGAAGAGCCATGCCCTTCTGCCCTTGAATTTGACGGCTGAAGGAGTGCAGTCCTCCACGATGAAAGGGCCTTTGAATCGTGGCTCATCCCACTTCTTCCTTGTAAAGTTCCTTATAAGCACAGCATCACCAGGGAAGACGAGAGGCGCACATAGACTTTGCGTGGTGTCTGCTTTATGCACTTCCTGTTGTGTTTTGTGCTGCGCAGCACCCTTTTCTTCGTCGCTGCAGCTGGCCTGAAATGACAGAGATGCTGGATGTCATACAGTTCAAGTAATCCTGCATCTCTGCCCCCAAGACCTCTTTTGTTGGCTAGGCATCACATCTACCTCTATCTCAGGGGGTAAGAGGAGTTCAACTTGGCTATCCTCTCCTTTAGCAAGCCATTGAGCCTCTCACATATGCCATTCCCCTCCGGATGATACGCCGACGAAAACTTGTGCTTTATACCAAGCAACAAGCTGATTTGCTTGAACACTGAATTGACAAAGTGGGCCCCATTATCTGACCTCATTACCTCGCACACCCCCCACTTAGGGAACACTTCCCTCACCACAAATCTGGCAGCACAAGTAGAGACTGGGTGTGTACAGGGACCTTCTTCTATCCATCTAGAGAATGGACACACCAACACAATTAAATACCTGTACCCATTGCACATGCAAGTGCTGGAATGGCCCATTTGGCTGGGAAATAACTCCTCTCACTACTTTTAATGTGTGCTCAGCGATGAATTGCTGGCAGATTATGCAGTTCACCATGAAGAATCCAAAATGCTCTGCTTAATTAGGTGTAAACCAGTCTTCTGCGAGTGTTGCTGCGAGATTTTCTTTTGTCATATGCATAGGGTAGTGTACTTGCTCCAATGTTATCTTCAGTAGGGTGACAGGCATTACTGGTTTACCAGTGCTGGCTTACCTCCACAAACCGTCAGAGGGGTTCAAGGAACACCATCAACACTTCCACAAGTTCTTCTCCTCCTGAGGTGCTTCTCCTTGGAGTTCCATTAGCTAAGTCTGTTCCATGTTGCTATAGGTCTCTGGTGTGGCTTGTGCTACCATCATCCTTTCATGGGTACGTGCCACCTGAACGACCCTGATTGTTTCACTCTTGGATGCCATACGCTTGGCTTCTGTGTCTGCTTCATGGTTTCCATGTGACACGAAATCTGTCCCTTTGGTGTGGGCGGCACATTTCATGACCGCTATGCCCACTGGGAGCTGTAGTGATTTAATCAGCCTGTCCAATAAGGCTGTAGGTTACACTGCGGTGCCGTCCGCTCAAAGATAGCCCCTACTTTTCCAACATGCTAGTCCTGCGTGCACTGTGGATGTTACATAGGCGGAGTCACTGTACACCATTACTTCCTGGTCTGCATGATTCTCAATGACGAGTATCAATGCCAATAATTCTACAGCTTGTGCTGAATAATGAGATGGTATTCACGCACTAACGAGTACTTGAAATTCTCCGTTTGTCATGTGTTTTATTAAAGCCACGCCTGTGTATCTTTGTCCATCTTCTTGGTTGATTTTTGATGAACTGTCAGTGAACACGATCTCACCACCTGCCAGAGCATTTTCATTTACCCTGGGGATTTCATCACAGAATTCCTCATAATTGGCAGTCATGTACAGGTTCTCCCTCTATGACTGGCTCAGATATGAACGTAGCTGGATTTACTGTTTTACATGGAACTATTTTGATCGATGGGTTAGAGATGATCACCTCATATGCGGATGCTCTCTGAGATGTCAGCGTGCCCTTTGATTTTTCTAGTATGGCGAATAATGAGTGCTCAACGTACAAAGTCATGGAGCATCCCATTAGAATGGATGATGCCTTCTTGATGGCAAACGCAGCGGCAGCTAGATTTTGTTCGCATGGGAAGTGGCCTCCCATGACCAGTTCCGAATTCCCGCTGTAATACGCTAGGGGCTTGTACCCTAGCGAGGTTCGTTGAGCGAGCACTGCCGTCATAAAATTGCCATCAGTATTTGAGAACAGGTACAATTCCTCTGCATAATTAGCAATCCCAAAACTGGGGCCTTACAAATCACCCCTTTAAATTCTGTAAACCCGTTTTCCATTTCCTCAGTCTATTTGATTTTCTCTTTGGTCGCCTGGGCCTTCTTTAGAGCCTGAAGCAAGGGCTTGGTATATGAGCTGTAGTTGAAGACCCATGCTCTGACATAATTTCACAGGCCTAAGAAGCTTTGCATTCGTTTTATCGTGAGCGGCTTAGCCCTGTTCATG
Source organism: Ambystoma mexicanum (assembly GCF_040938575.1). NCBI lineage: Eukaryota > Metazoa > Chordata > Amphibia > Caudata > Ambystomatidae > Ambystoma > Ambystoma mexicanum. The sequence continues at coordinate 667,968,867 of NC_090926.1, read as the reverse complement.
ATAGCTTCCGCTGTTTCCGGGGTTACCTTTTTCCCCTCGTGTGAGATTAGCTGGCCTATGTATAGTCCTCTTGTTGACAGTATTGTAACTTTTCCTTATCAACTTTATATCCCTTCTCAGCCAAGATAGTCAGTAGCTGGAAAGAGTCGCGCCTGCATTGTTCCTCAGTGATGCTGCAGATCAGAATGTCATCAACATACTGCAAAATGACACTGTCTACGGTAATATTGCTCAGGTCCATTTGCAGGACTCTATTGAAAATGGACGGAGACTCACAATACCCCTGTGGCAATCTTGAGCTTTTCAGACGCATTTGTCTGAATGTGAATGACGTCAGATCTTGTGAGTCACGGTGCAATGGGATTGAGAAAAATGCATTTTTCAAGTCAATCCCCTTAAAATATTTTGCCTCAGTGGGTATGTTACATAGGATTGTAGATGGATTCAGGACTAGAGGGAATTCGGCTTCAACAATTTATAATTTAATGTTCTTAAATCTTGGATTAAACGCCATGAGCCTCCTTTTGATTTCTTGACGGGGTAAATCACTGTATTACAGGGTGATTCTGACGTCACTAGGATGCCTTGATCCATCATTGCAGCAATTGTCTTCACGATCCCTTCATCTGCTTTTCTGGACATGGGATATTGTCACGCTCTCGGTAACATTGCTCCTAGTTTCAGTTTTAATCTTCACTTCACCTGCCCCCTTCAGGAGGCCTACGTCATAGGGCCCTGTAGTCCATACTGTGACAGGCACTTGGGCCATGTCATCTTGTAAGTATTCTGGACATATCAGTGCCAACATCATTCTCTGTGGCACATCCCGTTTAATTATTTTGACCCAAAATATGAGACTCACTTCCATCCTTGTCTCTTCTAGGTCATGGTGTTCTTTGAACAGATTCTCATCGGTGACGTCAGTCACTCGATACCCTTCTTCGATGGCGATAACCGCGCACCATTGTCTACCTTCATCATCGTATCCTTCGACCAATACCGCTTTCCCTCGCACTGCGGCAGATTGTATCATTAAGGGAAATACTTGTCCCTCTTCTTCATGCATAGGTATTCTTGGTCTGAATAGGAACTCATCAGGTGTCCTCATAGTTCTATCTGCGAGGCCTGCCAATCCCACCATGAGCACACGCACACCATACGCGAAGACTTCTGGCTCTGACGGTATAGCCCTCATGGCTTTGCGTCCTGAGTATGCTCTGATCTTTTCGAAGACGTTTGAATAATGCATTCCTAGAGTGGAGCACACTATACCATCCTCGGTAAATGAGATTGTCATATTCAACTTTGTCATCAAGTCCCGACCCAGGATGTTTACTGGGGTCTGACGTGAATACAATAAGGGTACATTAATTTCACACTCTCCTACAGAGACAGGGAGTGCGTCTATGAAGGGAACTCTACTCTGAGCTCCTGTGAAACTCTGAGTGTCTATGGCCTTGCCGGACAAGGAAAACTTGCCTTGTCATATGCACGAGCGCGTTGCACCCGTGTCAACTAAGAAGGAATATTCTTTACCCCCTATGACGACATTCACCCTAGGATCCCTATTAGGGTCTGGTGTCACTGATAGGATAGAGCACATCAGAGTCCCCTGTGAGCTGTCCAATTTCATATATAAGTTCGGCCCACTGTATACTTGTGGATTTCCCCCATTTCCCGGTTGACTCCCGCTCCGGAGTTAGTGCCGTGAGACATTTGTGGCAGTGCCTGCTGGTATTGTCCCTGTGTCAAGTTCCCTGTGTTTGTGGGTGGAACCCTTTGTTGTGCACCTTGCTGCAAACCAGACATCTGCTGCTGCACTGATTTATTCTGTGCATAGCCATGTTGTGGGACTGCAGGCTGATTCACCATGCCTGCCCCCATTCCTTGGCTATTTTGCCAGATGCCTTGGCTTCTGCACATGTGCACCACATGTATTGTCATTCCACACAGCCAGCACACTGGCGGTGGTCGGGCCATCTGTCCATCTGACGTAGCTGGACTGCCCATCTGTGCACTTTGAAATCCACCTTGGTTGGTCTGAAAAACTCCCTGGTTACCTCGAAACCCTCCCTGATTACTCCGCCATCCTCTTCCTCCAAAACCCCTTCCCCTTGGGTAAAATCCCACGCTACCCTGATTGTTCTGTGATGGGTTAGTCGCTTGCTGTGTGCTTGGTTCAGCTGGGTTTGTCAACCTGGCTCCCTCAAGAGCATACTTTGAGAGTTTCCTTTGCACCAGCTTCGCCTCCTCACCCTTACGAGTTGCCTCTTTTTTTGGTTCTTTTCTTGCAACAATCTACAGTAGTTGTTACGCTCACCTGTTACCACAGGGGCGTTGATCGAACCCGGACAGCAGCGGCCTCCACCCACGTGAAGTGTAGGGCAAAGATGGCTGTCTGGACAGACCGACCTAGTCTCGTGTGCTTGACTCATAGGAATATTCTCCTGTAGATGGAGAAAGGGATTTAGTCCCGTGGATTTGAGTGCAGACCCCTCCCCACTGCTCCCGCTCTCCCCGCTGGCTACCTCCGATATTCCCACTTAGTGTCCTCACCTTATGTTTTTAATGGATGAGCTCTCCATCCTGCGTGGCTTGCAGGGGCGTGTAGATACCAGTTACTTCACTGGTTTGGGGTATTGGAGTTCTGGAAGATTATTGACTCCAGAGTTTACCAAGTCTAAAGAGTTCAATATGTCCAATGCTCACTCTTGTACCCCTTGGTGATTTTGCGGCAACAAATACTGTCTGGAGGTTGCTGGTGGCGTTCAGGTAAGAGTCTGTATTACCCAACACTATCCGGCAAAGTTGTGTGAGTTTAACTTGTTGTTTTGTCCTTCTTTCACAGATGCGGCATAAGAAGATCCGGCATATTAAAGGATAATGCCTCCGGTGGTAAATCAGGTAAGCCTTGTGGTAAAATGATTGTCTTTGTAGTCTCTCCAGGCTCACCTCGCTATTCCTTTGTCTTTTTCCCACAGGTGTTGAGGATCGCTGAAGAAAATGATGGAGGCAGCGCCGAGTCGAAGATGCTGTGGACTGGTGAGAATGGAGCGGCACAGCAGCTGCGACGCGAAGCGAGTCGAAGTATGTCCCTTCAGGCTCGGAATGGTGCAAGATCCTGAATCAGGTGAGGAATCAGATTAATGTCCGTAACCTAACCTCTTCTCCTATTTTCCCCTTTCTTCTAGGAGCTCCGGATACGAGGCGGGCGTGGCAGAAGAATGGATGCAGGTTCTCAGGCACGGTGAACGTTACTCTGCAGAATGCAGAATAACGCGAAGCGTGTGTTGTAGATCGGGTGTGGTTTAAATAGCCTCAAAAGTAGTCCCAGGTAAGAAGTCCCTAGAACCACACTGGAGTAAAAAATAGTCCTTGCAGAAAAATAGTCCCTTCCAAGTCTCACGTTGGCCTGGATGCATGTGCAGCATGGTCTGCCTGAGGTAAGTGATGACTATGAGCCTTGTGCCGTAGGCGCCAGGACTGATTCCTACTATGAGCCTGGCGCCAGGACTGAACCCAGATAGCCCCTAGCCGGGGCTTCTGAGGTTTTACTAAATGTCTGGATGCCTGCTTCCGGGGCGGATGGGCTTGGTCCAGATGCCCGGGGGTAGGCATCATGACAGTAGTGTGCAATTGTCAACTGTATTTCAGCCCATGGTTTAGCTTCTACTCCTACCAATTTCTTGAGATGCTTCTGCACCGGTTCAGGCAACCCATGGCATAATATGTGGTAGAATACAGGGATAGATTTCGTCCAAGACTCATGCATTTCGAGCACCCACGCGTCTTGAAAATTCTGGATATAAATCAACGGATCCTCTGACTCTTTCATTTTCTGAGTCATTATAGCTCCCATATCTGAAGTGTCTGGATATAGCGTTCGTAGCGCTTTCTACACTGCTGCTCTACAATTATTAAATGATGCTCCGTCATGGGAGGTGTGAATTATGGTTACCCTAGGGTATCCAGCTCGTTTCCATAAATCGTCTGCCTTTCACCAAGTATGGCGATCAGGAGGCCCTTAATGTCCCCTATAGATAAGGGGACACCCCCCGTCATTTTCTTCAACTCATGTATCCACTTCCCAGCTCCCAATGTCAGCATTGGAAGCTTATTTTTCAGGTTCTCTCGATCCATGTGTGGCCATGGCATATATTGTGGTCTTGCTCCCCCTTTTTCTTGCAGCGGGAATTGGAATGTGCAGTCTTCCTTTTCTTTCCCCATAGCTCTCCTGTCTACCGCTGGGGTGTCATTCCCGCCTTGCCGTCTCCCTGGCAATGCCCTTAATCTGTCTGCATAGGTGGGTGCTGACCCCCCCTCTGACCATAGGGTGTTCCTTCATGTCGGCCGGAATGCGCGGCAGACTTCGGTGTCCTAGTTGCAGACTCACTGGCGTCTGACCATCGTACCCCTCGGTCCCTTGGGAGCCGCTTTTTGCACCGTCTCCCTTCCTCGTGTGCCTCATCCTCCATTTCCCCACCGGAGTCAGATCCTGAATACTCCCAGTTTACACAACTCCTTGCATCTTCTTCGTTCTGCCCAATCTCCAATCTGTCTAGGGACAGTCCCCTGTTCCCACTACTTAGAGTGACCTCCTCATACAGTTGAGTGCTCTCCAAGTGCTCATCTTCCCTTCCCCCAGAGGATACCTGTTCTAGCCCCATCTCATCGTATATTTTAACAATTGTTTTCCCGATGCTTCTGGTGTCGAAGTCATCTCCAATATTTGTCCCACTTATACCTTGCACCGAGTCATTTGCAGGAAAGAATTCTTCTATGTCTTCCCATTCTACAACAGGATTGGGTTTTTTAACTTCCCGCTCCAAATATTCAAGATCCTGTGCCCTCTGTCTGCGCTTACGTTCCGCTTCCTCGTCTACTTCCTTGCGCTTCCTCGCCTCTTCTCTAGCCTTGTCTACTTCCCTCATCCTTTCATTTCTACATCCCTCTGCTCTCCTAATTTCCTCATCTTCTCTTCACTCTCTTCTCACGTACCCTTTGCTCTTCTTCCAACCTTTTCTTATTCTGTTTGTACTGGTCGTAGACTGCCTTCTGTTTGCGATCGAGCAGTCTCTGTTGCTCTTCGCGATATAGTTGTTATTGCTTCAGCCTATCCTTCCTTCTTATCTTTTCATCCCTTATTTCCATCTCATTTTCTCTCTCGCTCCTTTGCGTCTCATCAGACCTCTCTCTTGATCTCACATCCTCACTTCCTTTTCCATCTAGTTTCAGCAATATCTGGCCTCCCATCCATTTGTCTTTCGCGAATGTCATCTCATCAGTTCTACCTTTGTTTCCCTTTCGTTTCTTTTCCTCTCCCTCCTTATCAGGAGGTGCGCAACTCTGTGCCTGGTCCTTCCTTTCATCTTCGCATCTCTCTTTGTCCCTCAGGACCGTGGAGGCAAGATTGTTTTCCTCTTCCTTTCCCTTATTGTCGTCACTACTGTACGTAGGCGACTGATATGCGGGATCGCTATACCCCGTGGTTGCCTTAAGTTCTCTTAGCAGGTAGAGTCCCTCTGTCTTACTTCCCTCGATGATTGGACCAGGCTCGGCTGGTGGCGTGGTAGGCATCTCACCCCCCTCTGTACATACATTTAATATCCAGTCTGTGGGTGGTTCTTCCTCCTTCGCCTGTTCAAACATTTTCCACAGTTCCAGAACAGTGAGGCATTTCTCTAATTTGGAAAAGTATGTGGCATGTAGAAAAATCGTCATATTTTGTAAGACGGCTTTAGATTTGGACCCATTCTGTGGCCAAGGCATAAACATCTTGTGGGCGGTACCCTTAACCCACTCTGTGCTGTACTGTTTTAGTTTAGGTGCATGCTAAGGTAGTTGCTTGCACAGATGCACAAGTGGGATAACCTCCTCCATTTTCAATTCCGTCACCAACAGTATTTATAAAGTTTGGTATCCTTCTACTAGTATGAGCGAGCACCAGATACGCAAGCTCCAATACAATCTTTTCCCCTCAAAATGTATACTATCAAATTACTCAAGACCATCAATTCATTGGCGATTTCCTCTTAGATACGGAATCGCGTAAAACCAAATTTCATTTCAAACAATCAACGATACAGTTATTTTACATTTGACGTACAACAGAACACATATGACAGACACTTGACAGACAAGACGGACACCAGCTGGTCATACATATACCTGCCTTCTAATCAATACCCCGTCATGGAGTTTAAACAAACTCCTTTGATGCGTCTTTAAACGTCACCGTAGTCTAATTGTCCCTCATTATGTGGGCTGTGAGTTCACGTTTCTTACGACCGCTGTATTAAAGCGCAGGAACAAGGCGAATCCTTACGTTTTTCTCTCGGGTGCCCCCCGGTTACCTTACGTTTTTCTCTCGGGTGTCCCCCCGGTAACCTTACGTTTTTCTCTCGGGGCCCTCCCGGTAATCATTCGTTTTTTCTCTCGGGTGCCCCCCGGTAACCTTACGTTTTTCTCTCGGGTGTCCCCCCCCAGTAACCTTACATTTTTTCTCTCGGATGCCCCCCCGGTAACCATTAGTTTTCTCTTATACTTGAGTCATTAACCCCTTATATATATATACAGTCTTCTCTACTTCTATTTTATTTTTTCTCCGCCACCCTCCGTTACTTTTCCCTTATTTGTTCTAATGCCTACAAGACATTTGCCAAAGTAACGAGTTTATCATTTCACTCACCGCTCGCATCTTTTTCCTCTCTGGAGTTTCGGAATCACCGCCCCTTCCTCTTCAGCCTCTTTCGGTCGTTTCATCCGATTGGCTGCCCGTGGGAATGAGAAGGGTTATGCTTGGAAAGGCGGGTTCCTTCAGACCCACTGCAGATTTTTATGGACTTACACTATCATTGTCCATGGGAAGCTTCTCAGCCTACTCAGCCGGAATGGCGAAAGGACTCATGATATTGCCGAAGGCCTAGAGTTACTTCGTGCCGTCAGTCTAAAGGTGTCTTAAAATTATATAACCAATAGTTAATGGTCGTAACCATCCTCATGCTACCAAGTGTACAGGAGGGCAGGATATTCACTGACGGGCCCATAGGTCAGTGCTCACCCTCTAGTACCTTTAAGACAAGATAGCTGCACCATGTGAGAGATGGGGTGCAGGATTCACTTACTCCAACACGACTCAATAAAAAGGACTCAGTAATTTGGCAAAGGGAAGTCTGTTTAATCACATGTACATCAAACAGAGAAACAATAGGAAATCAGCATTGTTGCAATCACCTGTCTTGCTCCAACTTCTTCGAACTTCAGTTGAACAGCAACTTTTATGCATAAAACTCATCATCATTGACGTCTAACTCTACAAAAATCGCCATGCACTATAATTGGTTAGGAAAGGTAACTTAAGTATAGGTGCTATAACTGTATATGGTAACGGAGCATGCGGATTGGATAACTCTTATCGGGTGGGCATATATGCCACTCCCTCTACTTCACACGTGATAGACGTCACTACTAGTATGACATCCTATTGGTTCTACTGTCTATAGGACCCTAGATACCTAGATAACTTGGTCCATTTTGATAGGGCAGGTTACACCCCTAGATATAAATTTCCACTTTAATAAGCAGCATGCAGACTGGACACCCAAATGCCTAGTGTCCCAAGATTCACCCTGCCCCCCTTCCATCAATCAGTATCTTGGGGCTACGTGTCAATTAGTTGGCTGGGCATGGCTTCGAAACTGTAGCCTCTTATCTGGAGAAGTTATAGCACCCCTGGACCTGGGTGACATCAGATGTTGGTAATTCTTTGCACCTGTGTTGGTCACATGTCTGTTCACCGTGAATCTGCTTCAGTTTCCAGCTTTTAGTGTATTTAATTCTGTTTCGGCCTCGCCACCTGCATGGGCCTCCCTTATATTGACCTTCACGGGGGCAGGCTGATATGCTCTGAAGTTTCGATTCCTGTAAGCTGATGCTCTCCTCCCTTTCTCTGGTTGACCTCGATTTCTCAGGCATGAGCTGCTCTTTGTTGAGTTTTGATTCCGCTCCTTCTCCTGGTTTGGCTGGGATATGAAACCAGGCCTGTTAGGCCTCTGGCCACCTGGGCATACTTCTGCTTAAACAAAATGGAGACGCACTTGTACAGCGTGCTTTATTGAGGTAGATATAGTTGGCGCTTGACGCTCTATTGTTCTACTAAGCATTGCAAGCGTGATCGTTTACTGAACTTCTTGCGTTCCAAGCCTATTTACACACGTTTAACTGGTTGGTTACTTCCATCTTGTCTCATAGCAACATTTCCTTACGTTTTAACATTGTCTCTTTCCTGTGTCCATACATCTATTTTCATAGCTACTCGCACTGGCGTGCTATCTTCCATAGCTGCTTTCGTTCATTCGCGAGTCTGTCCAGGCCCTTGTGTCATTTCCACTAGCCTTCCATTACAGCTCTTTGGGTCTCTTCAAGGACCGTCTTTAGGTACTCTTCCTTTCGTCTCAGTGGCTGGTACGTCTGTCTGATTAGGTACCGTGCTGCCCAGGGCTGTCTGGTCATGGGCGCTTCAACAGGTATGGCTCTTCTGATGTACACTGGGCAGAGTCCCAGTGCAGCTCTCTGTTGGTTCATTTGCTCCTCATACGTCACATACCTTGGCGAGTAAGCTCCTGGTACCTCGGAATGGGGGGCAGGGGTGCAGGCCATGTCTGGGACCTCCTCTACACTGTGATGTATGCATCGCCTGTGCATGGCAATGGTATTTTGCTTTGCCAAACACTTGGCGAAAAACCTTTTATATACGGAAGCTCATGAAAATCAATGAATGCAAAATATGGTTAGAAATATGAATAAACAAAGGCACCCTGCCCTGATGTTAACGGGGTGCTGTAATATTTCAATATTTGAGTGCTGCTCTAGGAGGAAGTGAATCAAGACACCTAGTTTTGATGGAATACCTCACCCTGCATAATGGAGAGTCATGTACAGCATAAATTGCTGTTCAGACACTGTAGAATCACCCTACATGGAGGAAGTGCCATTCACAGCATTAGGTGCTGTTAAACAGTACAAACCTGCACATGGGAACTACGCGCTAATAAAGTACAAATGAGTACCAAATCAACCAAAGAGAATAAATATTTTAGATTGAAATACAATACCAATGTATGTCTAACACATCCTCTAATGTATAATTATCATTATAAATTGGTGGAGAAAGACAATAAAAGGATGGAACAAAGCCCACAAAGACACCTAAGAAGGTCTGTTAAAGACTGTTTGCCATTCATCCTGTGCATTCAGGCCAACCATGTGACTTTGGGTGTTGTAACTCCAACAGTGTTATCGTGTGGCAAGTCTGTTGGCAATGGCATATTGATCCGACCCACTTACACATTCGAGCGCCCACCACCGTAAGTCATCACAACTGTGATTATGTTCAATGAAGTGGGCAACCAGGGGAGAGGAAAGGTTGCGAGTCCTAATCCTGAACTTATGTTCAGTAATTTTTGTTTTTATAGGTCTAGATGTTTACCTATATAAGTCATTTCACAGGGACACAGCACGGCATATACAACGTTCTTAGAATTGCATGTGGTGTGTCCCCTGAGAGTCCAGGATTTATTGTTATTGGTGACAGCGCAAGTAGCAGTTGTCGACCCACATTGGCAACAATAGCCACATGGGAAGTGGCCAGTAACCTTCTCCATCCCCCACATTTTGGTGATGGTTTTGGCATTTTTGACTTGGGACCTATCTGCCTGGGATAACCAGGTTTTAAGATTCTTTCCCTTTTTGAATGCGTACATAGGGTGGTCCAAGTCCTTGTTGTTCAACTGTAATAGGTTCCAGTGTTTACTAATTGCCTTCTTGATCTCCAGAAGGTATGTACTATAAGTCATTGCACAAACCAAACGTGACTTGTTCGGGCTCTCACGGATGTTTTTAGTCAGTAGCACCTCGCAATGTTGGTGGCGTGCCCTTTTACGAGACTGTCTCAGTATATGATGGGGACATCCTCTTTGAGACAGTCTTTATATATATAAAAGCAGAGGAAAGATCAAGGAGGATGAGGACAGAAGGAAGGCTAGAATTCAGATTAGTGAGCAGATCTTCACGGGTGTTCAGAAGAGCTGTGTCCGTGTATCTGGCTGTTCTGAAGCCAGACTGATGGTCATTGTCACATCTCATTTACAGCAATGGTTGTGGTGGAGGCGCAGGAGGAGATTGTGTACTGTCGCCTATGCCTAACCCAAGATGGCACCAGAAGCGACACGCATCAATGTAGTTTTTCCCTGCTCTCAGTATGGCACACTGGCTCCGCCCACATTGGATCTGGACCAATGTTATTAGTAGTGGTGGCTATCAGAGCAGCGCGTCAATACTATCCCTAGAGACGCTTCATGAGTTTGATGGCTTTCACTCTGTGCTTGTTCCCATTAACTTTCTGCGTGACTAATCTTTTACTGTGTCTTCAGATTTCCCGTTCCCGAATTCCCGCTGGAGTCCCTCCCAGTTTGCACTCCATCCACTCCCACAACACAGGCAGACATGGTACGTGCAGACAGATACTCGCATTCACCTTAAATTGCACCCCGCTCGCTGCATGACCTTTCACTTTCCATATCTTTTCATCAGCGTGCAAAATCACTTCCTCGGCTCACCAAGACCAATCTGAAAGCTTGCTCCAGATGGCTTCATGGAGCAGCAACTTCTTCCTAACCAGGTGGGGTGTGCCTTCCTTCTCTCCTTCTCCTCTTTCCCCATACACCGCGTGGCTCACCTCTCCCAATTTCCTATGCAGTCGGGGAACAGAGACTTTTGAACACAGCAGTTCCAATTCCCGAACACCTGCAGAAAGACACACTGGGTACAGTTAGTTACCGTCAGCCAAAAACGCAAGATCTGATACACTGCTTACCTTCTCTCTATTCTCCTTGCAGAAACGTTATCCTCAGTTCATTCCGTGCTACCGCAAATACTCCCAGCAACACCTTGAGAAGGAAGACTGCAACGCAGACTGAAGTTTTCAGCTTCCAGGGTTTTCTTCCCCAGAGGGTTTCCCTGGGTGTCCAGTCCTCACAGCTCCCGTCATAGTGGACGGAGGAACAGGGTGGCCAGGAGGATTTCTCACTAACACCTGTTGAGGTCTCTGGCACAGGTTAGTGCCAGCCTCTTATTCTGATTTTATCGTCAATCAGTAGCATCCAATGATAGTCATTGAGACAACCAACAGATTCAGCATGAAGGGTAACCTGGGAGATGGCCAGATTTTCCAGGAGTTTGCCCAGTAAAGGAGTGATAGAGATCGGGCTGTATTTTTCTGGATAGGAAGGATCGCAGGAGTGGGTGCACAAAGGTGTGCTTGAGGGGAGAGGTGAAATTTACAGTGGTAAAAGAGTGATTGCAGAAATCAGCCAAAGCTGCAGCGAGGGTGTCAATGTGGTCCTTGATGGTTCTAGAGGAGCAGGAGAGCACCTGCTTGGATGACCCTTTCATAGAACAGACTTGTCTAGAAACCTTGTCAGGAGTGGTCAGAGAGAAAGAGGAGAAATGAGGAGGAGAGGGAGAGGCGACCAGAGGGGGCCAAGAGAGATAGAAGGAGAGGAAGACGAGTGAGGAGAAAGGATATCCTGCGTGGATATGTTGATATTTTATATAACTGTGTTGTGCGTCCACCTGAGAAGAATGAGCAAATCCCAGGAAACCCCGAAAATATGTAACACACTGAGAATATAATACATCGATAAAGGTAAACGTTTTTTTTTACTGTGCATCTTAGCCAAAAGGTAAACAGATACACTTAGTTCAGTAAGCAGTGCATTTGTTTATGTAAGGCAACATGGTAATTACGCATATTCATATTAATACAATATTTAAATGCTCAGACTCTCAAATCCCTCCAGTGAGAGCATGAATGGATGTAAATGATAGAGGTAGTGGAGGGAAAACAAACCATCCCAAAAATATTCACAAAATAATGTATTTACTTCTTGATAACGTACGGGGCAGCTGCAAACTACCCCCAGGCCGACAATCTGATTGCACACACAAATATACGCTCATTGGCCTTCTTAAAGATCTTAACAAAGTCTCTGCTGCACGTTCTGACTTGCCTTCATTTCAACCAGCGTTGAGTGTGTTGTCATATTGTCCTTGCCTCTCTTGCTTTGCTGTAATGTCCTTTCAGCAACCGAGCCCTGAGCACCAATGACTGGTGCAGGCTTCTTCTTTCAGTTGTTGCTCTCTTTTGTATCAGGCACTAGCATGGGAAGCACAGGTTAGGCAAAGCTCTGATTCAGGGTTGCATCACATAGGCTGCATTCCTAATGCAGCATGACTTCTTCATGATTCAGTGTGCCAGCAGGGTAATGGCGATTTGGCACTCACCATAGACAGTACCACCATACTAGCAGGAAACCATTGATCCTATTGAATTAGTCAGGCTGAAAGAACCAGTGTGGGTCTTTTCCACCTTCAAGAAGTGTTAGATGCTCTTTTGACTACTCTTTATAGTCCCAAGTGCATCATTTTATGATAGTTATTTCATTATCGGATCAAATCCTGCCATCATCTTACAGGCTACTCTCTGTAGTCCAGAGGAAAATGTTAGGATATTATCAATTGATATAAAATGTATCATAAGATGGTGAAGTATAGTTTGTAGTATGATGTACGTTTTACCTTGAGCCATTAATCCGTACTGAACTTGAAAGCTGACAAGTAATGAGGAATTGTGCCAAAGTGTCATGGCTAGCTTGGGCTCCATCTTGGTGTGAAGCTGGCCCAACGGCAAACCACATAGCAACTTACATCTGGTCGGTACAGGGCTTGATGCCTGGTTTCACAGGCGGAGATCGTTGGGGTGGGAGTATTGGAAATGACATGGATGGAACATGGCATGGTACAACGCCTGTTCGTAACCGGCATCTGGAGGTACACGCCGGGCTGCACAGCTCCCTCAGAGTGACTGCAGTGGCTTCATTGAGGAACCAACATTGGGACAGGTATGATGGAAAAAAGAGACACGTGGGTTCCAAGCCCCAAGTACATCCTTACCTGCATAACTGGTATGTACCTACAACAGTCTGACAGCCTTGTGACACAGACAAGCTATCTAATGCACAAAAGTCTATCAAGACAGCCTCAGGCAGGGACGCACTAATGGCGTCCATGGCCAGGGGTGGGACCTCTTCCATAACAAGGGTAAAAGACATTCACAGCAATGAGTGTTCTGATTGGAGAGAACCCAAAGAAAACTGTATAAATGTGGACAGGAAGAGTGCTAGAATGTTGCAGTCGTTGCCTTGCTTGATGACAGGCAGCTGGAAGAAAGAACCAAAGACTGGTGGACCTATTTGGATTAGGAGGAGAGGAGAAGTAAACCCTTAGACCACCAAGAAGGTGTTTAAAGAAGGCCGCCTGAGAAGACCACAAGGGTGAAGAGAAACCTGTAGATGTGCAACTCCTTCTGTATCAGACCTCAATAGAATCTTGCAGTTAACTCAATCTTTAGAGCGGTGTCAGTCTGTCACTCCTACATTTGGGTTGTGGTTATGGTATGTCCCATTCACCAGTGAGGATTTATCTTTTGTTTATGTATGGGGAAAACACATATATGCTGTCAAGAAAATAAATACCTAATGGTAATATGATTCTTTATTTCTGTGTGTTATTTTGATGGTCACGGTTTTGATGGTCATTGTGTTATTTACCTTACTTTAACTCCCCAATCTTTTATGGTGTCTTGCTTTGAGTACAGTAGTGCTTTGCACCCCACCAATGCATGGCATAAAATCTGCTACCTTTCTCTCTAGCCAATGAAACAGATGCCTCTGAAGCTGAGACACCTCATTGTTTATTGCTGTCAGAGAATATTCCTGGGCAATACGAACTGTGTGTGGAGGGCTGGAGGAATGGGCTTCAGGGGCCTGAGCCAGCCCTTGGGACATACATTTGATACTTCTGTCCTACAGTTTGGATTGTGAGCTGTAATGTTCCGGTTGTATGTCTTTGTTAAAGAAAAGTAAAATATTGATATATTATATGGGTTAAGAACAGGCTTGTTCTGAATGTATGTATATTTAGAAACACATATGTTTACCAACAAGCATGTTGAATGGAAGGTCACACTGGGATGGAAATACCTGAATATGTGGAATGTTTTACTAGCTCAAAGCAGCCTGGGAATCTTGCGAGTAGGAGACAAGCTCATTCACTGTTTCCAATGAGGTACTAGGTCGCACACAGTACGTTTTGTGTTCTACAAGTTTTCAGGTTGACATGTGATTAACATTTTGAAAACCCTGTTCCACACTCTAGACTACAGTGCCTTATTGGATGCATAATAAATGGGTTGGTGGGGAAAGACATAGGAAAAGGGAGTTCATGTCAAAGTGGTTTGTGTAAAGAAAATCTTTAGATTCTGAGACCACTACCACGACTCCCCCTCCCCACTCCTGATGTTCAGAGGCTGAATTGAGCAGAAGGAGAAGGAGTGATGGAGACATTCCAACATGACTGGTGTAGAGCAAATCAGTGTTTATCAGTATGATTTATTTGGATTAATTTTGTTTCCACTGATAGATTAAGGTGTGCTTTATTCTTATACATGTTGTGCATTTCCTGAATGGGTCTAGAATTAGGAGGTTATTAGTTGAATTAGTCTTAAAGAATAGGCTTTTGAGAGTAGTTGATAGTTTTACTCCTGAAACATCTACTGAATTATAGGACATGATCTTGTTCAAAGGGTTAATACGGCTCATCATCTGGAATGTACTGTAGGGTACATTAACAAATAAACTACAATATTAATGCACCAGTAACTACCAAACTAGCAAAAACGTAAATTCTACAAATATTAGAAATGTAAAAGAAATGTTAAGATAACAACATAATATACTGTATCATTACATTTACAATTATATAATATTATGACAAAATATCATGGTAACCTTAACTTGCCCTGTTTTGTTTTGTATTATTTATTTTTAGTATAACATGTTTAGTAAAGTGATGTAATGTGTGGTGTGAATATTTGTGTTTAATAATGTTTTCAAACATGTAGGATTTTAATTTGTATTACATTTGGGCTGCTTCCATTAGTATTTACGGTTTATATTATATAAGAAATGTAATATGTAGCAGACACAAAAAATGTTTGAAATTATTTTTAAGTAAACTATATTGATTATTGTAATCTAAATGTAACTTAAGCATGCTGTGTATAGAGTATGTATGTATTAATCTTATTAGATGTGGTACATGCTATTAGTCGTTTAGTGCATATTAAATTGTATTTGTTTTATGCTTGTTTAGTGCATTGTTATAATGTGATATCTATTGTTTTATATGTTATATATACATGCACTTAATACATATAGGCCATCATACCTAACATTATATTAATATGTTAATACTGATTATTTAAATGTTTGTTATTGTACATGTATGCTTAATTTTGATTTATTAACTTAAAAATGTTATTTTTTATGGATTACTTATAAACTACTTTTAAACATTAAAATAGTTTATAGTTTGTTTTAAAATGTATGTATTCTCAGCGTACTTTGCTTTTGCTATTTATTTGAGTTGTTCTTGGTATTTGTTTAATTTTTGTTACAGTTTTGTAATGTGTTACTCGTTTTTTTTTTTTTTTCAAATGTTTACCTGCAGTTTTAACTATTTTTCTTTTTTATGCATTGGATGGTTAATGCTATATATAATATGCTTTTCTTTAATTTATGTTTGTTGTGCAGTTCATATCAATTTGCTTGTTTTTACCCATTGTAACACAAACACTATTATCAGTAAACATTTTTAAAAACAGTAAGAAAAGTAGTTTTAGAAAAAGGAAAACCGTTTTAAGAGTATTGTGGTTGCAGAGCAACTAAGGCAATTAAAGCAAATGTTATACTTGATTCAACTCAGTGTAGTATTTAAAGTAGCAGATATTTCGTTGGGTATAAATGCATGTTGAGAAATATTGTGTAATCACTATGCACACAGTTTAAACCTAAACCTTTCTCTTATGCTGCTGCTCCTGCTCAGCTCTTTCAGGCCCAAAATGGAAGTGAAAGACCTTCGCTCAGTTATCCTTAGCTCAGGATGCTCAGGCTACTAGCTGGCTTGGGAGGAGATAACCAGTGGAGGAGGACCCCTGAGTCATGTGCTAGCAATTGGCTAATCACAGCCTTCCTGCAGCAGGAAAAATGGTCCCCAAAGTGTTCCAGACAAATACATTGCCAATACATTGTGCACAATACTGTGCATGCAAATGTGGGAGGAGCGCTGAGCCGTTGACCATCACTTGTTCATCAATAGCAGTAACTCTATAAATTACCAGCCAATGTATGCTATGATTCAGACTACCCTCCCTGACTTCCATTTACCATTTGCTAGCACTTCCCCTAGAACTAACTTCCTTCTGACTGCTTTCCCTGTCCTTCATTTTCTGCAATCTACCAATGTTTTGCAGAACCCGCCATTGCTTGCTAGTTAGGATGGAGCTTTATATTCCCATACATTCACACATACAAGATATCCACCAGACACATCGAAGACAACCAAAAAGGAGGTCATTTTCGAAAGGCAGAGTGGAAAATGTTGTCACAGAAACAAGACCCAATGCTTTTACATCTCCATTTCCTGCTCCCTCGGGCAATGCATGAACCAAGGCAGCTGGAAGAAACACATAATCAGCAATTTTTCTAAAGGATTTAGATCACATTCAATAGAAAATGCAACACGATAATACCATCCTATAAAAATGCATCAAATGAAATGTGTCAATTAAGATTTTACAAGGCACATTCATGAAATTAACTACATATATTCAAACCTGATGAAATGAGGGAGAGGTTTATGCAATGCCCAACCCACTGTACTGTGAACAGTTCTGTGGGAAAGCAGGACAACATAGGCCTACCAACTTCCCAGCCCCAGTCCCTGTGTCCTTGCATAGGTACTGGAACAGCATCATTAAATGAGCACTGCATGACATCTCACCAGCACACACTGAGAACAAATACATCACTAGGGGCAAAATATACATCTTCCTAAACGTATTCAAACCTTTCCAGTATGCCATTCTTAAACTGACCTCCAAAAACACTCCTTCGCCCTGCACACCATATTCACCCTCTTGCCTAAAAAAGAGTATGGGTGGGTGTTGAACTAAATTCTTGCCCTGCCAAGAGAGATGCCCACATTAAAGCCGGGTGCAAAGAAATCAAATTCCTGGCAAGAGTCATTCTATCCTTTCCATTACTCAGGGTGCCCGAAACCCATTGGTGATCGCCGGCACTTCCTGTGGCACAACACACCATAACATGCACACCATGGGCCCTCCCCCTGTCTAGTAACAGGCTGCCCAATTATGCTGCCACGTGCCGCGGCTGGAGCTTGCTCCATTTTCATGTGCACACAAGGCAGGGATGGTATAACCCCATCATTGTGTTGCAAAATGAAACACAGTCCTAAAATGCTGAATCTTTTACTGCACATTACCATCTAACTATGTGTGGGAGGGTGGGTTAGGGTAATAAATAATGCATTGGGAGAACAGGAGGGCTGCGGGGATCTTCCCCCGCATACATGGAAATGTGTGAAAACAAAAACAAAATCTGTATTATTTAATTCAATATTATTTTTCTTGGAGATAATCACATACATCCGGTGGGGAAGGGGCATAAGGCGGAGTTAACATCTCCCCCGTGCATTCCTCCTCCATCTCTTGTGTACACTTCATTCAAGTAAAACAAACAGATTACGCCTCGAATGAGCACCTGCTAATGAGGAGGCGTAGTCCATAGGATTTTCATTTATAGGCAGTTTTTACTTTTTTTACTAGACAATACCTAAAACAGAAGAGCAAAGGAAATGTTTGCCACGTTTTAGTCTTCGGTTTTTGTTAAGTATTTTAATCAGGCGATATACCCTGGTCTCAGCCTAGTATGCAGCGCACAGCTGAAATGCTTATTTTATTATGTCTATACATTCAATATTCTGAGTGATATACCACTCATATCACACCCCTTCTCAAATACCCCAGGTCAAGATGGACCAAGAATCAGGCTGGTTGGTAAAGGTAATATTTATTTATTTAAAATTCAAATCAAACATATGCTTTTTAATATATGGGGCAGCAATCACCAATGTGGTGACAATAACAGATAAGTATGTAAGGCACTCCAATTCACTCTTCAGCAACACAAATGGAAAACATCAGAGAAAAGAACACTTTTGGCTTGTTTGGAAAGATAGCACTTAAGTTAGTATTTCCCCCTGCAATATTCCTCAACCCACAAATACACAATTCTAAATAGATATAAGGAAGCAGCGGTAAGCAGGAATAAGGAATGGAAAACAGAATTTGAATACAACCTTCCCTCCCTAAACAATAGAGAAAAACGGATTTGAAATCTTACACTTTAAAATGACATTCAGAGGTGGCTGTGTAAAACAATCAATGTGTGCAAAACTCCTTAAATCAATACACATCTCTATGGGAGCAACCTTGGAAAGATACTAACAATCATGAGCTATAGTTTGAGCAGAAATTAACACTTTAAATCTGAATGGAAGGTTGAAAATAATTTAGGATAAAAATCACACATGTTAAACTTTGCTAAATTGCAGATTCTCACCTAAAATTAACCAAACAGTTTTTGAGAAAAACGGGTGAAGTTCTGGATGTGGTTTTTGGGTTGGGATGTAGCGATAGGTCTTAGGTATACTCAAGAGTTGAAATGAAGTCTCTATCTATTAAACTCAGGAAGATATGCAATGTTGAAGGAGCAGCATTTTTAGAAAAATCGTGCAGTGAAAGCAGAAAAGAAACTCAGTTTGGACAAGAAAATATTTACTATAGTTTTACTCTATGACTAGAGCATTCCGGCTAGAATACCAAGAAGGGACAAAGTATGCTCTGGAGTTGATTCATGACTTCAACACCAAATCCCCACTGCTCGCCCCAGCAGCACCGGTCGGATCACTCGAAATAGGATGGATAGTTTAGGATTTACACAAGGGAAAATGACTACAGAAATGGCGCTTAGCAAAATAAATCAAAAACAGGATGGCAATAAGGATTCTGACAAGGTTACAAGTATTCAGGTAAAGATAGGATGGTTTAGAGATTGGGATAGGACAAGGCAAGGCAAGGTATGCTATAATTTTCTATGCTTCCTTACAGTCCACTTTAATTTAGGATTTTGGATCGTCAAGGGTTCTGGTCATCACACAGATCGGGTCTAACCAAGGACAGCTGGACAAATTGAACAGAACAGGATCAGGTGGGCGGTTCTGGTCAACGGATTGCACTGGCCTGCCCTTCTGGTTACTAGAGACTGGACATCAGTGGGATGGCGAGTTTGCAGAAGGCCCACATCTAGCAGTAGCAAGCCAGGCTGGATCAGGACACTTTTCTTGGGTTTTTGGGATTTTTAGAATTTGAGGCCTAGCTGAAAAGGAGTTCAGCAATGCAAATCTGGAATCAGGATCAAGGATGAAGAAATCTGGAACAGGACACCACACAGGAAATCAGGAAGAAGGTAAGGAATCAGTGTGTTTGTGTGTTGCCAGGTTCCCTTATTTATCATGACAGATGACATCACTAACGTATATGGCAGGGGAAGGCTTACTGTCCACACCCATAATGCTAGGATTGGGCAAGAGCATAGTTTCTGCCTTGTTCTTCGCTGATTGGATCACAGAAAATGATGTCATGTTTATGGTGTTACTTTTACAATGTCTATAAACCTCCCCTAGCCTCTAGAACCAAAATCTAATTTTACCACAAATACATATTTATATAGTTATAACCTCTGAGAAAATCAGATGCACTGGTTGCATATTTTGTGGGTCATATTCCAATCCAAACCCCAAGTCTATGGGACCTGGTTTAGCCTTTCTGCTATATTTTGGCAATTTTAACCATGAAAGATTTGGCTCAACATTTCCCAACTTTGTACACAGATGTGCATTTACCCTTGGGGTGTGTGTACAGAATGCTATGTGGGCATTATCAATACTTTCCCCACAATCTGGGATTCTTTACAACTTCTGTTCCTTATGCAGTACTGAGTCCTACCAAGTCTTCACAGAAGAAGCATAAAATTAGATTTAAATCTACCAACTTTTATATTTTCCCTCATTCTTGCTGCAAAGTTAAATGCCTTTAAAGTTCAGTTACAAAATAGGCTTTTTAAAACCAAAAGGAAGTCTATTGTCACTTATCAGTTTTTTTTTTTTGTCCCCAACTGCAAGCAAATGTCATTTCCTTTGAAGCAGGGTGAGGGGCCTCTCTCTTGACTGAAGTTTACTGCCCCTCTCACTTGAAAGGTGAGAGTCTTAGCCTGCTATTGTCTCAGCCTGGGGCAAAGAAGAATGTATGATGCTACTTGGGAAGTCCCATTGTCCTGGGTATTCAAATCCTCCAAGCTAGCAATTAGCCTTTCCTGTGCCAGCAGTATATGAGAAGTCACCCTTTCTCAGGGCTAGCACTGGCAGAGCAAGTTTTTTTTTAATGTATAGTTTGCCAGCTTATCCTGGGTTTAGCTTTTATTTTCTCATTTTAAATATTGCCTGAAACCTATGGAATCAAAACAGTTTATAGGAGTACTTTTGCCAGCAAGTAATATTTTTACGTTTCTAAATGAGCATGCCTTTACACAACAATGTACGTTTAAATAGGCGATATTGTTCTTCATTCAGGAAAAAGCACATTTAACTTATTTCTTTAAATTCAGTTTTTAACTGCAGCAAATATACACTTTGGGCAGCTCTAGTTCTCTCTTTGCGTGCTGGAGCTGTTTGCAACATGGATACATGTATCAGGCATCTGTTTAGAGTCTTTCTCTTATAGCTGATTCTTTAGATACACTTGCAAAGTTTTAGCAGAGTTTCCCATGTAAAATGAAAACACAGACCCTGGTTGCTTTTCCAAAGATACTTTTGACAGGAGCTGTCATTTAAATGAGGCCCGGTTCCTCTGAGACACAAGGATGATCCTAGGCATTGCAGGGCCCTTTTGATCACAGTGGTTCATGAGAAATTATGGATTTAGTACTAAACAGCACTTTGAAGGTTGAAAAAGTGACATTTTAAAACAGCATTTTGGGTTTTCAGAAATGTAATGCTGCCTCTTTCCTTTCGCTCCAACTTACATGTTGCAGAGCACACTGGCACATTCCTGCAGGGAGTACTCTGTTTCACCCCACCTGAAATGGGGTTGGCAGGGTGGTGCAGCCATTTTCTGGTTGTTACAAAACACCGTTTTGAGATCTTGGCATGCGCAGGAGTCAGTGCGGCCATTTTGTGCTGTGTCTTGCACCAATGCAGCAAAGTGATGTAGTGAGGCACATCTGAGTGGGTCAAAATATCCCACATTTTCCACTCTGCCTTGCAAACGTTGCAGTTAAGAGATGGAATTGGCGGTACCGTGCATGCAATTTGAATTTTCTTTTAAAAATCACCCCCTAAGTGATTTTGGTTTGGGCGGCAGTTGTTGCTATTTTTGGCTAGTTCAATAGTCATATCCATGGATGCCATTTATACTATCTGCAACACAGCAATGCAGAAGTGGTTCTGGCTATATGTTTATTTGTGAAAGCAGTGGATATAAAACACTGACATTGCCATATTAGAGTCCAGAATATTCTTTATACAACCGGTGGTGGGTTCAAGACACAAAGTAAAGACTCTAATTTATGTGGAAAGAATAATAATTAGTTTTGTATACAGCACTTTAATATCCAAAGGTATTTACATACATTATTATTACTACCCAATTGAAATTGGTACTCACTTTAGACATCAAGCCTAAGTCGATCTTGCCAAGATTTGAACCTGCAACCTGCAGATCAAACACAGATCAGAGCAATGAGCACTTAAGCCGCTGAGCCATTTTACCTGCTTTAATAAGCGCAGGTCAATGGGCCATCTCTTGCATGGTCTGAGATTGTAATATTGTAATTGGTTATTTATAACATGCTTAATACCCAGAGGTTTCTAAGGGCAGACCCGGGGATCAATCCTGTGTTGCTCTGTGTCATTGTGTTTCCAAGACGAGCACGTTGCCCCTGAGCTATCATCAGATGTCTGGCCGGATCTCGGACCCGGCCTGCCTCAGCCCTGACAAGGCTTTACCGAGCCCCCAGATTGGCCGAGGAAAGCTGGGGGCTCTGTGATCTTATCTGCTCTGTTCTCGTTTCCCCAGCCCTCAGTCGCCTAGGAATCATTGGACCATGATTATAACTGAGGTGGTGGCCATCACTGTTAAAAGCAGGCTTTCTACATGCCGGGCAAACTATTGTTTCCCAAATGTACATCTTACACTTTCACAGAAAAAAAGTAATTTCCAAACTCAAAAATGCTGCTTAAACTTGCATACACTCGTTTTCTTTGAAATATGTTTCTTTTTTTTTGTTGGACTACCACACAAATACCCTTTAATATTTGTGCCTCATCCTTTGCATTTTTAAACAGGTTATATTTATGAAGATGTTATTTGCTTGTCAAATTGCTTAATCACAAATAAATACTTCTGTTGTGCTGACAGCAGTTATTAGGGATTTAAACACTTGGCTCACAGATGACAACTTTTGATTTTCACTACAGGGTCAGAAATACCCCCACCTGTGCCCTGAATATAAGCAAGTGACCAGCCCAGCCCATCCCCTGCTCAAACACATTTTATAGCACTTGTGTTTTTTTTTTTTTAACAAGGAATTGAAAAAAGTAATACAATTACCAACCCGTTTTTATAAATAACATCACAGCAATGGTCTCTCAACCAGCTGAGCTACCCAAGTAGCCTTCTGCTGTAGAGCGTGTGTATGGACTAAATGTACTTATGTACTAAAAATCACTGTATTTTGGGTGCACCACTACCATGAAAGTGATTTAAAGTAGAATTGATGTACACTGTGGAGTTTGGAAAGAAGCAGCATGAAAGGAATTGCACCATTTTAAAACGATTATTTTGAACATTTCATTCGAGCTGAGTTCAACTGCCAGCTCTGCTGCCTCAGAACTCTACCCCCTCCTTCAAACTCCGCGCCATACCGGCCCTTGTGATATCCCCCTTTACATTTTTTCCATTTCCACCATTGGCTATAAGTACAAAGAGGACAAAGAAAATAAATCAGACTCCCTCATTTTAAATAGTGTGGAGTGGGCATTTAGGTTGTAAAAGCAAGGTGTAATGTTTTCAGGACTTGCTTTACCTCCTTGACCCATGTAGGAGGAGTGACAAGGTAGAGAAGGGGCACAGAGCGGAGATAAGATCTCTGCCTTGCAGTCCTCTTCCATCTCATATGTTTGTTTTGTTGTACACCTGCATGAGGCGTTCGACATATGGATTCCTAAGGAATCCACCTCGGTTTTGCACCTGGTCAAGAACAAGTGGATTCCGTAGGAGTCTATTAATAAACGATGCCTGCAAAAAGGATTACTTTTCTATGAGACTGAGTGGCGCATGAGAGATATAATGCAGTTTGGTCTCGCTTTCAGACTTTCCTTCTCCAGTCTGCTTCGTGGACCTTCACATGTGCACGCAAGCGAAGCCACAGTACGTACGTACCAACATTGGTGGTGCCATGCATGGCGCACAGATGTATTTTTTAAATTACCCTGGGAATACAAGCAAGATGCAGTATAAAGGCTTTTTTTAAAAAAATGTTCTTAGTGTCTGGCCCTAGGATGCAAATGTACGAGTTGTCTTTCCTAACTGTTCTTTGAGTAGCCTCCCCATTGCTAAAAACCACCCAACGCGCGGTGCATGTGTTCAGGCTGCGTCACACCGCGGCCTTAACGATGTGCCAAACCTATGTCCTATCTGCTTGTATTGTCGCCTCCCTGAATAACGCAGACAAAAGCTATCATTTTGTTTTTCAATGCTGACTGATATACTTTGCCGTTAGATGCTGCTGCATATCTCGCCGCGGCACCAGTCTCCTGAAAATTAATGAGAGCCCCTAATCGCTCGTCTCCCCCGTTTGCGCCTTGGGCCTGGTTCGCAGAAGGCTTATTTATCAGACGCTTCAGAAAACGCAATAAAACACTTCTGTCTTCCTGGAAAGAAGAAAGGGAAACAGGACAGGGGACGGGCAGACCGGGGCCCACCAGTCACCGGAAACTGGGACTTTGAAGTAAATTAAGGCAAATTAGCTGCTGTGATATAGACGAGGCGCAGAACATCGCTGGCTGTAATCAAAACGCCCCGCCCCGTTCATAATCTTTAACCCCGGCCCCTTGCTCCGCCACTGCCTGTAATTGACCATGAAGCACCTGGGGGCATTTCTGGGCTCTGAACCCATCTGGCTGGTGGATGGCAGCGACCCACCTCCCCTTCGCCCTTCCACCAAAATTTGTGCCGCAGGGGAGGTTAGTGGGATGGAGGCAAGCTCGAGTTTGAATAGACCCGAGCGAGCTGGGATAATTAATTACTTAATGCTAATATCAAGTTGCTAATCTGTTTTCCTCATTGCCCTGTCGCCCTCTAATGAGGATTGGGGGTTGTGCAGGTCAGGACCCTGATCCTCTGGGACACCTCGGAAGCTCAGGGCCACAGGTTCGGGTAGGCTCCGTGAGCTGAAACACCTGCACCGGAGGAACAATACCGGTGGAGCAGGGGGTTCCAATTAGAGCGAGCCTACTTCTGGAATCACTTCCGATAGTGACACTATTTGATGCTGGACATGCTTAAGAAAAGTCCCTAGTCAAACCTATATCTATCATCGCTCATAAATCTCATTCATTTCGACCTAGGCTTGTTTATTTGGTTGTCTGCCTGTCCCCTGTTTTCACATGTTTACTTGGTCTGCAAACAAGCCCTCGCCATTTGTGAGATGTTAGACCAGTCCCATTTTTACTTACTACTTTATTTCTCCCATTATAATTTCAGGACTACAAGCCCCAGAATGCAAACAGAAATCCAGGCATTTATGGATGAGTTGCAATGTTTCTCTCAGCCTGGTGTACGGTATTCCAAGCAGTATCCTCCTTGCAGGCCACTGCAGAGCCCCAGTAAATACTTTGGGGCCTGTTTATCTGTATGATGCATGAGAGGGACCTATGCAGGAAAGACCACAGAGAGACCCACCGTGTGGCAGAATTTAAGAGCAGTATCCTTTCCATCCTAAACACGCCACCTTTATCCAATCGCTTTATGGGGGAGAAGCACAGAGGTCATTGTTTGTGTATTTCAGCTGAAATGGAGGCAGTAAGAAAGCATGCTCTAAAAATAATAGCATGAATAGAAATAGAACTGCTGTAGTGCTAAGGTGACTAAGCGGCAGAAGTGTGATTTAATGTAAAATAACTCATTGGCTCAGAGCTCTCAAGTTTCACATTGCCATGCAAGAGGTTGTCATGCAGTTATGTTGGTCAAACGTCCCAGTTTTGCTGGGCCTATCCTGATTTTTACCCCTTGGTCCGGGCGTCCTTAAAGTTTTTGGAGTTTTAAAACCCTGTCCTGGGATTGGAGGGGCGGGTGGCTACCGATCCGGTTTTTGTTGGGAACCAATTAAGAAATTCTGATATCGGCCCAGCGCTGCTCCTCCTGCTTGGCTGAATGCTTTTTACGCCCCATTTCCTCCCCCTTCTTCTCCCTCGCTGCTCTCCTCCAATGAGAGTTGTGTGCATGAGCACACACCCCGTAACAGTCCACTGACATAGAAGTAGGACTGCAGTTGTATCAGAGTCCTGTTTGTGTTTACTGTAGTCCTATGTCTATGTCTACTGTCTTTCCAATTTTTTTATTTTTTTTATCTAGTCACCCTACACACAGTCGTGTTTTTGTTCGGCATTTTGGGACTTTCAGTTTTCTAAATCTCAAATGCGAAAGAAAAAATATGAAGTCCCTGAATCCAAAGTGAATAAAACAGGACTGGTTGGACTTCTCATGCATAGCCACAGGAAAGTTGAGAGCTATGCTGGCCTATTTAATCCATCACTGCCAGGTTTTTTAATTAGACTCCCGTGAAATTAGCAGCTAAGGAATAAAACAGAGCCTGCATGTTCTCCATGGTCATTCCAGAAGGATTGAACATTCCATTTTGATGGGTCCAGGGGCATCCTATATTGTGTATTCCTCTAAACCCTACTTGACAATCAAACAGAAACAAGGCGGAGGCTGAGAGCTCAGAGTTTCCTGTGGCTATGTGTGAGAAGGCCATCCAGTCCTGTTTTTGCTTGGAATACTGTAACTTGTAGTATTTCTACATTTCAAATGGGGGCGAGGGGAATTACAAATCCTAGAATCCAAAGGGGAAACAAACTGGTCTGGCAGGCCTTCACAGGCATTGGAATGCTAAGCTCTGAGTGCTGCCCTCATTCAATGCTCTCTCTAACATTTCATGCTTAAGTGTAAATTGGCCATGAGAATGTCAGATCTCCTTTGAGTTAGTGGGTGTCCACTCTGAAATAAAGAAGCGTTGGTAAAGCCAATCGTTGTGGTTATTGGTTGGCATGGATATGCATTTGCCAGACACTGACATAATGCTATCATCTCGTCATGAGATTGCAACAGAGGGAAAATTATGTCCGTACCTGTGCATATGATCTGTGAATCTCATTTCCGCTCTCTTCCCCTCCTCACTCCCATAATCTGTAATTCTCTTCCTCCCCCCATTGCTCCCACTCTATATCAATTTAATCCAACCTCCTAGCTCTCTTCTGTTCCCAGAAACCATTTGCATAGCATTCTACACCACCACATCTCCCTGTTCCCCTCTACCCACCTCTCTACACCAACCCCACAACACTTATCCTCACTTATCCTAATCCCTTCATTCCTCCACCATCCGGTTCCTAGATATTTCTCTACTGTCCCTGTCTCTGGGTCATGTTTCTACCTCACCTGCATCATCTGATCTTACATCCACATCCTCTGAAGCATTGTCAAGATCACTGGTCCTCTGCTCTGTAAATCAATGTTGAAAAGTTTAATAAGCATTTTTGTGCCATAAATGTATGTTTTCTCCTGTAATTGTCATTAAATGAATGACAGTTTCTGGCAGATGCTTAACTAATACACATAGACCATGCCAAAATGGTTCGTGTTATTAATGATTGTTTTTAACAGATATTCAGTGTACGAAACAAATGCAAGAACACACATATTCTTTGCAAAACAAGTTACCAAAGACACACTTGGCTAACACGTTTTTACTAGACCAGTAGGGCACATACACCAGCAATTAAGCCATTCACTTACAGGACACTGCTCAGTAATAACATTAGCAGGCATTATACAGAACACCATTTGATATTACTGCATGATAGAACTAGCTCAAAGAGAGCCCGGGAGAATGTGTTTGGGGGGTGGAGGGGAAGTAGTAAGAGGGATTAGCATGGTTATTGGAAAGGAATGGGTGGTTAAATAACGAAACACTCACAGTCTACAATCTGTGTTCCCCTCTTCTCATGAGATCTCCCTCCTTGCTGTATTGCAGTTAGATAGTTGTGGCTTACAAGCACCACCTCATTGACAAAATTAAAACTGTGCCATGAGCCTTGAACTTATTTACATGGTCTCTTTACAGACTTGTATTCATGCACCAAATAGAGTGTTCATTTCAAGATGAATCTTCACTGAGCCATCATTGGAGACGATTGCCAGTCAGGCTGCAATAGCGGCTATACCAATGCCAGCCCTTCAGATAATCATCTACTTGTGTTGCCTATAGAATGCAAATATTCCTAACAAAAGAGTAGGGAATAAAACTACACCAAAGTCGGAACCGACGGACATATAGCAGTCTGCCCCATGCCTTCTCCAACACAGCTGTACATCCGTGGTGCCAGCAGAGCAGTGCCACATGAAGGATCTCAAATATTAAGCAGCGAATTATCTAAAGGGGAACTTTAGGGTGAACATATATCTTTATTACTGGATGCACTGAAATCGAGATTATACGAAGAAATCGTTTTAGAATTAAAATATATATTTTTACTCACCAAGAAATCTCCCCATTGGGAATGGGACTCACCTGCTCACTTTCTATAGTCCATTTTGCTCCCAACTTGGACAAATAGGAAGTAAAATACTCTCACTTCAAACGCTTACCTGGACCGCTGGGCACTGCTGAATGCGTACTGTGTACCAGAGCAATGCGAGACAGCGACAGTGGCATGATCCGCCCCCCTTGGAGCCCACAGATGATTTTGGTGGAACGACCCATTCTTTGGTGGAGGGGTGCTGGTTTAGTGAAGCCTTGCTGGCACTAAGTATGGCTCTATTTCTGGGAAATGTGTTATCCGGTGAACTGCCCTACAAAAGAGAGTGGGCTGGGGCTGTAGTTCCACCCTATCCTCGTGTGCTGTTACAGATCTTGCAGTGCCCAACTAGGATCAAGGCAGTGAAAGAGAGAGCTGTGGGGGAGCTGCTCTCCTATTGCCAGCTGCAGCACCTGAAACCAGCACCGGGTTACAGCTAGGACTTCCGCCAACATCGCCAAGAGAGCAGTTGTCTTGACTGAACACCATTCCTGGGAGTGCTTCCCCATGCCTGCCAGACACTGCATTCTCTGTCCCACACCACCTTGCGTCCCGGGCTGTGCAGAAAATACAGACTCTCTGTTGCTGGGCCAGGCAGAGTTTTGTTGTTTCTGCTGGCACAGAAAATGAAAACATTAAATAAAAAATAAAACCAAGCTGGCACATCTAAAACTGCAAACTCCTTATCACCTCTTCAATTAGCTATGCAATCTGTGAACTCTTTCAGTAAAATAATACCACTAGTACACAAACCACCCTGCTTGTTTTACAAATGTGCACTTTATTTCGATGATGTCTGTTTGTTTGACATGCAAACATGTTTTTTTTTTAATACAACTGGTCTTTATAGCATGAATAATGAGCTGCGATTCTGTATCAAACAATAACTCTGCACATATGATCTTATCAGACAAAATCGTTCTTTCTGCTTCTTTTGGCTATTCAAGTGCATGTGTAAAGTCCAGAGGGGCTGCCTTTAGGCTCACCTGAAATCGCCATAGTATTCTACTTCTGATTCGCTTTGCAAAGCTACACTGAACCCTGCACATAAAAGGCCGAGCAGACACTGTTACTCCTTAAAATGAGGCCAATAAGGGAGTAGAATAATGCCAACAAAGGAGCCTCACTCCCGATACCATCCACGCAGGTCTTCTACCACACAATGATATCTGGAAGCAACATCGTTTACTTCTCTGTACTGTAACCAAATTCTTGCAAGCGCCCAGATGCCTGACGGCCCGGTGCGCTCTATAAATAAATAAATAATACAACAACAATACAACATCATTATTGCCTGACCTGGTTTGGATCTTTAGGGTAAACAATACATCTTTTAATTTGCACAAATTACTAAGTGCAAAGAAGTATGGATTACAAAATGATGTTGACTCTCCCAATATCATTTTACTCCGGCCCCTCTTTTTTCGTTGTTTTGCTTAACACGTTCCTCTAAGTCATTAATTAAATGTCCTGTACGACTGATACGCGGGAGATGAGGATGTGCTTCATGCAATCTAATCAGATTTGGCATTAACTCAGGAGTCAACAATCGCACCCCTCCATCCTTGGTGGCCCAATAGACGTATTTGAAGTATTGATGATTGATGACTTGAGGAGGCTCCAGAAAAGGGAGCCTGTTAAACGTAGAGAACATCTAAAAATAAAAACAGAAGATAAACACTCAAGCACCTGGGAAAGGACTTATCACTATTATTCTAAACAATCGATCGATATGGGTGGTGGGAAATGGTATGGGTGAGGGTACTGTGTCTGGAGGAAGCATATAGTCAGTTAAAGGATGTTGCATATTATCAAGTGCTGATACTAATCATACAGATACTACATAATCAGAATTTGATGCATTTGAATAAACACACTTCCACGAAACCTACCAGAACCTCCAATGCCAATCTACTTACAGTTCCCAGGTTCAAACAAACCAAAATGGGGGGTAACAGCTTCCAGGTGAAAGCAGCCCTACACTGGAACTCCCTACCACCTGCTCTAAGGTCACCCCAAACCTACACACACTTTAGACGCAACTACATACACTGGATAAAGAACAATGACCGTTAAGATCACACAACCTTTCACCATTACCATGTAAATGTAAATATGTATACTTGTAAATCTGGAAACGTTTGCCTTATCGTAACTGCTGTAACCATTGTAATCACTGTATTGCACTGCTGTAACATGTAACTAAGCTGGTAATAACCTGTTGCTCCTGCGCCCTCTTACCCTCGGGTCTGGTGCGCAATACAAATTAAAAAAGTAAACTAAAGTAAACATTTGTAAGTCTGTAAGTGAGGATGTAACATTATTGAGTATTAGTGCCCTGCATGGCGCCGCACATTCTGTAAACGTGCACGCCATGGGAGCAAATTCGGGCATTACCCAACAAAGAATCTATTACCAGTAGTTCTGCACAGTGTTCTCCCAATGTTCCTTCCCCCACTGTGCTCTTCCGACACAATCCGTTGAAATCTGCCATTGTTTCGAGCCAGCAACCCGCATTTCGGAACATCAAGTTATTTCTACAGCATCTGCTCTCCTGCAAACTGCAAAAACAATCACCATGGCACAGCAAGCCCAGCATACCATTTTAGACCACATTTACAGCTTTTGTCTCCCGTCTGTCATCCATTTTAATCTGTATCGCGCACAGGCAACAGATCCAGGCATAGAAACTGAAAACATACAAAGCACCATCAAACAGTCCAGTACTTGCTCTATTTGTACTACTGTGTCAATCCCAGTAAATGGAAATGCTACTTTGGGCAACACAAATGTAGATGTCATTGAATTAAATAAGGTTGAATCAAAAGCATAGTTTGCAAACAAATGGGCAGTCAACACTTTTAAAGGATGGCTTCTTGAAAACATTCACAAACATTTGAAAAAGAAATTCTATGTCAAGACGGAGGCGAGCATTATGCTTTATCTTCTCATTTATTAGCTCTCCAGCAGTTTCAACAAATCAAATAAAATGTCCATCTTTTCGTTGAAAACCAAACAATTTTTTTTTTTTTTTACAAAAACTTCATTTCACATCAACCCTAGGTCCCTCTCCCAGTGTCCTGGTCATGGGACCTAGTCCTTCCTCTTCCTGTAACCTCCTCTTCTTTTCCTGCTCTCCAGAGATAAGTACCCTTTCCACTTAGCTGCATATTCAGTCAGCATTTGTATTAGGGTTTTGTTGCATATTTGCAGATAAATTGAAGATTTTGTGATAACATAATGTTAAGATAGTGAGCAGGGACCGCGCAGCGTAGCGAGGATTACATAATCCGTGTGTTTATAAGTTTATCCGGCGGCCCCGTGCTGCAGTATCAGCACTCCAGGGGTTGGCCTGAGGCCACGTCGGCTCACTCGCGTTACAAGCGAGTGAGCAAAGAGCCCCCACCTTCGTGGGGGCGGAGCAAAGTACGCGGAGGAGCCTGCAGAGGCGGCTTCGTTCGCTCGCAGCAGGCGCGAAGGAGCGGGAGCCCCCACTCTTGTGGGGGCGGAGCCGACGTCCAGACACGTACGAGCTTCTTACGGAGAGCCGCTCACATGGCCCCCACCCTCGCGGAGGCAGGGCTTAAAGCCGGGGAACCCGGCGATTCAATTGGGAGAGCGCGAGGCCCCCTCCCTTGGAAAAAGAGGGGCTAAGCGCTTCATGGGCATTGCGCTCCGGTCTCCCTTCAGTGACAGATCGTAAGAAATCACCGGAAAGACAGATTATACGCCGTTAGGTGAAAGAGGTGCATAACCACACCACAGCTCGAGTCAGAGCATAAAGTGAACTCAGTGCCTGCACTGAAAGAGAAAGAAGCTGCTTAGCAGCCAGGTGCAGCCTCAAGAGAGGAGAGTGAAGAGTGGACGTGCCACTACACCTGTTCAGGTACCATCAGGCACCTACCAGCACACAACATGGCTGAATTTGAATGGAGTGAGGAGGATCAAGAAGCCACATATTCTGAAGACTTGGCTCAAAGCTTCAAAGATGTGCTGGGCGAATCACTCGTAAAGGCAGTGGCTCTAGGAGTTAGACCCCTGCAGGAACGCCTGCAGACAATTGAAACATTCCTGAGTCAAAGAGACAGAAGCACCACACCACGAGCAAGCACGTCCACCAGGGCCGCGCCAGAGGGCTCACAGGGGTGTATTAAGGCCCGGAAGAGCGCAAACTCTTCTGACCCCCCGGGCCAGCTTGAAGGGGAAAATCCAAAGGCCCCAGAGGTGACCGACGCTTTCATTAGGCTGAAGGAAGCCTTTATGTCCAAGTCGGAGGTGCCGAGCCTCATGACCCCTTACCCAGGGGAAGAGAATATGGGAGACACGGAAGAAGTTCCCCAAGAAGAGGAACTCGCAGAATCTCCGACATCCTCGCAAGAGGAAGGTGATAAGGGGGGAGATGAAGGGAGTTTACCGCCTCCGAAAAAGAGCCTGAGGAAATTGAACAATATAGAGGAGGAAACCTCAGATATGTTTCAGCCAGAGGAGATCAGAAACCCAAGATCCTCAGAATGGGTGCCTTCTCCAAGAGTGGCGCGATACATGACTCAGAGGCTGGGCAAGGCACTCGAAAAGGAGGTGAGGCAAAGGATGAGGGCTGAATGCCCCAGGCCAGAACTCCCAGGAAAGGTAGCAGAAGCACCAGAATTGGATCCTAAAAGGCTAGCTTTCGTAGCTAAATCACACAGAGACCCTAGGAAAGGGATCGACCGCTCATTGAGGAGTTGCCAGGAGAAGGTCCTGGATCTAGCGGGTCCACTGGCCAAGATCATGGACCTGGCAGAGCGGGCAAAAGATACAGGGGAAGAGATTGACCTGGAAGTGCTAGCAAACTGGGCGCAATGAGCTGTATGTCTTTTAGGTAACGCAAATTGTGCGATATCCTCTAAGCGCAGAAGAGGACTACTATTGAAAATAGATCAGAAATTAGGAGACCTGTCCTCAGACGAGGCAGGCGAAGCTGCGCAGGGGCTACTGTTCGGTGAAACATTCGGAAAAGAGATGGGGAGGTTCGTTGGGACCTACACCTCGCTGGAGAAAGCACAAGCCTCTATAAAGAAGATCTTCCCCGGAAGGGTTTTTGGTGGGACCGGTCGGTACAGAGGCTGAGCAACCTGTCACTATCAGTCGACCAGAAGGCCTCAATCAAACAGAGCACAATATTGGGAAGATAAGAAACCAGACACTTTCTTCCAACCCAGAGGTCGCTTCCCCAGAGGAAAGCGAGGCAGAGGACAAGGAAGAAGACAGTATGTCCCCACAGGTGAGAGCATCCACATATCCTGCAGTAGGGGGGAGGACAGCGAAGTACTGGGAAAACTGGCGCGCGCTTTCCAGCGACGCTTGGGTGCTACAGACAGTCCAGGGCCTACACATACAATTTACACTTAGGTGGAACGAAGTCCAGATTGTTAGCGGAAATAGCCAAGGACTTTTGGCACTCCTGTCTGAAGTCAGGAACGGCAGTGATAGCAGAATATTTACCAGGCGCTCAGAATGTAGTGGCGGACTGGAACTCCAGACATCTAACAGACTCCAGCGACTGGATGCTGGACATAGCAATCTTCCAACAGATAGAAGAGCTCTGGGGGCCGATTCATACAGATCTATTTGTGTCCAGACTGAACGCTCAGAAGAGCAGATTTTTCAGCTGGAGGCTTGACACAGCAGCAGCAGGGACAGATGCCTTTCTACAAAATTGGAGAGAAGAGACACTATACGCATTTCCTCCATTTGTTAAGCAGAGCTTTAACGAAAATTCGCAGAGAGGCAGCGAATCTGATAATAGTAGTCCCGATATGGAAGTCGCAAGTATGGTTTCCAGCACTGATGGAACTGATAGCCTACTATCCAAGAATATTGCCGCAAAGAGAGGACCTTCTCACGGACCCAGTTGGGTCGTATCACCCTCTGAGAGCGAAGGGGACGCTGCCGCTGATGGCGTGCAAGATAGCAGGAGACGTTGGAATCTCCCAGGAATTTTGGCACAAGCTGCGAGCCTCATCGCAGAGTCATGGGCTCTGTCGACTAGAAGGAGCTACAA
The DNA here is from genome assembly GCF_040938575.1 of Ambystoma mexicanum. Taxonomy (NCBI): domain Eukaryota; kingdom Metazoa; phylum Chordata; class Amphibia; order Caudata; family Ambystomatidae; genus Ambystoma; species Ambystoma mexicanum. The sequence continues at coordinate 667,934,870 of NC_090926.1, read as the reverse complement.
CGCAGCATGGAACAGATGGTCAAGGTGGTGCAAAAAGAGAGGTTTTCATCCCGTTTCTGCCCCTTTAGTAGAGATTTTGAATTTCCTAGCAGAACATTTGCAGGATGGCAAAGCCTACCGAACGATAGGGGTATATAGATCCGCAATATCAGCAGGTCATACGCCTATAGAAGGGGTCCCAGTGGGGGAGAATGTAGCAGTGATCAGACTTCTAAAAGGGATAAGATTTAGGAAGCCACCGCAGCCAAGATACAAATCTCTATGGGACGTAACAGTCGTGCTACAGCTATTAGCAGACTGGCCCAGTAATAGATATTTATCGTTAGACAGACTGTCAGAAAAGCTGGCAATGCTTCTGTGCATGATTTCATGTAGAAGAGTAGCAGATGTCAGAGCATTAGAAATAGACAGAATGGTATACGGACCAGACGGAGTGACTTTCCATCTGGCAAGGAGAACGAAGACAGATTCCTCATCAATAACATACCCATATATGCAAGATCATCCTAAATGGTGCGTAACCGCATGTATAAGAGAGTATGTAAATAAGACAGCTGAGCTAAGACCGATGGGGACGACACAATTACTGATAGCGCGCAGGAAGCCGCATAAGGGCGTAGCGACAGCCACCATAGCGAGATGGGTTAGAGAAGTTATGTCCCTAGCAGGGATAGACATGAAAAAATTTGGAGCACACTCAGTGCGAGGAGCAGGGGCATCCAAAGCAATGAGTCAGGGTGCGACATTACAAGATATACTGAAAGCAGCCGATTGGGCGAGTGATAACACGTTCAGAACGTTTTATTTGAAACCGATTAACACATTAGCAGAAGCTATGGTAAGAAGCTTTGAACAAGCATAATGCTCGCCTCCATCTTGACATAGAATGAAGATTCCCCCTGCTACTAGTGCAGGGAGCTCTTGATTCTATTAAAGACAAGGAGACGAGCATTACTTTCCCACCCTAGATACACGGGAGAGACAAGAGGTTGACAAAGTAATGTACGGTGATATACATCTGAGTGAATAACAAGATTTTCCTCCCAGAATAGGGTGTGTATCCGCCGCCCTAACATGTACTGTTGTTTCCGTTTTAGGAGACGATCAGAAGAATGGCTGAAGACGTTCAAGTAGAGAACAAGACACGTTGATCAAGATCGCAAGTTAGAATGTGAGGGATCTTTTCCGCAGAGTTCTACAGTTCAGAGACTTTTCGGAACAAATTGACAGTTCAGTAATGGTTAAGATTGCAGTTGAAAAGCAGTCAGAAGAGGAGGTTACAGGAAGAGGAAGGACTAGGTCACATGACCAGAACACTGGGACAGGGACCTAGGGTTGATGGGAAATTAAGTTTTTGTAAAAAAAAAAAATGTTTGGTTTTCAACGAAAAGATGGACATTTTATTTGATTTGTTCAAATTGCTGGAGAGCTAATACATGAGAAGATAAAGCATAATGCTCACCTCCTTGTCTTTAATAGAATCAAGAGCTCCCTGCGCTATTAGCAGGGGGAATCTTCATTATCCCTTCTTTAGGCAACCTTCTTCAGCAATTTTATGCAGAAGTTCAAACTGTGTCTGTCCCAGAATATAAGTCCCACAGCCTCATTTGTTTACGATCTGGCATTAATTGACATCTGAATAATCAGCCTTTCATTCGCAATGTCAATATAATGCACAACCAAGATTTTTTTAAGTGCTAATATTGTGTTTTTAAGCATTATTAAATGTGACAATGATCTGGTAAAGACCTTGCAGTTCACAAAACTGCATTTTCTCACATGGACCTTTTAAAAGTCCGAGCTTCTGGCATTGTCATCCTTAACTCTCCAGATACTTTACAATTCAAGGTTTGGTTTGATATCCAGATCCATTTTGCCCTTTGTGGCCGTGAGGGATGCAGACTGTTACCTGCCAATGCCTTCACTGTGATCACTGATGAAAATGGCAAACAATATACCAGCTTAACTTTTAATGAATTGACCAAAAACCACCATCCACTTCCTGAAGGGCACCACAGCGATCTCTGTGTCCGTATGTATGCCATACCTCATGCACCTTACCGTCCAATTTGCTTCTTCATTCCTCCCAATGCTCCTTGTTTCTTTGTTGCACCACGTCTTCTCAAAAAAGAAGAGCTGGCCACTGAAAAGACCTGGTATTCCAATAAGCTTTTAGGCAAAAATACCCTAGGCATGTTTATGCCAAAAATCAGTCAACAAGCACATCTCCAAGGCATTTACACCAATCACTCTGGTCGCACAACCGCTATACAGCTGCTATTGAATGCTGGACTTGAATCCTGTCACATCATGCCTGCTATCGAATGCTGGACTTGAATCCTGTAAAATCATGGCTGTTACTGGACACCACAATGCTTCTTCCGTAGAAAGGTATTGCTAGCTACAAGCCAATGAAAGAATGAACTGGTCGTCCATCCGGCTTCATGGCACCATCCACAATTCTCCTCCTGTTACTCGTGTGCCTTCTGTAAACACTTTCCCTACTACCTGCAGCATTGTACCCTGTTCCTTCGCTGTCTCATCTGTCACCTTCTCAAATACTGTTTCAGATTTTAATTCCATTCCTCAATTTGCTAATTGTTCTTTCACCTACCTGGGAGATGTCCAATTGAATTCACACTATTTATGATGTTTCCTGATTTTATATTCTACAACATATTTAATATTCTCTTACAATGTTTTGCTTTACTATGTTGTCTTACATCTTGTTCAATGCTATCCCACCCACCTCCTATGTTTTCATTATGTTTCATTAAACATTTTCATTGTTTGATGTTGATGCTGGAAAAACCTGTCTGTGATTTTCTTGCAGGGAGGACAAGTAATGGGTGGGAATCATGGTAATTTACAATCATGCGTTCATTTAGGTGTTTTGCAAGCAACATAGGTGGCCTTGCACTGAAGTTGTATTACAAGCAAGCATTGGCCAAGCCAACAAATCTGGAGTAAGCATGAAATATAGCTATGCATTGTACAGGAATGCAATGGAGTACACTATACTTGTTTTCCATTGTTTTTCCTGTACAATGCTGCTTGTAAATGACACTTTTATATGCAGGCATTTCGCATGCCTAGTGCTGGTGGCAACCATTTGACTCTGTGCAGATATGCATTGTACAGGAATACAATGGGATACACGCTACGCGTTTTCCATTGTATTCCTGTGCATTGCTGCCGATTCACCTCCCCCAACATGGACGCAAGTGTTCCCTTGCCGAGAATGGAATGAAAGCATTCCATTCTTTTCACAGCAACTCCTGCTTCCGAATGTGCGGAGCGCAGATGGTAAGAGGAGTTGCTTGATTCATTTCCCTGAACACGCCGACACCTCGACAAAGACCCGGGATACTAATAGCAATAAGCCCCTAGCCAAGGAGGCATTACCGAGTCAGGTAATGCCCAGGAGCCTGTAACTATGGGCCCCGGAGTATTACCTGACTCAGTAATGCCCCGGCTCGGGGCTTGTTGATTAAATAATAGCTTACATTTTGTTAATGTAGTAAAGAGAATGTCCCTGCAATATATTTCCTGTCTAATACACACACGAATCTCACGAAGCCTCAAAGGAGACACATAGGAGATCATTTTTGTTGAACCCGTATTAGCAATCTAATGTGTCAAAGCCAAGCGTAAGGCTTTGTGGATCTAGTTTCACATCACAATTCATTATCAGTAATTTTTATGGTGGATTGTAACTTCCCACTTACTTCCGCTGCACCATACAATAGTACACCATTTGCCCCAGCATGGATTTTTATGTTGGGGCAAATGATTTGGATTCCTAGTGTGTCTGCCGCCTTTTTCCAAAAAGCAGACAGACTCTATAGAAATACACTGTAAATGCAGCCTGCCATGCGTACATGGCAGGTGTCATTTATTCAATATGCACAGTGGAGTGCAAAAGATTGGCATACAAGTGTGTACGTCACATTTTACCCACCCCTATTGCACACCGCCATGCACACGAGAAAAATATGGTGTTGGGGACCAGTTTACGTGAAAGTGTAAATGTAACAGGTCCATGTTGCCTTTTTATGGGGAACACTAAAAGTATCCCCATAATTATCTACCAGATCCTCTCAGTTCGAATCTAGTTCAAAATATGTTGATTGGCATTTACAGCCCTTTGTTTGAGACTTTTGTTTGGGACTTAAGATCATGCCTAAAGGACACCACAGATCCTTTGTGAAAATGGGATGGCATAGGCTGGGACAAGTCCTGTACTTTAGCGACACTTTATGCAGCATCGCATGGACTATTATATCCACTATAGGGATATCTCTTTGACCTCAAAGTTACAGGTTCAAACCCCGGTAGGTCCACTCAGACCTTCATTCTTTCAAGGTAGATAACACTATTGAGTTGAGTAAGAATACATTTTTGTTATACGTATGAATTGTCAACATACCCCAGTAGGAGTGAACATGGGCTCTACAAGTACACCTGTTATGTGTGTCAAGAAACATCACACACAAATGCTGTTCCCAATATTGGCGTTCTTTAAGAATAATATTTGTTTTATTTGAAGAAAAATATGTGTGGATGAAGGAACTGTCATGGGCTCAGTGTTCCACCCTATTTACACCAACCTTACTATGGACCTGTGAGAGGACAGATCTGTTAGACGATACAAAATGACATGCATGAAGAACATGTAGATTTTTGGGTAAGGCTCAGAGAGGAACTAACAATCATTTGGAATGATTCCAGAAACAAGCTACTGGAACATGCAGATTTACTTAAAGATAACAATGTCAATCTAAACTTCACACTTAACATCAGAGATTCAGAGGCACAAATCTCTGGCATTGGTGGTGAATGGACGTTTAACCAGCAGAATATTTTGAAAGATAGATAGCACACATTCAGTGCTGCCTACATATGCTAATATCCCACCATCTCTAAATTATAGCATTCCATAAGGGTAGTTCCTGTAAGTGAAATGCTGCATGACCAAGGAATCATTAAATGCAGAAAATACAAGGAAATTGCTAGACATTTTTAAAAGAGGGGATACTCCAGAAAGATTGTCAGTAACGTATTTAATGAATCTTCATTAAAATCATGAAATCATGACAAAGATCCACCAGTGTATCCAAACAAGACAAACATAAATCAGGATAAGAATTATAATGGTGAAGGGAAAATCCGATTTATTTCACTTTGACTATGACCAAACAGGTCAGATTAGGGTAATAATCTATACACACTAGTCACTCCTGAAATTGCAAAAGGACATTGCTGACACATTGGGCAAAAAGCAGAGCTGACATTTAGTGGGACATATATTGTCTACAGTCAAGTAAGAAACTAGAGGCAGATAGTGATTGTTTCAGTAGTGGGAAGGAGTATGTGGTATTGCAGAATGTCTAAAATATAAAATATTTCCATTTGCATCAGTAATAAAATGGTTCAAGTATGGTGAGCCACAAAAGAAATGGTCTATATAAAAATATTTCCATTTGCATCAGTAATACCATTGTTCAGGTATGGTGAGCCACAAAAGAAATGGACTATCAAAACAAAGTTTAATTGTTTTATGTATGTGTCTATATACACATACACATGTTTGATTGACAGTATGCCTATTGAAAGTCATGATATTTACACACTTCCTTGCTATTAAGGACATAGATCCAAGTTATCAATTTTGTCAGTTTCATAAAAACAACTCATACAAGATGGAGTTTTTTGGGATCTCTCAGTTACAAAAGTAAAAGAGAGGGTAATGAAGGAACAACTATACTCCATCAGTTTGAGTTTAACTATATCATCACTATTGTGATGTTGAAGCCAAATTGGCATACCGTTGAGAAGGAATGTATGTATGGGCTTCTGAAATAGAATAATCTTGCAAAGATGGAAAGAATATGTAAGATATCTGTAAAATCCGTTTTGATTTGATTTGTTCACTTGTAATGCACCGGAAGCCCGCAGGCATCATGGTGCAGAAGCAAAAAAGAGGCAGAAGAAAAGGAGCGAAGAAAGGATGAAGGCGATAGAACAGAGGTCATCTGACCATAATTACGCAAAAATTATAGTTTTCAACCCTTTTCTAAATCTCATCAGACTATTTTCTGTGTGCATGGCGTTTGGAAGATTATTCCACAACATAGCGGCTTGGACGGTAAACAACCTGCCCATAGCTCTGGCTCGCTTACTCCTAGGCACACTAGGCAGACACCATCATTTGATCTGGTAGTTCTTACCGAGTGATGGGCCTTAACACAGTCTTTCAGGCCATATAGTCATCTGTGACCTATTGTCATGGCCTTAAATGGATACATGCTTCCACCGGGATCCAGTGCAGGCTCCTTCTCTTGGAGGAGATGGATTGATGCCTGGGTACATTCTTACAATATGTACTGCATCATTTTGTAGTATCTGTAGGCACGTTTATACTGGCCCTAGTCATTAACGCATTGCAATAATCAATCCTTGCCATTATTAATGCCCGGACAAGTGTAGTACAATAAGCCTCTGAGACACATGGTTTAACAAGTCTCAGGAGGCTGAGAAGGTATTGGGCTTTACCTACAATGTTTTCAGTGTTGGCGTCTGAACTCAAGGATGATTAGAAGGTAACACCCAATGTTTTGACCGTGCCAACAACTTTAATTAAATGCTTATCAATGATGAACCCATTATACTGACTGATAAGTTTAGCTTTAACCTCGGATGAGCCAAATGATGTAAGCTCTGACTTAGAGGAGTTCAGGCACATCCCGTTATTGGTCATCCAATTATGTATTGCATTATAGAATTTATTGACCCACTCAACATCCTTTGTATACTTGCTGCTCAGCACAAAGACGAGCTGGGTCTCATCTGCATAATTAGTAAACTGCACACCCAGCTTGTCCAAGGGATCACAAAGTGGGCGACAGTAGATATTGAAGAGGGAGGGGGATAAACAAGCACCCTGCATAACACCACATTTCAGCGGCTCATCAGGTGAGCGTATAATACCCCACAGAATCCTAGACATTTGACCACTCAGAAATAATTCAATCCAGGCTATGGCCTCAATGGAATATCTGCCAAGGCAGGGCTGCTGATGTTGTTAGATCTGTCAGCAGCCTTTGACTATGGCGATCACGACAAATTGATATGTGGTTTGACAACCAACGCCTGCTGACAGATCTAACAACATCAGCAGCCCCGCCTTGACATTATTAATAATCTGCAGCATTTCTGTTTGCATGTTCAGTAAGGCACGGTCTGTGCCGTAGCATGCTGTAAAGCCTGACTGTCTCGGGTGTAAAGCTTTGGATGCTTCTAGATAGTCCTGGAATTGGGTGGTAGCTACCTTATCCACAATCTTTAACAGGAATCCTTCTTCAATGCCTCAGGAATGCATCCTTCCCAAAAACTTGCATTAGTGAGGTGAACAAGGAACGGGAGGAATAATTCCTTATTTGCAAGAATAATTCTAGAGGAAAGAACTCGCACTGCACAGGTGGTAGATCTAATTTTTCTCAATATGTTGCCCAGAGTCTCTTCTGAGATGCATTTAAAGCTAAAGACTGATTTGTCCCGTTGATCCAGGACCTTATCAGTTGTATCAGTGGCTATATGCTCAGCACTTACATTGTCCCTAATATGCGTTGAGCTGCAGCTATCTTTTGGGCGAATGCTTTTTGGATTGCGTTACATTGCAAATTAGAGGGGTGAACTGATGCAGCATCAGTTTAGAGTTTTCACGGTCCCAAAGGATCTGAAAGAGTTTCTTGGAATCATTCTCAGCCTGGGTAATTTGATTGCTAAAGTAAGTTTCTTTAGCGGGCATAATTTCACTTTGATACAGCCTTTCCAATGTTTTCCGTGTTTCCCTATTGACCAAAGATTGGTCTTTCAACCATGCTCTTTCTGCCTTTCTTTTTTTCTTTTTTGCGATCTGACAAAACAACAGAGTACCATTTCTGGTCATTGGAATTCTCCCTGACAATCTTAGATGTCACCAGTGCTATGCGGTTCAGCAGTTCTGTAAAAGTTCTCTAAAATTCTGAAACCATGTAGTCGGGGGAATCATGATCAGAGGTAAATTCCATGAGTGTTGTGTGACAAGATTTCAGATCGCCATGCTGGACTTTATTGTAATTCCTACTATAGACAATGTGAAGAGGGATTGTTTTTCAGAACTATAAAAGAAAGCAATGTAAAGTGAAAAGTGACAAACAAGTGATCAGACCAGATTCAGGGTTGGATGGTCGGGGAACTAAGAGGTAGATTTATGCTGCCTACACAATCTAGCACATTTCTTAATTTATTGTAGGATCATTGCTGCTATTAATGACAAAATGATTGAGCTTAAACAGTTCAACCAGCCAGGTGGCTTCTGTATCAAATGAATTTCTGAGCCACCTATTTAAATCCCCCAGAACTACTGTAGAGGTATTAGGCTTGTGTAACAATGAAACATGTCAGCCAGCTCCTCATGAAATGTGGGAATCTCATTAGGTGGCTATATCAAAACAATGTTTATGCAATTATATGTTGTTGTAGTAGTTTTAATTAACAAGATTTCACACCCCTTGCACGTAATAAGTGTCTGAAAAAATGTCATGTGTGTGCGGGTTAAGATTGCAAACCCCCTTCCCTGCTGACCTCTCTATTTTGCCCAAAGAAGGTATAGCCATGAGGTGTGGCACAATCAATATTAGGTCCTCTTGAGTCCAGCAGCCAGGTCTCTGTAAGTCCTATGATATCGATTTGCTGATTAATTGTGTAGTCTCCTACATGTTTGGCTAGTGATCTGGTGTTTAGAAGGGACATTTTAATGTGCATGATGTCATTTTCTGGAAAAGATCCCACGCTCTCGAGCTCTCGCAGTATAACAGGTTGCCGCCTCTTTGCAGTGTGCGCGTGAGGCAAGGAATCCTGTTGATCCAACATAGCTGGCATAGTCAAGATATGAATGTTCCTCACCTCAATAAGATCCTAACGGTAAAGAGCAGAAGCATTCTTGCCCGTCCCTGATGCGCAGATGCATCTGAAAAGATTTAAATTAGCACGCGCACAACAAGTCTGCTGGATATTGTACTAAAAAAAGGGCAAACATTTTCTATATGGTTAGAAAAATCGCCAAAACAGGTAAAAGGGTAGCCCGCAAAGCGGCACATGTTAACATATATTTATGCTAACGTTGGATTGGATTATTCTTAAATTGAATAAACATCGCTAGAGGCAAGAAAAGTCATTGACATACCCACCTCTAAACAGAACAAGTTGATAACCTACTTAGGGCAGAACATACCACATATAATAAAAATATTTTTCTTTAAAGTTTGCATATCATACAATGATCTGTAGAACCTTTGGTCACATTGTGAGTTGAGAAGGAGATGGAGCATAGGGACGATCAGAGAAATAAATCTGGGTCAGCTGCCAATTCCTCCTAAATGCTCAGTACCCATGAAAAACAATAGTAAATGCATAAAAAGTAGAATTAGGAAATAAACACTCCCATATAACATATGTAAAGCCAATAAAAGCAAAATCAAACAGATGTTGTTTTAAACAGTTCTTAAATAAAGTCAAGGTAGAGCAAGAGTTGATTTCTAGTGTGAAAGCATTTCAGAGTTTCTGATCAAGGAGCTGATAAGAATAAACAGAAGAAGGGGCACATGGTGGATGTTGAAATGTAAGGTGCAATTGAGCAGTGAAGTAGTCAAGTTAGCTGACAGATGGAGACAAGATCACAGGGTAAGCCAGGTGCAAGAGCATGGACACTGTGGGGAAAATGTAAATTGGATGAATCTAAAGTGAGTAATGCAAAAGTGTTTCCTTGCTTCATTTGCATGTTGTCTTTTTCTCCCATTACTGCAAACAGGTATGCCTGTACACATTTAGATAGTCACCTTCTCACTTAAGAGACAGCACACGATAAATGATCCTTATTGCGCCTACAAAATTTGAATTTGTATTTGAACTGAATAGGTGAAAATGTACTCAAGGCACAAGGGTTTGGTGTTCACCAACTCTACTTTCACAACAATGCTAAAAGCCCACGGTCAAAATGAAACCTTCTACATTCATCAGTAAAATGGTACCCTATTGCACTGACAGAATGTAATTTTCAACACTCCACAACTAAGATAGGTGGAGTCTGTAGATTGTAGACCAGCACTGGATGTACTCAATAATAATGCTATTCCCTACAAATGATGGAGAGCAAGCAATCTGAGAAATGATAAGGACCCATGTTGCTTTCTACATATTGTGCCAGATATGCAACCATGCATAAAATCAAACCCAGCACCAGTTCTTAAATAACCTGGAACACATGACTACATTTTAAACAGTTCATCTATCATTCCATAAACCAAAAGGTTGGCATGTGTTTTCAAATAAAGCATCACAGTGCACAACCCTTTGATTTTATAAAGTGAGTCCATGTAATTTCAAAGGAAACACCATATTGTCATGTGCAAGTCAATTTGCAGTGCATTTCTTTCAAAATATGAATGAAATTACTGACAATGTATTTAATGATATAGTTAAACACAGGAATTTAAAATAGAGAATGCATTTATGTTTAAATCTACATGGCCTGATTGGTTTTCTGATGTGGTTTTGCCAATGCTGATTTTCCAGGGAACCTGACAATAAGCTTTTTTTCTGTTTATCCCTCCATTTTATTTGGGTGGGCATAGTCTTAAAGTCCCTGGAGATTTGCTCGACCATCTGGAGAGAAACAGACTCTTTATCTGACACCAAAGAAACACATTAATACCTGTATCAAATGCCCATGTGTACAAGGCCTCTGGTTAATAAGATGCCTCCACTCATTTTGTCCCATCTAAATATAACTATGATTAGATAAATATAATTAAAGTTCAATCAGCCTCAAATGCAGTCCGCTCAAGGGATACAATCTAAACTGATCCCATGCTATGGGGCTCTGCTTTCCAGGTCAAGGGCTCCAAAAGGCCAGAATGCACTTAGTCTCATCTTTTGATATTAGCTCAACCCATAAACTCAATAAGATGCAATCCCAATGAAAAGTCAATCGAAGGAGGCCTGACAGCCAACCCTATTAATTGATGACTGAAGGGTTTAAAAAAAGGGGCCTCTGAGAGCTATTCACATGACACTGTGTTGACACAATTACAGGTACAATGGACATTTCATTAGGCATGTTTCATGTATAAAAAAATATGTATCTCTAACTCCACAACCATATCACATAGAATCAAACAGAAATGTATTGTGAAATTGTGAGATCCTAATGTACAATATAAGACCAAAATATATTGAGAAAAGTATTAATAATTAATAAGTCATTAGTATTAAAACCTCAATTACATTTCTCATGATTGGTGTCTCTGAATTCATGAGGATTCGTAATCCGATGAGTCCGGGAATCCAGAAATCCATATTTCATTGATATGTCATGTTCTTACAAGGAGATATGAAACAAATATATTTTGAGCCCAAACATACACAAAGCATAAAGCCCCCTCCCTGTCACACGTTCAGAAATATGATTGATTAACCAATTAAAATTAAGATGTGTATTCCCTGGGAGTGTCTGTCTGTTGGGCAAACCAATGGAAAGCCTTGACAAGTTAAAAAGTGTAATTTCACAGTGATGTGATATAGTGTGGGGATGGGGATATTAAACATTACATAAGCAGAAATACACAGGGAATTGGGAGGAGAGCTAGCATTTTGAAAGCTGCAGATAGTGAAATCCCTGCTCCAAATGGATGAGTGCTGAGCTTAGATAATATCTGGAGATGAAGGGGCATTATCTGAGAGGTAGCTTGAAGCAGATTTTACCTGGGGAAGACCTGCTTTCTTAGAGCCAGAAAGAGACCACAAGGGGCATAGGTGACAAGGGATTGCTCGGACACTCGTGCAGGTCCTTCCTGGCTCTGTGCCTTAAATATGTATTCAAATGTGAGTTTGAAGATTCCCCTTTGTAATTAGACATAGACATGCTAGGACCATATTTCTGCTAAGACCCAGTAATGGTTGGACTGTGGAGGTAATACCACTGAGAAGGGAGGCTCATTCCAAACAGAATGCTTTAACATTTTGTGTGAAAATACAACACTGTCACAGATTTAAAGATATGGCACACTCCAGACCAGGACTCTTTCCACTGGCCAGGGATGTGGCGCACAATAAACATGCTTTCAAGTTTATTTATTTCAGATTAATCTTTGAGAAGGCAGCCGACCGGTCTCACCACTCCCCCCCCCACACCGCTTGATGTACTTCCCATGTCACCATGGACCATGAACCAGGCCAGTGTGTAATAATGAAATATTTATTTATTTTAAAATTCAAATGAAAATCAAACAGATTCAATATAGGGCAGCAATCACCAGTGTGGTGATAATTACACAGTAAAATGATAGGATACACTTAACTTTCTAACTCAGACACGTCAATGCAAAAATGAATGAAAACAAGATCAATTTTTGGGTTATTCTTTTAAATGGCACAACGTGTATGCATTCCCCCTGCAAAACTCCCTTAAACCCCTATTAACCACGTTTTGGTGGGATGGAGTGGAGTAGCAAGGAGTGAGATATAAGAGGCACAAATCAGATTGAAAATCTAACATACCACCCCTGAATGGGAGGCCAAAATTGGATTGAAAACCCTTGAAAATGAGCAAAATGGCATTTGGAATTACTGAGTAGTTATTTTACATGTGCGGTTCAATGGATGAGACAGGAATTTGTGTGGCTGTACTAAAGAAGCACTAATACTTACAAGCTAGGTACTAAACAACATGCATACAAGTGGAAAAATGGACTTTGGGAAGGAAACAGTGCAGCAAAAATCACACGTGACAGAATTGAAATTTCTTCGTTTTTCACGGGTTTAAAACAAGCAAACTGCTCAGAAAATGTGTTAAACAGTCAAAATTGGAAATCGGTTTTACTGATGAGGTACACAGGCACATAACAGGTATGAGACTGAAGTGAAAGGGTAACTCTTCATGGGTGACAGTGTGGGATTCTTTAAAGGAAAGGAAAATCGGATTTTAAAAGCGAAACACTTTCACAAGCAAACTCGGTTTTGTTAGCAAAATGATTTGTTCTACTGCAACCCTATTTTAGTGGCTAGATAGTTAAAGAAAGACACGGTACGCAAGGAGGTTAATTTGCAAGGTTAACCTATACATGCAGTGTTCATCTCTATGGGAAATTAATTAATTTATTCAAAATAGACAGGATACACAGAGGATATTGACAATTTAAGAATTTACTAGGGTACTTATAGGATTTGTATAAGGTTGGACAGAAGGCAAGGTAACAGAACGGTGTATGCAGCTTTTCGGTTACTGGGGAGGATTATGCACTTGAAGTGGGTAGTTTGGACAGCTAACTGGGTCTCTGGACAGCGGGACAAGGAGCCTGTCACTGCCAAGTGGCTGGGCTCTCCTTTAAGGGAACTGTGGGGCAACCGGGGTCTGGTCGCAGTGGACAGCGGAATGCATAAACTGGGCAAGTGCAGCTATTCACAGATTTTACTTGATAAACAATGCTGTTCTGGGCAGGAAAGCCTTATTTGATGATGATACATTGAAATATATGAACAGGGCTGTTTTGAATTAGAACAAAACTATGTGAAGTTTGCAATGAAAGCAGCATCAGTGCAATGCCAATTTAAATGCAGATCCTTTCTGAGTGCAGCCTTGAGTTCTCAAGATGACAGCACAGCAGCGCAGATCCATTCTGCATTTTAATTTATTTTCTTTGGATTGACATGAAGAAAACAATGTGCAGCCATTCTTGGCGTTCTATGTTCCATCTCGCCCCATATGTGCTCAGCAGACACAGCACAGCCATTATTTTTGTAACGGCTGAAAATGCGGTTTTGTGATGCTGGGGAGTTCTGCTGGGCTGGTAAATGTACCCCACAACACTGATACTGATGTCCCACTATAGTAAAAGCCAAATGAAATCTATCTTTTTGTAGATCTCATACCATCTTCTGTGCACAACGGTGGTGGCTGATTAATTATTGCTAGTAGAACGGGAATAGGATTTTGTAGCTTGTATCACTGTATTCAAAGCCATGGAAGATTGTATTCGAATAAGCCAGTGTCACCACATATGGCTCTGTCGCTCCAATGCTGGAACATAGCAGGTGCTGCCTCTAAGATCACTGAGCATGCGACAGCTACAGCTCTGAGGGAATATGACATAATATTCCTCCGGGAGATGTGGGCTCTCCTTCCTCTTTCCCTGGATGTTTAACTCTCAAACTGTGGTCCAGCCAGGAAAGGTGGGCCTGGGTGCAGTTATGGTGGTCTGGCAATCTTGTTGAAAGCTTCTTTAAACCTAACCTTAACAGTTAGGGACACCGATATTGTAAACATACAGTGCATTAGCGCACAACCTATACAGGGCCAATCAGTGATCCCAGTTAACTTTTATAATAGCCCCCATATTGCGAATCAAGGGTGCCCAGGGGCACTGAGGGACTTTATTGGATCATTGTGCATGGCTAAGGGGAGTCAGGACTCATTGCTAGTCTTGGGTGGGGATTTTAATGCTAATTTGGGCCTGGGATAATGTCTGAGAAGATAGACCCTGGGGAAGACTTTGCATATGGGATAGCCCCGGTACAATTGGCAGATGAAAGCATGTGTACAAGGGAATTACAGTTTAATGAGTGGGTCCTGAACTGGGGTATTTGCTCGCTGAATGGCTGTGCTGGTGTGGACTAACCGGGGAAGCTGACATTTTATGGCACTCGAGCGATATCCACAATTGATTACTTTTGCATACATGCAAAGGATTGGCATCTCATATGAGGTGGTTGAACACTTATTTAGTGACCACCATCCGTTGAGGCTGGTATTAAGAGCTGACTCGTCAATGGATCCATACCCTAAAATTGGACCCTAAACTCATACAGTCCACGGTTTGTAAAACTAATGCAGTGGAAATCGAAACTATTCTCTGAAATGGGTCTAATCCCTTCTCAATAGCCCTGGCCTCACAAAAGCTCTGGAGCTCCCTAATGGTTCTCTTCCAGTGGGATTTTAAAACAGGGAGACCGAACACTCGGAGCTGGTTCGATGATCCTTGCTGCACAGCATAGAATAAACTCAAAGGGCTCTTGCATGCAACGGATAGCACGAGTGTCAGGAGATTATCAGTGCTCGGGCCCAATACAAAACTGCTCTGGTAAAAAGAAAGAGCCAGTTAGAAGAGCTTGCCTGAGAAGAACGTATTCGAGCTGTGGTAGCAAAAGGCTCTAAAACATTTTGGGAGTTTGTGGCCGAGGGGCCTCCCTATAAGCGAACTAGGATCCATAAAGAAAATAATGTAAGTGTAAAGGCATGGTATGACCACTTTAGCTCTCTATACAAAGCAAATGTACCCATTACATTTTTCCGAGTTTATTGGCTCGGCTTTGCGATTAACTGTAGAAGAGGTACTTGTTGCAGTGAACAAGCAACTCCATAATCGAGCACCTGGTCCAGATTCCATTCCAGCTGATATATTTTGTGATGAGGTGGAATTGTGGGTCCCACTCCTTTCTAACTGCTATGATGCCTTTTTGGAACTTTGAACCTACCTAGAGGCCTGGAGACAAGCAATAAGCTATCCAATCTTTAAAAAGGCAATCCAGGTAGCCCTTTGTCCTATAAACCGATATCTTTGATGGATACATCTTTCAACATTTTTGGTCGAGCTGTCCTGGAACAGTTGGAGCAATGGATTTCTGATATAGGGGTACTCGCTAAAATACAATATGGTTTCAGACTGGGTCTGGGGACCAGAGACCTGGCCCTGAACCTGTGCCTAGTAGGTGCAACATCAATATTTGTTAGGGGTGAGCCATTATATTTGGCATTCATGGACCTGAGCATGGCCTTTGACAAAGTGGATAGGGCTTTGCTCTGGGCCGTGCTCAGGTCCATGGGCTGTCCGGAGGCGCTGGTGAAGGTTCTCTGATTAATACATGAAAATTCCTCTGCCTGTGTCAGATTTGGAGACCAGGGACAATGTAAAGCTTTCTTCAAGACTTTCTTGGGTGTCCGCCAGGGCTGTGTGGTTGACCCGGTATTATTTGCCTTATATATAAATGGAGTATACCTGGCTCTAGTTGAAACCAATGCAGATTTGATCAGGGTAGGTCGAGCCCCTCTTCCAGTACTGGGGAATGCGGACAATATGGTTATAATTGACCATACCCCCACAGCTTTACTACTTTTGTTGGATGCCTACACATAGTTTATGTCTAACCCCAAACTGGCAGTGAACCCTAATAAATCGTCAGTTATGCCATGTAGAAGTAAAGTGGGTGAACAATCCAGAATGCTTACAATTTGGAGTGGTGGAAAGCCCATACCCAGGGTCAGCAAATTCAACTATCTTGGAGTTTGTTTTAGCGAAAACTGGTGGGGACTTGGGCATGTGGATAAACAATGTCTGAGAATGAGGCAGGCTCTTGCTGGCCTGACTCGGTTTCAAACTTGTGTCTCGGCCAACCCATTAACTTAATTATGGAGGTCTATAGAGCCCAAACTAAAACCGCCACTAAATATGGGGCAGCACTATAGGGTATGGAGAAGGAAATGGAGTGCCCGCATATTGGTGACGAGTAGTTGATGGCACCCCTGCTGCACTGGTTGGCGATATGGTCAAACCAAAAAGATGTGTTATCGCACACAATCATAAGAGCTTTGGTGAATAACCCAGCTAAAATTCAGAAATGTCTTAATCTGCTATACTCTGAATTTTTGCTATGTCTGCCAATTCTCTTGTCCCACTGCTCAGTAAAGAAATATAAGCAACAGTATATTGCCATTCTTGTGTCAAACAGGGAAGCTCTTGCTTTGGGGATCCCTGCAAACAGAAGGCATATTGTTCTAACAACTATCAAGGGTATCCAGCCATACTTGCTTTATAGCCACAGGCCTGCAGATCGATGGGCACTGACGCAGGCCCGTTTTGACACTTTATGGCTTGGGGCATGGACAAAGAACTGGTCACATAATGAACAGCGTATAGCCTGCCCAAGTTGCCAATGGCCCGAGGAGGACTTGTTGCATTTTGTATTATTTTGTCCGACCTATAGGGACTTGAAAAGAAAACTACTATTACCATTGCTCAAAAATGCAGGCTTCATCCAAGCCAGACCTTCATTGTGGTACCTATTGTCAGCTGTTACCATACCTGTGGCCTGGGTCTCTGTGGAATACTTGAGAAAAGCTTGGTACCGGCGGAACAAACTTTTTTCGATTAAGAATGTATGAAGTAAAGCCTAGTGGATCCAACTTTTTTGATGCAATTCGCTTGATAATATATCCCTCTTTTTAACCCTGCTTTTAACTGGTTTTCTTTGTTTGCTGTCTTTTGAATTGATTGTGTATATTTTCTTTTTCTTTTTTGTAATGTGGTTTATGGATATTTTTACTCTGAATAAACGTATTTGATGATGATGATGATGATGAATAAGAACAAACAGCATTGTCCTGCCTTTCTCTCTGTTGCGAACACCATGTAGTATAGATAGAATTTTCCAATGTAGAAATTGCAGCATTGTGTAAATGATAGTCAAATAAACTGAACCAAGAGTGTTTTCACAGGTATGATTAACAACTGAGGTATGAACGGAGACACACAATTCATAGTTTGACAGAGAAGTTTTAAATCAACTCCTGTGAAAGACATACATTTTAAAAAGGCAGATTAAGATGAAAGGCAGTTCAGCATGTCCATTTCCATCAATAAGATTAGAAAATATGCACTTCCAAACAAACAGAAAAACTTTACTACCAATGATCCTGTGTCGAAGTGAGAGGACATCAAATTAAATACTCTCACATCATCCAACAGGTTTACGAGGTTACGATAAATCAACTTTCTTTGTGTTCTAAAGTGATAGCACAGCTTGCTAGAGCTAGTATTTAATCTACATGCCTTATATGGAAACCAATCATTGCATGTTGCACATGGGAGAATGTCATATTGATAGTGGGATATATATATATATATATATATATATATATATATATATATATATATATATATATATATAGCCAATGAGTATCTTTGTGTGACAGTTCACTGATACTAATAATGGTTTTGAGAGTGGATAATTAAATACTAAATAGTTAAAGTTTACCTTATTTAGCGAAAAGTACATCCTATACAGGTCAATAAGAAACCTGCAAGGAAATGTGATTTTGAGTGTATTATTCAGACATAAACATATTTCAAAATATAATTAATAATCTGTTGTGTTACTGCATACCTGCATGGTTTCTTAGTGAGATTTCCACGGACAGGCTGATTCATATTTCTGTAAACCACCTAACAATGTATATATATCCTGTGGTGACTTCCCTAGCATACAGTTGGCGGACCAGCATTCAAGTGCTTTTATTTGAATAATTTTAAATGTTGATTCCTAATACTGCCTGTTTCGTTTTTCAGAATGTTGGGATATGATCGTACATCAGGTGGTATTAAATTAGAGATTCACAGTTAGTGAAGAACAATTATAACACACCATTATATTTTATCACAATTGTGGCTCGTTGTCATGGATGCTACAGAGAGGATATCAATGATGTCAGCTTACATATGCATTGTATAACACAGATGGTGCACAAGAACAGAGATGTGTGAAGTTGCATTGACGTGTTGAATTAGATTGTCCCTGTGTATGCATTCATTAAGTATATAGGATTTTCATGACTTCGTATTTGTGGAATTCTATGTAAAGAAAATGTGAATTTTTGAAGTGAGAACATTATTTCAGACAGATTGGGCCTCATTACGAGTTTGGAGGTAGCCATGCCGTTTTTACCGACATGGCTACCCTCAAACTCGGGTCCAAATCCCACAAAATGGGAATAATCGGGCCATTCCGACCTTTGCGGGCCCGGTAATTACCATTAGCGGGACACAGACCTGGTACGTCCCCATTCCCATTTGAACCCCCATAGGGCTCAATGGGAATGGGGAGGATGGTAACAACTGACCCATTCATAACGGGACCGTTGATACCATCCTGATCTGGTCTGCTAGCGGGTGTTGCTCTGAACGTCTTGTCTGACCAGGCGTGAAGAGCGGCCCCACAAACAGAACTCATAATGTGGCGGTAGAGTGATAACGCCACCAGCAGCACTACCTGCGCCTTTATCACTCTAACGCCAGGGTCGTAATGAGGCCCATTGTGTATTTGCTATAAGAACGTTGATTATTATATAGCTTGGTCCACAGCTCTGATCTCTTCTACAATCTGGCCATGCAATCACAGGATGACTGGGCTGAGTTAAAAGTGGGTTTTGGCCATGCATTGACCAAATGTTTCCTTCATCAGCAATAGCTGAACCAGGATATTGAGTCACGGAAAGACATAACAAAAGAAATTGTGCAAAATGTAAGAATATCATTCTGAACACCAGAGGGCCTGCTAGATAAATCATTGCACAAATTGTAATGATCTCCACAGTGAGTGAGGAAAAAACAGATACTTGGGAATGTTTATACCAATATTTTATTTTAACATAAGTTGGTGGAAGACAGATTGGCTAAACATACAAATTACTTACACCAATTTACAGCAACTGTGCAAAAAGATTTCAACAGAATTAACACTGATGAAACAAGTTAATGATCAATGTGAGGAAGAAATAAAAAAGTTAAGTGAGTCACTGAGCGATAAGTGAGCGTTACCACAGAAACAACAGTATTTAGTAGAAACTTTAAGTTTAATTGAAAGTGCACAGAGAAGCAAAACAATTCCTAGAGAAAGACTTTTTTAAATATGAATGACATGCATGACCAGTTTCTACAGACAAATGATAAGTTGAAATCTAAAATAAGTGGTCAAGTCACTCATACCAATGCACTAATAGATGACATTGTGAATATAAAAATGGAACTAAAAGAGAGCAAAGAAAAATATGTAAAGCTTGTTATGAAGAATGTAGATTCACAGGCTGAATTCGATCAGCTATATAATGATATACAAATCATTAAGTAGCAACAGACTCAGTTAGTAAAGGAAAAAAAGATAGTGGAATTCAGGAAATACATCAGCTCACCTTACAATGGACACATGAACAAGCAGAGGATGAACGGAGTAAGGTGAATTCACAAGAGCTAAAGCAATGGATAGAAGAAAATGTATAATTGAAAGAGTAGCCAGACAAAAATAATGCAAGAACTTGATGAGACAATGTCACAGACTGAGCATCTGAAAAAAAAGTATCTAGCTGGCAGTCCATAAACAAAGAATCTGTGGAAGAAATGAATATTTATCTGAAAGACAAAGATTCCTTGCAGAAGGAGTTACAAAACACAAAAGAAAAATTGGCTTCTAAAACTAGAGCATTCGACATTAGCCAGACTAGTCTAGTCAGACTAATGGTATGAAGAAAGCAGCAAATAACAATTGAAATCGACCATTATGTTAGATGGAGACAAGACATTCATTTGAGTTCAGAATCACAATCTAAAACTCATAAAAATATACATTTAATAGAAGGGTGATTATATCTAATTTCTGAGTTTACCTCTCCACTGCCCAGACCTTTCCAGAGTCAGAGTGGTGGCTTTGGCACACCTAGCCATAGTCAGGATTTAGGGGCACCAGGCACACCTTTCCCCTTTTAAAACTCACCCGGGTACAAAGGAAGACTTAAGTTCACTGTCAGATCCAGAGTTAAATCAAAACAATTCTGAGAGGAGAGGAGACTGGCACACTTAGTATGTCAGGAGTAGACATGTGAGGAAATGAGAGTACTCCCAAACCAAGATTCAGTGAACCAGGTTATGAAAACGAGTTAAGGGAACAGGAAGGACAGATTATGATCCAAGGGATAGATCATGCATGCCATTTGGCTGACATTGAGAGATAGAAAATGCAAGGGCATTTCATCTCTGATACAGATTACAGGGCTACCCCAGAACCCTTAGATAGATGCAGAAAGACTGATTCTGACTAACAATATGGCGACATACCATACTATCCAGCTCCTCAGAAAAGATTTGATGCCCATCAACCTGAAGACCAATGGGAAAGAGAAAGAGAGGATTGCCCTAACCATATGCAACAGAAACCAGTCTGCAGTCATTATGTGGGGACAATTTGAAAGCAAGGAGGAAAGTCAAGTAGTGGCTCTGACTGTGATGAGGGCAACGGGGCTCACATAAGGCAATAGCGGAAAAAAAAACACCATCACAGTTTGTGCAAGACCCAATCAAACAGAATAAGTCCATAGCATGTTTTAGCACAAAAATTCAAAAAGTTATTTCTGGGAATGTCAAGAATAGTACGAACAGATGATGGTCTCATTTGGGTTGAAGAATGACCAAAAGAACACTGAATTCATAAAGTGGACATTTTCTACTGAATTTTCTAGTTTCTTTGCTGTTTTGAAAGACTACAATAATTATACATGTTCTTCTTGTAAGGTGGTCATTTTGAAATATGTTTCAATTCATAGAAACCCCCAAGAAAGAAACCTGCCAGGCAGCCTATAACATAATGTGTGGTGACCATCACTCTCCTTTGGAGTTTTGATCAAGAACACAAGCATGCATTTGCCCAGATTTCATGACATGTTGATACCGAAGTTGAGATTTCAAAACTACTTTCTTCTTTGCCAATTCAAAATATGTTTGTTTGTGATTGTTATGATTCAAGAACTCCTGAGTGACCCATCACTCATGCTCTGAGGATCTTTGAAGTACAGAACCCAACAACTCCCAAAATTAAGAAAATACATCTAAGCAAATACCTGCTCTAGCCACCATTAAAGTAGCTGACGTGAATAATGCCCCTCGGTTGGATTTTGAGTCGGGGGGGGGTATCATTTCCTCTTAAACAACAGATGAGAAGACTCCCTGCATCAAGCAAGCTGACTAGTCCTCCAACTGGCAGGCAAAATACTGATCCCACAAACCCAGAGACTTACATATGTCTTCCGTATTTAGGTTCAACACCTTTCTTGGGCTATAAATATGCTCCACCTTCAGAGACAACTAGTCAGAACCCACTATCAGGTTCATAGTGGAATCCAAATCAGAATGTTCCTAGAGAAAGGAGCCAATCACCAAATCTTAGACCCCCTGTGCTTCCTATGTTCTAGCATATCAAATCCCAGTACCTGGGTGAGTGGAGACCAAGCAACACATACAACAGCAGTTATTAGAGTTAACAAAACTCTTCTCTTAGAAGAGAGATTAAACATTCTCAAGAAGAACAGTGATATGACCAAATACTGCCTGGTAGTCTGGAGGGTGGAGAAAAACATTCACAACTTGAGCGAAAGGTCAAACAATTGACAGAAAACATTGTGCTGAACTCGAGATCCCAAAAGGAAGTTCTGATTCTAATGCACCAGAGAGCTTGTTCGGAATAAGTTGGCCGGTCAGGATGGACAGCAAAAAGAGAAAATTGTTCCAATTCAAAATACAGAAGAAGAAGAGGAAAGGGGAATGTGACAGGAAATCCATGCCAAGGCTTAGAGGAATCTTCTTTTATCTCCCATCATAATACTCCTAAGATAGATGGAAAATTGACAGAGGCTAATGTTGAACGTTCTTTATTCCTTGAGATACAATCAGGTAAAAATAAAAAGTGAAGTTTAGTGAGGAGAAAAATGTGAAAATTACATTTTAATAAGAGGAACACTCTGTGGTGATAAAACCCAGTGTTTTCTTTTTCCCAGCTCAGTGCCTTCTCCAAAAGAGCTGAAAATCCATATAAAGAGAAATACGACAAACCAAAATAAAATAGAGAGTAGCAAAGAAACCCTTATACACAAGATCCATGAAGAATCAAATACAACAATTTCAAAAGAGGTACTTGAACAAAAGGATTATCTTCCCTCTCCAGATCTTTCTAGGTATAGTAATACAAGCAGCAGTGGTGACCTGGAACCCACTGAAAGGTGGAAAGTGACTGTCCCATTTTCAATTTCTAAGTGTATTTTCAAATTTACAGAGTCCTTGACCAACCAACATGAACGTCATCCCGAGGAGATTACCCGTCAGGGGCTCATTAAGGTCTAACTCATGAAATTTCAAAAAACAACAAAATTAAATCAGAATTATCCACTAACTCACAATTTTCTGTAAATGCGAGATGAACGCTGAACATTTACTTTTTGCCTGTCCAAGTCCAGGGACAGTGTGAGCTATTGGCTGCATTAGGTAACAGGTCTCAGGTGACCTTGATAAATTGAGAAGTACTTGATACGCTAAAAAAAAGGGAGAGGAGAAGATCATTGTATTACCCCAAACCCCTCGTTGGGGAAGTACATTATTTTGCCGTAAAGGAGATTTCAGTAAATGGGATTACTGAAGTTGAAATCAAGATACACTCAACCATCTGGTGTTAGTCTTGCTTCCACAGAGTAAACCTGTTTATTGAGAAACTATACACTTCAGAGGCTTTTATCTTTAATTGATATATTGCTTGAACCATGTCGTCCAGACACAAAAGTTCTGCCCAATACATTTAAAAGGAGTGCTATATATGTCGGTTTGAATTGCACCTGTCACTTGATTGAAAAACATCCAAACTGAATGCAGATCCATTTCCAGGGCACTGTAGTCACCAGACATCACTATCATATTTATGAAAGAACATGATGAGTGAATGGATTCTCACCAAACATTTAAGAATATATCTTCTTTTAAATAATGAATGGTTCTCCACTTTGGAGGGCAATACACAAACATTCCATCTGTGGATGAACTCCAGAGATGAGCAAAGCCAACTCGGGATAATTCATGAGATAAATTTTGCAGCTTAGATTTTTTACAAATTAAGGGAGAACTCAGACTCTTCACTATTAAAATCAAAGAAAGTAAGAAGCAGTTTCTCCAAAGTTTGATTAACTCAAAAAAGTATCTTCATCAGTGAAAGACTACTTAGGCAATTATTGAAGGATCAGAACATTCCCGCATTTAATCTGATAAATGGAAATCTGCACTCGATGCAATTAATTCAAAGCACATGGTTACGAGCAGTTGTGTGATAGAAATCAAAAAGATTTCCTGGGTCATAAGAGATGTTATTTCTGATTCTTATATCAGAAATCATATATTACATCAATTTACAATTAATTTTGATTTTATTCATATCAAAGTTTGGTCAAGAATTAGGTAAAACCCAGTGGAATTAAATGATCTTGGAAGGTCATTTAGGTCAGCTAAATTGCTAACGTGTGGTGCTGAATTTCAAATCCAGCAAGTGATTTCTATGCTAGGAAATACTCAACAATACACTTTGTAAATAAATATCAGAAAAGGCCAGACCTTGTTTAATGAAGAAGCTTTTGTTAATTTAAATAATGTCCTTCAAGTAACAAGGCCTGTCTCTATACCCAACTCCATTAGTAGATCTCAAGAGATCAATTAGAATGGCTGTTGATTTCACACGCCTTTCCATGGATTTAGCCAACTCCATTAATGGTCCCATACCTGAAGATTGTTATAACAAAAATGATTGAAGCAGATGTGGTACAAGGCTGCCAATGTCCCACCCTCCCCTGTTAGCTCCTAACTCCTTATTCTCTGCTTCCATCAACGTGTTCACCCCCCTGTGATTGTAAAGTGCTCCACTGCTTCCCGAAGCAAGGTCCGCCCTTAATAATAATAATAATAATAATAATAATAATAATAATAATAATATTATTATTATTTTATTATTATTATTCATTAATAAAATAATTATGTGGTGAACCAGAAGAAGGGCTCGAACTAGATGTGGTCATGATTCTCAAGTTTTATTTAAATAAAAAGGAAAATGCCTAACTAACCATATCGCTATGAGGGATGTTACCTTCCTAGAGAAAGTTAAAATAAGGGTGCTCATCAAGTCCAAAAAAAAGTCTTCTACACAAATCCTAAGCGGCTAACAGGCTGTACCACCATAACAAAATACATAACTCAAAAGAAAAGCGAGGCTTGTTCACTAGCCTTCGATACAGACTTTTGCTTGGCTCAATTGTACTTGCTTCTTCTCACTCTTAAAGTTCTTGTGATTGTCTTCCCAATTTTAGTGTGAAATCCTTTCGGAAAATCACCAACTATCATCTGTAAAGGTTTCCCTCTACCTCTGATAAGGAAACAGTTTCTTATTTTAAAATCTCCCAATCCCTCCGGGACAACTTGAAAAATATACTGCATTCTTTCCCACATTCGTAGCATTGGGACTTCCCAAATGTCTGTTAGCTGTGTGGTAAAAAGTCTAATTTCTCAGTATAGAATTTAGATTAAGATTCTTGCACAGTGAAATAAAACCACTCCCTGTGATTTATGCACTGTGCTCTGCATGTTGTAAAGTATTCTGCTTCCCGTTCTGTCTCGTACTGTTTCCTTCAACTCACAGGCTGTGTTGATTTCTACATTGGTGGCTTTGATCCCGGAGCCATTGACAATACCATGGTCGGCTGCTGCTCCTCCCTGACTCGGTCAGTCATGCAGGAGGCCCCCGGATATCTCAGACACACAATGCAGGATTCTTCGGTTTCCATTCTTGGCCTTACACATGCTGCTTTCAAGTTCCTAGGAGTATAACAATCACTTTTCAAGAAGCTCAAGGTATCTCCTTACTTGGTCTCCTTTCTCGGTCTGCCATCCTTCTCCATTCGCTCAGCTGCTGCCTGGTAAGAACTGCTCCTTCATGTGCTTGGCCTTGCTCTGAGTTTGCTCTCGTGCTCCAACATTTATCCATGTGGGGAAGTTCAATTGAAGTCAGGATTGTGTTGTCAAAGGTAATTGCCTGATTCTGCCTGATCAGGGTAGTGGAATAGGTCAGGTACATTGCTCGTCTACTAGTCTGTTCACTTCCAGAGTGGGCTGCCTGTCTAGCAGAGTTCGTGTAGGGAAGTGGGGGGGAGTTAAAGTTTCCTAGGGATACCGTATCTAACCATTAAGTGTCCCATTTCCTGAGGACCCCTCACCCAGGTGATCCTCCCGCACTGGTCCACCCCCTGGGTCTGGACCAAAGGTGATGGCCGTGCCAAGGCCACCTGAGAGAGAGAGAGATCCCGGGGGATTAGCGGGTGAGACACCTGGTTTCTCACAGGTTGCTGTAGGTTCTCTTGTTCAGAGGAGAATTGCCTGGCATTTCGGTGCTGGACTGCCCTGTGACTGGGACAAAGAAACATATGCAAATGGGTATATATCCTCTGTGAAAGGTACAGTGAGCTAAAACATGGTTGTAAACCCTCCCAAGTGGGCACCTTCCCATAGAACAGGTTATTTGGCTGTGTTTGTTCTCGGTAGAGGGGCTCCCAGACCTCTTTGATGTCATAACTAAGATGTGGGAAATTCTAAATGTAAAATGAACATTTCATATTGCCCATGACTAGCCATCATACGAACCAGAGATGCTATCTACATGTTGTATAAGAAATGTGACCAAGCATACTAGAAAGCCTGGAGAAGGTTTGTACATTATCCGGAAAACATTACATTTTCAACTGAGTTTAATGTATTTACCTATAATTTCATAAACCAAAATGTTGGTATGTGTTTTCAAATGAAGCACAGCCATTTAATGTTATAAACTATTGCCATGTAATTTCAAATGTAGCATCATATTTTACAATGTAAGTCAACTTGCAGTGCATTTCACCCAGAATCCATAATAAAATATTAAATATAAAAGTGATGCCTTTAAATGTGCAAACAGAAACTGATTGTACATGTTTTTAATGATATACTTATACATTATTTTTAAAAACAGTGAATGGTTTATTGTTTAAGTCTACATGGCCAGATTGTTTTTTTTAATTTGGCTTTGCCACCACTGATCCTCCAGGGAACATGACAAAAAGCTATTTTTCTGTACAGCTCTGAATATATTTTTTGATGGACGGAAAGCTTAACGTCCCAGGAGATTATTTTGGCCATCGGGAGATAAAACAATGAATTGATCTTGCACCAAAGAAACACAATAAAATCTCTATAATAAAAAATCCACCCGTTCAAGGCCTGTGGTTAATGAGATGTTCCTACCCACATGTGCCCATCACAAGAAACACATAGATACACGTTCCAAATAGGACAGAAATATGGTCCTCTCAAGAGATATAATTTGAAGTGGTTCCATGATTTGAGGCTCTGCTTACCATGCCTAGAGCTTCGAAAGACCAGAATGCACTTAAGGTCTCAACTTTAACATTAGCGCTCCCCATAAAATCAATACGCTTTGGTCCCAATGGAAACACAAACAAAGGAGCGCTGTCAGCCAACTCTAGTTATCAGTGACTGAAGGTTTTATAAAAGTGCTTCTAAGAACTGCCTACATGGTTTTGTACGGACACAAACAGAAAATCAATGGTCTATTTGATCTAGCGTTGTTCATGCATTAAAAAACAAATGTGACTTTAACGCAACCATATGACTCAGAATCAAAATAAAATATGTGAAAATGTGCATTTATTCTCCACAAAATGCGACCAAAGAGGATATTGGGTGCATTTTTAATAATCAATAAAATCATACATAATAATAATCAATTCATATTTCATCACACCTACATGTGTAAAATGTCTCTGAATTTATGAGTTTGTTGGAATCATGAAATCTGTATTTCATTGATGTGTGTTGTTGCTATGGAGGAATATATGATTTTGAGCTCAAAATTATTCAAAGTGTGCAGCTCACACCCTGTCACATGTTCAGAAATATGATCAACTTGTTAAAATTAAGAGGAGTATTCACTAGGTGTGTCTGTTGAGCAAACCAATGGAAAGATTGAGCCAATTAAAAAGTGCATGCAACTTTGACTTTGACATAGGATGGGTATATAACACATTATATAATCAGGAACAAATAGGGAATTGGGATGAGAGCTTTGATTTTGAAAGCTGATGCAAGTGCATACCCTGTTCCAAATGGATGAGTGTTCGAGTTGTGAGCTTGGATAATATCTGGAGGTGAAAAGGCCCAGAGGTCTATCCATAAGGAAGTCTGAAACATATTTGATCCAAGGAAGACCTGGCTTCCTAGAGGGAGAAAGAGACCACAAGAAGCCTATCTGACTGAGTATTGCCTGGAAACTCTTGTGGGCCTTTCCAGTCTCTGTGTCATAATGAATCATTCAACAATATGAAAAATCCCTAATCAAATTAGGCATAGGGCTTCTAGAACCATCCCATGCTAAGTTCCATGAATGGGTGGACCAGGGATGTAATACAACTGGGAGAGTTTCAGAGGGGGTGTACATTCCAAATAGAATGCTTTAAAATTGTAATGTGTAATTACAACATTGCTTACTCGCTATATTTAAAGCCAAGTGAAATCTAACCTATTGGAGAACACAGCATTTTCCTTTACACAGCATGCAGTGATTGATACAATATCACACCAGAGCATGAATAATATATATTGTAGCTTGTTAGTGTGAACTTAAATATATCCTGCTTTCACATATTCATAGCCAAGTGAACTCATCTGGGTATTAGAAAAAATAGCATTTGTCTGCCTTTCTCTGTGCTGTGTGTATAGTGTATTATAGGCAGCATTTCCCAGTGCTAAGAGTGGCACATGTGTTAAAGGATAGCAAATTAAACTCAACCTGGAGAGGTTATAGTCACCAACTAAGACTGTGAACGAATATGTACACTCAAGAGCTTGACAGAGAATGTATCAATCAAATGCTGTGAAAGCATTATATATTTTTGAAGAAAGATTGGGATGAAAGGAAGTTTAGCGTTTTCATTTTCATGGAGCCAGTGAAGCTGAGAAAGGTATGGAGAAATTCTAGCAGAAAACCAAGGCCAAAAAGAACACATGTATAATCATTTAATATAGAACAAATGTGACAAAGATAATAATTTGGTAACCCAACAGAAACAGACCAAAGGTAATTAAGGCTTGCATAACAATAGGTTGTAATACAAGTTTAGTAAATTAAAAGGTAAGAAATTATTGGAGTATATGGGTGTTGATAAGTGGAAAAAGAAAAACACACTCAAAGAGAATTTGACATCTGTAAGACAGATTAGCCACACATTGAAAAACGAGACTGGAAGCCCTCTTAGAAACTGGTACTTTTAGTAGAGGAAAAGACATGCATGAAGGGGTTTATTGAAAGGAGAAGGAGGAAAGAGTAGAATTTCAGTTTTCTTCAGGTAAAGATGGAGAGAATGGGAATCCATCTAAGTCTTAACAAATGTTAAAAAAGAAGACAACCATTGATGTAATGTATATGTATAAAAGGGAAAAGGAAAATACATTCTGGGTGGCATTGGCATAGAAATGTACTTGAAACCTAGAGTCAATAATTAAATGTGCTAACATAATAGTATATAGTGTAAAAAAAACTATTGACCCAATGCTGAAAGTTGAAGAACCTAAAAGGGAAGTGAATGGGTTGAGGATGTAGACCCTTTCCATGAAACAGTAAAAGAAACAATTCAGAAGAGAACATGGAAAGCAATTCAAAACAGAAAGCAAACATCCTAAAGTAGACAGATGATGAATCAGAATTAAACAATTCACAGTGACAAATGTGGCAATAAGATCTATCAACACCACAGTGGATGACAGATCTTGATGTTTTAGATAATGAATTGACTCAGAAACTGTCAAAATGAATTTCTAGTCCCAATACTAATCATGCCCCTGGATTATTACATTTCTTCTCATATTAAAGTGAACATTAATTTGATAACATAGCTTTTAACTATAACTTCTTACCACTGATGTTTTGCATGTTGGTTTATACTCCTTAGACTGACATATTTGGGTGTCATGTAGGAATTCATGGTCCATATTACTTTGAAATAGTGTGAAGATTTTCTTGTTCAATATTTAATTAGCATCATTGCTTCTAGTGTGGTGTCTTGCTTTTGCTCCAGTGTCATGTTTAACACAACATGTGTCTCACAAGTGGCAGGTTAACATCCTTAATACACTATTTGCACTCATTTAACAAATAGGAAAACTCATTGTCCCATGTGTATTAATAGATTAAATCACAGATATTCCTTTTAAACCAATTATTTTATAACCAGTTCATTTTCACATCCCCCACATGGTGTGTTCCTTTATCAACTGGCAATCATGCAAGCGTTCCTTTATTAAATGGCCCGAAAAAGATTACAACACACCGAAAACCTATATAAGACATTTCTAGGCCTTGTGCTTGTTCATTAAACTATGATTAGTACGTTAACTCGCTCCCTAATCCAGCATATCATTTTTTCCATATTTTCACACAGAATCAAGGTGTTGTTGAACATAAAAACAATTTAAACATCAGCTAACTAAAGTTCAACCTCCTATTAAATATTCACTGCCCGGCCAGGCATAGTGATCAGTATCATAGTGCAGCAAGCCGTTGGAGGGATGGGATTTGTAATTCAATACAACATGGAAATCTTCATGCTCCTTATGTGAACCCATTCCAAGGAAAGTTTTTTAAGATGTCATGGGTGTGTGATTACCAATTCTAATATAGCTCTCTGTTAATGGTAGTGTTTGGTCTACACCTCTTGGTAATTTGGAATTAATTCCAGTATTCTGAGGCACAACTATGTGATGCTATGCTGAGCCTGGTCAAAATGCTTGCCGACAGGTGATATCAACAATTTTTATTAGTGGTATGGTTTTCTACTTCTAGGCTGCAGAAATTCTTGCCCCTCTAGTACATTAGTGATTTGGTTGCAATTTAAAGAAGAACATTTTGAGCATGTTTATCATGTTGTTATGGTAACATGGTTAGTTTGGCAAATGTAGTCAGTTTGGGAAACAATGCTGCTAATGTTCCCATCATTTATTTATTTTATTTATTTATTACATTTGTTATACGCCTAGACCTGGAGGTATCACAACGTAGTTACAGACAATGGGTAAATACAATCTTAATATTATACAAGAAACACTCATGTTTGATTGTATATATCGATACTGCTTTACAAATTTGAGGCAGCATTTTTTGGCTGCTTGAGGAATGTGCCAATTATTCAAAATTAACTTTTTCTTCTATTAATATGCGTGACTAAATGTGATAGGATGAATAATGGTCTTCTGACTGTATTTTCTTCTATGAGTCTATCCTTGACTTAGGTTAATAATTACATTCTTTCCCTGGAATCCTGCACCGCCATTTGTGCCTCCATTCTAGTTCTAGGTTTCCCTAATAGAGTAGGATCATTAAATATTGGATTTCCTCAAATTATTTTTGTGTCATTATGCAAATCGCTTCATAGTAATTTGACTTGCTCAATTTTTGGGGGGCATTTTTAACTCGTTTTTAAATTGTGGACAAAGTATGTCATTTTTCTGGTGTTGAAATATACATAGTTGTTATATGTAACTAATAGTTCCTCTTCTTTGGCAGAGGCTAGGCATGTCGTAGATGACATTAACGAAAGTTATTTTTTCAGTTGTACTGGAGGTTATTTTTTATGATTAACAAGACTTGGTTTTGCATGTTGTGTAATCATTGATTTGCTGTAGAATAGAGCTTCATTTTTATTCACAAATATTCTCGGGTATTTTATGTTTAACATGATTCCAGATTGTGAAGGCGCTCTTTTATGGGAAAGTCAAAACGATGTTGCTTACAATATCACAGGTTGCCTTTGTACTCATTTTTAAACTATGATGTACACCTGTGTGTTTGTTATTGATTAACTTTGTTTTGTGAGGCCAGATTTCTATTTTCAATTGACATTTCACTGGTAATGTATTTTACAAGAAACATAGCCACTTTTTCAACATTATATCATCTGAATTGGTGTTGCACATTAACCAGCACTACGATATGCACGTGTGGTGCTGCTGTGTCTTGTCAAAGGTTTGACCATTGATCATGGTTTGTGTATCAACATTCGAAAATGCAATGTTGGCCATGTGATTGAATGCATGGTTCGATTGTTCTGGAAGTGTGTGAACGTGCATTGCAGCTCGTGATACATGTATCTTGCATATGTTTATTTGTATGTGTGTATTAAGTTCTGCTTGTGTTTTATTTTTTTTAAAACATCTTTTTATTGGTTTTCCAACTAAACAGAAAAGCAAAACCAAAAATCAAAAACAGCCACGGGCATCATATCAAGCATCAAACAATTATAGAATAGGCTCACAATACACTGCTGTATTACATTTCTTCATATGGGAAGTAAAGGGGTGTGGAAGCTGTGATACGGGGTCCCACAGCCAGCGGGGGCGCCAAGTCTCCGGTAATGCTTCCATGGGCACTCCACTACCCGTTCCCCCAGATCTTCCGTCTATTGGATGGCTATGTGTTGTCGAACCATCTCCTCCAAACCTTGAGGTGCTTCCCTGTGCAACCCCAGGCATTATATATACACCTCTCCACAGAGGCACAACAGTCCATTTCGTTCACCCATCGATTGAGGCACAGCGCTTCTGAGGATCCCCACGTGGAGGCTATTATTCTTTTTCTGAGTCCCAGTGCCGCTGCGATGAAAGCTTTCTCACATTTCATATAGTCCACTTCCCCCCATATCCCGAAAAGCACTAGTTTTTGATCTCATGGGACTGGAGACTCCATAACCCTGGTGATCATGTGGATGCATTGGCTCCAGAAGTCTTGGATAACATCACAGTCCCAGAGCATATGGTAAAAGGTTCCCTCAGCCCTTTTGCATCGTAGACAGGTCCCGTCGTCCACCACCCCCATTTCATCATTGAGGTCCTGGAGTAATGGACCTGGTGCAATATCTTATACTGTATCAGGCAGAGTTTAGAGTCTATTCCGGTCTCCCATGTGATGGGTAGCCTCCGCCCAGACCTTACGAGTCTGTCGTGTCATTTCAGATGCCTCCTTCATATCTCCTTCCATCCCATATAACGCTTGAATGGGTGTAGTTGCCTCCATGCTTCTGATCTCTCCTCCTATGTGTGGAAGCCTTGAATCCCCATGCAGCCAGTCAATAAGCACT
Source organism: Ambystoma mexicanum (assembly GCF_040938575.1). NCBI lineage: Eukaryota > Metazoa > Chordata > Amphibia > Caudata > Ambystomatidae > Ambystoma > Ambystoma mexicanum. Next base: position 667,901,974 of record NC_090926.1, on the reverse strand, counting down.
CCCAGCTATGCAGCCCAGTAGTAGGTCTGGAGGCACGTTAGACCTATCCCCCTCTCGTAAACAGAGCATTGTAGGGTTCTGAGCGCAATGCAGAGCCGTTTAGCCCCCAGAGTAATCTCCTAATAGTGGCCTCTATGGATGTGAAGGTCGTGTGCGCAATATGGAGGGGGGCATTCTGGAGGACATACAAGAATCTGGGAAGATCAAGCATCTTAAAGAGAACTGCTCTTCCCATTAACGTCAGTGGAAGGGATTGCCAGTCTACTTCGAATCTATCTACCACCGTTTGTAAATTAAGATGAACAAAGTCCTCAGAGTTGGGACATACTTTGATCCCCAAGTACACACAGTACTGTATGGAGATAGAGTACAGGTAACCCTGCAGTATCGCCTTGCTACCCCCCTGTAGCGGGAAGAGCACAGTTTTCTGCTCATTCACTTTCAGGCCGCAGAATTCCTGATGTTCGGTGAGAATCTTCGTTACCGCCGGACATGAGGTTCTAGGGTTGCTCATGTAAATGAGCAGGTCATCGGTGTAGAGTGAGACCCGATCCCCCACGGCCACCCAAAACCAGACCACTCCCCTGATGACCTGAGCCTGATTGCAAGAGGCTCTAGGGCCAGTGTGAACAGCAGGAGGAAATGGGACATCCCTGCCTGGTACCCTGCCCAAGCTTGAAAGCCCTGCAGGAGATCTTGTTTACCCTCACCACAGCTTCTGGGGAGTCATACAGTATCTTGACCCATGACATATAGTTGGACCCAAATCCTATACGTTCCATGATGTCCCACAAGGCCCCACACCCCACCGAGTCAAAAGCTTTTTCAAAATCCACCGCCAATAGTGCAAGTGGATCTTTAATCGCGGCGGCCCGGTCAATAGCAAACTTGACCCTTCATAGATTCATCTGAATGGATCTGGATGGAAAAAAGCCGCAGGTGAATCAGGGGGTGTATAAGCCCTAGCCCTAGCATACTGTTGGCCAGAACACGGAGTAGGACTTTAGCCTCCCTGTTGATGAGTGGAATTGGCCGGTAGGATGAACAGAGTTTAGGGGGGTTTCCGGGTTTAGGGATTACCACTATAGCAGCCTGTTTAAAGTCCAGGGGCAGCCGACCCTCATCCGAGGGCACATTTTAGCATGCGGTGCATGAGGCTAGTGACTGGTAACCCCCAGTCTTTTCCACGTTTCCACCGAGAAACCGTTTGGGCCTGGGGATTTCCCGGGTTGTAGATGGGACAGGGCCGCCTCAATCTCTTCTTCTGTAACTTCAGCCTCTAGTTTGCCTATCTGGTGTTCTGATAGTCTGGGGAGTCTGATAGAGTCCAGAAAGCATGGGCTCCCAACACCCTGCAGTTCCGGCTGGGGGGAGTAGAGATGCTCATAAAAGCTGGTGAACGCCTCCGTAATCTCGGCGTCTGCGGAGAGTAGTTCTCCCTCAGGCCCATGTATGGCGTGCACATGCCCCTTGCTCCTGTCTCGCCTTTCCAACCATGTAAGCATCTTTCCGGCCTTGTCTCCGGTCTCATATATCTGGCTATGCATGGCCCAGTGTGCGGACTTGGTATTGTCCAGGGACAAGTTCCTCAGGACCTTCTGGGCCATGACAAGCATATCCTTGGAAGCCCCCGTCCCAGCCGTGAGCAACTATTCATCCACCCTAACTGTGCTCTCTTCTGCCTCTACTATTTCTTGGGTTTGTGATTTGCGATGGGCCAACACCAAGGAAAGGGCCTCCCCCCGGATCACTGCCTTGTAACCATCCCATATTATAATCGGGCTGTCGACTGAGCCTTCATTTAGGGAGAAGTATGCTTCTGTTTTTTGGGTGAGTCCTCCTTCAACTATTCCTGGTAATCTGAGATAATAAGTATTGAGACACCAGGTGGGGTTGGATGGCTCCCTGCTGTGTTTCATTGTCATAATCAAGGGGGAGTGGTCAGAGATGACCCAGGCCAGGTATGTGGCTGTCAGCAACCTGTGCGTCATATCTTGTGGGACGAAGAAATAGTCAATGTGGGAAAGGGATCTGTGCGCGCCTGAGAAGAAGGAAACCCTGGAGTCTGTGGGATGTAATGTATGCCACAGAACTTCCCACCCAAGATCCCAAGGAAAGGAGTGTAGTTTGGTTAGGGTTCCTAGTCCCCTCGTGTGTTCTATCTTTGAGCACATCCATCACCACATTAAAGTCCCTGCCTAGCACCGAGTATTTTACCTGTTTGTCCATCAGTACCGCCTGGAGATCTGCAAGGAGTTCAAGTGTAAGAGGGAGGGAGGGGGCATATGCTGAAGCTATCCCCCAGGTGTCACCGGTCACCACCATGAAACACCACCTTTGGTCCGTTTGGACCCCTCCCACCTGGAATGGGACCTTTTATGTATGAGGATCATTGTCCCTCGGGACACGCTAGAGAATCCTGCGTGCAAGGCAGTTGCATAGTTGGATCCCCGGAAAAATGTGCATTCTGTACCCATCGGGTGTGTCTCGGTAAGTAGTACAATGTCGGGCGAGTGTCTGTTCAGGAATTGAAGCACCAGCCTGAGTTTGATGCTGGAGCCCAACCCATTGACGTTCCATGTGAGCAAGGTTAGCTGTCCCTCATGTGCAATTGTTGACCTGGAGAGTGTGTGCCCTGCGGATATGGGTGCAATTTATTGTACTTGCCCCGTGCCCCCCCCTCCACTGTCCCAGATGTAGGACCCTTTGGCATAGGCCGTGACATTGTGGCATTGAGAACAAAATGGTAGAAGAGAGGAAAAGAAAACATCAACAACTGCCCCAGTGTTCTGAGGACAAGACCCTTTTTCCCTTGACATTCTGTACAAGTCATTTAACTCTTCCGGGTCTCCTTCGTTGTGACTCGCCCCAGCGTGGACCGTCTCCCTGTGAGGCATCATGCATTGCCAACAACCCCTACAGCCCTCCCTGTAGTTTCCCCCAACCAGAACCACCTGTAGCCCGAACTGTGTGCCAAGCAGGCATTGAACTTCAAACATTGTTGAGTTTTATGGGGTGCTTATCCCAGCTGCAAATGCACGTTCCACATTGGTCCACAGCGGCTGCCGCAGCAGTGTCCCCTTAGTCTGTCCTTCCCCTTGTGATGTCCTGTTTTGTGGTGGTATTGTTCAGTAGTCTCCTTCTCTATTCTCCCCATCTTGTGGTGATGCCGGCAGTTCAGGGTTCTGAGGATACGAGTGCGGTGGGGAGCAGTCCATCATTGCCTTCCGTACCGGTGGTCCTCTCAGGGATCTCTGCGATTCAGCGCCATTTAGGATCTGGGTCTCCAACTATTCCCAGGCCTCTTTAGGTGAGTAGAACAGATGGGTGACCCCTTTGTGGTGCGCCGGGAAGAACAGTGCATATTTTATGGCTAGGGATTGAAGTTTCTTTTTAACTGAGTCAAAAGACTGTCAGGCCTTCTGGACCTCCCTGGTGTAATCTGGGTAAAAGCCGATGAGATAGCCATTATAGGTGATGGGGCCAGAGGCCCATGCCATCTGAAGAATGGCATCTCTGTCTTGGACGTTCATGAGTTTCGCGATGATTGTACGTGGCTGTGCACCGGGGACTGGGTGTCCCGTTGGAACCTATGGGCACGCTTGATGGAAAAAACTTGGAGACTTTTTTAGGGGCGAACGCCTCAGGGAGCCAGTACTCCAGAAAAAACTCAACGCTGGGTCCCTCCTCCTTCTCGGGGATCCAGAGGATCTGGATGTTGTTCCGTCTTGCCCGCCCCTCATTCTCTTCCACTCTGTTCTCTAGTTGGGACACCTTTTGGTTAATTGTGGCCAGTTGTTTCTCCATTTGCTGCACTGTGTCCTCTGAGTGCCAGATCCTTTGCTTTGTTTCCCCTACCCTCAAGGCCAGGTTGTGATGGTCTTACCGGAGAAATGATACTTCTTTAGACAGGCCTCCAATCTTCCCTTCCAAGGACGACCTGGAGTCCCCAATGGCCTTCATTACATCGGTAAAGGAGACATGAGGGACATGGTGTTCCGCTGCTATTTTCCTCGTTTCCCGGAGTTTGGTCCACGGGCCTCGGGGGGGGGGGCAGTCATGTAGAGGTCGATCTTACTTGGAGGGCCTGCCTTTTGGCCTTGTCCTTGACCATTGTTATTCTGCCGGTTCAGGTCAGTCGGGGAGGGGGGTGTTGAACCCATAGTCTGTTGTGGCATTGCAGGATGCGTCTTCCCGTGTCCATGCCGGCATTATGTCAGCTGCCTGAGAAAGGATGGATGCTGGCGGGGGGAAGAAGGAAAATGCTGCATGCCCGGTAAGGACACTTCCGGATCCCGCTTCCAAGGTGGGATGGCTCCCCGTCCACGTGTTTAGGAGGCACAGCCATGCCCGCTTTAGGAGTGGGTCTCCCCCTTTGGTGAAGGCCTCTAGCCCTCCACAGAGGGGCACCCTCTGTCCAATTGCGGTGTTCAGAATGGTTCTTGCCTGACTCCGGTCTCCAGGCTTAGTGTATGGCCTACATCACTCTGAATGTGTCCTCTGTTGGTTCTCCCTTCTTTGTTTGCTGGGTCTGGTCCCCCGCCCCGCTGACGAGTCTGTTGTTATAGCCGGGGAGCTATTGCTTTCTCCTTATGTTTGCCTATGGTGCCGGCGTCATGCCTACTTGGTGGTGCCTGTGTCCCAGCCTGTGCCCAGTTGATCCTCTGTGTGTTATGTGGGGGCAGATTGCCCGGGCCCACTCAGCAGTGTCGAACTGAGTCAGACTGGAGCGAGTGCTGGTCTTGTATCCTCCCTCTCAGACCTTCTGTGGTCTGCGGGTCTTCTTACCGTTCTTTTAGGTCGGGGGGCTTGCATTTGCTTTGCTGCTGGCGGTGCCCAGTGATGAAGTGGACTACGGGTTCAGATCCGGCAGAGCCCCTTGCGTTGTCTGGCCCCGTTAAGGGTGCTTTGCAGAGGGGTCTGTAGTGGGAGTTTGTGTATCTTCAAGCCAGGCCTGACCTTAAGCTGCTCCGGTTCGCCAAGTATTGCCAGTCCTGCACAATGCCAAGGAGGGTCTGTGTTACGTGGCCACATTGGTCTCCTTGCGGTGGGTCAGGTCTCTCCTCCGCAGTGTATCTTGCCATCACTGGTCGGGCCTCTCATGCACTGAGAACCACGTCTTTCTGCGGGGGCAGGCAAGGAGGATTCCGTCGTGTCCCCACCGGGAGGTCTTCTTCCAAAAGACTTGCAGAGCGTCTGATGTGGTCTACTGCTCCACATGTAGGGTCCGCTGAGGCATGCATGGGGGCAGGGGTTCTCAGGATGCTGACTCACGCCTCCTACGGACACTGTGTATGCGTAGCGCAGCTTCCCCCACCTTGCGATTACCAGGACACAGTATTCTCCCCTCTACGGGCGTTGCACCAGCCGCATTGCTACTTTCTCCCTGCGGCACAGCTTGGTCCCCAGTGGGCAGTCAGGGCATCCACGGCTTACGTCGCTGGTTCCAGGATGGTGAAATCTGTCCCTCAACTGGCCGATACTTCGTTTAGAGGGATCCCGGCACCGAATTTCTTCAGGGGTGACGCAGGTTGTTGGGGAGCATTTCTGCCACGCATGTGTTGGGTTTCCAGCACAATTATCTCCCGGTGGGGTCAGGCTACTGATAAGGAAATTAGCAGCTGCTGGGAGCAAGGTCACTCAAGTCCTCCTACGCGCCTCATGCATGTGCACTCCTCTTCTTGTGTTTTAAATTCCATTTGTATGTTGTGATGGTGTGCTTTTGTGTGAGTAGGGATATACTGTGTAATTTTGGCTTATGTGTTTTATAGTGGTGTACGATATTGATGTACTTATGTTTTTGTAATATGCTTTAATTTTTGCATTTTGGGAGGGTGGCCAGGGGTGTAACAATGTATTGTGTAGTCGTGATATCTGTTTAATAGTGATCATGGATTCTGTTTGTACATATAGTATATTTTCTTGTTTTATTTGATGTTGGTGTCCCGTTGTTGAGTGTGTGTGTTTGTGTGTGTCTGTGTGTACTTGTGTATGTGTGTTACTGTGTGAAACATTGGGGACACACATGTTTTGCCCTGTTCTGCTTTTTTTCCTCATGTTGTTGGATTACAGTATGTATATGGTGTGGGTCACAGATCGTATTGCGTGTTGCCATGAGGATAGTGGATCATACTGAGCATTCCATGGTAGGTTTGTTGTTCTGTGTTGACCATTTAAACTACTGCCCAAATTGGAATCTCATTTTGTGTGGTTAATATGTGTTTACGTTTTAGTGGTGTAGGAATATTCGTTTTGCCATCCATTGTGTGTATATTGTGATAATCTGCAATTGTGTATATATATATATATATATATATATTTATGTATGTTCGTATGAGGGGGTGTGTGTTTTTGGGTGGCAGATTATCCTGTATGTTCGGTAGTGTGTGTTGAGTACTGTGGAGGACTTTGCGTGATGTGCAGTACGTTCTTCATTTCTTTATGTCCATCCAGCCTGATTGTGCATGGACATATATTTGTATATATTTTTCTTTGTTTAAAGTGACTTTTTTAAGTTTGGCTGATCTGATTTTTTAAATGTGTTACCCGGCAACGGTTTGGATGAAGTAGTCTATTATATGATTTGCAATCCGAAAGCATGTTTTTTCTGACTTAGTAGAAATTGCAATACAAAAAGCATGTTTTTTTCAGGAATTTTGTTGAGCATATAAAAAAGTTGGTGGAATATGACCACATTTTTCCAGATCAGTTGGGTTCCAATGTTGGTGAACTCAAAAGGGCAGGACCAACAATCATTTGGTTAATTTTCCTATGAAGAAATGTCAAGTAAACTTAACAATAATGTTAACACCACAATTCTATAACATATAACTTGTTTCTCATTGTTCTATCTATTCACTGCCATGACTCTTCTCTTTTTCCTTCTCCTGACCTAGCACCAGTAGAGGGATTCCAGAGTATAATTTTTCCATTTCAACCACTGTCTGAAATACTCTGACTGTATGGGGTCTGATACAATAGACAACATTTGAATGTGTTGTGATGACAGGCCCTATTCAGGGAAATAAAATTTGTTTTAAAAGTCCAGCTCGTCCGGACTTGCCTGTGATCATGAGCCTGCCAGGCATGGTGCCAGAATGTGCTCTGATCAGCATCAATTTGCCAGGTTGTCCTGGTTTGGACTTTCCTGGGCTAGGAGGATTGTTCAGGAAGCAAAACAATGCAGAGCAACACAGTTATGAATCCTGGTCTTGCACTTAGAAAATGGTCTCCAGTATTAAGTGTGTTATAAAATAATAATTAATTAATTTCCCATTGAGAGGACTATCCAATGAGTTTTCGGTTTTCCTGTGGGCGGTGTTTGCATCTGAAAGTAGCATACATACTATGTTTTATCCATTTACATTTTCATCTATCTTTTATGGAAAATGAAATAGTTAATAAAGTTCTAACATTGTTCAAGTGATAACACAAAGTCCAAAGGGACAAAAACATACTTTTTGCACAAAGTATCTCTTGCATAGCTTCCAAACTAGTCCTTTCATGTTAAATACTTTACTCTGCTTTTGGTTCCATACCTCATATTGAAAATGTACCACATTGTTCTGTAGTTTCTCTTTTTCCAGCATTGTGAAAAGAAAGTGCCAATCATTCTTCAAGGAATTACAAAGTTACATACTTTATTAGAAAAAGTAAAAAAATAAACCTGAACATTTTTTACATCCCTATATTTTGCTACAGCCTAATCATGTCGTCACATCATGTGACTGAACTAACCACTAATGCACAGTCCTTGACATCGAATGCTGGTGTGCCCCAAGGTTCCTGTGTATCGCCTACTCTCTATAGCGTCTACACCAAACCCCTCTTCGGTCACCTTAACTCACTGGGCTACATATATACTTATTATGCTGATGACACCCAGATCCTCATCCTGCAACTATCACCTAAACACACAAAGGGCCTCATTACACGGATGGCGGTAAGGATTTACCGGTACCGGTAAAATACCGGTACCGGTAAATCCTTAACGCCTTACTACGAGGTCCCTTTGCGGGTTGGGGGATTTAACGCCTGCTTTTTGCAGGCGTTAAAATCCAACCTGCAAAGGGACTTCGGAGCTAATTACGGCACCGCAAAATTGCGGTGCCGTAATTAGCGCCTTCCCCATTCCCATAGAGCCCTATGGGGCAGAAATGGGAATGGGGAAGGGCAATGGTGGAAGGGGGATTTACCGCCCCTCCAACCTTGGAATGGGGCAGTAAATCCCCTTTCCACCAAGGCAGTGCCGGTATTTTACCGGCATGAGCCATAGCGCTAATAGCGCCATGGCTCACCGCCTACCGTGTAATGAGGCCCAAAGAATCAACTCCATCTACAAAACCGTTCAATCTTGGATGGCTGCCTATCTCCTCTGTCTAAACAATAACACAATGGAAATCCAACTTGTTGACAACCGAGCCTGCCTTGCTAAGCTCGACCTAACCTATCAATCATTCACCATCGATGGCCACACCATCCCAGCCTTCCTTGCTGTGAAAACGCCAGGCATCCACCTAGTCGTCACCCTGAACATGTCAAAACAAGTGAACACCAGTGTGCTCTCTGCAGCTTATGCCACTAAGCTCATCAATGCCAGCAATCTATACCTCTCTACCAACAACTGCCTCAGCATTGCTCATGCCATCATCAGCTCAAAACTAGACTATTGCAACATGCTTTTCTGTGTCACCAGGGAACGTAAACAAGCTCCAAACCATTCAAAATAATGCTCACTGTGACACCCTTATCCTGCGCAACCACGACCATGTATCTGAGGGAAGAAGAAAAGTCCATTGGCTCCCAATTCGGGAAAGAAACACATTCAAAATCCTTGCCATCACCCATCAATGCCTCACACAGCACCAAGTTACCTCTCCCAGAAACTGACAAAAGCTATCACCACTATACCAACTCGATACATCGATAGCAATTGCCTCACAGTTCCCAGGTTTAAGCATTCAAAAGCTAGTGACTCAAGCTTTGACATCATCAGCGCCACATTGTCCAACTCGCTCCTTCTCAGACAATGAGCAGAACCATCCTACAACGAATTCAGGAAGCAGCAAAAAACAATCCTATTTAACTTTCTCCCTTCAGTCCCTCTCTGCCCACTATCTGCAACCTGGCTAAGTGCGCTGCTACAAATGCCACAAATAAATAAACAAATCCATAAAGAAAATGAATATGGTAATATCTTATTAAAAATACCAAACAATACTACCTTATTCAAAAAAATAAGTTATACATCAATGCAAAATGTTTGATAACAACGTTCATGTAATAGATTGTGTAGAGGAAATAAAACTCAGGCTGTTGAAATTTGGGTTTGGTAAGATTTAATAACAGAACTGCAGGTGGAACACATAAACCAACAACACACAAGTGCAAAACAATTCCGAACTGTTAACACATCCGTCCAACAACTTTCATAGACCCTTCAACATATTGATTCAAATGCAAACAACAAAAGATTTCATGAATCCAATAGGGAGGGAGGCTATTGCTCCTTCCAATTAATACAATGGATCTCTATGTAGACGTGGAAGAACACTGGCCCGACAAGGTTACACCTGCCACCTTCGAGATACCAATGCAGATGCGTGCTCATTATTATAATTATAATGAATAGCGCATTTAATTCCCATTAATACACCACCATTAGATTTGGAATGATTTATATGAACAAATGTAGACCCTCGCACGTGTTAAGGCCCCATGTGGACTCTGTTGGTAAACCAATAATAAGACAGCTTCAGCTGCCTTTAAATTAATTCACAATTTTCTCTCCTGATTTAGCCTTTGACCAAAGATAGGCATGTCCAGGGAAAAGTGTCTGGGTTGCACCTATGCTTTTCCAAGGAATGTGAGGGAACAGGACAGTTTTTCACTTTTGATTTTTGAATAATTCGGCCAATATACACTACATCGGCAGTTTAATGCATATACTACACTCTCATATTACAATTTATGCAATTTCGACTATAATGTTGCTGTTTCACATATTACATTTGAAACATTTTCCAATGTTTGTTCACATTGATCAGGCCGAAAATCCATCATAGTTGTAGCAGCCCACTGGTTTTCACAACCATGTGCAGTCTGTTTTGAAGATAAAAATAAAGTTTGTGTAATTTGTATCTTCTCTGTTTCTCCTTCTGCAACCCACCATCTACTAAGTGTTCTCTAAGAAAGTGATCTTTCTGTAAGATACACCAATGTTTTCCTGAGGCACCAAGAATTTGCTTGGATTGTTCGTTGTATATAGTAATCAATCTTGGACGGATACACCAGTTTCAATAGTTTGTATTAGAGACTAACACATTGTGTGTAGCCACATGACTGGCTTTAATTCTTGCTTGTGAAATAATCAGCTTAAAATTCCCTACGTCTCAGGATCTCATAGTCAGTTCATCACAGATCAAATTATAGCCACTTCCCTGTGGGCAGTTATGTTTGGCCCTTGTGAATTCAGTAAATTGAATGTTCTTGGAGATCTCTAGATCATCTAAGAGAGGATGTAGGATCGTATTTCCAGCTGTAGGTGTTCTTTACGTCCATGTCACGATTTGTTTTATAACTTTTAATCTCCAATGTAAAAACTCAATCTGTTCCTTTGCAACTGTGGCAGTACATATGAGTTTAATGAATTTGCATTGAGAAAATGTACGATGGCCATCAATTCTGTCTCTTCATCTTTCCAGATAAGACATCATTCTTTATGTACCATAGCCATACTGCTAGGTGTACATTCCAAACCCGGTATTCATTACATCAAACTCATGCTTCCTCCCAGTATCCCATTAGAAGATTGCCATACGATGGCACACATCCTGTGTCCATCACTTGTAGAAATAAATGATTATCAAAACAAAAGAGAAATATGTTGTATTCTAGATAAACTGAGACATGTCTATAAGCATCTCGGTAAAACAAACCTCCTGATCAATCTGGTAAGAATTATCACAAAGCTAAAATGCCACCTAAGGGCTTAATTGAGGTGTATAAGGAGGCAGCATCTAATGTTATGAGATGATAATCATGCTTCCATGGTATAAAATCCTGTTTAAGGTGTCCCATGTATATGAAATGTATGAGGGGAGTTTGGTGACAGAAGGCTCTAACAAATAGTAAACAAAGATTGAGAGTGGCCCCATTAATGAGTCTACAGAGATTGCAATTGGACAACGTGGCTGATTGCTAAATGATTTGTGTGCCTTTACGTAGTATAAATACATTGGGTACTTGTGGGAACTGTATATATAGAAATTGGCCCACTTTGCATATGCGCCTAATTTCCCACCATGTTTACACAACATTTTATGACAAGGCCAGTCTCTTGAATGGTTTGCTTCTTTGACCTACTTTTTTTTTGTCCCCATACTACCACATTTCCACCTTTATGAGAAGGTCCGGAAGGATCGCTGAGGGCAACGCATTTGTCTTGGAAGCAAGACAATGCATAGCAACACAGTTCCATTCCCGGGTTTAGGAAATGGTCCCCAGTATTACGCGTGTTATAAAAGAACAATTATTTAATGACACGCATGGATACCTACTAAGAGAATCCATTGCTTTCACTATTTCTTTTGTCACATTTTATCTTTGTCATTCAGTCCTTTTAATTGTTCTACAATATATTTCATTAGTGCTCACATTGTTTTAAATACTGTTGCCTTGTCATTGAGTTCTTTGAATGTTATGTGTAGTCACACAGCAGATTGTGCTTGCTAATTCATATACCCTCCATCCAACAAGCACTACAGATTCATTTCTGTAGCTCGGCTGGCACCACCATATAGTCACTCAAAGGGTGAATCTCTTTTTGAACGACTATATAGGGAATTGGGGTGCCCAGAAAAATCATTTAATTTATGAAGGCACACACCTATGCCTGCTATCCCTGATTGGTGCTCGCATTGGTGATGAAACAGTTGGATTTGTTTAGAACTTTGACAACATATTTTTTTCTTTACAATTAAACATATGCATTCCACAGACATATTCTTTTGCCAGATCTCACCTGCTCTGGCAGCCCTGCAGAGAGAGGCATCTACAATCTCGAAAAAGGGTAAGAAAGAGGCAGCGCACAAAGGAAAGCAGGGGCTTATGCAAACACCGGGAATGTTATTTTGGGGTTTAGAAAAGCAGAACAATCCCTTCCATATGGCATTTGAAAGTAGAATAGTCCATTTGAGCCAAGTCAGACATGCCCTAAAGCCACCTCTGTAATGGTGAAACTGGTAGGCAGTTGTCTGCAGCATGTCCCTCCTGCACACAGGTCCCTTCGCTGGTAGCCCATGGTGGCACAAGTCCATATCAACACACTTTGCAGGGTTCATCATGGCCGACAGGGCAAGGGGCCACTTTTCATTGCCAAAAATCTCTGTCACTATTAAAATGTGTACTTTCTATGCTCGGGGACATTACACTTTCTTGTCCTGGAATACGAGATGCAGTGGCCGTATTTCATTGGAACTCAAGACTGCTTGATCTAAGAAATGTAGCTAACAGCCTTTAAAAATGTGTCAGCAATTGAATTCTAGGTTCTCCTCTTCGACTTGCCAGAATCTTTAGGTTTTTGCTGGATCCTTAGTCCCATGAGCCAACATGAGCCATCTTGGTGGCCTCCAAGTTCTATGACAAAGTTACATAATTGTAGATGGGTGATGGGACTAAGCAGACACTGTTGGCTGAGTGCCACCCAATGCTTCATGATGTAGGTCCTAGAGGAGGTCCACAAAGGATCCTCTGGGTTTCCCAGTCCATGACCAGCCTAAGTCTCAACTACCCCTGGCATGGGTACCAGGGTTAGACCCCATTATTCTGCCAAGCCCAAACCTGTGCTGCAATCTGAGAATGCTAGGGAGAAAGGGATGGACGAGAGGGGTCAAACTCAGTGCCTCGAAATCACAAGCACCTTGTGAATTGTCCTGTGTTATCTGGAAGTGAAGAGTATAAACTAGAGGTTGCCCGCTGTCTATTTTTAACCCATCTGTAGTTCTTCGTTCATCCCTCAGTTTATGCTATCAATGTTTGAATCTAGATGCAGGTGCAGCTTCTTCCTACTTCCCAACTGAACCATTGTGGACATACTTGTATTGTGCTTTGCCATGAGCAACGACAACAGCAACACTAGCCTGATCCTTAATTGGATCTATTGTAAAGCAGAACCAGGGCATTGTATTGCTGACTTTCAATGCAGCAGACCATAATACTAGTAGTTTCTTTCCTTTTTGAGGAATCATGGCTATTTTATGTTGTACTTTACTTACTAAGAATTGTCAGTGCTGTTGATCCAACATACCATGCAGTAGTTTTTCAAAGGTAAGTATACTTCACAGTTCAACATGCACCATGACAAATCAGTAGAAGGGCTCCACAACAGAGGAACTCAAACTCAAATCGAAATTTACGCCATAATTTGCACCAGAAAACATGCTAGATGCCTTTGATAAATGTTTCACTAAAGATCTCAATGATATCTTTGATTCCAGAAGGAAAATGTCTCAGTATCCGACTAGAATGCTTCCAAACAACATTCTCACTACTAATGAAAGGCGAGCACTTATGGAATTGAGAACAGATACTAATATAGTTATGAAAGAAGCCGATGAAGGCGGGAACATCGTGGTGATGAATAGACGAGATGGCAAACAATCATCTTGAAAGACCAGAATGCTGTGTTAAATTGACCAACAATCCAAAAAGGGAGATCTTAGAAGGCTTGAATGAGCTAATTCAAGAGTGGAACCGGAAAAGCCTGATTACGGAGGAAGAAAAGAGGTATGCATGTATTAAACAACTGATTCTGCCTACAGTTTACTTTTTACCGAAAGTGCACAAGCCTTTTTCTCGGATACCGGAGGGAAGACCAATAGTAAGCGGTATTGGGTGAAGTACGCACCAGCCCTCACTAATTTGTTCATGTCGATGTTCGAGGACGAATACATTTACACAGATGGAGCATACACCACACATGTTGTGATATGGACAAGATATGTTGACAATGTCTTTTTGATCTGGAAAGGAACAAACCATGAACTAGAGGAGTTCATGGCAAGAATAACCTCAATCCAGCAGGAATAGAGTTCACTGGTATGAGCAGCAACACAAGTATAAACTTTTTAGATCTGACCATTTTCATATCAGAGAACAGATTACTAACCAAATCTTATCGGAAAACGACAGAGGTGAACTCCACTCTCTATGCAACCAGCTGTCACCAAGAACTGGTAAAGAGGAATATACCCAAAGGTGAATTTATTAGTACGCAAAGGAATTGCACTTAGAACAAAACTTTCCTGGAAGAATGTGCGCTTCTGACCACAAGGTTTAAAGAAAGGGGCTATACAGATAACTGCATCAAAATAGCACGTAATAAAGCACGGAAGATAACAAGAGAGAAGACCTTGATACATAAAAGGTAAAGAGAGCAAGTACCCGGATAAAGCACGTTCATAACTACTTATTGTGCTAATAATCATCAAATAAGACGAGTTTTGAAAAGGAATTGGCATTTGCTGAAATTGGATTCACAAATTGGAGAGTTTGTAGAAGACGTTCAATCCATAATCTGTAGGAAGGCAAAAACTCTGAAATCGAATCTTAGCCCCTCAATGCTACCGCAGCAGAAAGAAGAACCAACTGGTACATGGTTACATCAAGACAATGTTGGGTTTAGAAAATGTGGTACCTGTTCCATGTGCAGACATGCTGTAGAGAGTACAAATAATGTCGAAGACCTCTATGGAATTCGAACTCAGATTGTTGGGAACATAAACTGCAAATCCAAATACGTGATTTATGCAATCATCTGTACATGTCATCAGATTTATATTGGAAGTACAATCCGTGAACTACGGATCAGAATCCACGAACATTTATCTCTAAATGGCAGCCAAGATGTTTCTTTACCCCTAGAATATATAAAGGGGGATTCCCAAAAGACCACCTAGGTGGTCGCTCTATCTTATTCTGGGGGTAGAGACTCATTGAACAAGAGATAGATAGCTAGCGTTTACACAACATTTATAATCATTAAACGTCAACTGTTAGTTAAGACACATTATGTATTTAATAAAGACATACAAAATTACAAATTCATCAAATATCACTTGATAAAACACTCTAAAAAGGTGACAAACGTGACTATACAGGTAAGATTAACATCAATGTAAATCTGATCAATAGTATTCCAGAGAGCCTAAAGTTTTTAGTCTCTGATCTAGTATTGTCCTTATCTAGACAGTTATCGTCTCACAATGGTTGTATAATTAGCCATTGTATTTTCTCAACATGTTTCTGTTCCTTATCAATTAGTATAGAACTTTAATCAGGAGGATTATCACTTAGATTAAAAACCCACAAAATATACTTTGAATCTATTGAGCCGAAGGTTCTTCTGACTGATTGTGGAAAGTGTACAGTGAATCGTCCTGTTTGTACCTGATGTTGGTATCCGGAGGCGTCTAGTCCATTTAGGATTCTCGCTCGGTCTCTCCGCCTTAACTCTCCAGAATACGAGAGTTAACGCTTCACTGAAAGGAAGCCCGGACACGATATCCAGTCCTATTGCAGTTTATACTAGCGAACAAGGGGTCTCATGAAACCTACGCACGCCCTAACGGCCGAATGAAGTAGAATGACGGCTATACAGTGAGCCCTATCAATCCATATCCTCTTTAGGATCCGTAATTCAAAGCCAGCCTTATCCCGCAGGGTGTATACCCCAAACTTGAGAATCTTCACCTACAGAAGCCCTAATCGTGCTTTAACCAAGCCTGCTTCTGAGCTAACTCCACAGATTGGACAAGTTACAACTACTCGAAAACATGCCAGAATTAGCGTGTACACTTTCCAAAATCAGTCAGTAGAAACTTCGGCTCAATAGATTCAAAGTATATTTTGTGGGTTTTTAATCTAAGTGACAATACTCCTGATGAAAGTTCTATACTAATTGATAAGGAACAGAAACATGTCGAGACAATACAATGGCTAATTATACAACCATTGTGAGACGATAACTGTCTAGATAAGGACAATACTAGACCAGAGACTAAAAACTTTAGGCTCTCTGGAATACTATTGTTAAGATTTACATTGATGTTAATCTTACCTATATGGTCAAGGTTTGTCACCTTTTTAGAGTGTTTTATCAAGTGATATTTGATGAATTTGTAATTTTTTATGTCTTTATTAAATACATAATGTGTCTTAACTAACAGTTGACGTTTAATGATTATAACTGTTGTGTAAACTCTAGCTATCTATCTCTTGTTTAATGAGTCTTTACCCCTAGCCCACCACTGGCAACAGAAGCACCAATTGTGCTACAAGAAGAATATAAGGTTTATTGGTCTCAGGAAGATTACACTAGGACCAAGGGGCGGCGATAGGGAATGACACCTGAGACAATAAGAAGCAAAACTAATCAGTTGTTTCAGAAAAGTGGAAAGAGGACTAAACACTGACAATGAGATGGCGTCTTTTTTGTGAACAAATGTGATTTATGTACTTATAACGGTTGCACACATTTGTATGCATTGGCATTCTTTGTCTTGAGGTCACTTACACATTTGTTACTCTGTGAAACTAATATGAGCATTCTAGGCAACGAGGAATTAGGAGAATTGACTATGAATAAAAAGGAAACCTTACTCTATGCACACTACCCGGCGAATTTGAGTATTATTGCAATAAGACATTCTTTGTATTTTCACGTATAATGTTTGAGACCTCAAATGACAATGAGATTGAAGGGATTAAAATTGACCCAATTTAGTTAATACCGTTAATATAACATGACTATTGTAAGCAAGCAATCTAATATTAGAAGAGGGATGTGCCCTGATAATAGTAATATAACAAGCATTATTAGTGACAAGCCGCACCCAATATATATACAGGGACTTGTTTTAGCCAGTCTATAATTGTAGGCATTTGCACCCGATTTGATTTCGCCTACATCGGTTTGTTTACATAATTTTGGGAGAAACAAACTAAAAATAAGATTTCTTCAGCTTATCACTGATTAAACTGTAACAAGGAACCTAGAGAACCATTTCTAGATTCGACTTACAGTTTAAGAATTGTCAATGTACGATAAGAATCATGGTACTATGACTACAATGGGCTTTAACCCAAAACATGGCGGCCAAAATAGAAACCAATGACGGTCCCCGCTGGTCACCACGGCGGCGGACCACAAACAAAACTGTATGTGCTGCTTGGCCACGTGTGAACAGAGATGCGTGACCACTGAGAAGAGCCGTTACACTTAGAGGTAAGCATCACATTTTTCCAAGACCCCTTACAAGTAGTTACGGTCTTAGAAGCGCTGGTGCCTTGGGCTCTTTTAACAGAGGGCTTCTGACCGCGATGCGCAAGTACTATCTAATACGATTGAATTACTCGCTAAACAGAAACGAAAAGGTTGTATCTAATATACGGGGACGCTTTTGTAAGGCACGCCAGACATAACTAGGGCGATGACCTATTCACAATGAGTTTTCAAACGAAAGTGAAATGTTTCACAAATTTAGATACTGCTTAAGGCTAAATATTGACTTAAAGTGAAAGTGTGTTTAACATAGGAATCACACGTTTTTATAGGAATGAGGGGTCTAGGAAGACGGAATTTTAGAAATGTCGGCAAAGTAAATAAAACAAGGACGTTAATATACTATAATTTTACTATGACACGTGTTGCTCCATCACGTACTGTAACTGACATAAGAAATGCTTTCACCTAGGAGGGATTTAACCCATGACGAAATGGGAACTTTTCCCAGAAACTGAGTTTCTGGGAATGCGATTATGGTAAGAGGGGACACCCCACCACTGATACATATGAACCAAAAATATATTTGTCTATTTTATTTTTTTCCTGTTTTAAGATATAGCCAAGGAGAGCTAATTGTTAAATGCAAGCCTAATACATTTCATACCATAGGTCCTACTTTTAATACAGTATGTTCAACAACAGGATGAACATATGGTCGCACAAAGGATGTTAGAACAATATTAGAAAGCAACATATTAGGGTAACAAGTATTTTGCCATATTACCAAATATACTAGCAGAGATTTCCTGTGTTTTCTTTTTGCACCTTTCAACTTTTCTTTTCTGATTATCCTTGATCTTCCTACTCTGACCCCCGCCCTGCATCTCTGTGGACAAATCACTTATGGGTATTTGATATTAGGATTTTACATATGGACATTAACAAATGAAATGCAATGACTTGAATTGTGTTCACCAAACATTTATATGTCACATTTTGTGTCTAAGACTTGCCCTGGTTTCAAAAAGGCAATGTGTTTGCCGAAACACGTGTAATCACAAAGGGCTAACAATCACCAATATTACACTTTCCAATCAAATCTCAAACTGATCAAATCGAAAAATGGTGTGAGAATACTGATTTGTCATGTTGAACTGTGAAGTATACTTACCTTTGGAAATTCAACAGAGGTGAGGAACCAAAGTCTCCTTTTCCCTTCACATCCATGCGACAATCCAGGGAAAACAGAAGATAAATAAGGGCGCATTGGTTTGTAAAGTCAGTGGGGGTCATTAGGAGTTTGGAGGTAGCCATGGCGCTATTAGCACCATTGCTGCCTCCAAACCCGGGTCCGGTCTGGTTGAATGGGGACTTACCGGGACATTCCGACCTGTGCGGGCCCAGTAAGTCCCCATTCAACCAACCATTCCTCATTCCCATTGAGCCCCCATAGGGCTCAATGGGAATGGGGAAGGCGATAATTACGGGTCCGCAAATAGCAGGCCTGTTATTAGCGCCCTGGTCCCTTAGAGGGACCCGCAAATGACGTTGGTCAGACCACACGTCCTTTGCGGGTCCCGCTAAGGGAACTCGGAATTGGATGGTAAGGGTTTACCGGCACTGCGTTCCTTACAGGTGACGGTTAACCCTTACCGCCCAACTCGGAATGAGGCCCCTATCCACACAAGAGTTCCTCTCTTTTTTCTCGACTTTTTCAAAGATACCAGTTCACTCTGTTGTACAGTGTTGTGAAGTTTGTCATATTGCCTCATTGTCCCAGTCTTCATTATAAAAAAATAAAACCCACAATACTTTCTGAAATGTGGTTCCCATCTTTGGTTGAAAACCTTCAACCCTTTAAAACTTTCTAGGGAAGAGTTTCTTTTAACGTTTTGCATTCTGAGCCAAGAGCTGAGAGTTAAGCGCTATGGACAAGAACAGAATGCAAACATAATGTAATGCAATGTTATGCTAACCACCACTGATGGATATCATATTAATTACAACAGTAGAAATATACATTTTGTCTTTTGTGCAATTTGTCTTGTGCTCAATGCCCAATTGTCTGTCATGAGCGGATATGGCTGAGCGTTTTTTTGGCAGACATGGTGGCACGGATGGCAGTAGAGGATCTTGGAATGCCCATCTCTTCATCTTACCACCTATCACCCTGCAAACGTGTTTCTTTGTCCCTGTGTTGCTTTATATCTGTGTATGTCTTACACCTGACGATACTACCTGGTTCATATATCTCCCTGCACAGTTCAGTTGATCTTCCCAATACATTCTTGAACATGTCCCCCCGTCTGAACCAAAAACTAGTCTGCTTCATTAAACGTGCAAAGGGGAAGATGTGCTGTGCCTTGAATGTATGGCGTCCATGCGTGTGATGCTAGAGATAGGCCTGCAATGGCGTGATGCATGTGACCTTGGGTGTGTGACCAAGATCAGCGTTCCATATGTCCCAGTTGGAGAAGGATCGAAGTTGTGAGGATGGACCCGTGGATGTACATCCTTAATACGTTCAGGGGCGTTGCTAGGGTGGGGGGCTAAGGGGGCTATAGCCCCTGATCTTTTGGTTGTAGCCCCGGATAGAATCTCAGGAGCTACTGCCAAAAGTCTAGCTAGCCCCAAGTCCCAACAGTTCCGACATCAGCTTAGCCCCGGGTCTTTTCCAGACCTAGCAACTCCCCTAATACGTGTAACCTGTAATGAGGATTTGTTATTTTTTTAACACATTCTTATAGCACTAAACACCCAGCAGGATCTGAGGAGCTAAAGATGAGCAGAGGCAGGCACTGTTATACGAGCTTTGTGGGTGGAGGGAAACAAGAACAGGGGCAAATAGAAAAAGGCAGTCTTATTTCTACATCCCAATGTCAATCAATTCAATGGGCATAGATTAAATCTACAACTATTATAAAACCATACATCGAAAGGTAATCAAATACCTTGCAGCCATTTAATTCCAAGTTTACAAATAATCAATTTATCAAATTTGAATCATCATCCAACAATGAAATAAAAATCCCCGGACCAAGGACATATTAGTGCATTCTGTGAGTATGTTCCTTTTTGCACCTGCTTAAGTAGGGGAGTGATACGTGTTCCCATATACTGTTACAATGTGGGCTGAATAAGTGCAAATGCAAGTTGTACTGCATTATGCAACTGTCTCATCTGCAAAAAAAAGTCGTCCATCAAAGTGCCAAACCATCAGCCCGTCAATAAGGTTTGCCAAATCTGGGCTTCTTCACCAACGGCCTGGATTCGGTTATTTACCAGAATCGTGTATGACTCTATTTTAGGTCTTTGCTTAAAGAAAGAGCAACCCACCCACAAAGCCTTTAAAGGTCTCAAGAAATTGATTTTTCTCCATAATTTGTTTTCTCACACATTACTTTTATTCTTAAGCCAATTGCAACTATCAATCAGAATCATATATTTTCTACAAAAAGAAGCCATTTATACATTTTTTGATTTTTTCAAGGGCCGTAGGTTTAGTCTCCCTAAATTTCCCAGGGTCATCCAGATGTGGATCCCTTGCTCACTGTGCTCAGAGAGGCACAGCGCCACCTCGCTGATGATGCCCAACAAGGCTGAAACACGTGTATGGGGTACCTGTTGGTAATCTTGTTCAGAACTGAATTGCCATAGCATTTTGGTGCTGGACTGCCCAAGAGAGCGGGACAAATACTGATATGCAAATGGATATTGCCCATCTGTGAAAGGTGCACTGAGCTCAAATGTGGCTGCGGACTCTAGAGTGGGTACCATCCCATAGAACAGTCCATTTTTGCTGTGTTCGTTCTCACAGAGGGGCACCCATGCCATTTATTTTATTTATTTTTCATTTATTAAATTTAGATGCGTGGTTTAGAATAACATACATTATATGTTGTGCTTAATGTTCTTCTTGCTTCGACCATATGTTTACTCACAGGCCTACCTACCGAGGTCATTTTTAGTCTTTCCGCCAATAGTTTGACCACTAATCCTGCATGAATAAGCTGAGTAGTTTTAGAGGTGCTCAGCCTAGACACAGCTCTGCAGAATCTACTCTGTGTTTAGCAATGGTCTTGCATTCGCAATTGAAGCTACCATAGCTCTGCATGTGCTTAAAGCTGAATAGCAGGGTGTGATCCCTCTGATCTGTCAAATAGGGAAACGGTTCCTACCCCCAAGCAGCCTCATCTGTAGAAATATTGTTTAACATGCAGTATCCACCACATATCTCTTAGCCCCAGAAAAGCAAACTGAGTTGCCTGGGCGATCAGGCATCTGTTCATCACTCATCAACATCAGTGTCAGCCCCTTCTTTCATATGTGCACTGCCATCGCCCATGTCACGTGGCCATGACCTGAGCACAGGCCATTGTTAGCTTCTGCCGTGCTCTCGGAGTACACGCCAGATGAGCCATATCACCCACATCACACAGGAATGGGAGAATATAGGCTCACACTAGCAGCGATTCATTATGTTGTCTAGGAGGGCAACATCCAATAACGTATCTGCAGAATGAATAATATGGGAACCAATAGGCAGCGTTGGCTGCGTCACATTTTACAGGAACGTATCTAATTTCTGTTGACTTAGTGAAGAGCTTTGAATCGATCTGAATAATCAAAAGCAATAGCAAAGTATGCATCGCCAGGCCTTGTAATACCTCCCACGAGACAAATATATCTGCATGGTCCATAAACCCCAAATACAAAGAGCCCCTGGGGGTCATTACGAGGTTGGAGCTAAGTTCCAAACCATGCCGGTAACACTTTACCGGCATGGTTTTCCACTCCATGCCATTCCGACCCCTCAGACCGTAATTTACGGCACCGTAAAATACCGTGCCGTAATTTACGGTCTATGGTAGCGCGCGCGACCCTCCATGCCGTAATTTACGCCATGACATTAACCAGAGCTGATTCCAAGTAAGGACCACACATAAATTACGGCATCCCCAAGGCCGTAAAGTACCTTACCAGCATGGAGTACATACAGGCATTTCAGAGAAGGAGCAAAGAACCCTGAGCAGTGGTTCCTAGACCCACAGGTGCACACAATCAGCACAGGTGGACTCAATGCAGTCTGACACAGCCCAAAAGGAACCCACCCACCCACCACACCCCCTCCCACACCAAGAAGACACCAATTGTAGCAGCATTACCAGAGCCGGAGGCCCTGCATGCAAGGCAGCAACCACAACAACAGCAACAACAACCACCACAGCCACCACCACAGAGGATACACAGGAGGAGAAGGAGGGTGCGACAGGCCCGGCATGCCCCACCGGCGCAGCCAGCATTACCACGCCGGCAGCCCTCAATCACTCGCATCAGGGCCTCACCCTTCAACCTCACACCAGAGCAGATCCACACCCTGTACTGCCCTGACCGGGACACCTTCACCACCATAGTGGACCTGACACATGACGGCATAGTGAGCCTCATAGAAGAACACACTGCAAAACCCCCTGTACTCAAGGTAGTGTCTGCACCCAACCTCCTTTCCACAGGCACATAGCAGCATACATTGGGGCACATGCATGGCATACCACAGGCCATATTCCCACAGATACTCAACCAAGTGCCGGATGCTCTCCTGAAACACACAAGGGACTACACATCCCTACCCAGGACACCCCAGGAGATATTGGATACATAAGTTGCCTACCATGCACTGGCAGGCATTCCAAATAGCATAGGTGTCCTCGACTGCACCCACGTGGAATTGACCTGCACACGTGCAAGGGTGGTGGCGTATCGCAACTGCAAACAATACCACTCCATTGACGTCCAGATGGTATGAAATGCCATTAAAGACATCACACATTGCGGTGCCCAATACCCCCGATCAAGACATGGACCCCTGGTCCTGCGCAAACCCACGCTACCACACTAGATGGAGCAACATGCTGGACTACGTGCCTGGCTGCCTGGTGAGTCACCTGATTGGGCCATGGCAGCGCATTGGTGCCATGATTGGGGTGGATGCATACCCCAACTTGGTGGGAAAGGGGGGGTGCACACTACACCTGCGAGGGAATGTCGACGCCAGTGCACGATGTGAACCCCACAGAACACAGTGCCCCAAGGCAATCAACATGGCACATGACTGCCTAACCTCACAGCGATGCCAGAATGTAGAAAACACAACATCACTCGTCCGACAGGTAACCTGGCCCAATACCACAACACAAGCAACACTCATCTGCGGACCACACACACCGTAAGGGCATCCAGCACCATGCACTGCATATGCACTATCTCGCAGCCTCCTGCATCCCACCACACAAGACAGACGTCCCCGGGAGTTTATAGAAGTGAGCCCAACAGGGATACCGCAGCGTGTCCCTGGTTCCACACACCCATAGCACTGGTGCAAGTCACCATGGTACTGATCAGTGCAGCAAGACAAATATGCTACTGACTACAGTCAAAACACCCTGCCACATATTCACGCAGAACCCAACACATCAATGATTACAGGCCAACACTGCTGCACGCATATACGGTGCACGTGCAACAAGATGTGGGTGCACGCCATGAGCCATCTGGAATAAGCTACCCCCTCCATCATTCCATGGCACAGGCCACATAGCCGGGCCATGGATGGGGTTGATGCAACCAGGGACATGTGTGTATGGCCAGGTATCACCAGCTGCCATGCAAGACCGCTACAGTTCCCCACCATCAATGTACAAACACTTACCTTCATCCCCCTTCAATGCAGGTGATGGTGGCTACCCTTGGAAGCCATGGCTCATGACCGCTATCCGCAACCCACAGAACAGGCATGAGGAGGACTACAAACGAGCCCATACCCGTACACGGGTGGCCATAGAGCAGACATTTGGCCTGTTGAAGGCAACATTTTGTTGCCACAGCCGTTCGGGTGGAGCACTCATCAACAGCCACGTGAAGGTTGTCAGGATCACCATGGCATGTGTAAAGCTGCACAATACGTGCATCCGTCGGAACGTGCCACTGCCTCCTGACCTGGAACTGCTACCGCCAGATGATGATGAGGGGGTGGAGTAAGATTTGGCAGGACAGCATCACGGTGCAGATGCACAGCAGGGATGTGCAGTGTGGCAATCATTGACTGGACAATATTACTGACACTCAAGCCAGCTGAGGGTGTCAGGATGACAGGGCATCGGGCACTGGTTGTGGGGATACATGTACACCATGTACTGTGAGTCATTAGAAGACACATGCACATTGAACAATGTCCACTCTGATATTTGTATGCACAACCAGTGTATTGTATTAATAGGTTCCAACGTGAACAACACCACCACCACCCTCACCCCCCTCCCGCCCAACTCCCATACACACCCTCACCCCCCTCCCACCAACTCCCATACACACCCTCACCCCCCCCAACTCCCATACACACCCTCACCCCCCCAACTCCCATACACACCCTCACCCCCCCAACTCCCATACACACCCTCACCCCCCTCCCCCAACTCCCATACACACCCTCCCCCCCCTCCCCCCAACTCTGCAACACTAGTCCCGTGTAGCACAATGAGTCCACAGGTGCCAGCATTGCCTATTCATCCATGCTCCCAGGGCCCGGGGGGGCATGTTCCTGCGCCGCTGGGAATGCAGCGAGCAGCGCACCGGGCTTGCTGGGGTGGGGCGACTGGTTGAGGGGGTGTCCTCCTGCTGAGTCACATGGATGGGATGTGCTGCCACAAGGGCGTCTGCAATGTGTCCAAGTGCCTCACACACACGGTTGGTGCCTTCCGTGAACACCTGATTCATTTGCCTGAGCTCATCCATCAACTCCAACCTGCCCTGGCGATATTGCTCATTGAACTCGATAATGAGGGCAGTGAGCTGTCCTGCACGTAGTGCATCCTGGGATGGCGTATCATCCCTGCAGGGGATTGGGGCAGCATGCCCTGACAGGGCCTCAAATGGGGTACTGGGCGCGGGATCTGCGACTCCCGGTGCATCTCCATGTGCACTTCGCACTGGTGTGTCACACTCCTCTGTGTCACTTCATGACACCTGGGGGACATTGCAGGGCTCGGGGGTGTGTACAGTGGGGTAGTATTCCTCCTCTGACGCCCCACAAATTGACAAGGGGCTGTCCACGATTTGCAGAGGGGCCGTGGCTGCCACCTCCCCAGAGATGCTGGAATCCTCAGACCGTGGTGTGGCGATATTTGCAGGCGCAGGTGCAGTGAGGGATGGGGGTGGTGCAACCTCAATGTGCCTCTGAGGTGCTGTGGTGGTTTGGCCCTTCCTGGCCAGTACGCGTTGGTCCCTGCCTTTGGCACTGGATGTGGTGGGACGGCTTCTCTCTGGCTCATCGCCCTCATGCTCACTGCCTGTGGGTGTAGAACAAAGGTACAACATGAGTGGTTGTGTGGGACACTAATGTCATTGATGGCAGCATTTACATATCAGTCATTTTGGGTTGGTGGCATTTTGGCCGTTACTCCATCACTGGATTGTACGCATGTGTCGGATATGTACGAGGAGTCACTAATCCTGGCCTGGTCATGTGCAGTCTGACTCGCACACTGCCAAGCCTGCTGCACAGTGTGCTTATTGGGATGTGCCAGTTACTGCACTATGGTTGGTGGGCATTATGTGGTGGGACTTGTCCCTTGGTGGCAGTTGTCTTGTCATTATCAGAATGGGTGGAGCGCAGTATGACAGGGTGCATTGGACGGGGCTTGGAGGTGTATTGTTGACTTTGGACACTCACCTGCATCAGCGGATGACGGAGCCCCACACTCCATTTCTCCGACGCCCTCGATTGCTTCTGTGCCGATCAATGCAGCGCATGTCTCCTCCCATGGCGCTAGTTTCAATGATGAGCTTGGTCCACCTCCAGTTTGCAGTGCCTGGCTGCGATTGGCTGAGAGGAGGCTCCGCACCCTCAAACGCAAATCGTCCCACCTTTTGCTGCAGTCCCTGGGGGTGCGTGGGGTGGTGCCTACCACGCTCACCTTTTGGGCAAGTTCTGCCCATATTTGTTTTTTCCGTGCCTGAAGCGCTGCTTGCGGAGGCGGTCCTCTGACTTCTTAGGTGCTTTGGGCATGGCTGGAGGTAGTGTGGGCTTTTCCAAGGTTCAGGTTCATCCCAGGGTTGCTGCCTGGAGAGGATGGCAATGGATTGTGTTTTTAAAGATGGCCGCCGCGCTCCTTCCCGTTCCTGTGCGTTGACGTAATTTCCGTATCCGTAAATTAGCAGTGACCATAATTCACGGTTATCGTAAATTATGGTCACCGCTAATTACGGTCTGCAAGGCTTCGATGGCGGTGTTGGTAAATACGTCTCGCTTCATGCCGGTAAGGGGTTTAACGGGGCCTTTAGCGGTATGCCGCTAGGGTATTTACCGGCATGACAGAAAGCTCTTGCCCGCGTGGTCGGAATAGCCTGTAAATAGCGGCGTGGTGCCAGATCGGACTCGCTCTTTCCGCCATGCCGGTAAATTCCGATACTTACCGCCCACCTCGGAATGAGGCCCAGGGCGCACCCTCCTCAATGTATAAGGTGCAGGTTTATTTTTGAGTGTAACGTCCATTTATAGCCTGGGTTTTTTGTGCAGAGTTTTTTGCCAACGATTTCCGACTGAAAATAACTTGAAAAATAGGTGGGGGTAAATGGATATAAGGCTTAGGGGTGTTGGGCATAGGTAGTACATACTGGCAAGGGGAATTGAGGAAACCCCCCCAAATAAAATAAAATATTGCATCTGTTTTTTCTGCCAAAAATTGGCAGCAAACAACTCTTACAAAAAATAAAAAACTGGCAATGGAATGACATAAAACCTTCTTTGTACTGCCATTCACAACTTCTACCTGAATCCCAACTGCACAACTGATATAATGCCAAGTTCCATGCATCATGTCTCCATTCTAGCTAGCCAGACCTTGGATTGCAGAGTCTATTTGCAAAATGAGGTGATAAGAAAAAGGAGTATTTCCCTTGTAGGACACCAGAAGAGTAAGGCCATCCATGACTGTCATGATCCTAGTTTACATAGTGTCTCTAATTAGATTAGTTATCAAAGGAATAGCTATAGCTCAGGTTTAGGAAGACCCATGAGCCACTGTGCTCCATAACACATAACCTAATCCTCACTGATGAAGTCTGCTTAACACATAACCTAATCCTCACTGATGAAGTCTCCTTAACACATAACCTAATCCTCACTGATGAAGTCGAAACATGTCTGATGATGCTTGTGATCTCATGCAGAAGGGATGTGACCACACCAACGGGCTGCACTGCCCCTTTTCTGCATATGGTCTTTCCCCTTTTGAAATGGCTTAGCAGGGTGAGAAATGATGGTCTGGAGGGTTGTTCAGAGCTGTGTCAGAGGTTGAGATTAATTCAAAACCTTCCAGCCATCACCTTTTGTTTTACTTAACACTTACCCAAAGGCAGGAAGTTGGAGAACACAGTGAGGGAGATGGTGAGTGCCCTGTGGAACTCACCTGAATACTCCCATGATAGAATCAAACACAGATAAACTGGCCATTTACTGTGGCCAAGGCACCAGCATTTACTGCCAGGTTTCATTCCGCCCATTCCCCATTGACTTGTCCTAGAGGGGTAAGAGAAAGGGGAAGAGTCCACCTGGGAAGGCACAATTCACATTGTGCCACCAACAGACCCAAAGAAGGGCAGACGACAGCCAAGAAGATACTGCCACCCATGGGCACATGGATTAGTTACAGGGTAGGATTTATTGGGAATGTTGGGGTTAGAGAATTGTTTGGATTTGGGGATATGTACTGAACAATGTTTTGAGGTAAGGGAGAGGTAGGACTGTGAGGCGTGTACTGTGAGGTGTATCGGGTTACAGTGATTGAGAAAACTGGATTACCGTGAAATGATCGGAAAATAAATATCTACTGAGAAATAACCAAATTTTTTTTGGTTGAATTCTTCACCCCCAAAAATGGCACGGGATATACAGATATGGTGCTAGATAGCTGCACTTTTTTGCATTTTTCACTTTTTTCATACTACATTTGTTAATCACATGCTATCTTTTAGTACTCCCACCAATTACCACCTGTGGGATGTTTTTACCCATGCATCCGAGCCCTACCACAAAAACTGTGCCTTACTGGCATTGAAAACATCATGATGGCCAGAACTTCCCAGAAAATGCACAGCGAAATGCATGAAGACTAGGCTGCCACCCATTTTTGCCTATGTTGTGGGCACAGAAGGGCACTGCCTAAAACCACCATTGGGCTACACACAGTAGCCTGAAACCATTGCAAAAGGGGCAATGCTGATTGCCAAAAGCAACCCATAACTATTGTGAATTCATTTTCTTCAGGTCAAATATGGCTAATTTATGGGCACAAAATTATTTTTACTGCAGAACCACACCAGTGCCATGTGCTGAACCTGGATAATATACTTCCATGTAAAATCTCTTGTTTGAAATGCATTAATTCAAGACTGATCCAAAAAAAAAATGCATGCAGTACCCGCTTTGGACTCAAGGCGGCGCTAGCGGTCTAAACTCTGACAGGAGAACTGCTACTTCAGAAGCTAATCAGCCTTCTGTGACAATTGGGACGTCACAACTTGTTAGTTAATTGAAAATCTAACCACCTGCTGTTCCCAGAGACAATCTGATTTGATTAACAGGCCAAAAGGCTGGGAAACCTTCTCACCTCAGAAAGCCCAGGATATCACATGGTCATGCTAACCAAATGCAAAGTGGCCCCCTGGTCTGTTGACCTCAGCTTGCTGGAGTCCACACAAAAGACCTTTTCCCTTGAATAGGATATGGTGATTTTGACTGTTTCCTGTCAACAAAGATCTGCCAGCCAGGAGAGACATGTGATCACTGTCATCCCCAAACTTTGGGGGCGGACTCAAACACTGCAGTACTTTGAATTGAAAGCAAATATATATTTTACAGAAACACTGATAACTCTTGGTAACCATATGACAGAAATGTGAAATTTGGGGATCCTTAAAATGAAAACTTTGCCCACAATTCAAGCCCAAACTCCATTTTGTGTGATGTTCTGGGGCAAAACCCCGCTATTTATTGATACTAAAGACTCTGTGTTTAAGCTAGAGACATGGGAATTTACTGGAGTATGTATGGACGGGCCGTGTATATGTGTATAATTTTTAATGAAAAAACAATGTTGCATAATCCACTAAAATCGAAAATACGTTGCCATTTCTTTACCCAAGCTCCTAGAAACGCCAGAGTCGGAACAGTGCCTACCTCATGTGATATATGATGTGTGTAGGTGATGTAAAAACAACTGTGTATTTGGGAAAATATGTATTTGGATCAAATATAGATTTGTGTGTAAAGATGACAGGGGAGGGCCCTCTGGCCATAAAATCTACCTCATCACTCTGACTCACAACTCAGTTCCCCCAATCAAGGGAGAGAGGAGGAATTGGCCAATGATAAGTGAGAGGGGCAGGTTTAGTTATGACCAACGCACACACCCACTTTCCAAAACACATAAAAAGAGACTGCTGGGACAGGTAGAGACATTCAATTCCATTTGCTGCGGAGCATGCTGACCGACGACTTCACATCCAGAGATCCAACACTTAGATTTCCAAGTTAAACAGAGACTAAAGAACTTTGAACCAAGAAGGCCCACTGCAAGCAAAAGTATTTGTCAGCAGGCCTCAAAATCATTTGCAAACTATTCCACAGCTGGGCGAGCTGTCTGAATTCTTTTGCCAAGATCTCTAGCCAGTACCCAGAAAGCAGTGTTACATCCAGAATCCACTTCATCCGGACCGGAGAGCAGAGCTGACCCAGATAGCTGTGAGCAGAACCAGTGACCCAGATCGCTGTGAAGTGCCGAGACCAGAACCGGAGTCCAGTCCAAAACCTGACCAGATCCGTGGCGAGGCCCATTCCTGCACAAAATATATTGTGAGTACCTAGCAGAACTGTGCAGAACCAATCTCTTAGTTAAAATAATCTAATCCAAACTATTTTAACCTAAGTAGAACTGCCTCCTAGAAATCGTGTCATCTGTCATTTGTAAAGCTGCACAACTGTCACCTGTCAATTCTGAAGCTGCAAGCTGTCACCTGTCATTTTGAGTTTTACTTTAAATCCGAAAAACTACCTTTATTTAATCGTCCGTATCTCTGGAACCGTTTGGGCTAGGAACGAGATTTAACTTTCCTCTGAAAGCTTAGGATCTAAGCTTTCCAACAAGCCTAGAACTTGCTACTCCTTATACTTTTGCCGCAATCACGATTCACAAACTCACGAATTTACCGCGATTTGCGATTTTGGCTCAATTTCTCTACTTGTCAAAATAGCAGCTCCATTCTTTCCATTGTTAAAATCCGTTTGCAACTTGGTAATAACTCATAGAGCATTGCTAAAGTGAGCCTGAACTAATGCCAACACACATCTCCCACTCACCCTGAATCTCTAGATGGAATTAAAATCATTGGCACATTTTCCCATCCATTGCCATCACATTTAAAAAGCATTTTGGGCCTGTGTTTCAAACTCCTACCTGTTTCCTCTAAACTTGCTGGGGGGGAACTGTATTTGATTGCATTCCTGAGAACTGTGTGCTCCTCTTTCCATCTCCTTCCATTTCTTACATTGCATAGGGGAGGGGGGTGAATTGCCAGAGAAAAAGTGATTATCTTATATTTTGCTAGAATCATATCAAGTATTTCTGTACTGCATTTTATTCCTTATTGCTTTTCCCTTGAAATCATAAAAGTATTTTTGCTACTTTATCCATCCTATACTAACTCCTCATTGATTGTAAAGAAGTGTGCTAGTGCCAGATTACCCATTGTTGATCAACATCATATGTCTAAGTGTACTATCAGATATTAATTTATTATAAAGTGTGATATATATATATTGTTTAAATTCTCAAATAAACCTTTTAATTTGCAAAACAAACCTACTTCTTGGCTCAGTGGGGTCAGGGGGATTCTAAGAGAGGGGTGTTATACAAGGGTGGTCATCCAGAGTACTGAACTAGACATAAAAATACATTAATAAGGGTTTTCCTCAGCATCCCAGACTAGGCATTGACTTGTCTGTAGTGTTGATTGAATATCGCTTACACACCAGATATGGAGTAGTGTTGTTTTACACTGTATTAC
Source organism: Ambystoma mexicanum (assembly GCF_040938575.1). Taxonomy (NCBI): domain Eukaryota; kingdom Metazoa; phylum Chordata; class Amphibia; order Caudata; family Ambystomatidae; genus Ambystoma; species Ambystoma mexicanum. Next base: position 667,870,569 of record NC_090926.1, on the reverse strand, counting down.
CCTTTCCTTTAGGTGTTGTTTCTCAACTTCAAATTCCGATGTACTTTATACATTATTTTCTGAGGTAATCACCCATTTTATACCACTTACCTCATTTTGTTTTCCTTTTAGTGAACTCTGTTTTTATTGTAGATTTCACCTTATGGGTGGAACTTTGGGATGTCAAATATGTGGTCATTCCATTATAGGTCGCCAGCGGAACTTCGTGCTGTGCTGCTGGGGCTGCACGTAAGTGGGTGATGGGAATGCATGCGGGTTGTTAGCTGCACTGTGGGCTGCATTGCTGCTTCTGTATGCAAGTGGTTAATGGAGATGCATGGAGCGTGGCTAATGGAATTGAATGCTGTTCTGCTGGTGCTGCACATGAGTGGTGCTGGGAATGTACGTGGGTTGTTAGCTGCACTATGGGCTGCATTGGTGCTGCTGCATGCAAGTGGTTAATGGAGCTGCATGGAACATGGTTAATGGAATTGAATGCTGTGCTGCTGGTGCTTTACATGAGTGGGCAATGGGAATGCACGTGGGTTATTAGCTGCACTATGGGGTTCATTGGTGCTGTTGCATGCAAGTGGTTAATGGAGCTGCATGGACCATGGCTAATGGAATTGAATGCTGTTCTGCTGGTGCTGCACATGAGTGGGTGATGGGAATGTACGTGGTTTGTTAGCTGCACTATGGGCTTCATTGGTACTGCTGCATGCAAGTGGTTAATGGAGCTGCATGGAGCATGGCTAATGGAAGTGAATGCTGTGCTGCTGTTACTGCACATGTGTAGGTGATGGGAATGCCTGTGGGGTGTTAGCTGAACTATGGGCTGCATTGGTGCTGCTGCATGCAAGTGGTTAATGGAGCTGCATGGAGCATGGCTAATTGAATTGCATGTTGTGCTGCTGGTGCTGCACATGATTGGGCAATGGGAATGCACGTGGGTTGTTAGATGCACTATGTGCTGCATTGATGCTGCTGCTTGCAAGTGGTTAGTGGAGCTGCGGGCAGGGTGATTAATGGTCCAGCAGTTGGGTGGTTGGTGATGCCATAGACTTGTTGTTTTTCTAGGGAAGGGTGGCGGTGCATCAGGCAGGGCCCTGGCCATTGGAGATGTTGGGAGACGGCGAGGGGGGGATATCTTCATATCAATGCTAAACTCTTACAAGAGAGGAAGCAAAGTACGAGCAAAGTATTTTACTGGTGGCGAAAAATGTAGGAACGTGGAGTTGGGTTTACATAACAGTTCCTATGTATTAAGGAAGCTAAATATGTCTTAGCTATCTCACTTTGCAAAATATTCTCGAGACCTGGTAGCGAATAAACCCGGCCTGAGAACACACGCAATTTGAGATCCGCGCTACCACCAGCCTGTGTTTGCATTTCAAGCACGAGGTGCTTCATGTCATCTCGCGCAGGGGCCTTATTGAGGTTGAAACCCATCCCTGGTGGGTTGTGACCTTCTCCGCTTGAATCATTCCCCTCGTATTTTTGCAACTAAAGGCATTTTATTGGAGGGCAAGGCCCCTGAAATCAAAGGCTCATGATTAGATTGACGATGCCGAGCGGTAGGAGTGGGGGTATTGAGGGTGGGGGGATATGGGGGGTGGGGTGTTCTTCAGATATTCTTATTGGCCAGTGCGCGGGGAGATAATACTTTTAATTTCAGTTAAACAAAGAGCAGCGGCCGGGCCAGAAGGGGTTCGCCTAATTCGTCATCCTCTTCCTTCACACAGCGCTGCGCCTCTGACAAGCAGAACATTTCTAAATCGCAGCTTTGGACTTAATTAACACCCATGAATTGCAAACATGGCTTTATTAAGGGCTCTCGGCGTGCCCCGCGCCATCTGCCTGACATGCCCCCGCAAAGATCCGCAGGCTATAATAATCAGCAATGAAGCACGCGCAGACGTGGGCAATCTGGGGTTTCATATTTTGGGCTGGGACATTCTCTTCTTAGAAGCAGCAGATATCATAGTGGTGCCGTGATCTTTTCTAATTGGAAGGGGACCGCTCATGTTTGGGAGGTCTCATCGAGTTTCCTCTTCCTGCCACTGGATTGAGTCCGTCGGTGGCAGAGCGATGCCACAATAAAGTGATTTTGGGGAGCTGCCTAGGTGCCACCAACAGAGGAGTACTATTTTGTTTACAAACACGTTGTTTAAGGTGTGCTCATTTTGTGGGTGGGGCGGGGGGACACAATTGAACTGTGGGCTGTCCAGAAACAGAGCGGTGCATCTTTGTGCCCACCCAGGTCAGTGGGGCAGCTTCGGTCGTGCTTCTTACATTGTCACGCCACCTTTGTTAGACCGTGACTCGTACTGGAGCTAAAACATTTAGGGCTTCATTACACGGTAAGAGGTAACCATGCCGCTATCAGCGTCATGGCTACTCCCTTACCGCATACCGGGTCCGGGTAGGCGGCATGGGGACTTACCGGGTCATTCCGACCCTGGAGGACCCGGTAAGTCCCCATTCCAAATACCATTTCACATTCCCATTTGAGCCCCCATAGGGCTCAATGGGACTGGGGAAGGAGCTAATAACGGTACCACAATTTGCGGTACTGTTATTAGCTCTGAAGTCCCTCAGCGGGTCCCGTCCTTAATGCCTGGTCACCAGGCGTTAAGGAAGGGACCCGCTGAGGGACCTCCTAGTAGGGCGCTAAGGGATTACCGGCACCGGTGACCTTACCGGTACTGCTAATCCCTTAGCGCCTACCATGTAATGAGGCCCTTAGTATAGAAACAGGTAGATGACAAATGTGCACAAAGCACATCCAATTAAGTGAAGTGTCATTCGCACCCGGGGAAGAGCCATTGACCAATCAGGTCGCTGGAATAGCGGGTGAGAAAATACATTCTCTGCCCGCTGTTCCAGCCACCCAAACCGCTTCCCCAGGTGGCACCATTAAAAAAAAAAACATTTATGTGGGGAGGCCACAGGGAGCCTCTCTGAGTTGCTTCAGCGCCCCATATCTCCTCCAACCAAACAAAACCTCTCTCCTACTCCCTCCTTCCTCCCCACTAACCTGCGGGACTGAAGCTTCGGCCGCACCTCCCGATCCAGCCACCATAGAAATGGAAAAGGGACATAGTCCCTTTTCCGTATGGCGGTGGAGATCTTTGTTTCGTTTACTTTATTTTTCTTCAGAGATTGGCTCTGCAATTGGCGCCAAGCTCTGGAGAATAAAAAAAGAAAGCCATTTGCACCCCGGATGACCCCCAGGGTCAAAATGGCTTTCATGCCCCAGTGGGACGATGGACATGGCCGGGAAACTGCCCACAGCCCGAACCGAGGCCCTCGCTTTGCTTGGCTCTATCATGGCTCTGGCTGGCGGGCCGGGTCCACCCTCCCACCGGGGCATGAAAGCCATAATATTCCCACGTTTGCATGTTTCTGGCATTGCAATTTTGCGCAAAGGAACGCAATCTGTGGCGACCGCCATTGCCTCTGTACCCAATTTAATGGATGGAGTTCTCGAGGTCCTAGACTTGAAAGGATGGGGTATTTTTTTTTTTCCGTTTACTTTTTGTTTGCAGTGTGTGCCTGTTTGGCGTTAAGAACATTAAGGATTTTATAATGTGTAATGGTGAAACTGTCTTACTGTCCTTTATTCACGCCATGGGGTGTATCAGAGTGTTGCAGACTGCAGTTGACATATTGGAGCTAAAAGCTATTGACTTTGTGAATACTTGTTATGTACAGCCAGATTTGTAGTAAAATTTAAATATTGTATAAAGTGAGGGATATAGCCTGCCCTCACGGTTACCACTCTCTACAGTCTAGCTCATTACAAGTTGGGCTGTGTAGGTAAAATGCTGCGGTACTACAGTATACCACTGCATTACCGCACCACCCAACTATAACTTTGGCAGAAAGTTGGAGGATTCACCTTGTCATGAGCTGGAGGTAAAGCCGACAGGTTTCCACCAATATTCGCAGGAATTACCACAGCGGAATTACAGGTGCAGTAATTCTGGCAAAAATGCCCCATTGAGTACTATGGACTAAAAAATAATTGGGATTTACACCGCCACCACCACTTGTAATCTGACAGTAATACCTCCGGACCAAGTGGCAGTAACTGTAATACAGTTTGTTGGCATCTGGGGGAATTTTCCACCGAGATACCACCAAACTCGTAATGAGCAACATTTTTGGGACAGATGCCAGGTCTCGGTGTACAAATATGTTTACTGTAAATATATAAAGAACAACTATACATTCTAGTATTGTCCAATTTGCAGACACTTCCCTTTCGCATATCATCGTTTCTGTTATTTGCTGTTCACTGGACCCCACTCATCATTCTGTTCTTGAGGCTTGTTCAAATGTCAGAAAGAAAGCTTCCCACTACAGGCGGACAATCCAGAGAATTCAGCGGAAGAACTCTGGCGGGTGCTTTCACTGCACAGACAGCAGATATAGCTTCCCACTACAGGCGCACAATCCAGAGAGTTCAGCAGAAGAACTGTGGTGGGTGCTTTCTCTGCACAGACAGCAGATACAGTTTCCCACTGCAGGCGGACAATCCAGGGAGTTCAGTGGAAGAACTGTGGCGGGTTCTTTCTCTGCACAGACAGCAGATACAGCTTCCCACTATAGGCGGACAATCCAGAGAGAGTTCAGCGGAAGAACTGTGGCGGGTGCTTTCTCTGCACAGACAGGAGATATAGCTTCCCACTACAGGCGGACAATCCAGGGAGTTTAGTGGAAGAACTGTGGTGGGTGCTTTCTCTGCACAGACAGCAGATACAGCTTCCCACTATAGGCGGACAATCCAGAGTGTTCAGAGGAAGAACTGTGGCGGGTGCTTTCTCAGCACAGACAGCAGATACAGCTTCCCACTACAGGCGGACAATCCAGATGGTTCAGGGGAAGAATTGTGGCGGGTGCACTGTGGTGGGTGCTTTCTCTGCACGGACAGCAGATACAGCTTCCCACTACAGGCGGACAATCCATAGAGTTCAGGGGAAGAATTGTGGCAGGTGTTTTCGCTGCACAGACAGCAGATACCCTTTTGATTTGGTGATGGCTTCAGAGTTTAATCCAGTGAAACAAGCAAATGGTATATTTTACCGAATACCATTGAGGGATGAATTGGTTTTAAGATTTTCCCAACATGCAATGCAGTACTCAAATAAAAAGAATACTTTATCTATCGGGAAACCAAATCTGTGCCTTAAAATGACTGCTGTGCTTTTATACCATGCATTGTAAAGCCCTACGCTTTCAGGATGTATTCTCCTGCCCCGAATTCTGCATGGCTCTCTCCAAACCCACCTCACATATCCATGGCCACCTACTAAACGACAATGTATCCTACTTATCTATGTGGAGAAGCCAATGGATCACAAATGATGTTGACAAGAGTGATTTAAGAGACTATTTTGCAAGTGCTTTTGCTCCATAAAGGAACACTATTATTATGATCAATTGAGCAATACTGCAGCAAATGACACCATGTGTAAGGTGAGACTTTAATGTACTTGCAAACTTAAACAGAATCACTTTAGATGATTCCAGATTTGACAGTTAAGCAAAATAAGGCACAGATATGTTAAGCAATGTGCACAGGACATACCCGAGGTTACCTATTTCTACGGTTAGTGATTCAGGCAGCAGAGTAGGATACCCACATCACCTTTAGTATTACACCAAACTATAATAGTATATACTCTCTGCATTGTTGCTTCTTAAGCTCTTTTAACACTCTGCAACGTGATTACATGGCACTCTAGCAAAATACTTAGGGCCTCATTAGGACCCTGGCAGTATGGGTTTAACAACGCCGGTAGACCCATACCAGCGCATTACGAAGTCCCCTCGCGGAACCCGCTCTGGACGTCTGGTTTTACCAGACGTCCTTTGGGGGTCTGTAAGCGGATTCAATTCAACACTACAGCTAAGTCAATGCCTAGTCTGGGATGCTGATGGAAACCCTTATTGATGTATTTTTATGTCCAGTTTGTTTACTCTGGATGACAACCCTTATATAACACCCCTCTCTTAGAATCCCCCTGACCCCAGTGAGCCAAGAAGTAGGTTTGTTTTGCAAATTAAAAGGTTTATTTGAAAAATCACACAATATATATATATCACACTTTTATAAATAAATTGATAATTGATAGCACACTTGTGAATATGAGCAGTAATCAGCAATAGGTAATCCTACTGTAGCACAGTTTTTGGATACTTATGAATAGGAACAGATGAATAAGGTAGCAGAGAATGCTTTATATGGTTCAAGGAGATGCAAAGATGAATAAAATGCAGTACAGAAATAAACTGATATGGTTTCACAAGAGATAATATGTTCACTTTTCCCCTTGTGGCAATTCACTCCCCCCCCCTATGCAATGTAAGGAGATGGAAGTAACACACACACAGGGTAATTCATAGAATTTCGCAGAAAAGTGTCGCAAGCGGCTGGCGCAGAGTGTCCGCGTGCGATTGTCTGCGCCAGGCACGTGCGCTAAAACCGATTTCCGCGCACAGCGTATTCATGGATTTTAGGCTCCCAAACCAGCCGTGGCGCAGAGTATCGCAGCGACCCTGCAGCAGCGCCAGTAACGCCCCCAAGAACGCCCTCGCGCAAGGAAAAGCCATCAAAATCGCTAAATCATCGCAAAGGGCTGCGCTAACCCTGGACCAGTTTACAGGGCTGCCAAACAAGGAACGCAAAGCGGGTAACGTTCATATCAGGGGTAGGGGGAAGTTTTACACGCGATTAGCCAGAGTACGTGTATTACAGGGGTAAGCGGGCAGTTTTACACGCGATTGCCCAGGGTACGTGTATTACAGGGGTACGCGTGAAGTCTCACACACGATTAGCCAGGGCACGTGTATTACAGGGGTACGCGGGAATTATCAAACGCGATTTGGCTGGGTACGTGTTTTACAGGGGTACACGGGAAGTTCTACACGTGATTTGTCTCGGTACGTGTATAACAGGGGTGCGCGGGAATTATCACACGCGATTTGGCCAGGTACGTGTATTACAGGGATGCGCGGGAATTATCACACGCGATTTGGCTGGGTACGTGTATTACGGGGTGCGTGGGAAGTTACACACGCGATTAGGCTGGGTGGGTCCTCACAGGTGTTCCCTGTACTCCCTCCACGGCCCCTGCAGGCAGCCCACAAAACAGGGGACTACCCTGCACACCTGCTCATGTCCCCTTGCACCCCCACCCCCCAGCAACCAGGGGCAGCCTCCACCAGGCCCCCACCCATGTCTCCCACCACCCCCACCCCCCAGCAGTGCAGAGGCAGCCTCCACCAGGCCCCCACCCATGTCCAACCCATGTCTCCCACCACCCCCACCCCCCAGCACTGTGGGGCACCTGCCAGCAGGCCCCCACCCATGTCTCCCACCACCCCCACCCCCCAGCAGTGCAGGGGCAGCCTCCACCAGGCCCCCACTCATGTCCCCTTGCACCCCCACCCCCCAGCAACCAGGGGCAGCCTCCACCAGGCCCCCACCCATGTCTCTCACCACCCCACCCCCCAGCAGTGCAGGGGCAGCCTCCACCAGGCCCCCACCCATGTCCAACCCATGTCTCCCACCACCCCCACCCCCCAGCCACCAGGGGCAGCCTCCACCAGGCCCCCACCCATGTCTCCCACCACCCCCACCCCCCAGCAGTGCAGGGGCAGCCTCCACCAGGCCCCCACTCATGTCCCCTTGCACCCCCACCCCCCAGCAACCAGGGGCAGCCTCCACCAGGCCCCCACCCATGTCTCCCTCCACCCCCACCCCCCAGCAGTGCAGGGGCAGCCTCCACCAGGCCCCCACCCATGTCTCCCACCCCCCCACCCCCAGCAGTGCAGGGGCAGCCTCCACCAGGCCCCCACTCATGTCCCCTTGTACCCCCACCCCCCAGCAACCAGGGGCAGCCTCCACCAGGCCCCCACCCATGTCTCCCACCACCCCCACCCCCCAGCAGTGCAGGGGCAGCCTCCACCAGGCCCCCACTCATGTCCCCTTGCACCCCCACCCCCCAGCAACCAGGGGCAGCCTCCACCAGGCCCCCACCCATGTCCAACCCATGTCTCCCACCACCCCCACCCCCCAGCACTGTGGGGCACCTGCCAGCAGGCCCCCACCCATGTCACCCACCACCCCCACCCCCCAGCACTGTGGGGCACCTGCCAGCAGGCCCCCACCCATGTCTCCCACCACCCCCACCCCCCAGCAGTGCAGGGGCAGCCTCCACCAGGCCCCCACCCATGTCTCCCACCACCCCCACCCCCCAGCAGTGCAGGGGCAGCCTCCACCAGGCCCCCACTCATGTCCCCTTGCACCCCCACCCCCCAGCAACCAGGGGCAGCCTCCACCAGGCCCCCACCCATGTCTCCCACCACCCCCACCCCCCAGCAGTGCAGGGGCAGCCTCCACCAGGCCCCCACTCATGTCCCCTTGCACCCCCACCCCCCAGCAACCAGGGGCAGCCTCCACCAGGCCCCCACCCATGTCTCCCACCACCCCCACCCCCCAGCAGTGCAGGGGCAGCCTCCACCAGGCCCCCACCCATGTCCAACCCATGTCTCCCACCACCCCTACCCCCCAGCACTGTGGGGCACCTGCCAGCAGGCCCCCACCCATGTCACCCACCACCCCCACCCCCAGCACTGTGGGGCACCTGCCAGCAGGCCCCCACCCATGTCTCCCACCCCCCCCACCCCCAGCAGTGCAGGGGCAGCCTCCACCAGGCCCCCACCCATGTCCAACCCATGTCTCCCACCACCCCCACCCCCCAGCCACCAGGGGCAGCCTCCACCAGGCCCCTGCCCATGTCTCCCACCCCCCCACCCCCAGCAGTGCAGGGGCACCCTCCACCAGGCCCCCACTCATGTCCCCTTGCACCCCCACCCCCCAGCAACCAGGGGCAGCCTCCACCAGGCCCACACCCATGTCTCCCACCACCCCCACCCCCCAGCAGTGCAGGGGCAGCCTCCACCAGGCCCCCACTCATGTTCCCTTGCACCCCCACCCCCCAGCCACCAGGGGCAGCCTCCACCAGGCCCACACCCATGTCTCCCACCCCCCCACCCCCAGCAGTGCAGGGGCAGCCTCCACCAGGCCCCCACTCATGTCCCCTTGCACCCCCACCCCCCAGCAACCAGGGGCAGCCTCCACCAGGCCCCCACCCATGTCTCCCACCACCCCCACCCCACAGCAGTGCAGGGGCAGCCTCCACCAGGCCCCCACTCATGTCCCCTTGCACCCCCACCCCCCAGCAACCAGGGGCAGCCTCCACCAGGCCCCCACCCATGTCCAACCCATGTCTCCCACCACCCCCACCCCCCAGCACTGTGGGGCACCTGCCAGCAGGCCCCCACCCATGTCACCCACCACCCCCACCCCCCAGCACTGTGGGGCACCTGCCCGCAGGCCCCCACCCATGTCTCCCACCACCCCCACCCCCCAGCAGTGCAGGGGCAGCCTCCACCAGGCCCCCACCCATGTCTCCCACCACCCCCACCCCCCAGCAGTGCAGGGGCAGCCTCCACCAGGCCCCCACTCATGTCCCCTTGCACCCCCACCCCCCAGCAACCAGGGGCAGCCTCCACCAGGCCCCCACCCATGTCTCCCACCACCCCCACCCCCCAGCAGTGCAGGGGCAGCCTCCACCAGGCCCCCACTCATGTCCCCTTGCACCCCCACCCCCCAGCAACCAGGAGCAGCCTCCACCAGGCCCCCACCCATGTCTCCCACCACCCCCACCCCCCAGCAGTGCAGGGGCAGCCTCCACCAGGCCCCCACCCATGTCCAACCCATGTCTCCCACCACCCCCACCCCCCAGCACTGTGGGGCACCTGCCAGCAGGCCCCCACCCATGTCACCCACCACCCCCCAGCACTGTGGGGCACCTGCCAGCAGGCCCCCACCCATGTCTCCCACCCCCCCCACCCCCAGCAGTGCAGGGGCAGCCTCCACCAGGCCCCCACCCATGTCCAACCCATGTCTCCCACCACCCCCACCCCCCAGCCACCAGGGGCAGCCTCCACCAGGCCCCCACCCATGTCTCCCACCACCCCCACCCCCCAGCAGTGCAGGGGCAGCCTCCACCAGGCCCCCACCCATGTCTCCCACCACCCCCACCCCCCAGCCACCAGGGGCAGCCTCCACCAGGCCCCCACCCATGTCTCCCACCCCCCCCACCCCCAGCAGTGCAGGGGCACCCTCCACCACGACACCAACTTCCCTGGCACTGAAGCTGGTGCCCCTCTGCCTCCTTGGCCGGGGGTTGGCACTGGTGCCACCTGTTGTAGTGGCCGACATGGCAAACCCAGAGGCAGGAGTGGGTGGGCAACTGGGTCCTGGGGCAGGGCTGTGGGGCGACGGAAAAGCAGTTGGGAGCCTTTGGTTCCAGCAGGGGTGGTCACAGCAACAGCACCCCTGGCTGATGTGCAGGCAGCAAATGGCAGGGCACGTGGCCAGCAGGCAGTCAGGCAGCAGCAGATGGCAGGTGGGAGCGTGCTCAGGGCTCTGGGGGGCAGTAATTTGGCCCCCTGGGCAGGAGCGTGGTCTTCCGTGTGTGAACGCGTGGCCAGCTTGATACGAGTGATTTGGCACGCGAAAATCAAACACGTCTGCGTGTAAATCGACGTGCACGCGTATGAAAATGTTGCGTGACACGTCCGAGTGTCAAAGCGTGTAATAGTTGAAAATGGACCTACACGCAGAAGTGACAAAGCGTGTGATTGGTGAAAAAGGACCTACACGCAGAAGTGACAAAGCGTGTGATTGGTGAAAAAGGACCTACACGCAGAAGTGACAAAGCGTGTGATTGGTGGCAATGGGCCTAGCACGTACACGCCGCGTAAGTGACGCTGTACGTGTGGGCCTGTATATAAGGTACGTGTAGAACACCATTTCCTTGTACGTGCTTTTCGTGGAGAGCGAGTGGGTGAATTCTGTACTTCTTGTCGTTTCACACGCGATTTACTTCACGGCGTTTCCAGTTCGTACTCCCTGTTACCTCTGACAGCTTTTTCTCTTTTTTCTCTTGTACTGGTTTACCTGGGCCTGTTCCCTCAAACAGTGTCCCCTTCTACTGTTGTCCTGTCTCCTCAGACAGCGTACAAATCTTCTTTTGGCGGGGGTGTTGCCAACCAAACGCGCTCATTTTTCACGCTCTTTTACCTGGCAGACGGTGAGTCACGCACGTATCTAACTTCTGTGCTTGCCCCGTGTGTAGCCTACCCCTTCAGAGGTCATTCTAGGCTGCGTGTGACACGCATACGTTCATTCTTGTGTTACTGGGTGCCACAGCGTAGTGCAGGTTTTTCTTTCTGCACACGTGGTCTAGGAGGGGTTGCGTGCACGTCATCTCCCTTTTTTGGGCCTCCTGTGCGTTGCGTGACCCGTCATCTTTCCCCAGGGGTTACATTCAGCCTTGCTAGAGCACTAGGGTACAATTACCATCTGGTACCCAACCCCTTTGACCCCCAATTGCCGAGGACAATAGTCTACATCCACTCCCATACGCACATTAATATCAGTGCCATGGCTGGGAGGCGAGGATTCCGTAAGGGTGGCAAAGGTGGAAGAGCCACAAGTGGTGGCCGTGGTGGATCCGGTAGGGGACGTGGTCGTAACTTGCAGGGTGAGCCTATCCCCCCATGTGTGGAGGACCAGTCAAGGGCACCCATAATCCCCCCCTCCCCCCCTCCCGTTGAGGCTGATGTGGCTGACACCATCCATGCTCAGCCCTTGTTGGACCAGCCCATTGTGGCACCAGACCTGGCTGACTCCATGGCTGACTTCCAGGTCAGCAGGGCTACGACACGTGCGCTGGTGCACGTTGATGCCATCATGCCACGTGGATCTGGGGCAGCAAGGTCATCTGCTGCCCCAAGTAGGCAGGGCGGAGAGGCTGCAGGGGCAGCTGCGGCTCCATCCACCCCAGCTCTCACACACCCAGCCAGGACAGTGTCGGTCCTAGTCCATCCTGCTGACATTCCCCCTGACACCATTACACTAGAGCCAATGCCTGCACCAACTCCCATGCTGAGTGTGCAATCCCACACACCTGATACAGAGCCCACCAGGGCTCCTTCCCCTAGTGTCCAGAGCGGCGCAGGATCACCACCACCTTCCAAGCGGAAGAGGAAGAGTGCTCGTCCAGCACAGGCTGATGCCCCAGACACGGCTACACAGTCCGGCCCGTCCAGGAAGCCCAGCTTCACGGATGACGAACTGAATGCACTTGTCGAGTATGTGTCCGGACATGATAACGAGATGGTCATTGTTGCAGGATCCAAGACCACACCTGCACAACGCCAGGCACACTGGCAGACCGTTGCGGACATCGTAAGTGCCCTTGGAATCGTGAGGCGCACAGCCAATGATTGCTATAAGCGCTGGAATGACCTAAAGCGCAGGGCAAAGAAGAAGCTGGCCTCAAGTCATGCCGCAACTCTAGTGACTGGAGGTGGGTCTCCAGTATTAGACATGGAACTCACTCCACATGAGTCAGTCGCTGGGACCTACGTCACGGAGGAACAGATCCAAGGCGTGGGAGATCTGCCTGATTACGAGGCATTGTCCGGTGAGTGCACATGCATGTGTGTGTCATCCATGTGCATGGTGTGTGTGTGAGGGCATCTGTTTGTGTGCCAGGTGAGAGTGTGTGCGCCTGAGTCGTATGGGTCAGCCATGTGCTTCATGCAATACATCCTGCGCAGCTGCATTTGGCCATTGCAGTATCCCTTCTGCCAACAGTAGACATCTAGCCCAACAGCACCCCAGTTGCCCTTGTAGTGTCACCTTGCCACAACATTGTTGCTTATTTTTCTATGTTCAATCAGACAGATTGTTTGCATTCCACCACTTATACTAGGCATTCCTCAGTCCTATGGTCACATGTCTGGCATGGCTATGGTAAAGTGGAGTGACTTTGTTACCTGGATATCATATGTTCACACATGTCCCTGTGCAATTGGACCATATTGGACTGGCAGCTCCAGGTGAAAAATCAGACCTGTTTGAATTAGAAAAGCTATTGCATGCGGGAACTGGACTGAATGAATAAGTGCTGCCCTCCTCTCCATCTACACTCAATAGCAATGGTACATGCCAGCTGTGTGATGGCATGTGTGTGTCACCTGGCAATCACAGGCCAATGTGTGATGCCACTGCCAGGCAGCATGCAGAAAATGTGTTCATCTTCCATCTTTGTGTCATGAGTGTGTGCCATTTGCCTGCCCTTCATACGCAGTGAGGGTGCATGCATGAGAGGGTCTTAGTCATGTGGGACATGTGTCAATCAAGTACTGGTTCTCTTGCTTCTCAGCCCTCATTGTGTGCCATGGTGCTAATGCGTGTTTCCATTTCTTTGTCATTATGTCATTGCAGGGGAAGACGCACCTGATACTGCTGGGGTTGTGGAGATGGTGCAGAGCCAGGAGGGGTCCGAGGGCCGACCAACCACCAGTGAGGGACGTGGTGTGCTGGTGGGTGAGAACCCACAAGTGCTGCAGGTCGTGCTCTCAAGGGGTGTCTCTGGCTGCACCTCCCCCGAGCTGTACTCAGCTGTTGACTCGGATGATGTGACCTACGTGCCGTCGCAGGTGAGTGTTCCAGGGAGGGATTCTGTTCTGTCCCACCCACCTGCACCAGGGTCAGAACCCTCAATGGGGATGTCAGTGTTGGCAGCTAGGCCTTTGGTGGTTACGGATGCAGGGTCACACTCCGCGACATCTGATCCTGTTCCTGGGCCAGCAGATCAGAGGGGGAATGCAGTCCTGCAGCCTCAGGCAGTGCCGGCACAGCAAGGCGCAGTCCGCCTTGCCCCAGACAAGTGTGGTGCCCGCCGACGTGGTGGCCGTACGCCACCTGGCAATACCGCATGGGAGCAATCCATTTACGGTATGGCTACCCAACAGGCAGCATCATCCGAGATGATGGCTCAGGCCATGGATAGGGTGGCCACTTCCATTGTCCCCCCTGAAAGGCTGATGGAGCGACTAGAGCAGGCAACCGACTCCATCTGCCAGTCACACAGGGAGGACATGTTGGCGTCCAACAGGGACAGGCGGGCGGCACTGGCGACTCTGCAGGAGGCCATCTCCATAGAGTCCCAGGGCCACAGGGAAGCCCTGAGGCAGGAGCTACATCAACTCAGGACGACTCTTGTTGAGCTTGAGGCTTCAACACACCAAAGGACAGAACAGCAGCTGGAGCGTCTCACCCGTACGCTCTCAGCTGAGATGCAAGCAACGAGGGCGGAGGTCCGGGCATCCCATGAGTTGTTGCATGGGGACCTCCGCACCCTCATCCTCCAGAACGAGACCTACCACACCCGCATGCTTGCAGCCATGGAGGAACAGAGTAGGGCCTTGCGTGGGCTGCCTCCCATAGTGCAACCACCTCCGGATGCAGCTGCACAGGGTGATAATAGCGACAGCAGTGATACTCCCACAATAGGGTAGCCGTGTGGGCCATGAGCCCATGGAGGTGTTTTTTTTTCCCAGGATCCACACAGGTGGGTTTTGGTGGGCACCCTGACCTCGGACCTCCTGGGTGGCCTCCCCAACCCCCCCGGGCCCTTTAATGGCCATTTTTTATTTTTTTTATTTTTATTTTTATTTTTATTTTTATTTTTAATTTTATATTTTTCCCAATTTTTTGGGGACAATTTGTTGGCTTCCGTGGTTCCTGTGGGCATACGCTGCATTGTGGCTGGGCACATGCAGGCTTGTCATGTATTAGGTTCAGATGCCTGGGTTTGAGTCACACACACCCCTCCTGCTTCCCGTTTCCATGGGCTTGCAAAGGGTGTGCCCAAGTGACATTGAAGTACATGGTGACATTGGACTCCCACTACATGTGTGGGTAGTCTAGTCAATACTGTGTATACATTCCTAGTGCATATTGCTGTTGTGTTGTACACTGCATGTTGCATTGATGTGTAACTCATCATCTGTGTCTGCCTCCCAATTTGCAGGTCCCTACCTCATGTCTACACAAGGCCCTCTAGTCTGGAGATGGGGTCCTTGTTGGCAGCAGTGCACCTACAACTTTACATGGCGCCAACACTGTTCAGTTGGAAGTGGTGGGAGTGCAGGCATTTCCAGGTGGTGAGACTACTGATTTATCACATTAGTGAAGTCATATCAATGGTAGTACCTGCTCAAGTTTGTTGTTGGTCCTGCATTACAGTGAGTATTTCAGGTGTAGCAAGTTTCAATTGGGGACACTGTACATCGCAACACTTGTCATGTTGTGGGGATTACTTTGTTTACCTGCACATAGCATGACATGGCACGGTGTGTTGTGTGGCGGTGCTGGGGATGGGTTGGGTGACATGGCACTGTCCTCTTGTTGCATTTAGCAAGTGGGTATTCATTTTAGCTGCTTGAATGTGTTTCTTCACAACACTGGTGGTGTGTGTGGATAGGGATGCACACATTGTAACACTTCCAGGTGAACAATCTCAGGCTGATATGCTTTTCACGGTTGAATCTCCAGACATTCAGGATCAGTGTCAGGTTGAGTCATCATTGACTGTCAGATGGAATGTGCCAGGCCAGTGTGCAGTCCACAGGGGTGTGATTACTATGTGAAGTAATTAGCCACTAGCTGTGTACGGGCTGCCTCCCCCCGTGCCCTTTCCCCTCCCATGCGCAGCGGCTGTGCATGTGGTTGGGGATGTGGGGCCACCACCATGTCCACGGCCAGGCCCCGGCGTGTTGCAACGTTCTGCAGGACACATGCTGCCACTATGATCCTGCACACTACTGGGGGAGCGTATAACAGCTGCCCGCCAGAACGGTCAAGGGAGCGAAAGCGTGACTTTAGCACTCCGAATGTGCGCTCCACTATGCCCCGGGTTTTAATGTGGGCTGTGTTATATCTTACCTCGGGTGGCGTGGTGGGGTTCCGAATTGGCGTCATCATGTGGGGGCTGAGAGGGTAGGCACTGTCCCCTGTGGAGGTGGTGATTGGTATCATTGGTGGGGTTGTGACCTTGCTCAGTATCCAACATGCATGCATGTGCAGTGGCATACATACTCACCAAGCAGCCATGTATCGCCATGCCGCCCAGCATCTAGGTCCCGGCATAGGGTGGACATTCGGTAAATGAAGCTGTCGTGGGTGGAGCCAGGATAGTTGGCATATACTGAGGTGATGATTCCCTTGGCATTACATACTACCTGCACGTTGATGGAATGCCAGTGCTTGCGGTTCCTATAGATGTGCTCAGATGCCCTGGGGGGACGTAGAGCCACATGGGTGCAGTCGATGGCACCTAGCACTTTGGGGAATCGTGCCACACCGTAAAAATCCAGGGCGGCAGCATGCCTTTCTGCAGGTGTTCTGGGCAGGTATATGTGCCTGCGGACTGATGGGCGTGCAGTGACGATGTTCAAGACCTGGTGTAGGCAGCGTGACTGGGTGGCCTGTGACACCCCACCCACTATGGCACTAGTCCGCTGAAATGGTCCAGTGGCTAAGAAGTGCAGTACATTGTCATGATCTCTGCTTCCAAAAGGTCAGGGTTTTCCCAACTCCCTTGGAAGCAGATCCATAACCCAGGTTCCGAGTGTCAACCAGTCCCAATTGGGACCTTTTGGACCCAGTCCTGGTGCCAGTGGCACCAGGCTCATAAATATGCCCAGTCCCAGCGCTGGAAGCGCCGGGCTCATAATGCTTGGGTGGACTTACCTGCAGCAGACCATGCTGCTTACTTGCCTGCCAGTTGAGCCTCTGATCCTCTTCTGTTTGGAACTACTTTTCCTGTTGGGTGGGGCAGGAGCCACTCCCTAGATTCAGAACACTGGAACTCTTCTGGAAAGCAGGAACTCTTTTCTTACCTAGGCGTGGCTGTGGAAGGAGACACTTAAGCACTACAGGAGGCTATTTAAACCACACCCGATGGATGAATCTTGCTTTGCGTTATTCTGCATCCTCTGCAGCAGAACGTTCATCGTGTCTTCTGCATCTGATCCTGGGCCTAAGGAAAAAGGCTTACCATCCTGAATCCAGTCTTCAGAAACACCTATAAAGACAAGAAAGAACAGGTTAGCATTACGGTCTTCAGTGACAGCTCTTCACTTATCTGGTCCATCGGCTGTCACCAACGCCTCGCGCTGCATTCTGGCATCTGAAAGACAAAGGCTTACCTACTCTTCGTGCGCTCCGGAGGTCTTCACACTGCATTCCGGCATCTGAAAGACAAAAGCTTACCAACTCTTCGCACGCTCCGGAGGCCTTCGGCGCTGCATCCCGCATCTGAAAGACAAAACAAGGTGCGTTTAAAGACATTGGGGAACTTTAATACTCACGTGCCATTACTCCTTTCCACATCTAACCCAGTGGGTATTCCGGCACCCTGCAGCCGCTCCGAACTTGTACCTGCAAAATAAAAAGACAGTTAGAGCGCATCGTGAAGCAGGCAACAAGCGCTTACTTACGTGCTTCCAGGCGCTTCTATTCATCACACGGGCTCCATCTTCAACTCACTTCAGCCCGTCATCCGCCATCGCCGGAACCCGGCAAAACAAGAAACATCATTACTAAAGACTTTAAAGACATTAGAATTACTCGAAACTTACCGTTCGTGCAGTAAACGACGGACAGCAGTCCTCTGAAGTCAAGAGGCCTGCTCCCCTTACCCAGTGAAGAAACTGGTTACAGCACCCTGCCCCGAGGCAGATGGAGAGCACGGCGTTCACTTACCTAAGGTGAGAGCGTTAACCTTTGGGGTTCTACAGGAGAAGAGAAAGTGAAGAAGAGAGAGACATTCAATAACCCAGTTCCTTAATCCCATATTTTCTATCTGCAGACATCTTACCCTTCAAGTCAGACATACAGTGCACAGAGGTCCAGCCCAAAGAGCCAGCCGTGTGTAACACATCACCTTTGCAGATACGGCATACGCCCAGTCAAGACCGGCGCCTCTACGGGAATCAGGTGAGCGTTACAGAACGCAAAGCCTACCACAAAACTCCCGTCCAGGCGCTATGGAAACCTCGGATACCGACCAGCTAGCCCAGTTACTTGGGGAACTAAGGGCAGAAGTGCATGCAGCCCGTCAGGAAACGAACGCTCTAAGAAGGGAACTGATTATTTCCAAGGAGCAAACAGATGATCTCGCTAGACAATTGCTACAGTCACAAGCCGGACAGACCCCGTTACCCGCATCTGGGGGAAATCTTCCTTCTACATCCTCTATGAATCCAGTGCAGATCAACCTACCTGGGAATGTACCTCTGGCTCCGCCCGAACGATTTTCTGGTGACCCAAAGAGGTTTGCAGTATTTATCAATCAGTGCCGGTTGCATTTCTTATGCCGGCCAGCAGCCTTTCCAACTGATCAAGCTAAAGTAGCTTTCGTGCTTTCGTACCTTAGTGGCAATGCGGCAGACTGGTCGATCCCTCTAGTAAATCAAGATGATCCGGTCCTCCATGATTTTCAAGCTTTTCAGCTCAGTATGGAAAAACTGTTCGCAAGACATTCACAGGGGCAGGCCTTGGACAATGAGCTTCTTTCGTTGCGACAAGGTAATCAAGACCTTTTGGCTTATATTGCGTCTTTCAACAGACTGATAGTGGAAACTCAATGGCCTAAGGACAAAAGGATTACGCTGTTTTATAGAGGTCTACGTGGAGAGCTCAAAGATGTGTTAGCCCAAGTAGTGAATCCCCCACAAGATTGTTCGGACTATATAGACTTAGTCGTTCAAATAGATCACAGACTGCAGAACAGGAAGGCCGATTGTTCCAAGTTTGATGCTCGAGTATTTTCCAAACCGCCAACTCCTTCCAAAGGAGTAGACTCCAGGGAACCCATGCAAATAGGGGGTCTGAAAGGTCCTCTAACACAAAAGGAGCGGGAAAGGAGAAAACAGTTGCAATTATGCCTCTATTGCGGAAACTCAGGGCACTTTCTTCGAGACTGTCCGGTGAAACCTGCCAAGAAGGCAGTAGGAGCTGCAGTTACCAAAGTTACAAACTCTGAGCAGGGAAACGACCTCGCCCGACAAGAATAGAGGTCCTCTTGCCGAGCGTGAAAACCAGTTCCGTGACCTCGCATTTCGTGATACCTATGGTCCTCATTAGCCCTGATAATCCGGATCGATTACATGCAATTGAAGCTTACGTCGACAGCGGTGCCATCGGCAATTATGTGGATCATGAAATGGTTTTGAGGATGAATCTAACTCTTTGTCCCAAGGCTGTAAAGGACGTCATTACTACGGTGGATGGTACGGAGATAGCCTCCGGGCCAGTAACGCATACCACTCAAGAGGTGACGCTAGTAAGTCAAGATGGACACCATGAGAAGATCGTGTTCGATGTGATCAAGGCCCCTCAGTTTCAGATTATTCTAGGAATACCTTGGTTAGAGAAACACAATCCTCTGATCGATTGGCGAGCAAGAACGGTCCAGTTTCCAGACTGTGTCTCTACTTGTCACCCTCCACCTGGTGTTGCACTGGCAGCAATTTCTTCAGAGACTCCCCAGTTACCTCCCGAATACCTAGAATACCAAGATGTTTTCCGGAAGGATCAGGCTAACTCTCTACCTCCTCATAGGTCTTATGACTGCCAGATAGACCTGATACCTGGATCTACTCCTCTTTGTAGTAGAATTTATGCCCTCACCGAGCCTGAGAACCTTCACCTTCGACAATACCTGGATCAATACCTGGCAAATGGGTTTATTCGTCCTTCCAAGTCCCCTGCTTCTTCAGCTTTGTTCTTCGTTCCAAAAAAGGAAGAAGACCTTAGAACTTGTATAGATTATCGCTCCCTGAACCAGATCACCGTTAAGAATAGATATCCGTTACCTTTGATCCCTGAACTCCTGGACCAAGTCAGAAAAGCATGCATATATACAAAGCTGGATCTTAGAGGAGCTTACCACTTGGTACGAGTAAAAGAGGGCGATGAATGGAAGACGGCCTTCCGCACCAAGTATGGACTATTTGAATATCAGGTCATGCCCTTCGGACTTTGCAATGCCCCGGCCGCCTTTCAATATTTTATGAACGATGTCCTCAGAGAGCTCATAGATGTGTGTGTTGTTGTTTACATTGACGACATCCTCGTTTATTCTTCATCGGAATCTGAACATCGGAAACACGTGAAAATGGTCCTCGAAAGATTGCGTCAACACAAACTTTTCGCTAAGTTGGAAAAATGTGTTTTCAACGTGACTGAAGTTGAATTCTTGGGATTCATATTATCACCTGGCGGAGTGCGTATGGATTCAAAGAAGGTCGATGCAGTTCTCAAATGGCCATCACCATCCTCCGTAAAAGGTGTGCAAAGCATGTTAGGCTTCGCTAACTTTTACCGCAGGTTTATCCCCGAATTCTCTCGAATAGTCCAGCCCATCACTGCCTTGTTAAAGAAAAACAAACGTTTTGAATGGTCTACCGAGGCGGAACAAGCTTTCCAGGATTTGAAGACTAAATTTATCTCTGCACCAATCTTAAAACACCCTCGCCCCGAACTCCCCTACATCGTGGAAACTGATGCTTCAAGCCTTGCCATGGGGGCAGTTCTATCACAAAAGGACCCGGTAACCAATCAGTTGCATCCCGTGGCATTTTGGTCCCGCAAATTCTCGCCTCCTGAAATCAATTACACGATTACTGACAAGGAACTTCTGGCTATCAAGTCTGCCTTTAAGGCTTGGCGGCATTATCTGCTGGGGGCCCGAAACACCGTTACTGTGATTACGGATCACCGAAACCTGCAATATTTGAAAACCGCAAAAGCCCAATCCTCTAGACAACTCCGTTGGGCATTATTCTTTGCCGAGTTTGACTTCATAATTACCTATCGACCTGGTACAAAGAACGGTAAAGCTGATGCCCTTTCTCGGATGGGAATGGAAGAACACTTGATCAACCCTAAACCTGTACCAATCATTCCCGAACAAAGAATTCTGGGTGTAATCGCCACAGAATCCATAAAGGAAGTTAAGGATAAGGCCAGGCAACTTGTAACTCCAGCAGACATACAGAATTGGCATCTGCAGGGAAAGGACTTTGCAGTAAAGGCAACTTATTGTATTTCCAAGAACGATTATACCTACCCAGCACAGATTTACAGAAAAAAGTAATCTCTTGTTATCACGATTCTTTAATGGAAGGACATCCCGGTATGGCCAAGACCTCAGAAAAGATCAAGCGCTACTTCTGGTGGCCGTCTTGGAAAAAAGATATCAGAGACTTTATAATGTCCTGTGGAGTATGCGCCCAAAACAAGAGTCAAAAGGAAAGACCAGCAGGCCTCTTACGCCCTATTGACATCCCACCTCGCCCTTGGCATACGCTTTCTATGGACTTCATCACCGATCTACCTCCATGCTCCGGATACAATACGATTCTAGTAATCGTGGACTTATTCTCCAAGATGGCGCATTTCATTCCGCTCAAAGGCTTGCCAACAGCAGCAACTCTGGCCCGAGAATTTCTCGAAAACATCGTCCGACTGCACGGTTTTCCTTCGGTTCTAATTTCGGATCGAGGTAGTCAATTTATTTCTCATTTTTGGCGAAGTTGCTGTCGGTCGGCTCAAATTGATGTGAGACTATCGACCAGTCACCACCCTCAGACCGACGGACAAACCGAGAGGATCAATCAAACTCTGGAACAGTATTTACGCTGCATGCTGCAACAAACTGAAAAAACTTGGAAAGACATCCTTTGGATAGCCGAATATGCCTACAATAACTCTGTCCATTCGGGAACTGGGAAAACCCCGTTTTTTCTTTTGTACGGCAGTCACCCTCGAACCTCGGAGTTGGATCCCCTCCAAGATCTTGAAACACCAGCAGTAGACTACCTGCATTCTACAATCAGCCAAGCCTTTAAGGAAGCTGTTTCTCACCTTCAAAGGGCTAAAGAACAATACAAGAAAGGAGCAGATCAACATCGGAAGGAAGCCCCTCAATATCAAGTAGGGGATCAAGTCTGGTTATCCACCAAATATCTACCTCTAAAAGGGCCACGCACATTCAACCCAAGATACCTTGGTCCCTATTCCATCACTACCATAGTAAACCCAGTAGCGGTCAAGTTGGACTTGCCCCCGCACATGAAGATACATCCGGTCTTCCACGTCTCTCTATTAAAACCCGTGCAACCTCAAACCCGACTAACTAAATCTCCAAAACCTATCCTAGTTGATGGAGAACTCGAGTTTGAAGTCAAAAGCATTCTGGACTCCAAGATCTCCAAATCTAAACTATTTTACCTAATTGACTGGAAAGGCTACGGCCCCCAAGAGAGATCCTGGGAACCTGCTGAATATGTCCACGCTCCTCGCCTAATCAAAAGATTTCACCGAACATTTCCTGACAAGCCAAAACCCCCGGAGAAGCCCGGTTTGGGAGGGGCCTTGAGGGGGGGTACTGTCATGATCTCTGCTTCCAAAAGGTCAGGGTTTTCCCAACTCCCTTGGAAGCAGATCCATAACCCAGGTTCCGAGTGTCAACCAGTCCCAATTGGGACCTTTTGGACCCAGTCCTGGCGCCAGTGGCACCAGGCTCATAAATATGCCCAGTCCCAGCGCTGGAAGCGCCGGGCTCATAATGCTTGGGTGGACTTACCTGCAGCAGACCATGCTGCTTACTTGCCTGCCAGTTGAGCCTCTGATCCTCTTCTGTTTGGAACTACTTTTCCTGTTGGGTGGGGCAGGAGCCGCTCCCTAGATTCAGAACACTGGAACTCTTCTGGAAAGCAGGAACTCTTTTCTTACCTAGGCGTGGCTGTGGAAGGAGACACCTAAGCACTACAGGAGGCTATTTAAACCACACCCGATGGATGAATCTTGCTTTGCGTTATTCTGCATCCTCTGCAGCAGAACGTTCATCGTGTCTTCTGCATCTGATCCTGGGCCTAAGGAAAAAGGCTTACCATCCTGAATCCAGTCTTCAGAAACACCTATAAAGACAAGAAAGAACAGGTTAGCATTACGGTCTTCAGTGACAGCTCTTCACTTATCTGGTCCATCGGCTGTCACCAACGCCTCGCGCTGCATTCTGGCATCTGAAAGACAAAGGCTTACCTACTCTTCGTGCGCTCCGGAGGTCTTCACACTGCATTCCGGCATCTGAAAGACAAAAGCTTACCAACTCTTCGCACGCTCCGGAGGCCTTCGGCGCTGCATCCCGCATCTGAAAGACAAAACAAGGTGCGTTTAAAGACATTGGGGAACTTTAATACTCACGTGCCATTACTCCTTTCCACATCTAACCCAGTGGGTATTCCGGCACCCTGCAGCCGCTCCGAACTTGTACCTGCAAAATAAAAAGACAGTTAGAGCGCATCGTGAAGCAGGCAACAAGCGCTTACTTACGTGCTTCCAGGCGCTTCTATTCATCACACGGGCTCCATCTTCAACTCACTTCAGCCCGTCATCCGCCATCGCCGGAACCCGGCAAAACAAGAAACATCATTACTAAAGACTTTAAAGACATTAGAATTACTCAAAACTTACCGTTCTTGCAGTAAACGACGGACAGCAGTCCTCTGAAGTCAAGAGGCCTGCTCCCCTTACCCAGTGAAGAAACTGGTTACAGCACCCTGCCCCGAGGCAGATGGAGAGCACGGCGTTCACTTACCTAAGGTGAGAGCGTTAACCTTTGGGGTTCTACAGGAGAAGAGAAAGGGAAGAAGAGAGAGACATTCAATAACCCAGTTCCTTAATCCCATATTTTCTATCTGCAGACATCTTACCCTTCAAGTCAGACATACAGTGCACAGAGGTCCAGCCCAAAGAGCCAGCCGTGTGTAACACATCACCTTTGCAGATACGGTATACGCCCATTCAAGACCGGCGCCTCTACGGGAATCAGGTGAGCGTTACATACATTGAGGACCTTCTCCAGGGGGCTGAGTGATTGGGAGCACAGGGTGGGTGATGTGAGGTCATCCTCCCACTCACTCACCAGGTCCAGTATTATGTGTGGTGGAAACCTGTACCTTCCATACACCTGTTCATCAGGCATCCCGAAAAGGCTGGTTCTGGGTGTGAATATTCTGGCCCTGACTATCCTCCTCCTCCTCCTTTGGTAGCCCACTGCCACTGCTGCTAGGAACGGTATGTTCATCCTGGCTTCTGGCTTGTTATTGTTAAAGTGCGCAAATTCATGCTTTGCGCGTGTTCTAGGCTAGCGTGTGACCCCTGGAATCCAGTTCCCAGTCCAATAGCGTGTGGAAATTCACACGCACAACGGGATACAGGTGCGCTGACGTACTTGCGTGTGTAAGTGCCCGCGCACCCCTGAAATACACGTACATAGGCCAATCGCGTGTACGGCCAATCGCGTGTACGCGCACTGTCCAATTACACGCAATGACACTCTGACGTGCAGTATTTACACGTGTGCTCCGTCATCACGTGCTGGGTGGGGAACACCCGTGCGGGTCACGTCACATACGCGCTTACGTGCTGAGGGACTCTGGACCAATAGAATCGCGTATGTGTGCTTACGCGCTTACGCGCTAAGGGCCTTTCCTCGGATTTCACGCTGACGTGCCGAATTTTCACGTGCCAAATCACTCCGTATCAAGCTGGCCACGCGAAAACACACGGAAGACCACGCTCCTGCCCAGAAGGCCGAGTTACTGCCCCCCAGTGCCCCTAGCAGCCTCCCACGTGCCATCTGCTGCTGCCTGCCTGCCTGCCTGCCTGCTGCCACCGTGCCCTGCCATTTGGTGCCTGCACATCAGCCATCTGCAGGGGTCCAGTTGCTGTGTCCACCCCTGCTGGAACTGAAGACTCCCGACTGGGATTACATCGCTCCACAGCCCAGCCCCAGGACCCAGTTGCCCACCCACACCTGCCTCTGGGGTTGCCATGTCGGGCACTTCCACATCTGGCACCAGTGGCAACCCCAGGCCAGAGGGGCAGAGGGGCACCAGCTTCACTGCCACCGAAGTTGGTGTCCTGGTGGAGCATGTCCTGGGGCAGTATGATGCCCTCTTTGGATCGTCCCGCGCCAGCAAGGATGGACGGGAGAGGATCTGGGCCGACTGTGTGGTTGCCATCAACGCGGAGGGGGTGGCAACCCGCAACGTCCAGAAGATCAAGAAGCGCTAGGAGGACTTGAGGTCCAGGACCCTTGTGAAGGCCCGGCGCCTCGTGGAGGGGGGCCGGGCCCGCATGAGTTCCATCCAGATGAGGGTCCTGGAACGCGTACGCCCAGCGCTCCACGCCCAGATCCTTGAGAGGGAGGCCCGTATGGAGTTGAGCGGTAAGTGTCCAAGCATTACTGTGTGAGACAGGGCATGTTGCTGTGTGCTGGGTCTTTGATACTTGCCTGTATGTGTGCCATAGGCCATGTATGCATGTATGTGTGCATGAACATCATGGTAATGCATGTGCAACCAGTGATGTGTGACCCACATGGTTGTTGCATGTGTTCAAATGCCGCATGGGGAGCCCTATGCAGATTTTGAACATGAGAGCATGCCAGTCTCTGTACCGGGACATGGGTGGGGGTGAGGGATGGGTGCTGATGCCAGGTACATATGTGGTAGCCATGTCTGTGTGGCTGACCTGCGTGTCTGTGACTTGTGCATGCCATGGATGCATGACACATGTGTGTGACAATGCACAGATTCAGTGAAGCAGCCAAATTGCCCTTGTATCCGCTGTGTTTGTTGTGTTTGGGGCCAGATGGATGTGACTGAGGTGAAGTGTGTGCATGTGAAAGGCATGAGCCATGATGCATGTGAGTTCCATATCATTGAATGTTTCAAGAGTCCATTGGACATGCATGGAAATGTCCATGGCATGCAGCATGCCTGTTACTGTGTGTGTTTTGCCTGGACTGACCCATGTGTTGTGGAGGGACATGATGGAAGTGTACTTTGACAGTGGTGGTCATCTGCTATTGCTTCCTGTCTAGGGGACCATTGTACAGTACCCTGATGCTTGTGTTCTTTGTCTCCCTCTACGCAGCGGCTAGTGAAGAAGAGGGCGGAGACGGCGCTGTGGAGCAAGGCGGCGGGGATGCCCCCACGGCTGCAGCGGAAGGGGTGGGTGAGCCCCCACAGGGGCCTGCTACGGTGGGAGACGGTGAGGAGCCATCCAGGTTGGTGGTTTGCACAGAGGAGGAGGAGGCCGCCACTGGGGCACACATGGGGCCTGGTGGGGGCATCCCTGCTGGTGCAAGTGGTGCAGTCCAGGGCCAGGGGCAGGAGGCAGCACAGGTCACCGTGGAGGGGCCTGTGCATGTCGCTGTCCCTGACCCTGTGAGTGCACCACCATGCACCAGCAGGGATGCCCCGTCCCAGGCCCGTCCGCAGGTAGAGGGGATGTCCATGTCACCTGACTCCCCTCCACCTGCGGACGTGGGAACCCCTGGCCGTGTGGAGAAGGTCCTGATTGGGGTCGCGATGCGCACGGCTGTGATTCGTGATGCCGTGCGTGCTTCTCGGGAGGAGCACGCACGTCATCACGAAGTGCACCGTGCCGACGTGGCCCAATTGGGATCGGCCATGTTCGGGGGTTTCCTGCATGTGTTGGCCAATGTGGCGGCCCTCTCCTCCTCTGTGCAGGCTATACACCAGTCGTTCTCCTTGCCGTCTTCCAGCCCAGATGCCACCAGGGCCCCCTGTGGACCTGCCCCGACCAATGCAGCCAGCTCGGTGGGGATCCCATCCCTGCCACAGTTGGGAGTCGGAGGTCCAGCAGGGGTGGACAACACAGCAACTGGACCCCAGCAGATGGAAGATGTGACAGCATCATCAGGCAGGGCACGTGCACGACGGCGTCGGTGGTTTCCATCAGCCTGGATGCCGTCGTGCTGGCAGAGGCAGTGGCGTGGGAGGCAGCAGCGGGCTCGACGTGGGAGGCATCATGGCTCGGGGCCATCAAGATCAGAGGGGCAGGCATCGGCCGGAGGGCAGGGCAACCCTGGGATGGTGGTGTCTTCCGTGTGGGAGCAGTTGGTCCAGCGTATAGGTGCGGAGCGGCAGCGGGCGGAAGAGGAGCGGCTCGCCATGGTCAGGGCGGAGTTCTCCATGCGTCGGGCGTTGAGGCGGGCTGAGTGCCTCGAGGAAGCTCACAGGGAGTTTGAGCTGAACATGGGGTTATCCCTGCGAGACCTCGGGGCCAGGACAGAGTCCCGCCTCCAGGACATCGACATGGAGTTCGATGATGCCCTGGCCAGCAACATCAACAAGTGAGCCGCAGGACTTGCCCGCTGCCTTTGTATATAGTTATATAGTTAGTTAGTGTTAGGTTTCCTTTATTTGTTTTTATTATTTTGGACCGCTCGGACAATGGCCACTTTTTTGTATATATTTTTTTCATTAGGTAGTAGTAGGTTTCCTTTATGGTGTTGGGCTCATGGACCCTGGTACATTCCTGTATATAGTTTGTTTTTTGAAGGAACATTTTCTTTTTTTCGTTATTGTGTTCACCATGTGGAAATGGTTTTTCATTCTTTTCCTTCTACTTGATATTGCTTTGGTCAACATTTGTTTTTGTATTCCTTTTTTTTTTTTTTTTTTTACTTTTGTTCTCCGACATGGACCATTTATTTTGTTATCCACATAGTTGTATGTTTGATTTGTTTACTTATTTTTCATCTTTAATACATTTGTTATTTTTACTTCCACTTGTGTTATTTTGTCTTTGGTTTCATACATGTCATGATATGGGTTTTGACATTCACTTGCAGCCATTGTGTATGTGTGTGTGACGGACATGTGTTCATTTACATACTTGCCATTGGGGTTGTGTCATGTAATTGCATTCACTATGTGGGTGGATGCAATCCTTGCCTGGGTGTTTGTGCTGGGTATGCTGCCCATTACTGCCATGATTGTGTATCGTCAGGACATGGGGGCAGGGGGACATGGGTGGGGGCCTGGTGGAGGCTGCCCCTGGATGCTGGGGGGTGGGGGTGGTGGATGACATGGGTGGGGGCCTGCTGGCAGGTGCCCCACAGTGCTGGGGGGTGGGGGTGGTGGGAGACATGGGTTGGACATGGGTGGGGGCCTGGTGGAGGTTGCCCCTGGTGGCTGGGGGGTGGGGGTGGTGGGTGACATGGGTGGGGGCCTGCTGGCAGGTGCCCCACAGTGCTGGGGGGTGGGGGTGGTGGGTGACATGGGTGGGGGCCTGGTGGAGGTTGCCCCTGGTGGCTGGGGGGTGGGGGTGGTGGGTGACATGGGGGGGGCCTGCTGGCAGGTGCCCCACAGTGCTGGGGGGTGGGGGTGGTGGGTGACATGAGTGGGGGCCTGGTGGAGGGTGCCCCTGGTGGCTGGGGGGTGGGGGTGGTGGGTGACATGGGTGGGGGCCTGGTGGAGGGTGCCCCACAGTGCTGGGGGGTGGGGGTGGTGGGTGACATGGGTGGGGGCCTGCTGGCAGGTGCCCCACAGTGCTGGGGGGTGGGGGTGGTGGGAGACATGGGTTGGACATGGGTGGGGGCCTGGTGGAGGTTGCCCCTGGTGGCTGGGGGTGGGGGTGGTGGGTGACATGGGTGGGGGCCTGCTGGCAGGTGCCCCACAGTGCTGGGGGGTGGGGGTGGTGGGTGACATGGGTGGGGGCCTGGTGGAGGCTGCCCCTGGTTGCTGGGGGGTGGGGGTGCAAGGGGACATGAGTGGGGGCCTGGTGGAGGCTGCCCCTGGATGCTGGGGGGTGGGGGTGGTGGGAGACATGGGTGGGGGCCTGGTGGAGGCTGCCCCTGCACTGCTGGGGGTGGGGGGATGGGAGACATGGGTGGGGGCCTGGTGGAGGCTGCCCCTGCACTGCTGGGGGGTGGGGGTGGTGGGAGACATGGGTGGGGGCCTGGTGGAGGCTGCCCCTGGTTGCTGGGGGGTGGGGGTGCAAGGGGACATGAGTGGGGGCCTGGTGGAGGCTGCCCCTGCACTGCTGGGGGGTGGGGGTGGTGGGAGACATTGGTGGGGGCCTGGTGGAGGCTGCCCCTGGTTGCTGGGGGGTGGGGGTGCAAGGGGACATGAGTGGGGGCCTGGTGGAGGCTGCCCCTGCACTGCTGGGGGGTGGGGGTGGTGGGAGACATTGGTGGAGGCTGCCCCTGCACTGCTGGGGGGTGACATACAGTGCACAGAGGTCCAGCCCAAAGAGCCAGCCGTGTGTAACACATCACCTTTGCAGATACGGTATACGCCCATTCAAGACCGGCGCCTCTACGGGAATCAGGTGAGCGTTACATACATTGAGGACCTTCTCCAGGGGGCTGAGTGATTGGGAGCACAGGGTGGGTGATGTGAGGTCATCCTCCCACTCACTCACCAGGTCCAGTATTATGTGTGGTGGAAACCTGTACCTTCCATACACCTGTTCATCAGGCATCCCGAAAAGGCTGGTTCTGGGTGTGAATATTCTGGCCCTGACTATCCTCCTCCTCCTCCTTTGGTAGCCCACTGCCACTGCTGCTAGGAACGGTATGTTCATCCTGGCTTCTGGCTTGTTATTGTTAAAGTGCGCAAATTCATGCTTTGCGCGTGTTCTAGGCTAGCGTGTGACCCCTGGAATCCAGTTCCCAGTCCAATAGCGTGTGGAAATTCACACGCACAACGGGATACAGGTGCGCTGACGTACTTGCGTGTGTAAGTGCCCGCGCACCCCTGAAATACACGTACATAGGCCAATCGCGTGTACGGCCAATCGCGTGTGCGCGCACTGTCCAATTACACGCGATGACACTCTGACGTGCAGTATTTACACGTGTGCTCCGTCATCACGTGCTGGGTGGGGAACACCCGTGCGGGTCACGTCACATACGCGCTTACGTGCTGAGGGACTCTGGACCAATAGAATCGCGTATGCGTGCTTACGCGCTTACGCGCTAAGGGCCTTTCCTCGGATTTCACGCTGACGTGCCGAATTTTCACGTGCCAAATCACTCCGTATCAAGCTGGCCACGCGAAAACACACGGAAGACCACGCTCCTGCCCAGAAGGCCGAGTTACTGCCCCCCAGTGCCCCTAGCAGCCTCCCACGTGCCATCTGCTGCTGCCTGCCTGCCTGCCTGCCTGCTGCCACCGTGCCCTGCCATTTGGTGCCTGCACATCAGCCATCTGCAGGGGTCCAGTTGCTGTGTCCACCCCTGCTGGAACTGAAGACTCCCGACTGGGATTACATCGCTCCACAGCCCAGCCCCAGGACCCAGTTGCCCACCCACACCTGCCTCTGGGGTTGCCATGTCGGGCACTTCCACATCTGGCACCAGTGGCAACCCCAGGCCAGAGGGGCAGAGGGGCACCAGCTTCACTGCCACCGAAGTTGGTGTCCTGGTGGAGCATGTCCTGGGGCAGTATGATGCCCTCTTTGGATCGTCCCGCGCCAGCAAGGATGGACGGGAGAGGATCTGGGCCGACTGTGTGGTTGCCATCAACGCGGAGGGGGTGGCAACCCGCAACGTCCAGAAGATCAAGAAGCGCTAGGAGGACTTGAGGTCCAGGACCCTTGTGAAGGCCCGGCGCCTCGTGGAGGGGGGCCGGGCCCGCATGAGTTCCATCCAGATGAGGGTCCTGGAACGCGTACGCCCAGCGCTCCACGCCCAGATCCTTGAGAGGGAGGCCCGTCTGGAGTTGAGCGGTAAGTGTCCAAGCATTACTGTGTGAGACAGGGCATGTTGCTGTGTGCTGGGTCTTTGATACTTGCCTGTATGTGTGCCATAGGCCATGTATGCATGTATGTGTGCATGAACATCATGGTAATGCATGTGCAACCAGTGATGTGTGACCCACATGGTTGTTGCATGTGTTCAAATGCCGCATGGGGAGCCCTATGCAGATTTTGAACATGAGAGCATGCCAGTCTCTGTACCGGGACATGGGTGGGGGTGAGGGATGGGTGCTGATGCCAGGTACATATGTGGTAGCCATGTCTGTGTGGCTGACCTGCGTGTCTGTGACTTGTGCATGCCATGGATGCATGACACATGTGTGTGACAATGCACAGATTCAGTGAAGCAGCCAAATTGCCCTTGTATCCGCTGTGTTTGTTGTGTTTGGGGCCAGATGGATGTGACTGAGGTGAAGTGTGTGCATGTGAAAGGCATGAGCCATGATGCATGTGAGTTCCATATCATTGAATGTTTCAAGAGTCCATTGGACATGCATGGAAATGTCCATGGCATGCAGCATGCCTGTTACTGTGTGTGTTTTGCCTGGACTGACCCATGTGTTGTGGAGGGACATGATGGAAGTGTACTTTGACAGTGGTGGTCATCTGCTATTGCTTCCTGTCTAGGGGACCATTGTACAGTACCCTGATGCTTGTGTTCTTTGTCTCCCTCTACGCAGCGGCTAGTGAAGAAGAGGGCGGAGACGGCGCTGTGGAGCAAGGCGGCGGGGATGCCCCCACGGCTGCAGCGGAAGGGGTGGGTGAGCCCCCACAGGGGCCTGCTACGGTGGGAGACGGTGAGGAGCCATCCAGGTTGGTGGTTTGCACAGAGGAGGAGGAGGCCGCCACTGGGGCACACATGGGGCCTGGTGGGGGCATCCCTGCTGGTGCAAGTGGTGCAGTCCAGGGCCAGGGGCAGGAGGCAGCACAGGTCACCGTGGAGGGGCCTGTGCATGTCGCTGTCCCTGACCCTGTGAGTGCACCACCATGCACCAGCAGGGATGCCCCGTCCCAGGCCCGTCCGCAGGTAGAGGGGATGTCCATGTCACCTGACTCCCCTCCACCTGCGGACGTGGGAACCCCTGGCCGTGTGGAGAAGGTCCTGATTGGGGTCGCGATGCGCACGGCTGTGATTCGTGATGCCGTGCGTGCTTCCCGGGAGGAGCACGCACGTCATCACGAAGTGCACCGTGCCGACGTGGCCCAATTGGGATCGGCCATGTTCGGGGGTTTCCTGCATGTGTTGGCCAATGTGGCGGCCCTCTCCTCCTCTGTGCAGGCTATACACCAGTCGTTCTCCTTGCCGTCTTCCAGCCCAGATGCCACCAGGACCCCCTGTGGACCTGCCCCCGACCAATGCAGCCAGCTCGGTGGGGATCCCATCCCTGCCACAGTTGGGAGTCGGAGGTCCAGCAGGGGTGGACAACACAGCAACTGGACCCCAGCAGATGGAAGATGTGACAGCATCATCAGGCAGGGCACGTGCACGACGGCGTCGGTGGTTTCCATCAGCCTGGATGCCATCGTGCTGGCAGAGGCAGTGGCGTGGGAGGCAGCAGCGGGCTCGACGTGGGAGGCATCATGGCTCGGGGCCATCAAGATCAGAGGGGCAGGCATCGGCCGGAGGGCAGGGCAACCCTGGGATGGTGGTGTCTTCCGTGTGGGAGCAGTTGGTCCAGCGTATAGGTGCGGAGCGGCAGCGGGCGGAAGAGGAGCGGCTCGCCATGGTCAGGGCGGAGTTCTCCATGCGTCGGGCGTTGAGGCGGGCTGAGTGCCTCGAGGAAGCTCACAGGGAGTTTGAGCTGAACATGGGGTTATCCCTGCGAGACCTCGGGGCCAGGACAGAGTCCCGCCTCCAGGACATCGACATGGAGTTCGATGATGCCCTGGCCAGCAACATCAACAAGTGAGCCGCAGGACTTGCCCGCTGCCTTTGTATATAGTTATATAGTTAGTTAGTGTTAGGTTTCCTTTATTTGTTTTTATTATTTTGGACCGCTCGGACAATGGCCACTTTTTTGTATATATTTTTTTCATTAGGTAGTAGTAGGTTTCCTTTATGGTGTTGGGCTCATGGACCCTGGTACATTCCTGTATATAGTTTGTTTTTTGAAGGAACATTTTCTTTTTTTCGTTATTGTGTTCACCATGTGGAAATGGTTTTTCATTCTTTTCCTTCTACTTGATATTGCTTTGGTCAACATTTGTTTTTGTATTCCTTTTTTTTTTTTTATTTTTACTTTTGTTCTCCGACATGGACCATTTATTTTGTTATCCACATAGTTGTATGTTTGATTTGTTTACTTATTTTTCATCTTTAATACATTTGTTATTTTTACTTCCACTTGTGTTATTTTGTCTTTGGTTTCATACATGTCATGATATGGGTTTTGACATTCACTTGCAGCCATTGTGTATGTGTGTGTGACGGACATGTGTTCATTTACATACTTGCCATTGGGGTTGTGTCATGTAATTGCATTCACTATGTGGGTGGATGCAATCCTTGCCTGGGTGTTTGTGCTGGGTATGCTGCCCATTACTGCCATGATTGTGTATCGTCAGGACATGGGGGCAGGGGGACATGGTGGGGGCACAGTGAGAAAAAGCAGTGGCTGCGAACTCTCAAGTGGTTAATAACCACTGAACAGGTTATCACGCCTTGTTCTATCGAGAGAGGGGCGCCCGCTACCTTTGTAAACCAAATTTCAAGGAACCTGGGATTGGTAACCCTAGGTCTCCTGGGGGCAACCAGACGTGGTCTCCCTCTCACTGTGCTTAGAGAGGCATCAGCTTCACCTCACTGATGATCCCCAACAAGGGTGAAACACGTGTATGGGGTTGCTGGTGGTACTCTCATTCAGGTTGGAATTGCCATTGCATTTCGGTGCTGGACTGCCCCTGGGCAGGACAAAGACTGATATGCAAATGGATATTTCCCATCTGTGAAAGGCACAGTGAGAAAAAGCAGTGGCTGCGAACTCTCAAGTGGTTAATAACCACTGAACAGGTTATCACGCCTTGTTCTATCGAGAGAGGGGCGCCCGCTACCTTTGTAAACCAAATTTCAAGGAACCTGGGATTGGTAACCCTAGGTCTCCTGGGGGCAACCAGACGTGGTCTCCCTCTCACTGTGCTTAGAGAGGCATCAGCTTCACCTCACTGATGATCCCCAACAAGGGTGAAACACGTGTATGGGGTTGCTGGTGGTACTCTCATTCAGGTTGGAATTGCCATTGCATTTCGGTGCTGGACTGCCCCTGGGCAGGACAAAGACTGATATGCAAATGGATATTTCCCATCTGTGAAAGGCACAGTGAGAAAAAGCAGTGGCTGCGAACTCTCAAGTGGTTAATAACCACTGAACAGGTTATCACGCCTTGTTCTATCGAGAGAGGGGCGCCCGCTACCTTTGTAAACCAAATTTCAAGGAACCTGGGATTGGTAACCCTAGGTCTCCTGGGGGCAACCAGACGTGGTCTCCCTCTCACTGTGCTTAGAGAGGCATCAGCTTCACCTCACTGATGATCCCCAACAAGGGTGAAACACGTGTATGGGGTTGCTGGTGGTACTCTCATTCAGGTTGGAATTGCCATTGCATTTCGGTGCTGGACTGCCCCTGGGCAGGACAAAGACTGATATGCAAATGGATATTTCCCATCTGTGAAAGGCACAGTGAGAAAAAGCAGTGGCTGCGAACTCTCAAGTGGTTAATAACCACTGAACAGGTTATCACGCCTTGTTCTATCGAGAGAGGGGCGCCCGCTATCTTTGTAAACCAAATTTCAAGGAACCTGGGATTGGTAACCCTAGGTCTCCTGGGGGCAACCAGACGTGGTCTCCCTCTCACTGTGCTTAGAGAGGCATCAGCTTCACCTCACTGATGATCCCCAACAAGGGTGAAACACGTGTATGGGGTTGCTGGTGGTACTCTCATTCAGGTTGGAATTGCCATTGCATTTCGGTGCTGGACTGCCCCTGGGCAGGACAAAGACTGATATGCAAATGGATATTTCCCATCTGTGAAAGGCACAGTGAGAAAAAGCAGTGGCTGCGAACTCTCAAGTGGTTAATAACCACTGAACAGGTTATCACGCCTTGTTCTATCGAGAGAGGGGCGCCCGCTACCTTTGTAAACCAAATTTCAAGGAACCTGGGATTGGTAACCCTAGGTCTCCTGGGGGCAACCAGACGTGGTCTCCCTCTCACTGTGCTTAGAGAGGCATCAGCTTCACCTCACTGATGATCCCCAACAAGGGTGAAACACGTGTATGGGGTTGCTGGTGGTACTCTCATTCAGGTTGGAATTGCCATTGCATTTCGGTGCTGGACTGCCCCTGGGCAGGACAAAGACTGATATGCAAATGGATATTTCCCATCTGTGAAAGGCACAGTGAGAAAAAGCAGTGGCTGCGAACTCTCAAGTGGTTAATAACCACTGAACAGGTTATCACGCCTTGTTCTATCGAGAGAGGGGCGCCCGCTACCTTTGTAAACCAAATTTCAAGGAACCTGGGATTGGTAACCCTAGGTCTCCTGGGGGCAACCAGACGTGGTCTCCCTCTCACTGTGCTTAGAGAGGCATCAGCTTCACCTCACTGATGATCCCCAACAAGGGTGAAACACGTGTATGGGGTTGCTGGTGGTACTCTCATTCAGGTTGGAATTGCCATTGCATTTCGGTGCTGGACTGCCCCTGGGCAGGACAAAGACTGATATGCAAATGGATATTTCCCATCTGTGAAAGGCACAGTGAGAAAAAGCAGTGGCTGCGAACTCTCAAGTGGTTAATAACCACTGAACAGGTTATCACGCCTTGTTCTATCGAGAGAGGGGCGCCCGCTACCTTTGTAAACCAAATTTCAAGGAACCTGGGATTGGTAACCCTAGGTCTCCTGGGGGCAACCAGACGTGGTCTCCCTCTCACTGTGCTTAGAGAGGCATCAGCTTCACCTCACTGATGATCCCCAACAAGGGTGAAACACGTGTATGGGGTTGCTGGTGGTACTCTCATTCAGGTTGGAATTGCCATTGCATTTCGGTGCTGGACTGCCCCTGGGCAGGACAAAGACTGATATGCAAATGGATATTTCCCATCTGTGAAAGGCACAGTGAGAAAAAGCAGTGGCTGCGAACTCTCAAGTGGTTAATAACCACTGAACAGGTTATCACGCCTTGTTCTATCGAGAGAGGGGCGCCCGCTACCTTTGTAAACCAAATTTCAAGGAACCTGGGATTGGTAACCCTAGGTCTCCTGGGGGCAACCAGACGTGGTCTCCCTCTCACTGTGCTTAGAGAGGCATCAGCTTC
The DNA here is from genome assembly GCF_040938575.1 of Ambystoma mexicanum. Taxonomy (NCBI): domain Eukaryota; kingdom Metazoa; phylum Chordata; class Amphibia; order Caudata; family Ambystomatidae; genus Ambystoma; species Ambystoma mexicanum. Next base: position 667,834,694 of record NC_090926.1, on the reverse strand, counting down.
ACCTCACTGATGATCCCCAACAAGGGTGAAACACGTGTATGGGGTTGCTGGTGGTACTCTCATTCAGGTTGGAATTGCCATTGCATTTCGGTGCTGGACTGCCCCTGGGCAGGACAAAGACTGATATGCAAATGGATATTTCCCATCTGTGAAAGGCACAGTGAGAAAAAGCAGTGGCTGCGAACTCTCAAGTGGTTAATAACCACTGAACAGGTTATCACGCCTTGTTCTATCGAGAGAGGGGCGCCCGCTACCTTTGTAACCAAATTTCAAGGAACCTGGGATTGGTAACCCTAGGTCTCCTGGGGGCAACCAGACGTGGTCTCCCTCTCACTGTGCTTAGAGAGGCATCAGCTTCACCTCACTGATGATCCCCAACAAGGGTGAAACACGTGTATGGGGTTGCTGGTGGTACTCTCATTCAGGTTGGAATTGCCATTGCATTTCGGTGCTGGACTGCCCCTGGGCAGGACAAAGACTGATATGCAAATGGATATTTCCCATCTGTGAAAGGCACAGTGAGAAAAAGCAGTGGCTGCGAACTCTCAAGTGGTTAATAACCACTGAACAGGTTATCACGCCTTGTTCTATCGAGAGAGGGGCGCCCGCTACCTTTGTAAACCAAATTTCAAGGAACCTGGGATTGGTAACCCTAGGTCTCCTGGGGGCAACCAGACGTGGTCTCCCTCTCACTGTGCTTAGAGAGGCATCAGCTTCACCTCACTGATGATCCCCAACAAGGGTGAAACACGTGTATGGGGTTGCTGGTGGTACTCTCATTCAGGTTGGAATTGCCATTGCATTTCGGTGCTGGACTGCCCCTGGGCAGGACAAAGACTGATATGCAAATGGATATTTCCCATCTGTGAAAGGCACAGTGAGAAAAAGCAGTGGCTGCGAACTCTCAAGTGGTTAATAACCACTGAACAGGTTATCACGCCTTGTTCTATCTAAAGAGGGGCGCCCGCTACCTTTGTAAACCAAATTTCAAGGAACCTGGGATTGGTAACCCTAGGTCTCCTGGGGGCAACCAGACGTGGTCTCCCTCTCACTGTGCTTAGAGAGGCATCAGCTTCACCTCACTGATGATCCCCAACAAGGGTGAAACACGTGTATGGGGTTGCTGGTGGTACTCTCATTCAGGTTGGAATTGCCATTGCATTTCGGTGCTGGACTGCCCCTGGGCAGGACAAAGACTGATATGCAAATGGGTATTTCCCATCTGTGAAAGGCACAGTGAGAAAAAGCAGTGGCTGCGAACTCTCAAGTGGTTAATAACCACTGAACAGGTTATCACGCCTTGTTCTATCGAGAGAGGGGCGCCCGCTACCTTTGTAAACCAAATTTCAAGGAACCTGGGATTGGTAACCCTAGGTCTCCTGGGGGCAACCAGACGTGGTCTCCCTCTCACTGTGCTTAGAGAGGCATCAGCTTCACCTCACTGATGATCCCCAACAAGGGTGAAACACGTGTATGGGGTTGCTGGTGGTACTCTCATTCAGGTTGGAATTGCCATTGCTTTTCGGTGCTGGACTGCCCCTGGGCAGGACAAAGACTGATATGCAAATGGATATTTCCCATCTGTGAAAGGCACAGTGAGAAAAAGCAGTGGCTGCGAACTCTCAAGTGGTTAATAACCACTGAACAGGTTATCACGCCTTGTTCTATCGAGAGAGGGGCGCCCGCTACCTTTGTAAACCAAATTTCAAGGAACCTGGGATTGGTAACCCTAGGTCTCCTGGGGGCAACCAGACGTGGTCTCCCTCTCACTGTGCTTAGAGAGGCATCAGCTTCACCTCACTGATGATCCCCAACAAGGGTGAAACACGTGTATGGGGTTGCTGGTGGTACTCTCATTCAGGTTGGAATTGCCATTGCATTTCGGTGCTGGACTGCCCCTGGGCAGGACAAAGACTGATATGCAAATGGATATTTCCCATCTGTGAAAGGCACAGTGAGAAAAAGCAGTGGCTGCGAACTCTCAAGTGGTTAATAACCACTGAACAGGTTATCACGCCTTGTTCTATCGAGAGAGGGGCGCCCGCTACCTTTGTAAACCAAATTTCAAGGAACCTGGGATTGGTAACCCTAGGTCTCCTGGGGGCAACCAGACGTGGTCTCCCTCTCACTGTGCTTAGAGAGGCATCAGCTTCACCTCACTGATGATCCCCAACAAGGGTGAAACACGTGTATGGGGTTGCTGGTGGTACTCTCATTCAGGTTGGAATTGCCATTGCATTTCGGTGCTGGACTGCCCCTGGGCAGGACAAAGACTGATATGCAAATGGATATTTCCCATCTGTGAAAGGCACAGTGAGAAAAAGCAGTGGCTGCGAACTCTCAAGTGGTTAATAACCACTGAACAGGTTATCACGCCTTGTTCTATCGAGAGAGGGGCGCCCGCTACCTTTGTAAACCAAATTTCAAGGAACCTGGGATTGGTAACCCTAGGTCTCCTGGGGGCAACCAGACGTGGTCTCCCTCTCACTGTGCTTAGAGAGGCATCAGCTTCACCTCACTGATGATCCCCAACAAGGGTGAAACACGTGTATGGGGTTGCTGGTGGTACTCTCATTCAGGTTGGAATTGCCATTGCATTTCGGTGCTGGACTGCCCCTGGGCAGGACAAAGACTGATATGCAAATGGATATTTCCCATCTGTGAAAGGCACAGTGAGAAAAAGCAGTGGCTGCGAACTCTCAAGTGGTTAATAACCACTGAACAGGTTATCACGCCTTGTTCTATCGAGAGAGGGGCGCCCGCTACCTTTGTAAACCAAATTTCAAGGAACCTGGGATTGGTAACCCTAGGTCTCCTGGGGGCAACCAGACGTGGTCTCCCTCTCACTGTGCTTAGAGAGGCATCAGCTTCACCTCACTGATGATCCCCAACAAGGGTGAAACACGTGTATGGGGTTGCTGGTGGTACTCTCATTCAGGTTGGAATTGCCATTGCATTTCGGTGCTGGACTGCCCCTGGGCAGGACAAAGACTGATATGCAAATGGATATTTCCCATCTGTGAAAGGCACAGTGAGAAAAAGCAGTGGCTGCGAACTCTCAAGTGGTTAATAACCACTGAACAGGTTATCACGCCTTGTTCTATCGAGAGAGGGGCGCCCGCTACCTTTGTAAACCAACTTTATTTTGTCTTTGGTTTCATACATGTCATGATATGGGTTTTGACATTCACTTGCAGCCATTGTGTATGTGTGTGTGACGGACATGTGTTCATTGACATACTTGCCATTGGGGTTGTGTCATGTAATTGCATTCACTATGTGGGTGGATGCAATCCTTGCCTGGGTGTTTGTGCTGGGTATGCTGCCCATTACTGCCATGATTGTGTATCGTCAGGACATGGGGGCAGGGGGACATGGGTGGGGGCCTGGTGGAGGCTGCCCCTGGATGCTGGGGGGTGGGGGTGGTGGATGACATGGGTGGGGGCCTGCTGGCAGGTGCCCCACAGTGCTGGGGGGTGGGGGTGGTGGGAGACATGGGTTGGACATGGGTGGGGGCCTGGTGGAGGTTGCCCCTGGTGGCTGGGGGGTGGGGGTGGTGGGTGACATGGGTGGGGGCCTGCTGGCAGGTGCCCCACAGTGCTGGGGGGTGGGGGTGGTGGTTGACATGGGTGGGGGCCTGGTGGAGGTTGCCCCTGGTGGCTGGGGGGTGGGGGTGGTGGGTGACATGGGGGGGGCCTGCTGGCAGGTGCCCCACAGTGCTGGGGGGTGGGGGTGGTGGGTGACATGAGTGGGGGCCTGGTGGAGGGTGCCCCTGGTGGCTGGGGGGTGGGGGTGGTGGGTGACATGGGTGGGGGCCTGGTGGAGGGTGCCCCACAGTGCTGGGGGGTGGGGGTGGTGGGTGACATGGGTGGGGGCCTGCTGGCAGGTGCCCCACAGTGCTGGGGGGTGGGGGTGGTGGGAGACATGGGTTGGACATGGGTGGGGGCCTGGTGGAGGTTGCCCCTGGTGGCTGGGGGTGGGGGTGGTGGGTGACATGGGTGGGGGCCTGCTGGCAGGTGCCCCACAGTGCTGGGGGGTGGGGGTGGTGGGTGACATGGGTGGGGGCCTGGTGGAGGCTGCCCCTGGTTGCTGGGGGGTGGGGGTGCAAGGGGACATGAGTGGGGGCCTGGTGGAGGCTGCCCCTGGATGCTGGGGGGTGGGGGTGGTGGGAGACATGGGTGGGGGCCTGGTGGAGGCTGCCCCTGCACTGCTGGGGGTGGGGGGGATGGGAGACATGGGTGGGGGCCTGGTGGAGGCTGCCCCTGCACTGCTGGGGGGTGGGGGTGGTGGGAGACATGGGTGGGGGCCTGGTGGAGGCTGCCCCTGGTTGCTGGGGGGTGGGGGTGCAAGGGGACATGAGTGGGGGCCTGGTGGAGGCTGCCCCTGCACTGCTGGGGGGTGGGGGTGGTGGGAGACATTGGTGGGGGCCTGGTGGAGGCTGCCCCTGGTTGCTGGGGGGTGGGGGTGCAAGGGGACATGAGTGGGGGCCTGGTGGAGGCTGCCCCTGCACTGCTGGGGGGTGGGGGTGGTGGGAGACATTGGTGGGGGCCTGGTGGAGGCTGCCCCTGCACTGCTGGGGGGTGGGGGTGGTGGGAGACATGGGTGGGGGCCTGCTGGCAGGTGCCCCACAGTGCTGGGGGGTGGGGGTGGTGGGTGACATGGGTGGGGGCCTGCTGGCAGGTGCCCCACAGTGCTGGGGGGTGGGGGTGGTGGGAGACATGGGTTGGACATGGGTGGGGGCCTGGTGGAGGTTGCCCCTGGTGGCTGGGGGGTGGGGGTGGTGGGTGACATGGGTGGGGGCCTGCTGGCAGGTGCCCCACAGTGCTGGGGGGTGGGGGTGGTGGGTGACATGGGTGGGGGCCTGGTGGAGGGTGCCCCTGGTGGCTGGGGGGTGGGGGTGGTGGGTGACATGGGTGGGGGCCTGCTGGCAGGTGCCCCACAGTGCTGCGGGGTGGGGGTGGTGGGTGACATGCGTGGGGGCCTGGTGGAGGTTGCCCCTGGTGGCTGGGGGGTGGGGGTGGTGGGTGACATGGGTGGGGGCCTGCTGGCAGGTGCCCCACAGTGCTGGGGGGTGGGGGTGGTGGGTGACATGGGTGGGGGCCTGCTGGCAGGTGCCCCACAGTGCTGGGGGGTGGGGGTGGTGGGTGACATGGGTGGGGGCCTGGTGGTGGGTGCCCCTGCACTGCTGGGGGGTGGGGGTGGTGGGTGACATGGGTGGGGGCCTGCTGGCAGGTGCCCCACAGTGCTGGGGGGTGGGGGTGGTGGGAGACATGGGTGGGGGCCTGGTGGTGGGTGCCCCTGCACTGCCGGGGGGTGGGGGTGGTGGGTGACATGGGTGGGGGCCTGCTGGCAGGTGCCCCACAGTGCTGGTGGGTGACATGGGTGGGGGCCTGTTGGAGGGTGCCCCTGGTGGCTGGGGGGTGGGGGTGGTGGGAGACATGGGTGGGGGCCTGGTGGTGGGTGCCCCTGCACTGCTGGGGGGTGGGGGTGGTGGGTGACATGGGTGGGGGCCTGCTGGCAGGTGCCCCACAGTGCTGGGGGGTGGGGGTGGTGGGTGACATGGGTGGGGGCCTGTTGGAGGGTGCCCCTGGTGGCTGGGGGGTGGGGGTGGTGGGAGACATGGGTGGGGGCCTGGTGGTGGGTGCCCCTGCACTGCTGGGGGGTGGGGGTGGTGGGTGACATGGGTGGGGGCCTGCTGGCAGGTGCCCCACAGTGCTGGGGGGTGGGGGTGGTGGGAGACATGGGTGGGGGCCTGGTGGTGGGTGCCCCTGCACTGCTGGGGGGTGGGGGTGGTGGGTGACATGGGTGGGGGCCTGCTGGCAGGTGCCCCACAGTGCTGGGGGGTGGGGGTGGTGGGTGACATGGGTGGGGGCCTGTTGGAGGGTGCCCCTGGTGGCTGGGGGGTGGGGGTGGTGGGAGACATGGGTGGGGGCCTGGTGGTGGGTGCCCCTGCACTGCTGGGGGGTGGGGGTGGTGGGTGACATGGGTGGGGGCCTGGTGGAGGCTGCCCCTGGTTGCTGGGGGGTGGGGGTGCAAGGGGACATGAGTGGGGGCCTGGTGGAGGCTGCCCCTGGATGCTGGGGGGTGGGGGTGGTGGGTGACATGGGTGGGGGCCTGGTGGAGGGTGCCCCTGGTGGCTGGGGGGTGGGGGTGGTGGGTGACATGGGTGGGGGCCTGCTGGCAGGTGCCCCACAGTGCTGGGGGGTGGGGGTGGTGGGTGACATGGGTGGGGGCCTGGTGGAGGGTGCCCCTGGTGGCTGGGGGGTGGGGGTGGTGGGTGACATGGGTGGGGGCCTGCTGGCAGGTGCCCCACAGTGCTGGGGGGTGGGGGTGGTGGGTGACATGGGTGGGGGCCTGCTGGCAGGTGCCCCACAGTGCTGGGGGGTGAGGGTGGTGGGTGACATGGGTGGGGGCCTGGTGGAGGCTGCCCCTGGTGGCTGGGGGTGGGGGTGATAGGGGACATGAGTGGGGGCCTGGTGGAGGCTGCCCCTGGGGGGTGGGGGTGGTGGGAGACATGAGCAGGTGTGCAGGGTAGTCCCCTGTGGTGTGTGCTGCCTGCAGGGGCCGTGGAGGGTGTACAGGTAATGCCTGGGAGCACACAGCCAAATCGCGTGTGGAACTTCCCGCGCACCCCTGCAATCCACGTACACGGCCAAATCGTGTGTGGAACTTCCCGCGCACCCCTGAAATCCACGTACCCTGCCTAATCGCGTGTGGAACTTCCCGCGCACCCCTGAAATCCACGTACCCTGACTAATCGCGTGTGGAACTTCCCGCGCACCCCTGCAATCCACGTACACGGCCAAATTGCGTGTGGAACTTCCCGCGCACCCCTGAAATCCACGTACCCTGCCTAATCGCGTGTGGAACTTCCCGCGCACCCCTGAAATACACGTACCCTGACTAATCGCGTGTGGTACTTCCCGCGCACCCCTGAAATACACGTACCCTGCCTAATCGCGTGTGGAACTTCCCGCGCACCCCTGAAATCCACGTACCCTGCCTAATCGCGTGTGGAACTTCCCGCGCACCCCTGAAATCCACGTACCCTGACTAATTGCGTGTGGAACTTCCCGCGCACCCCTGAAATCCACGTACCCTGCCTAATCGCGTGTGGAACTTCCCGCGCACCCCTGAAAACCACGTACCCTGCCTAATCGTGTGTGGAACTTCCCGCGCACCCCTGAAATCCACATACCCTGACTAATTGCGTGTGGAACTTCCCGCGCACCCCTGAAATCCACGTACCCTGCCTAATCGCGTGTGGAACTTCCCGCGCACCCCTGAAATCCACGTACCCTGACTAATCGCGTGTGGAACTTCCCGCGCACCCCTGAAATCCACGTACCCTGCCTAGTCGCGTGTGGAACTTCCCGCGCACCCCTGAAATCCACGTACCCGGCCATGTCGCGTGTGGAACTTCCCGCGCACCCCTGAAATCCACGTACCCGGCCATGTCGCGTGTGGAACTTCCCGCGCACCCCTGAAATCCACGTACCCGGCCATGTCGCGTGTGGAACTTCCCGCGCACCCCTGAAATCCACGCACCCTGCCTAATCGCGTGTGAGACTTCCCGCGCACCCCGGTATACACGCACACGTTTTTTTTTCTGTCAGCGCCTGTCTGTGTTTGTGGGTACCCCTTTGCACGTCATTTGTCCTGGAGGGCCACAGTATTGGCCATTCATCATGGCTGTATATGGGTGCTATTTGTTGGCGCACCTTTTGGCGCACATTTCTTCCAGGCGCAGAGACGCTACCGCCTGCTTTCTTGTGGCGGTCGTGTTTGGGCCTGTGCGCTGGTTTGAGCGTGCGCTTTTTTGCCCTATTCTATTCCATGAATACGTGTTGGAGGCGAGCGTGTGGGCGTTCCGCGCACTTGTACCCTGTGCTTCCCCCGTGACGCCCACTTTTTGGCAAGTTGTTCCCCATTCCGAGTGTTACGCCCCGTGTTACGCCTACTTTTGTTGCGTGCGCCGCGCTATGTGCGATTTTCGCTGTGGCCTGTGCGAATTTCGCTGTAACCTGGCGCACGCCGTTAGATGGCCTGTGCGCCAACGTGCGCCGCGCACTTTCTTATCGCACATCCGATGGTCTTCTCGCGCACGGCCTTCCATGAATCGATGTGCGCTGCTTTTCGTGCGATTTTCGCACTTGCACTGCGATTTTCGCTATTCCACTGCGATTCGCACGTTTTTGGCCACTTGCGCCGCGCTAATTATTCCATGAATCGGCCTGACAGTCTTCAGGAATACGATCACAATACAATACAAATTTCAGTTCCCCCCTAGCAAGCTTATAGCACCAGGGATGATTTTAAAGCAGGCAAGATCCCTTTAAATGTGGTGGCAATGAAGTAAAAATATGCTGAAAATGCTTTTAATTCCCTCTAGAGGTTCAGGGTGAGTGAGAGATATTTAAGATAAATTCAAGTCACACTTGCGATGCTCAATGAGGGATTAGCAGGTTGAAAACAAATTTCAGCAAAGGAAAGCAAGAAGCTGCTATTTTGACAAGTGAAGAAATTTGAGCCAAATCGCAAATCACGGCAATTTTTCCGAATGCGTCGAGCGCGATTACGGAATAACTATTATTCAAAAGATACGGACGAATTTGTGAAGGTAGTTTTTCGAAATTAAAGTAAACTTCAGAATGACAAAATGACAGTTTTACAGCTTTGAAATGACAGAATGAACACACGATTCCTATGATGCAGTTCTGGACAGGTTCAAATGTTTTGAATCAGATTATTTTAAACTAAGAGATTAGTTCTGGCACAGTTCTAGCTGAGTACTCACACTATAAATTTGAAATAGGCCTTCAAGGTCTGATCATATTTGGACTGGACTCTTGGCGGGTGGTTCTGAAGTCACAGCTCTCTGGGTCAGCTCTACTCTGCACTTCACAGCGGTCTGGTCTCTGGTTCTGGCAAATGTTCTTGGCACTGCAGAGTGGTCTGGTCTCTGGTTGTGGAGATGGTCCTTCTGGATATTGTCTGGTCCGGCAAAATGCGCCGCAAGAAAGTGGAAAGTGCATGTCCTGCCTGTCCAAGCAGTCTCTTTTTATGTGTTCTGCAAGTGGGTGTGTGCATGGGCATAACTAAGCCTGCCCCTCACAACTTATCATTGGCCAAGCTCTCCTCTTTCCCTTGATTGGGGGAAGGAAATTGAGTGTCATCGTGATGAGGTAGTTTATGAGTCAGAGGGTCCACCCCTGGTCACTTTGCACACAAATCTATATTTGATCCAAATACACATTTATCTGTGTACAATTTTTCTAATATTATATGTCCAGTTAACATATTTTCTGTAGCACCAAACCATCCGATCCCTGTCTTTGTAAGATGTCGTGTCCACTTATGACAGAATTCTGCCCTTTTCATCAAGAACACAACCTCTAAACTTTTCCAGAATTTACACAAACATGAACAAGGAATATGGGCATCAGATGATAAAGTGTCAGATTATTAGCATACAGACATTCAGAGTAATACCTTATTTTCCACTACTACCCCCAAGAACATACCACAGAGTCCTAACACCTCTTAAAATGTGCACAGAAAAATCACAAGAATAAGGATATTAATTATATAATTTTGACAAGTCCGTACTATGAATTATCCATCTTTTTAAAATTATACTCTGGCCCAGAGGGGTGTGGTTTCCCAAAGCACATGGTGGAATTTCTGGTTTGTCCACTTCCTCCAACTCAAGTTGCTCACAGAGGCACTGCCCCTCCCCGTTTCTCTCAAGAGGAAGCCATTTACGACCCGCCCTAATTTAACATCTGCCTGAGCCAAGGAAGGCATATTGTTCTGTTTCCCTCCAGTCCTAGGTGCTCCTCCCCTGATTCAATCAGGGAGGTGTCATCTCCTTTTGGTGGGGGTAGCAGAATGCAGCCAGGCCTGGGAAGAGTGGCTGAGCAAGTTTCAACTCCTGTCAGGGGTAGTTGCCGGGCAGAGTTCACTCTCATCAAGCCAGGCTTCAGCCAAATGCCACTTTTGTTCCCAGTTTTTCTTCATTCAAAACAAACTTACAATTTTTACACATGCAGCTAGAACGCTGATTCTAAGTTCAAAACTATGACATTTAAACAGTTGCAACCTATGTGACACTCAGAGTAGGTCACTCATTTATTTTAAACATTTCGATTTTAGTGGCTTTAAGTCCAATTTCAGTTAAACTGCTGACATCCACAGCTCAGCCAGTTTTGTTATGAACATTATTTTAGCTCCTTCTTTTCCCAGATTTTGTATGCACACAAGACTTCATTCTGCCAAATGTCTGCTGGTGTTCAGTGAGAATTTTGAATATCTTGCAATGTTTAAAATTGGCATTTTTAGCTTGCATTTCAGAGAAACAAAGGTGATTTCAAAGCGCTTTTTGAGCTAACAGGCACTGCTGTTTTTCCTTTGGCACCACGTTTCACTCATGGCGCTTCTGGCCCACCACGCTCGCACTGGTGGGTGGCAGGTTAGGCGACCATTTTGGTGTGCACAAAAACTGCATGGTTTTCCTGGATTCTGGCGCAATGTGGGCTTTTCGGCCATCTTGGATTTTCTGAGCCCACAGCACCCAATGTTGCAGCATAATAGTCCAAACCTGGGTCAGGACACCCAACAGGTCCTGCGAGGTGCCAAGCATGCTAATAACGGGCCCGTTAGCATGCTCCCCATTGCCATTGAGCCCTAAGGGGTCTCAAATGGGAATGGGGATGTTCAGGGTCTGGGTTCCCTGAATGGGGAAATACCGGGCCCTCCAAAGTCGGAATGGCCTGGTATTTCCCCATTCAGGTACCACAGACTCGGACCCGGGTTTGGAGGCAGCCAAACCCTTATTAAGGGCATGGCTGCCTCCAAACTCGTAATGAGGCCCTTAGAGTAACATGCATCCAGGTCATCCTCCAGAGTGCTTTGTCCAATACAATGAAGGGAAACATTGGGCATATGGTAAATGCAGTTTGCTTCACCTCTTTAGCATGAGTAGCTTGTTTCGAATTAGCATACTTCCGCATATTGTCTAGTGATTGACCTGTGGGGTGTTTTTTTTCCAAATAAATGCAACATTCTATATACCCTTAAAATGCAAGACCATGATTGTGACATAGGTCAGTTGGTTGAGGGCCTGCTGCAGAGAAGTATGCGATCTGTAATACTTTGGTTGATTCAATGAAATGCTTTCTATTAAATTATATGAAGCGTAACATGATCAACGGCTTTACCCTGTCAAGACTGGATGGGGTCCCTCTGAGCCATTCCTGCCTCAGACATTGGGTGTGCTAGTTGGGAGGGCTCCAGTCTCTGTCCCTTCTATTTCTGTCTGCCTACAAATCATAAGTACCACTATTGATGGCCCCATAACTGCCATATGAAAGGCTCACCAGTGTCTTTTCTCTTCTTTTCTAGGACCACAAGATCCAGGTGTCTTGAAAAGGTGGGGGAAAGAAAGGATCCTCCAGCGAAAGAGTCGGGGGTGGGCAAAAAGAAAGCAGAGCGATGCACACTGCTAACCACCCACCCATAGGCTCCCAACCATGTGCCTGAACTTGAAAAGTGACTGTGTTTACTGCGGGCCTGTAACAGTTTATTGAGAAGCCACCCTCAACACAGGGAGTTCCTTCCCTTCCCACTCACGTGGTTATGCAACAAACTGCTTAACAGATTCTTTTTTTAGCTCTATCTCAGACACTTATGCTACTTGGATCCCTCTCCCCAGATGTTAACAATGAGCCAAAAACCAGGCCGGAGTACGAGAAATATATTGGTATTTATTTAAATTAATAGTAATGGAAATTAGCATGAAAGGTCAAAACACCACTTTATCCGTAGCACGACACAACTTCTCTCAGCATAAACAAATCACAAAGGTGAGTTAAAAAGAACAGCAGCACAATTCTTCACTTTCTGTAAATTTCATTTCACAAAATAATTACACTGATCATGAATGCACATATGTAATGTGAGATTTTAATTTTCCTGCAGGGTTAAAAGGCTAGCAATAGGATTTCAAGATTGGTAATAATGGTTTTACTCACACTTTTGCCTTAAAATAAACACAGGGTTATTTATCGGTTTGTTTTTCAACCCCCCCCCCCTTTGCTTTGGTCTATATTGGGAAGTCAGACAGAAACATTTTAATGTTTTTGGGGAATTTTGGATTTTGGACCACCATCAGTGAACGCCCTGTGTTGGGGAAGCTCGATAAAAAGGTTGAATTGATTTAAGAACAAAAACACCCCTCTTACTTAAAGAAGTCGGGGTTCGTTGGACAAGGACTACCCAATTAAATTATAGGCTATACTTTTCAGTGCACACTGCGAAGTGAGCTTTGTTAATTTTAAATTTTAACAAAATTCACCCTGTAGTGTTCTGCCAAATGGGGAATTATTTAAGTTAATATTTTTGGTTAAATAGGCCAAGGATCTATACAGATCCCCCCTCTTGCCTCACCCACCCACTATAAAGGGAAAGGATTCGAGGCGAGCTGACTCCCCTCACCGTTGGTTTCCCAGGGCTCATTTCTACTTACATAGCAAGCCTCGGTTTAAAGTTCAGGAAAACCAGCTGCATCTCAGGACACTCTGGAAAGATAGGGCAGGGGTCTGGTCACACCACTCTCAAAGTTGACCTCCCGCTCTCCACCAAAGGAGCCAGTTAGCTTGAGTCCTTCCTAGGGATAGAAAGCTCCACCCAGATGCAATCTCAGCATTGTACTCTGGTGTCTTTCAGCAGTCTTCTTGGTGGTCTGTCTCTTTTCTCTTTCCTGTCTTTGTGTTTCCTTTTTCTCTGTGTCCCCTGTCCTGGTGTAGGCCCCCTTAAATAGCAGCAATGACACCACCAATTTTACAATCTTGGGGAAGTACCCTGCAATAATTCCTGCCGCTAGCATTGGACAGTTACCCTTCTCTCTCCTCCAAAATCCAGCCTCCAAGTTAGGATTGGTTTAGGGGTCTGGAGCAACATATGGCAATTCCCATTTGTAATCACCCCTTTGTTCTCCTTTCAACTTTTTGGCAAAAACTACTTATATATCACAACTTCATAATTTTATTAGCAACTGCCATACTAAACATATTTTCTGTGTCAGCTATTCATGGGGAATTAAATAAGCCGACTACCAAATCTGTATTTCATGTGGCACGGCCATATGGCACCTTTCTGCTGTTTCCATAAAAAGCACAACAGTTATGAATATGTAAGTTTTTAAGCATATTCATAATTTCATTTTCCACCCAATCACCAATTCTCATATTTTGAACATGTTCAGATCAGCCAGAAACACATCTTTGATAGCTATTACAGTTCCATGAGTTGCACGTGGATGAATTGTATATCCCCAAAATCACCTGGAAATGACATGAAAAATGGTACATAGATGAAATCCACCTGCCTTATGATGGCTGAGAAAAAGGCCTAAATGGTAATAGTCCTTTTAAATTAACTGTGAATCTTCATGTGGGACAAATGGCCCTGACCCCTGTTTTCCGGCCATTTGTTTTCACTGGGTCAGTCTTTATGACTCTCCTTTGTGTAGGAAGCTTGCTCTTTGAAGTGGGGGCCCCCATTTTCACACATATTAGGCATGCTCCCGCCAAGTCGTAACTTTTCTTGAAGTCAATGCTTTCAGAGAACACTGAATCTCGACACCTTTAGCAGGACATTTTATTGTGGTTGGACATTAAATGGGAGTTGTGACATCCAGGCTGAAAGTGGGAGATGTCCTTGTGAAGTTTTGCCCACAGCCAGCAAAAGGGTCTGCTTGGGCTGACATTTTCCATGAAGGCAAAGTGGCTCTTCAAATATCACTGGAGTTTTGAGGCTCCAGCTTCCTATTCCGAGCCCCTAAACATTGGAATGCCCTCCCTACCACCATAAGGAATGAGACCTCTCACTTTTCCTTGTTCAAAGCACTCAAAACAAAGCTCTTCAATTATCTCACCCCACCTTGTAAGGTACACGCAAATGGCGGATTTAGGAATCTGGAGGTATTGCAACACTTCTCTGTAACCACAGAACCGTGAGACCTCTGGGTTCTCTTTTGCCACTTAACTATGCCCACTATGTCAATGTCATTGTAACCAGCAACTATCTCATCACTATTTCAATGCCAATGTAACCATCAACTGTCGCCTGTCTAGCTCACTGTAATGAAGAACCACAGACAGGCGATACTGTTTTTCTCATCTAAACAAGTAAGTCTGCTGTAACAGCATCACGATGCCCACGGGCTACCTTGTGCGCTCTCTAAATGCAAATAAATAAAATAAAAATAAATAAGTTGCTTCTGTCAACCTGCACATCATGTTTCTTTTCCCAAAATATTTATGTGAGCAGTGATATTTTTTTCACTTTTACTTTTTAACACTGCTTTTATTTGCACACACATGTGCAGACTTTTTGTTTTCAATGTTTAAAAATCCTGTTTTTCATGTCACAGGGATATTTTATTCCTCCTTCCTTTGTACATTTTTGAAAGGGGGTGACCCTCAACCCCCCCACCCTAAGTGGATGGGGAGCAACTCATGTAGCCTTCCCTGGGGGCTGATTTTTGCCCCTAGGAAGGGGTACATGAGATGCCCCCCATACATTTGGGGTGGGGGGAGGTCACCAGAAATATAGGCAGAGCACCCACAAGCCTGGGGCAGTATGTTTTGCCCCGCACCCCAGGGGAGGATGGGCACACACATGAGCCGGTCTACCCCTATGGATGGCTTGGTGGCTTGGACACCCTAGGCCCTAATCTGTAGGTTGTCCACAAGAGCAAAATTCCTGAAAATCTGCTCTGCAAAAAGACTTGGGGATGCCAGTGTTTTAGGCTTTTCCCTTTGTGCCCAGGTAGGTGCACCCACACATGTGAGGTACCGTTTTCGTCGGGACACCTGTGGAACGCCGCAAGGTAGGCCATGTGTTGTTGGTGGCGTGTTTAGATGGGTGACCAGAGTGAAATGTGTGGAAATTGTGTTTCTTTTTACCACATTTCAGACTTTGCTGGGGATTGTGGGTAAAACATTATGGGACGATTCGCACATGTCAGACCCCTGTGGATTCCCACGGCTGTCGTCTTTTCTGAAATGCATAGGGTTCCCTGTTTTCCTTGGTGGCTTGGACACCCTAGGCCCAAATCTGTAGGTTGTCCACATGAGCAAAACTCCTGAAAATGTGCTCTGTGAAAATATTTGGAATTACCAGTGTTTTAGGCTTTCGCTTTGCGCTCAGGTAGGTGCACCCACACATGTGAGGTACCGTTTTTGTCAGGACATCTTCGGGAACGCGGGAAGGTTGGCCATGTGTTGTTGTCGACGTGTTTCCATGGTTGATCAGAGTGAAATATGCAGAAACCCAAATGTTCTTGCTTTTTGGTTATTTTCTCTCACCCCACTACAGCAAACTCGGATTTCTGGGTGGCCTTACGACCGCCTCATATGTGGAAAAAAGGGGCCAAATTTGGCTGAGATATCTCATGTAACTTAAAAGTTGCAAGGCATTGAATGGCGACATACTGAAATCACCAAAAAAGGCCTTGGCACTGGGGGGAAATACCCATGGCAGTTAAGAGGTTAAAATGCCTGCCATTCATGTGAAACTGAATTCTGTTTGGGGCCTCTAAATGCTCCCCACAGGCAACCATTGCGGAACACAAGCAGATCCACAAACACAGAGAGTGTGTAAAGAGATGCTGGAACTGATTATGTGTTTCAAGGGCTGCTATTTCAGAACTCCGGTGGACCCACTTTAAAGGAGGGGGTGGGGCTTCAGTCATAGTAAAGCCTTGCACCTGTGTGAGACCACAGGGGGGGAAGAAAAAGCTAACGATTGGCCAGGGGAAGCTAGGGCCCATGGGAAGGAGTGGTGGACTATAAAAAGGGACAAGTGAAACAGGGCAGTTTGGGGTGTTTAGGTGAGGTGAAAGGGGGCAGAGGTAGACCAAGAAACCAAGAGATGGACGGGCATTGCAGCAGAGCATAGAAGAGTATTGTAAAGAACATGAACAAGGTGAGGTAGTGGTTAGTTAGAGAAATTGGTAGTTTGGTGTGAAAGAAAGCGGGGTAAATTAATACTTAACTATTTGGAAGGTAGTAAGGGTATACACATCAAGTTCTTCTGATTTTAAGAAACCATGCAGCGTTTAAATTAAGTGCTGGCAGGAGAAGAAAATGGCCCCTCACAGAAACCTTACAGAGTGATTAGATTTGTGGTTGTGACAGCATACGGTCAGTTGAAGGATCCTGGACAGCTGTATTGTTATTAAAAATCCTTAACACACTGCGTAAAGGCCTGTGACAAACACAAGTTGTTACCACGGTGTAACAGCAAAGAGGGAGCTGGCGACTATGCAAACAAACCAAACAAATAATGTCATTGTTTATAGGGCTGAAAGTCATTTTTTTCTTTTACTAACACGTGAGAATGCTACCATGCTACCATACAAGTTGAAATTGCGTTGCTAGTATGCAGATGGCCTAAGGGGGTCGTTTAACTTGAGAGCTGCAGCCCACAGACCGACTTCTCTATTGATTATAGTTTACAACGCAAACCCAGTTTCAACAGTATCTCAATAACACATAATATGCACGACCTACAGCTTTCAAAATATTGTGGCAGCCCTTACACGTGGGTCTTTGAAAACGTCATGGACTGGACTGACTGATGTTCCCCATAGTGGCTAGTTCTGCCATGCATTTTTTTACGACGAGATAGCATTCTAAACACTTCAGTTCCACATCTGGTCGGTAGAGGGCGGGCATGCTCCGTCAATGGCAGCAACGATATCACCAGCTTGGATTTGTTTTCTCCCAAAATGTACCGAGTTCGTCTAGGAAATTAAATGGAAAACTACAGCGGGGGACTGGAAAAAGCCACAAGTCCCACCCACTGTCCCATGCTGTATTGATTCTTCAAGGGCAAACATATATTTCCCGTTGAAGCACAAGGCCGTACTCTAGTCCTGATTGACAAATTAAAACGGAACATATTTGCAAATCTGGAAATAGGTAGAATCCATGCTGGCGGAAGTACACCGCTTAGCAAACATGCGTAAAAGGAATTAAGTACTGGGATACGTGGTTCCCGTGGTCACCTGCACACTACACGTCTACAAGGCAAGGGTCGGTTTCCAGCGATCTTACTCCCAAAAGACATGTTCAGATTCAAACTCCCTACTACTCCACAATTCCTCGTGAAGTTCGCCCCGCCTTCTACACATTCAGAGAAGCACTTCAGACGAATCCTTTCCCCCATGCCGCCCCCCTCCCCACCAACCTCACAATCACGTCCCTGCGTATTCAGCTACATTCCTAAACACCCATTGACGAAATCTCTATACCCTCAACCTTTGCCAGACCCCCTAACCCCAAGCATCCGTGAAATCATGTGCTCTCTAAATACTCAAGCCCCTGTAGTGCGCTATGCTCTGTGCTTAGCACCTTTTCCTGTTGCTAATGTAAAGCGGGTTGTCGCCCTCGAGGCGCTAGATCAAACGCGACATTAACCTCCCCGAAATAAAATATCATATTGCCGTGATCTGAAGTCGTTAAAGAGCCACGCGACTTTGTGATTTGGCAGCGCGGTGGCTTTGCAAAATCAGTGATCAACCTTAACGAGTGGCAAATACTAAAGCCCCCAAATTGTATGAGAGCTGCTTAGAAGGAGTGTTTTGTTCATACCACAGATCACCGTAAAACTGCACCCTGCCCCGCCCCACCCTCCCAAACAAACCGCTCAAGACAGCTCCAGCCAATGTTTTCATGTTCCATCACTTGGGCTGTAAATAAAGGCTTTTGGTTTTCCTGTTTTTGCAGAAAGTTGTAGTTGCCTGCAGAAGGGAGACTTGTATTTAGAGATTTCTGCACTTACTTCCAAGTCGGCGATGTTCCGCAAGCGAAACTCGCCGACCAGTGGCCAGAAAAATGAAACCTACATTTCACAATCTCCACTTTAAAAAGTATTTCACGGTTCGGGAGGTTCATGTGAAAAAATACCCACGTCACAGCCCAAAATGTATGAAGGTGGCGGGAGTATGATGGGATGAATGATGGATAGAAGGAATATAGGGCTGTGTGCAAAAAAGGAAGGCGGTGGGATGACGTAGAGAACTTTCAAGTGTGGGGCTGCTTCCCAGTACTCGCTCTTAGTCAAAGGCTTGGCAGATGAACAGGTTCACCAATTCCAAAGTTCAATGAACAACCTAAGAGTTGCGCACACGATGCCTCCACTGACCAGGGTGTTGTCATCTCTACTGCAGACCCATTCCTTGTCCTATTTATTTGGCGCTTAGGGACCTATCAGAAGAGGGTGGTCCCCAGCTACTTGGGTGGCTCTTGAGTAGACTCTGGGATGGGTTAGGTTTATCCCATGAGGCTGGTACTGCGACATCCCTTGCAAACAGAGCGCTTTTAGTAGGAGGAGGATGGGATCGTTCTGCCATCTGTTGTGGGCCTTAGATTGCAGGTTGTTCAGCACTGTTGAGTCCAGAATCTTGATCAATGAGCTCTGTGCAGCAGGCAGAGAAATCAAAGGTCATGATTTGCTTCACATGGAACGAGTTTAAATAATTATGATATATGGCATCTGCAGTCCCAGGTTTATATTATTATTATTATTATTATTATTATTATTATTATTATTATTATTATTATTATTATTATTATAGTTAATAGAAAATCTCCTGGACCAGTCACATGTAAAAGACAGCAGCTTGCTGGAGCATGAGGTATACCTTCAGGGAAGTTAGGATACAATATGATTGCTTTGAATTCACTCCCAAACCGAATGCAGTGAACGTGAACATCAAAAGGAGACTCCATTCCAAACACGGACAAGGAGTAATATCGGGCTGCTGTCTCAGCCCAATTCTCCAGTACAAATGAAGGACCCAGCAGGAAACTTAGCAGAGTCACCAACCACCAGAATACAGGTACAAGATGCGACAATTAATTAACGTACCATACCCAATGATTTTTTCCTCAACAGAGCAAGGCCCTGAAAAGAAACCATGGGCCTCATTCCGAGTGGGGCGGTAAGGGATAACGGCACCGGTAAGGAGACCGGTGCCGGTAATCCCTTACCACCCTACTACGAGTTCCCTTAGCGGGTCCCTCCTTCAACGCCTGGTCTGACCAGGCATTATGGACATGACCTGTTAAGGGAAATCAGAGCCAATTACGGTACTGCAAATTGCGGTACCGTTATTAGCTACTTCCCCCTTCCCATTGAGCCTTATGGGGGCTCAAATGGGAATGAGGAATGTTTTTTTCAATGGGGACTTACCGGTCCCGCAAAGTTCGGACTACACCGGTAAGTCCCCATTGAACGAGACCGGTGCCGGTACCGTTATTGGAGGCAGTCATGGCGCAAATAGCGCCATGACTACCTCCAATCTCGGAATGAGGCCCCATGCTTTCCAGAATGGGAACAAGCCAAAACCAATTAAAAGATTTGTGTAGCTGATCAAACACTCGATCAATACATCTGCAGTAACATACTTCAGCCCTGAAAACTGCATCCTAGCCATGAAACCATTGTACAAGGAATCAATCACCACCACTGTCCCTATGAAACTCGGGTTGAGTTTAACTGCATGAATAGTGCTGGGCGAGTCCTTGGGGGCTCGGGTGGGCCAGGCCTGGGTTCACAGGTGGGTCTCTGGCCTGACCCTCCTACGGGTCCATGCCCGCCCACAGCAGGGGCTGGTCACAAGCCCCACCGGCTGCCAACTCCACTCCTGTGAAAAAGTTGGGAGGAAGGTGAAACATGCTCCTGTCCTGTACCACTCAATCAGAGTGGCTGGAGAGGGACAGGAAGTCAGGCGGCTGGAACAGGAAGTCACGTGTCCATTTACAGGAGCACAGTCATCTGACTTCCTGTCCTGGCTGATTTACTTCCTGTCCCACCCCAGCCACTCATTGGCACAGGACAGGAGTAATTTCTGTGTGTGTGTGTGCATTGGCTGACGTGGTGGTGAATGTATGTAAGTGAAGGGAGCACAAAGAGGTGGTATGCATTGTCTACCACCTCTTTGTGCTTCAATGGTGCTAGCTCCCCTTTTAAAACTTTGGCACTTGTTGCGTTATATTGAGAGACCACCCTTAATCTGGGGAGTTCACCCGCAATCAAGGAGCCTGACAATATTTTGCTTAAGTTATCTTTTAGCACTGGCCTAATTGAAGACTCATATAGATCCTCATGAATCCGCCCCACCCTCTATGCCCACAGTGAGCCAAGAACGAGGCCAGGGTATAGAAAGAATATATATTTATTTTATTTATAAACGCAATGAAAAATAATGTGTTCAATCACGGCCACAACAATCTTTGTGGCTGAAAACACAGCTTCAATTACAAACACACTTTTGTACATATACTTTTTTCTCACAAACAAGAAATACAGGCTAAACAAACTGTCAAAACTCTTTTCCCATGAATCCCATTGTATTTTGAATTTCAATAATAATAATAATAATAATAATAATAATAAAATGGCATAATGCCAGAACATAATCTTCAACACTACTGGCTGAGAGGTTTAGTATCAAAACATAAGCACCATTTTCATTTTGTGGAAACTAGTTCACCTTCAAGGCTTGATTTATGGAGTTATCTGTGCACTCAAAATGCTAGCAGTTTAAATCACAGATTTGTAAACATGCATATGGCAAACAGGACTTCACCAGAATTTATCTTAGGAACAGAAACAGGGCTAATTTCAAAATAAGACATACATCACACGTTCAGTGTTGGGTACAGGAGGTGTAACTTTTGCAAAGCACTTCTCCCTAGCCCCAAAAAGCCAAGCATCAATAACATGGCAGCACCCTTCTGTTCAAAAGCCAGGTCTAGGGAATGGGGAAAGTTTAGGAATTTCGTTTTGCTTACCCATTCACTTAAGGCCTGTTTTTGGGGAAGTTGTACAGTAAAATGGGGATGATTATGAATTTTGTTTTCTCAGACCCCCTTTTGCTTAAAGGCCTGTGTTGGGGAAGATAGCTATGAATTTTTGTTTGTGAGGCCAAGGGCACCTCTTTGTTAAATTCAATGTTGAAAGAGTGCTGGCAATTGGCAATTTCGTTTTTAAGATGAGAATACCTTTCTTTAATAGCAAGTTTTTGGGAATAGGTTTCAGTTGGGAATTTTCGTTTTAGCAAGGGACACCCCTTCTCATTGGAGAAGACAGGAATGAACAGGAAAATCAAGGCACCACAATTACTTTAATTGACTATCTCTCATTGTCCCACTAGAATAGTGGGTGAACTTTTCAAATACTTCCAAGTGCTCCCCTGTGTCAATCGATTAGGGAGTTAATTAAATTAACATACAGTCAACTATGCTAAAGGTTCACATATGCTTCCCTCCCTCCCACTAATGGAAGAGAGCCCACTGTGGAAGGGAATGGGTTAGTTAAATAGATCCCCGTGCTGACATTTGGTTGGGCAATCTACTTACTTTTGGAAATCTCTGGGCTCTGCACTCATGGAAACGGAGCAGGGTTTTCATCTAAGGGAAAAACAGGATTCTTGCCAGCACTTCAATCAAATGGAATGCCAGAGCATTTCTCCCTCTATGGCCCCAGTGAAGAATCACAGTTTCGGTTTTCTAGTCTCCCCAGCAATAGACAGCTCCAGCCCACTTATAAGATTTCCACCAAAGGCAATTTCTGCAGATGGTGATTTGGGGAAGCTGCATGTTGGTCATTTTTTTAGCAGCTCTCCCATTTCCATGGTAGAAGACCTTTTTATTCTCTAAGCCACACCCCTGGACAGTGAACATTAGGCATTGCTAACCTATGATCTAGCAACCTGAATTGGACATTTACATTTCTCTCCACTCCACCCCCAAGTCCAGCCTCTCTCTGAGGATTGGTTTTGGAGTCCAGAACAGACATATTGCAACTCCCATTTGAAATTCCCCTTTTCTTCCATGTCAACTTTTTTGAACACATACCTATATGGCAAAGGTTTGTTATTTACTAGTAAAGGCCATAATATGTATCTATATGGCTTTATTATCTGGAAGCTATTGTGTCTCCTGTTATTCAGTGGTCCTATTACAGGTATCCATGGCATAGAAGCAGAGAATCTTTCTAGGTGTAACTACAATCACTTGATGGTTATTGCAGCTGAATGTTTACATGTGGAGGCTGCATTTTTTGCTTTCACTGACAATAATAATTATTTTTAGTAGAGTCATTTTCTCCTTTTTATTTACATTAGCTTTTCCTACTAATTTCTTTGGTCACTATGCTGCAGTAATGTTGCTGGATGGGAAGGCAATTAGTACATGTTAGGGATAGAGATTGGCATACATTGGTATGTTATTTACATATGTGAAAAAACTATCGGCTCTCTTATTTAGTATTACAACATATGTACACTAAGGGTCCATATGGCCATTAGTGTGATTTTGGTAATTGGCTGGACATATGATAGCAAATTACATCACAAAAACTATTTGTACATCTCCTTAGAGAGGTGCAGAGCTGTATATTGCCTGTCCCATATTCGAATCAGGCATCCCATTATATTTCCAGCCAACAGACTGTAGTAAGAGGTTTTAATTCTTTGATCTTACATATTATATATGCAACTTGCACTTTATTGATTTGAGGCATGGCATCTCTTAATATAGTACAATGTGCTTAAGGCATACCAGACGGTTGTTTTAAAATCAAATGAATTGCAGTCAGTTTCAAATTGTATGACTATGATATAGTATGACAGACTGTGCACTTTATCTAATGGTGACATTGCATGTTCCATCTGCACTATAAACATTATTGTGAAATATACTTAAAGTCAAACAGATGTTGGATAAAGCAACTAGATCGCAGTCAGAAGTCCAAATCGAACGATCATGATATAGAATAAATGCATCATGCACTTTAATTTACCGCGAGATTACACATACTATTTGCACTATACACTTTATTTTGAACAAAATGTCTGTATTTTAATGTACAAAATAATATTTCAGAAGATATGTCTAATGTCTATGCATTTGTTTTTGCATGAGACTATAGTGGTCTCGATCTACAAGCAATCTATATCTGAGTATTGTACTCTGCATTTTAGTAACATCAGAATATTGGAATGTCAAACAATTTATATTGACGATTGCTGCTATAGCATTAGATAGGCACTATGCACTTTTATTTGTGATGTTGGCACAGCCTGAGTTTCCGGTGTAGATTATTACTGTAATGAGCATTTTATTCATACTAAAATAGAATTGTTTGGCTCAATCCATGATTTTGAGAGAAGACAAATTGGACAGATATGGCAGATTGCTAACAGCTGTAAGTTATTTTATTATTTTTAATATTTTTTTTGTACAGCCTTCTTCTCCACTGCATATATACAGTTTGTTTACTAGACATTGCCTACACTATCTCCCCTCTTGCAAACAAGGGTTCTCCCTCAAGCCGTCTAGAACAGATTACGCGATCGCCCGGGAGCCCTGACCCGGTTTTACCTTTTCGCTTTAAGAACATGTTATAACATAAAGCACAAGGTTAGAGTTATTACCGTTATTCTTCTTTTGATGTTGCAGATCACATATTAGTTACATTTTTAACATGTGCCTACTACCACTGATACAGGAATTCCATGATACCTTCTTTCACCTTTACTCTTACTCTAAAATAAGGATACTAGAATGGTTGACATGATGTTTTTTACTTTGTACTCTAGACCTTTTGACTATGGATATTGAGCGAAAATAATGCTTATACACATAGAGCATATAGCATTTGAATTCTGCCTAAATGATTACTTTATAATGTTTAGATTGAAGCAAAACTGTAATGTAAATATTGTACATATTTTTCTCTAGAAATATTCATTTGCCCCTGATGAAGAGTGTTGCACCACTCAAAATGCTTTGGGCCATCCACAGCTTCACCATCAAGAATAAAGATGAAGATTGGTTCTTGTAACCTTATTTGATTGAATGTTTATTTTGTCAAGAGTTTGTCTTTTTGAATTTAATATAATATAAAGTTCCCTTTTGAAACCATTTGAAATATGCTCCAAATAACTACTTAACTGATGGTCTGGTATTCCAGATACTAGAAAGTGTGCAGGGGACGTGAGTTCCCTAAATTGGGAACTTATCTTGTTTCTCAATCCATGATCTTGGCCAGGGTGTATGGACTAATCCAATGCATAGCGACATTCTAAGTTGTCCGCCATTGTGTTAGTCAGAAAGAGGTGTTCCTATCGTAGAGTGCACGGTCTGCCTCATTGTGACCCGAGAGTTGATACACTATACAAAAGTCCTACCTCGGTATTGTTTCCCTTGTTTCCTGTCCATATTTTGTTCAATACATTATTTATTATGGCGGAATGGTGGTCTATCATTCCATCCAGAATGAGAAATAATATTATCGATATATATATATATATATATATATATATATATATATATATATATATATATATATATATATATATATATTCTGCTTCAGCTTATCATAGGGGATTTAATAAAACAAGAGCTGTGTTAAATCTTTAGCCGTTTATACACAAAATATAATAGTTATGAACAATTACTCTCCAGATACCTAAATTTACTCTCCATCAGCTCGCCAATTCTTAAATTCGTGACATTTTCAGGGCAGCCAGAAATACATTTTAGCTTGCTATTGCCATTCCATAAGTCACATGTGGATACATTTTGTTTGATCAAAAATACCTTGAAATTATCTTTAAAATGACACATGAATGGATGCAATGCAACTCATTGTTGCTGGGAACATCACTATTTATGATAGTCCATTCAAACTAATGGGAAATTTTCACATGTATGCACACCGTAACTCTCCTTTCTTCAGGCCATTTTCTATTCTTGGCAAGCATGTGACCAGAGCGTCCCAGACTGTTTTTTGTATGCCGGGGTAAAAGCCATTAGCCTCTTTGTTGTTTGAAGTTGGTGGGCTGAGGAAATCTTTCTCATACAGCAGACCATTCACCTCAGCCCTGTGATGCCATAAGGCCATGCTGATATCTGGCACTTTGTCCTGTTATATTAAGTTGAACACAATTATACTCTCAAAATAATGTATTTCTTAATGTTTTTCCCCATTTAGGGCTGGGTCTGTTTTGATCTGGCTATGTCCTAAACTCAGTGTATATCAGCTTCACGTAGATTTCCCTTCATGATAAAGTGCCAGGCAGGCACTTAAGAATCTTCTTACAACAAGAACTACATTTGTCTGTGTTTAAGGAGACTCATATATTGTACCTGCAACAAAACAGCCTTTTCACTTGAGGTCTTCTTTTCTCAATGCTGCATCTTACATATTTAAGCCATTTGCATCTTTCTGTTTTGGTGAAATGTATTTTTGAATCAAGGTATTTTCTTTGTGTTGCACTTCCAGTATTTTTCTTACTGTGGCAAAACTGAAAGTGAAGCGGCACCTCCTCAGAGGTATTCTTCCCTTCCTCTCCTTCCCCCAGAAGCTCACCATCTCCAGAACTCTGGTTCTCTCCAGGGTGGACTATTGCAACAGCCTCTTTCTAAATCTACCTGCCTCTACTCTCTGCCCTCTACAGCTTATCCAAAACAGGACTGCAAGACTTGTCCTGGGTCTCAAGCCCAGGGATCGTATCTCTCCAGGACTGAAATATCTGCACTGGCTCCCAGTGGCTGCACGGATTAAGTTCAAAACCCTCTGCATTGTCCACAAGGCCTTCTGGGGTCTGGACCCTCAATACCTTCAACTCTCTCTTCCTAAATATCTTCTTTCTCGAGCCCTTTGCTCAGCCGCCTTCAACTTCTTCAGGCTCAGTCGCATCTCCAAGCAATGAGTTGGCGGTAGATCTCTTTCCTCTGCTGGGGCCTCCCTCTGGAACAGCCACCCTGCCTCCCTGAAT
This sequence comes from Ambystoma mexicanum, assembly GCF_040938575.1. Lineage (NCBI taxonomy): Eukaryota > Metazoa > Chordata > Amphibia > Caudata > Ambystomatidae > Ambystoma > Ambystoma mexicanum. The sequence goes on along the minus strand of NC_090926.1, from coordinate 667,808,833 downwards.
CTCAAGGAGAATCATCTCTGGTTTCGGAGACACCTCAAAACCTTTGCCTTTGCTTCTGCTTTTTCTCCTCCTCTCCCCTGCTGATATCCTGGCTACATCTGACACTGCACCGGTTACCTGGCCACTTTCTGATCTATGGGCCAGGTCCAATCTCCTGCCAGCTGCACACCTGCACTGCCTTCCTGGCAACCCCCACGCTTCGGACTGTTTCTGCATCCCTAAAAGTCCCACTACCAGCACTTGACACCTGTTGTCTGCACTTACCCTTGCACTTGCCACCTGCTGGCCATACTTTTACTTATTGCTATGTATTTATCCCATGTACTGCATTGTTCCCCTCCCCCACACTTTCCCACCTCCCACTCCCATGCATTTGCACGATCTGAATGACACCGGCCTAGTAGGATCATTGTCCGTCTTCCCTCTGTTCCCCCTCCCTTGCCTCGTCGCTCCTTGAAACACTTGTGTATAGGCGCATTACAAATGCCATATCATATCATATTATTGGAAGGTGGGCCTTATTTGCTTTAAATGAAAATGTTTCTTGGCTTCAACTCTCACATACAAGGCCCAGTGTTCCTTACTTTTCAGTGTACACAGCATTTCAATGTGTGGCAGTTTCAGTGAAAATGCTACCTTTATCTCGCAGCCAGCAATGGGACGTGCCTTTCCAATCTGCTATCTGATTATACTTTTCAGCATTCTTTTGGTTTCAACTGCAGAAAGACACACACTTTTCTTAATCCACTTCCAGTAGATGCAATGCCTCTCGCAGCAGAGTTCTACTTGGCCTTTCAGTTAATGTAATTTGAGGCTGTCATTTAACCTCACACACTGTCCCTGCCCCAGCCCTTTTGTTGGCCCCTGGCTCCCATTTCCCCTTTGGTTTTCCCTGCAGCCTTTAACTTCATTTGTTTCCCCCAACCCCTTTAGGCCCCTTTGTCGCCCCCATCTGTTTTAGTCCCTTTTTTGCCACGAGCCCCTGTTCATGTCCCCTTTTGTCCCTGTCCTTGCTCGCTTTAGCCCCTTTTGTTTCCCCAGCTCCGGTTAGCACCTATTCTTGCCTGCTTTAGCCCCTCTTGTTACCACAACTCCTTAGGCCCTTTGTTGCCCCTATCCATATTAGACCCTTTTTTACCCCTGCTCTTGCCCCATTAGCCCCTTTTTTGTTCCGTTTGTAGCCCCCTTCTCCTTTAGCCAACTATTTTGCCCCCGTCCCTTTTAGACAATTTTCTTACAGCTAGCCCCTCTTCCTGCACCATCACCCTTGAGCCCCTGGTCTTGCTCCCTACCCCTGTTTAGTCCCTTTTCTTGCCTGCTTTAGCCCCTCTTGTTACCACAACTCCTTAGGCCCTTTGTTGCCCCTATCCATATTAGACCCTTTTTTACCCCTGTTCTTGCCCCCATTAGCCCCGTTCTTGTTCCGTTTGTAGCCCCCAACCCCTTTAGCCAACTATTTTGCCCCCGTCCCTTTTAGACAATTTTCTTACAGCTAGCCCTCTTCCTGCACCATCACCCTTAAGCCCCTGTTGTTGCTCCCTAACCCTGCTTATTCCTTTTTCTTACCTGCTTTAGGCCTTTTTTGTCCCCAGTCCCTTGCCTTGCCCCAAACCACATTAGCCTCTTCTATTGCCCCAATCTCTTTTCTTATTGAAGCCCCTTTTCCTGACCCCAGCCCTTGACAACAGGCCTCTCACCCACAGCAAATGTCCTAGGAATAGGCTCATGTTGGCCCTACGAGTCGGGCCAGACCCCCAGGCTCGACCCTGGCTTGGCCCTTCTCATGAATTCCCTGACTCTCCCAGGTCTATGAATGAATTTACCAACACTGCTCTATGACAGGGATGTCTGGTACCCTGCTTCCACTAAAGGTTACCCCAAAGTGGACTCTAATCATGCTAAAAACAAACACTTGCTGTTTTATAATCAGGTTATTTAGGAAAACACCGGTCTCACAGCACAACAGGACAAAAACGAAAACTGCAACACACAGCAACACAAGAGTGACACCCATCGCTGCTCAATAAGCGACATCATTTAATGGATTTCTCAAGAAAGGAAATATCATATCTCTCTACTTTATAGAACCTCTTCAGACCTACCTACCTAAACGAGACATATAACCCCACAGTGGGGAAGAAATATCGTCATGTACTAGAAACAAAGCCCCCCACTCCTCAAAAAACCAAGAGGACCTCAGCAGAAGCTCAGAAGGATGTCACAGTCTATGCACAGGCACATGATAATGATGTGTTATTTATATAGCACCTTTTATCCAAAGCGCTTTACAGAGCACATATTTACATACAATATCACCCGACCGAAGTTGGTACTCATTTATCAAAAGGATGAAAGGCTGAGTTGGCCTTGCCGGGATTCGAAACTGCAACCTGCAGATCACGCTCAGATCGCAGCAGCGAGCGCTCAACCCGCTGAGCTATCTTACCAGCATGCGTGTATATGCATGCATATACACAGTTAATTAGTGCATTCTTTCCGAACACAGGAAACGATCTGATCATTTCTCTTTTCTTTTAATGCTTCACCCCTTTCATCACGTCTTTGAAGGATTTCATCCCTGTTTCCAAACTTTAAGGCAAGTCTGGCATAGCTCTTCAGCATTTTGTTTATTTTTTTCGTCTGTTTATTGAAGTTCTCTAAAGCTGAGTTTTCCGTTTCTTTGTTCTGCACATATAATAGAGTGTAATTATCTTTTTTAATATCAGCTTGTTTTATAGACTCCCTGCACTTGCCTGGCTGGGCCTCCTGCTACTCTGAGACTCCTGCTGCGACGCCCCTGCATAAAGTCTCCAGATGCCCGCCAATAACTGTTTATATGTAGTAAAAGTCTATTATAGTGCAAGCAATGCCCTAGAAGGCCTCGCAGCTATTAGCAGTCAGAAAACCAGGAAGCAGAACATGCAGAGGCCCAGCCCTGACACATCAAACGGGGAATTAGCGGATGCAACAAGTATGCGAGGGATGATAACATGCTTTAAGTATGTTTTTACATTTTATTTGTGTATGTATGCATTGTGGCTTACGAAACATACAGGCCATAAGACAGCATTATTGCTAAGTACTAGAAAATTGCCATTACGAGTGCGTGCATAACTTGACAAAAGAACACACGAATGAGTAGCAGATAGGTTCAGACTTTTGCAACATAATTACAATATTAAGCATCATAGCCGATGACCCAGTGAAAACATGTTTACCAGTTACAATACAGGTGCTAACAGTGAAAACGTATGCCTGTGCAGGCTGTCCCTGTTAGCAACACACTATGGACTCCTGCGGGCAGTTCTTCAGCTCGAGCGAGCATTACCATCTGGGATGGCCTGTTGACTTGTGTCTTAGCTCAGTAATTCACCCACAGTTGACAGACAGACATTAGAATAGGTGAATCATATAGGCTCAGGATAGTTTCTAAACTATATGGTGCCCGGGGCAAACAGCTAAAATGCACCCCCAACACATGATTGGCTCCCGCCTCCCAGCGGAGGGCCAATGGTCACAACTTGTACAAGGCTAGCTGCGCCCTGCAAAATTGAAGGCGCTAATGTGGGAGAAGCTGCATGAGGATGCTGGCGGCCAAAACAGGTTTAGGTCCTGTGCCCGCAGTCGGTTGTTGATTGGATGGAGCATCAGTCATTCTCTACCTCTACCTGAAAGGAGCTCGGCACAAAGGTCGCCATGAGGTTCCGGTTTCAATCACATAATTCAATAATAACGGCCAAATTGTAAAGTGCTTCTAGGTGCATAGTCTCCAACCCCACGCATGAAATGCACATCTCTCAAGTGGTCTGTGTGAGTGGCATTGCTTGGGAAGAGGGATGCATGGGGGAAGATGACCAGCGGGAGCGGCATGGAGGAACAATATTATCAGTCCTTCTGTACCTGATGCGGGGGGCTGATTCACACCTGCCTCTGCAGTGCCGACCGCCACCCCCAATTTGAGCCAAGGACAGCAGACCGCTTCACTTGCCACTCGAAATGTCTCTCTGTCTCGGGAGGATAGCTTAGGGGCAACGTGCTCGCCTTGGAAGCAAGACAACACGGAGCAACACAGATTTGATCCCCGCGTCTGCGCTTAGAAACCTCTGGGTATTAAGTGCTTTATGAGTAACATATCATATCTCTATAGGCTTATCATTTTATGTGTGTGTAGGATTTTCTCCTTTCAATATTATTTTTTAACATTTATATACACAAATTGACAGAGATAATCAAACAGATCAAGTTGCAATTCCAGAAGTTTATTCATGATACACCGCCACAGGAACCAGCCGGAAAGCACAAAGTTTCTGGGTCGTGCATACTTTTTTCATACATAACTATCTCTGTTCTGAATGCGCCAACATGTGGAGCATGGTGCTAATGAGCACTGAGACCAGTCATGGAGATGGGCAGAATTTTACCGGATTGGAGATTGGGGAAAATGTGTCTAGCTCTAGTCCAGGTGCAGCCCGAGTCACATATAACAGTTGCCATGCCTCTGCCGCGTCTATGGATGGACAAATATCCAGTAGTAGGCTTGACCGGCATGCATAGAAAGAGACCAATCCAGAAGGCAATAATTTGGAAGGTAGGTGTGGCTGTGGATAGAGAGAGACCTACGCAAGCCTGGGCCAGGACTTCACGCCCCACAATACAAGTGTGGGTCATTTTCCCCAACACCAGGCTTTGCAGTCTCTCTCACAGAGGTCTAGGAAATGTGGACATGACTTGCTACAACAGACTTGTCTTCCAGCTCCCCTTTGATGTTAGAATGTACCCACTCTTCTTCCAAGGTCTTGGGAAGTTAGGGTGCAATTTACACAATGCCCTCGTTGTTCACTTTCCCCGTTTCAGGAATTACGGTCTCTCCTTCCGATGGGATATTGTACTTTACTTCGCACAAGTCACTTGTCTTAGTTTTCTCGCATCAGGATTTACAGCCGAGCTTGTAGGATTTTGGACTTGGCACTTGCCACTAGCTGTCTCACTTCAGGATTTACACATTTTACTTCAGACTCCCCTTCTCACAACACATTTTTATTTTAGTTTCCTCACTTCAGAACTTACGACCTATCTTTCGGAGTTCTTGGAAAGTTGAATTTCAGTTCTCACTATGCAGTTGTTTCTCAATAGTATCACTTCATGATTTTCAAATGTCTCCCTCAGAGGTACCGGGAAGTGGGACGTCACCTTCCAGCATGTGTCAGCTCTTGGCTTGCCTAATCCAGCTTCTCAAACTCTCCATTATATAGGTCTCTGGGTTTAGCATTCCATGGTGCCTAAATATGTGTTCTGGTCTCTCTCTTATGGTTGTCCCCATGCTTCCTTTGTGTCTGGAGTGAAGAGTTTCTGGTGTTTCCTCACCTGAGCTCAGCTTCTTCTCTGCAACTGACTCCTAGCTTGTTCTCTCTCTCTCTCTCTCTCTTTCTCTCTCTCTCTCTCTCTCTCTCTCTCTCTCTCTCTCTCTCTCTCTCTCTCTCTCTCTCTCTCTCTCATGAAAGTATGGGAGCCACAGTTCTTTCCTTCTGTTATGTTTATCATCTCAGTCTTCTCCTGTTAGAGTTGAATTCTCTGCCTCCTCACTACTAATGACTACCAAAGAAGGAGGCATTGGTGAGGGTCCTTCTGCAAAGTAAGTTCTTAAGTCTCTTCACCATCAGCCTTGTCCACATATGGTGCTGAGGACCGCCCTCTCCCTTCATTTATTGATGATTTACAGCCTGGCCATGCACCTTGATTTGATTTGAAAGGCATTTGTAGAGTGTGGCGTTCGCCCAAGGGCATCTTGGCGCTACCGAGCAGGAGGATACAGAGAGACCAACTAGTAGAGAAAAGTCTTCAGAGCTTTGCGGAAAGCAAGATGGTTGTCACGCATCTGAGCACTACCCAGGCTTCCATGCTCCAGCTCCTTATTTTCCTGGAAATGTCAGGTTACACCCCCACAACCCCCACAACAGCTGTAACCCTCCTGCCTTGCTGATTAAGCAGAGAATATGCTGCCCAACACTCCCTCCATATGTTTCAGCCTCCTGTCCCTGTTCTGGCCAAGTTATCCTTGCTCCGGCTATTTCGCGATCTGTACCAACCCTTCCTTGCAGCTCCAGTCTACCCATTCCTGCTCTGTGACCAACATTCTTCTCTGCTCAAGCCCAGTTCAGCCCTCTTTCTCTCCTTATCACTCTCTCGTCATGCTCAAGCCCCCCAGCCCTGCACCATCCCAGCCTTCCATCTCCATCTCCACCTCCACCCCTCACTATTTGCTGTAGCCCTTCATGGTCCAGCTCTATCCCCTCTTTCCTTCTCCTTTCCTACTCTCCCTCATCTCCAATTCCTCCAGGAAAGGAAACAGGAACGAGTGGGCTCACCCAAGTCCCGTCGTCACTCTATCCCACCATTCAAAGCCCTTTGGAGCTTCATGGCTCGGCTTGGTCTCTACAGACAGCAAGGTCCTTGTCTGACAAACAGACGAAAGGGAAGATTCTGTGGCCAGATGGCTTCTATTCCCCACTTCCTCTGTGGCCTAAAACCATGGCAGCATAAAACTCTGAAATTAATTAATCATTTAAAGATATGCTTGCTCTGGAGAATGCACACATCTGCTGCAGGGAAGCATGTGTGGGGCAGGAATAGGGAGCACTACTTTGGAGCACGGGGGAGAGTTGGGTCTGGAGGGGGAAGTGGAATGGGAAGGTGTAGGGAAGAAGGGTTGTGGATGGAAAAAAGCGGGCTACTCTGGCTTTTAGAGGGAGCGTTGGAACTGGAGTCGTATCACCCTGAACAAAATGCTCTCAACAATATATTGTACTTCAAAGTGACATTGGTATATATCCACGTTTTATCAATGGCAACAGGATTCTGGTGATGCATCTGGCCCCGCTTAGGGCCGCCCAACATGCATCTGCATAAATCATGATGGGAAATAATAATGTCAACCACATTTATCCCATTCCATTAGAACTGCATTGTCTTCCCATCCCAGGTAGAATACTGTTTACGACTTCCTGCATTACCTGTAAGGCACCCATCACCTACGAAGCTGCTAAACTCTGTTTACTCCGGTGGGCTGTGTTCCATCAGGAACCAGGCTATTGCTAGGCTTGATAAAAAAAAGTAGGTAAACTAGGAACAAAGCAGAAAAAGGGACTTTTCTTGGAACGCCACTGCCTACTGGAACACCATCCCATTGGCATTCCGAACCATGCCAAAGCTCCTGCAGTTCGGAAGGAATACAAGCCATTGCTTTTCAGTCGATGATACCTAGTTGCTACCAAGGCCCCTTCCAATTCTACATCACATCCGACACCCATGTCAAGAACATCCCATGCAACATATTGCAAACGCCTCTCCTTGCCTCCTATGTGACCCCCCGTGGCATTTAGAGCATACTGTTGCTTCCTAGATAGGTTTGTTCGTTATCAAACCCAAATACAAATACACGCGTCCATCTCATCAACTCCCCTCATTATTATGCTGGCCCCAATTCATCTCCAATGCATGACTGATGTAGCAGTTGCACAGAGCAGTATATCATTTCATCACTGGGTGTCTCATTGCCAATAAACAGGGGCTGAAGGGACTGCACCTGCATAGCCTGTCTACAACACATGCAGAAGGGCCCCGCGTTCAAGCGCATAATCACTCAGATGCAATAATTTCCCGTGGTGTTGGTGGACCCCTCAATTTACTGGCAACTATGGTTCCATCTTCGCCACCAATGTTGTTTCTCCAAACATACAATAGTCACTACTGAGAGTCATTTTATGTTATTTGTTTTTATTTATGACCTCTATTTTTGTTTTCCAGGGTCATTGTATAAGTTCTGCCCTATAAAGTCATGTCAAACAATATTTCACTGTGATCAGCTCAGATAGAAATATTGTTTGGTGCACCCGAATCCTGCAACCCAGCAGGATAAAAAAATGCGTCTTCATTCCAGTGCATATGTACCAGAGGCTGCTTAATTACACAGCACATGCAAACATGTGCACACCCAGTTTGAGAGGTGGCAGGTGTGATGAAAAATCACGTTCACGCACACAGGGGTAAGGGGATGATACATGCCTATTGTGCTGGTGGGCTCATGGATAGGATGCATGCCTGAGACCCCTCAATCAACTTGGGCTGTCAGTTTGATTTCCCTCAGGGATATAAGAGAGTACCTGCCTAAGGAGTCTCAAAATATGATGTTCCGCCTGGACCTTAGCACCAACCTGGAAGTCACTAGTGAGGTTGTCCTGCCATACACAGCCCCATTTCTTGACTTTGCAAACAAACTTTAATTTTCTACCTAAAAGAGTTCGGACTGATAGTTTTTTTGCTGCACTGAGAAGATGTTTTGGATCAAATAGAATCAGTTCAGTTTTACCTGCATTTAATTGCAAATGGTTGCTGGACTGCCAGTGATCAACATCTTCCAAACACTGTCGTAACTTCTCAAATGCCTCATTAAGGTTAACAAACCTGATGAAGATCTGGGTGTCATCAGCGCAGGTATGAAAGCTCACCCCAGGGCGTCTCAAGATCTCTAAAAGAGCATGCATGTTTAGATTAAACAACAGGGGTGAGAGGGATGATTGCTGTGGGACACCACAGTTCAGCCCAATTGAGTCTGAAAGAAATTCACCTAATTTCACCTGTTGATGGTTGTTGGGTGTCCTGACCCACGTTTGGACTATTATGCTGCAACATTTGGTGCTGTGGGCTTAGAAAATCCAATATGGCCGAAAAAGCCCACATTGCGCCAGAATCCAGGAAAACCGCGCAGTTTTGGCACACACCAAAATGTTCCCCTGATCTGCCACCCACCAGTGCGAGCTTGATGGGCCAGGAGTGCCATGAGTGAAATGTGTGCCAAAGGAAAAACAGCAGTGCCTGTTAGCTCAAAAAGCACTTTGAAATCACCTTTGTTTCTCTGAAATGCGAGCTAAAAATGCCTATTTTAAACATTGCAAGATATTCAAAAATCTCAATGAAGCTACCCTTCCCGGGATCAGCCCAGGGGAGAAAACAGAACCCTGTATCAGCCTGAGCAGGTTTCACAGTTAGAGCGCCAGGTCCAAAATATGGCACGGGATCTGGGTCACATACTGAGGGCTCAACAGAACCCTCAGATGACAATGCCACCGCAGAATGCCCCAAACTCTGGGCCTGGTGCTCCAGAACAATGACGGGGGCAGCACCCCGATAACCCACCGGTTTCCAGGGAGGAGGCACAAGGGGAAGGGGGGAGTAAAGCCTTTGAGGAAGCTTCCTTCCCCACTTGTAAACAGCCCCTGGAAACCCAGGAACCGGAAACTAAATCTCCTGCCCCTAAAAGTCTGCCTCCCAAGGAGCAGAGGGGGGGTAGGAGAAACAAAGTACCCAAACAGACCCACTTTGTGGAGGAGGTACAGGTCTTCCAATTTGAGGGAGAGGGATCCCAAGAGGATCCTGGGGAAAGGACGTTCTCCTTCAGAGATGGGGGAACTCCTCCCAAGGAAAAATGGGTCCCAAGGGATTCCATTCTAGACTGGGTAGATGTGGGGATCGAGCTGTCGCTGCCCATCATCCTATCCCAGAACCAACAATGCCAAAAACCCCTAGTCCAAACCCATCCTGGTGACTGCCTCCAAAAAGGGAGGGGGCGGCCCAGAACCGGAACCAGGGGAACCCAAAACCATTTCAAGTTGCCAACTTTTTCTTGCAGATTCCCATGACTCTCCACAGAATTCTGCCCAAATCTCTTCTCTCCCAATGTCCAAAACCAGAAAATTACCCCACAAGTTGTCCAAAAATGTGCATCATCTGTGCCCCCTTGAGGAGAGGGAGGGAAGATACTATGCCCCGGTACAAGTACAGGGGCAGGGTACAATTTTGGCACTGGTGAACACTGGATCCCAAGCTACTCTTCTGTCCAAAAGGGCCTTTGATGAACTAAATGCAGGAAGGGGGGAGAATTACTGTATTCCTCTCACCTCTCTTCCTGGAAAACTCCGGAACTTTGACGGGAAGGAAATTCCCGTTGAGGGGACTGCAGATTTAAACATCAAAATTGGGCGACACAAGGTGAAACACCCGGTCATAGTAGTGACTCCAGAGGGCACCCCTTGTTTACTAGGGAATGACCTGCTGAGAAGGTTGTCACCCCTAATAGATTGCGTAAACAAGGTCCTCTGGACCCAGACTAGCCGACCAATAAAATTAAAGCAGAGTGTCAACCATGTTAGTTTAAACGGCACATGCCACATGGTTGAAAAAAAATCTGACCAAGTAGAATTTCACTTCCAGAACAACCAGATTCCAGACGTGGCAGTAATAGCAGTAGGACAACAGACTGGTGATGGGGGGTCCTCTCTATTTCTGAAAATCAACCTTCCTTCCAGTTTAAGGTGGTATTCCACACTGGTAGGAAACACTCTGAAATTCTTTACTAATCCACAATCAGAAACTCCCACTCCTATGGTCCAGAAAGATGTGAAATCAGCTCAGAGCCTGGCTGATATTCAGCAAATTGGAGAACAGTTGTTCATCCCTGTTCAGTTAAATGATGGGAAGGACTCTGTTCTCGCCAAGTGTGTGTGAACAATGGTAAGAGCTTCATCAGCGAAGCCATGTTCCGCCAACTCCCAAAAGACCCAGCCATTCCCGCATTCAAACTGATAGACAAATGGGAAATGGATCTGGAAACACCCAATTCCAAACATCTCCTGCCAAGCAGGTGTATGCACAAAATCTCCATTGGCAACAAGAGCATAGTCCATAATTGTTGGGTCGTGCGAGACCACACTGCCGCCTTTTACTTAGGCAGTGACATTCTCAATCGCTTTGCCATTAGTTTGGACCTAATAAACTTCAAAGCTTGGTCCCAATTAGCGGATAATTTGAGGTTTGATGATCCAGAAAAAGCATTTAGGTCAGCTCAATTGCTACCTTATGCAGTTGAAATTCAGGTTTAAGAGGAAGTCACCATCCCAGAAAGGACCCGACAATTCTCCCTGGAAGTGAAAGTTAAAAGAGGACAAAAATTGAAAAACCCTGATGCTTATATTCATCTAAATGCTTCTCTCCAACAGCAAGGGTTGGGGGTAAACCCAACACCATTAGTCAACATAGAACATGACACCATTCCGATAGAGGTGGATAACAGCGACTTAAAGAGTATCACTCTAGCCGAGGCACCATTATTGGAATAGCGGTTGACGACCGACATTTCTCCATTGATTTAGGAAATGAACTGTTAGGACCAATCCCCAAGGACTGTTTTGACAGTGACAGTGATGACAATACAACACGAGACAGGAACTTTACCCGGCATCGGGGGAACTTCCTTGTGTACACTTCCTGCCCTTATGGTAAGGAAGATGAGATTTGTGACTTCAGAAGGGATGAGGTGATTTTCCAGGTCCATGAGGGCTGCCTTTCCCACCTGAAGCCTCCAGTCCAAATCAGCACTCTGACCAGGGACTTCTCCACCCAGCTGGAGGAGGCCGCAGAGATAGCAAAACCAGAAGTCTTTCCAGGCTTCAGGCAGATGGTGGAAGAGAGAGTCAACCTAGCTGATGCCTGCGTGACTCTGGAACAGAAGCAAAAGTTGAAACAAGTTTTCTTGGATTTCCAAGATCTCTTTGCGGTAGACTCATATGACTGTGGTCGCAGCGACATCCACACAACAACAATTCCCACGGACCCTGGCATGACTCCAGTGTTTGTGAATCAATATTGCTTGCCTCTCGCATCAATGGAGTCCCTTACTGAAATAATTAAGAACCTTCAGTCCCGGAGAATAATCCGTCCAGTACACAGCACCTTCAATAATCCGGTGCTGGGAATATTGAAGCCAAACAGCCAGTGGAGACTCTGCGCCGACCTTAGGGAGCTCAACAAACTGGTCCATACTTCCCGACATTGCCCTACATTGACCAAGGGCTGGCCCAGATTCAGGGGTCACAGGTATTCACTGCAATAGACCTGACCAATGGATACTGGACCGTGCCTGTCAGTAGGGAGGACCAATACAAACTGGTTTTTACCTTTGGGGGCCAGCAGTACACATGGACCCGGACTCCATTCGGATACCTCAACTCTGGCAATGAGTTCAACATTTTCCTACACAAGGTCATGCCCGACCTGGGTGCGAGGGGTTACCTGGCTTATATAGATGATGTCCTCATCAAAAGTTCAACTGTAGAGGAACATATAGTTATGTTCTGACCCAGTTGAGGGCCGCCGTGGGAAAACTTTCTTTTCAGAAAGCACAGTGGTGTAGAACCCGTGTTAATTTCTTGGGGCATGAGATTACTCCTCAGGGTCTCTGTCCCCAAGAAAAGAAAGTGGAAGCACTTCAGAAACTGAAAGACCCCACAACTCTGCGGGAACTAAGGAGCCTCCTTGGACTGACTAATTACAGCAGAAAGTTCATTGAGGGCTACGCAGAGATCACTAGACCCCTGAGTCATCTTTTGAAGGGGGGGGGGTCAAGTGGGAATGGGGTCCAGAACAATCTGAGGCAGTAAAACAACTCAAAAGAAGCCTCTCACAAGCGCCTTGCCTAGCTTACCTTGTCAGAAACAAGGAGCTCTTCCTGGAGACAGGGTTCTCTAATACGTGCTTGACGGAAGTATTATACCAAAAGCATGACAAGGTCAATAAAGTAATCTCTTATGCGAGCAAAACTTTATCCTCTGTGGAGGAAAAATTCAACGATTGTGAGAAGGCACTCCTGGCAATGGTGTGGGCATTGAAGAATTACCGCATGTTCATCTAGGGGGAACACATCATAGTGGAGACTCCACACCAGCCTCTGCAATATCTCCAAAGGGACAGAATCCGAGCCGGAAATGTGAGTAATTCCCAAATTACTTACTGGATTCTGTCAATGCAAGGCTTTCCTGTGGAGGTCAGATATGGCCAAAACAAGAAGAGTCCCCTCGCGCAAGGTCTGGCTGACTTGCATGATTGTGCCAGAGAAAACTGTCTCGAGGACGAAAGTCTTAAAATCAAGAACAACATGGAGGCATACCTTAACTCCCCACACAAAGTCTTTGAAGAGGACAAGTGTGAGGGAATGCCCACGGTCTATGTGGATGGATGCTCTTACCATGTTGACAACAACGGGGAAAAAGAACTGGTGGCCGGCATAGGGAAATCATGGGTGAATGAGTCCCCAGAACCCTCCGCTGGGTACAAAATTGGTCCCCGAAGTATTCAGGTGGCAGAATTGATGGCTGTGCATCAGGCCATCCTCCCTGCTGTCCAACATCAACTCCATGAACTGGTCATAATCACATATTCAGATTATGTACGGAACGGGTTTGTGGAGCACCTGGTTAACTGGAAAACCAGAGGCATGTTATGTGCTAATAACAAACCCTTGAAACATGGGAAGTTAATCCAAAATATTGATGATCTGGTCACCTCGAATGGGATGACCATCTACTGGAAAAAGATGTAGGGTCATTTCAAAGTAGAGGGACCAGACAAAACTGGAAATGACTTAGCTGATCAGCTGGCTAAAACCGGGGCCATACAAGGGAATCTAATAGAGATTGAGTCCCTGTTGGGGGAAATCCAGGTCACTGCTATCACTAGGTCCCAGACAAATGCTCACAATAATCGTTCAACTGCACAATGGAGTAAGGAGACCCCAGATGCTGATTTGGTACCGGCTCAAAAGGGGGATCCAATAATTGGTAAGTTTTACCAACACATTGAGGACCCTGAGAACTTTCCCCTGACGGATACTGATTACATTGGAAAAGAGGACCTTAGAGTGTTGATGAAATGTCCAAAGATGTTCCGAATCCAAGACGGTTTGTTGGTAAGGAAATCCCAAGCTGGCCATGATCAGTGGGTGGTTCCTACCTCATTCCGGAGCCTGATGTTAAGTCACGCCCATGATGTGGCCACCGCCGGTCATAGGGGGTTTCATAAAACACTTGAGATCTTAAGAGAGGTTGCATACTGGCCACACATGGGGCAGGACCTCGGCCAATACTTGAAGGGGTGTCTTGTGTGTGCACAATTTCAGCCAACATCCCTCACACACCGTGCGCTTCTCCAAAAGAGGGGGATGATACTGCCATGATCAGATTTACAAATCGACTTCATAGGCCCCGTGATTCTCTCGTCTAGGGGAAACAAGTACATGTTGACGGTCACATGCTTGTTTACCAAGTGGGTGGAATGTCTCCCAGCCCCAAACTGCAAGGCAGAAACAGCAGCTGCCCTGATGATTAACCACATCTTTTCCCGTTTTGGTCTACCTCAAAGGATTGAGTCAGACAGAGGTAGCCATTTCAACAGTGAGGTAATGACAAAGATGTGGGAGATACTGGGGGTTAAAAGGAAGCTACATATTGCTTACCGGCTAGCCTCTTCTGGTGCAGTGGAGAGATACAACAGAACCATTGTGAGCATATTAAAAATGTGTGTGGCAGATTCTGGGCCAAGTTGGGATATCCAATTACCTCTGGTCCTAATGGCCATCAGATCTACCCCTTCATCTGCAACTAAAATGTCACCGTTGAGCTGATGACTGGACGCAAGATGGTGCTTCCCCAGCATTTGCTTTACAGGACCCAAGAGCAGACATTGATAAATGCCTCCACAACTCATGAGTATGTGGAGAATTTAAGGAACACCTTCAACATGCTTTTGCCTATGCTCAGCGGAATCTAGAAAGATCAGCTGATAGCATGAAGACCCATTACGATTTGAAAACTTCCAGGAAAGTATATAATGTGGGTGACCGGGTCTATCTATACAATTTCCAAAGAAACCAGGCCAAACAGCGAAAATTCTTGCCTACATGGAAGGGACCTTTTGAAATTATAGACAAGATCTCCCCAGTTGCCTACAAGATCCACATCCCCAAAGGTTTTTTGGTAGAAGGGGAAGACAAGTGGGTCCATATAAATCAGTTAAAGTGTTGCCATCCCAGGCACACTCTGCAGCAACTGGAGGAGTCCTCTGCAATACCAGAGGGGGCCGCTTCAGAGTAATTCAGTTCCAACCCTAAAATATCCCACATATAATCTCTAAAATATTATGATTCTTGAATGCAAATTGTCTCCTGAAAAAAAAATGTATATGTTCTTGTCTCCTGATTAAAGAAAAATGTATGTGTTCTTGTCTCCTGATTTAAAAAAGAAAATGTATATGTTCATGTCTTTGGATTTATAAGATGAATATGCCGCCCCACTATATCAATAGTAGGGGAGAAATGTCTACGAATAGGTATTGCCGATTTGCTTTGTCATCCTAGGAGAGATGAAACCATGGAGACTGACCAAGGAAGACGACCTGGGGACCGGGAGCAAAGATTCGAGGGGCCTGGGGTACCGCCCAATACGCCCATCAGGACCGGCGAGGAGAACCGTTCGATCCACCCTGATGGAGGAAAAGATGCTGAACTTTGTCATCTGCGGAATCGGAAGAAGATGATGTGGACATCCCAGCGCGTGGATCAAAACATTCTTTGCACCCGACCCCCCCCTCAACTCAAAATCAAAGCGCAGTCGGGTGGGGGGGGCTTGTTGGGTGTCCTGACCCACATTTGGACTATTATGCTGCAACATTTGGTGCTGTGGGCTTAGAAAATCCAAGATGGCCGAAAAAGCCCACATTGCGCCAGAATCCAGGAAAACCATGCAGTTTTGGCGCACACCAAAATGTTCCCCTGACCTGCCACCCACCAGTGTGAGCGTGATGGGCCAGGAGTGCCATGAGTGAAATGTGTGCCAAAGGAAAAACAGCAGTGCCTGTTAGCTCAAAAATCACTTTGGAATCACCTTTGTTTCTCTGAAATGCAAGCTAAAAATGCCTATTTTAAACATTACAAGATATTCAAAAATCTCAATGAACACCAGCAGACATTTGGCAGAATGTAGTCTTGTGTGCATACAAAATCTGGAAAGATGAAGAGTCCAAAACAATGTTTATAACAAAATTGGCTGAGCTGTGGATGTCGGCAGCTTAAGTTAAATTGGACTGAAAGCCACTAAAATCTAAATGTTTAAAATAAATGAGTGACCTACTGTTGAGTGTCACATAGTTTGCAACTGTTAATTGTCATAGTTTTGAACTTAGAATCAGTATTCTAGCTGCATGTGTAAACATTGTAAGTTTGATTTGAATGAAGAAAAACTGGGAACAAAAGTGACATTTGGCTGAAGCCTGGCTTGAAGAGAGTGAATTTTGCCCGGAAACTACCCCGACAGAAGTGGAAACTTGCTCAGCCACTCTTCCCAGGCCTGGCTGCATTCTGCTGCCCCCACCAAAAGGAGATGACACCTCCCTGATTGAATCAGGGGAGGAGCACCTAGGACTGGAGGGAAACAGAACAATGAGCCTTCCTTGGCTCAGGCAAATGTTAAATTAGGGGCGGTCGTAAATGGCTTCCTCTTGAGAGAAACGGGGAGGGGCAGTGCCTCTGTGAGACACTTGAGTTGGGGGAATTGGACAAACCAGAAATTCCACCATGTGCTTTGGGAAACCACACCCCTCTGGGCCAGAGCATAATTTTAAAAAGATGGATAATTCATAGTACGGACTTGTCAAAATCATATAATTAATATCATTATTCTTGTGATTTTTCTGTGCACATTTTAAGAGGTGTTAGGTTTCTGTGGTATGTTCTTGGGGGTCGTTGTGGAAAATAAGGTATTACTCCGAATGTCTGTATGTTTGTATGTTAAAAATCTGACACTTTATCATCAGATGCCCATATTCCTTGTGCATGTTTGTGTAAATTCTGGAAAAGTTTAGAGGTTGTGTTCTTGATGTATAGGGCAGAATTCTGTCATAAGTGGACACAACATCTTACAAAGACAGGGATCGGATGGTTTGGTGCTACAGAAAAATGTTAACTGGACATATAATATTAGAAAAATTGTACACAGATAAATGTGTATTTGGATCAAATATAGATTTGTGTGCCTAGTGACAAGGGGTGGACCCTCTGACTCATAAACTACCTCCTCACAATGACACTCCATTTCCTTCCCCCAATCAAGGGGGAGAGGAAAAACTGGCCAATGATAAGTTGTGAGGGGCAGGCTTAGTTATGCCAGCACACACCCATTTTCTAAAGACATAAAAAGAGCCACTGAAATCCAGGTAGGGACATTCTTTTTCCAACCTTCGACTGAATTCCTGCGCAACACGCTGACGGAGAACTCCAGAATCCAGAACTCCAGAGATCCAGACTAACTCCAGAACAAAAACTCTGAAGAGCTGAACTCTTCAGCAGGCCTCAAAATCTTTTGCAAACTATTCAACTGCTGGGCTGTGCCGTTTGCTGCTTGCTAAGAGTCCTGTGTATCCAGAACAGAACCAGTACCCAGAAAGCAGTGCGGTATCCAGAATCCACTTGATTCAGACCAGCAGACCCAGACCAGACCGCTGTGAACAGAACCGGTGCCTGATTGACCCGCCGAGCAGAGAGAACCGCAGCTAAACTTGTTGACCAGATCCATGACAAGGCCATTCCTTTCAAATTTATAGTGAGTACCCAGCTAGAACTGTGCAGAACCCATCTCTTAGCTTAAAATAATCTGATTCAAAACATTTGAACTTGTTTAGAACTGCATCATAAGAAATCGTGTGTTCCTCCTGTTGATTCAAACCTTTCAAAGCGCATTTGTCATTCCGAAACTGTAATTTCATTTCTGAAAAACTACCTTTACAAAATCGTCTTTATCTTTGGAACCATGCATCCTAGGAACGGGATTTAACTTTAATTGTAAAGCTAAGATTCCCAGCTTTCCAACAAGCTCTAAACCAACTTGCTACTCCTTATAGCGCCTCCGTAATTGCGCTTGACGCACTCGAAAAAAAGTGCAGCGATTTGACATTTTGCTTCATTTCAACCACGTGTAGAAAGATCTGTCCTTTGCTTCCATTACTGAAATCCGTTTTCAGCCTGATAATCCCTCATTAATCATTGTTAGTGTGGACCTGAACTCATTCAAAGTAGCTATCACCTACCCTGAACCTCCTATAGGGAATTAAAAGCAGTTTTAGCATATTTTTACTTCATTGCCACCACATTTAAAGGGATCTTGCCTGCTTTAAAATCATCCCTGGTGCTATAAGCTTGCTAGGGGGGAACAGAAATTCGTATTGTATTGTGATCGTATTCCTGAAGACTGTGTGTGTTACTTCCATCTCCTTACATTGCATAAGTGGGGAGTGAATTGCCACAAGGGGAAAAGTGAACATATTATCTCTTGTGAAACCATATCAGTTTATTTCTGTACTGCATTTTATTCATCTTTGCATCTCCTTGAACCATATAAAGCATTCTCTGCTACCTTATTCCTCTGTTCCTATTCATAAGTATCCAAGAACTGTGCTACAGTAGGATTAACTATTGCTGATTACTGCTCATATTCGCAAGTGTGCTATCAATTATCAATTTATTTATAAAAGTGTGATATATATATATATATATATATATTTATATATATATATTGTGTGATTTTTCAAATAAACCTTTTAATTTTCAAAACAAACCTACTTCTTGGCTTAGTGGGGTCAGGGGGATTCTAAGAGAGGGGTGTTATATAAGGGTTGTCATCCAGAGTAAACGAACTGGACATAAAAATACATCAATAAGGGTTTCCATCTGCATCCCAGACTAGGCATTGACTTAGCTGTAGTGTTGAATTGAAGCCGCTTACATGGTGATCCAGCAAAAATTATTGAAACCAATCAATGGCTTGCTTAGAGACCCTTCCCACAGTTTACAACTGATCTAAAAGAATTAGATGGTTCACCGTGTCAAAGGGCGTGGACAGGTCCAGCGTCACCAAAAGGGAGAGCTCCCATCTGTCCCTGGCAGCCAACAGCTCATTCTGAACAGACAGGAGGGCAGTCTCTGTTCCATGTCTTGGTCTAAAATCAGACTGGAATTTTCAATGACTCCTGCTCCACAAATGCCTGCAATTGACCGGAAACCACTTTTCGAAAGTATTTTTGCTGGCCAAGAAATGCCTGCTATCTATAATCTATAGTTTTGGGGGAACTCCGAGTCCAGAGTGATTTTTTTTCAATAAAGGAGTGACTACAGACTGTTTAAAAATATAAGGGACTATCCGTTGTATCAAATATTTATTAATGAACCTGGTCATAAAAGGAGTCAGGTCCGTGATAGACGCTTTACTACATAAGCAGATAGAGGAAAGAGAGAGTCATTGGTCAGTTTAAGGGCCTCCAATAACCAATGTACTTCTTCTTCTAATACTGGACGCAAATCAAACACAGGCAAAATGCTCTGTTCCCGCTGGTTAGTTACTTCCCCTAAAATTGTACAATTGGCAGTCCAAGTTAAACCATATCGACAGTTTTAACAGCAATTTCACTCTTTATCTGTTCACTTTTATTGATAAAGAAGGAATTCAAAATGTTGCCATACAGGAGAGGGTTTAATCGCGATAACCCTACAACCAGGATTAAAACATTTTCAAACAATGGAATACAATTCCCAAGCCAAGTTGTTGTCAGTCTTTAGTTTTGTACAGAGATAATCTCTCTTGGCCTGAAAAATGGCCGACTTATAGTTAATTAGGACACTCTTGGCCCCATTTTAATTCTCTAGCGTTTGTTTGTTTTGCCATTTTCAGCCAGTACTGCTCACTAGTTTACACACAGGAATTAGATTCTGTAGAAACCAGGGTTTAGATAATCCTTAATTTTTTTAATTTTGGTGGGGCAGTCTTAATACACACTGCATCCATCATCAGACAGCCTCCTGCAAACAATTCCTCACACGATAGCAAAGGATCAATAGAGGCAAGGGCTTCTCTAATTTTGCTGCAAGTGATTTTATCCAGATCCTTAATTTTCCTGGAAGAAGTAGCTAGTTTATCTTTGACACTGGCATTGTGTCCTTTAAGTAGAGCCAGTGAGAAGAATTGGGCAAAGTGATCAGACCAATCAACTGGCAAGGTCGCCTTCCAGGAGGCATAGTTACCCCTAGTCAGAAGAACATCCAAACAATGTCCTTTTATATGGGATGGTTGGGTCCCTAGCAAACGTAGGTCATGGACTTCCAAAAGTACCCATAGCTCCTTAGAGGTTGGTTTTGCGGGGTCATCCAACCAAATATTCGAATCACAAGTCAATAATTGTTTATATTTACTTCCATGAGTAATTAAAAAAGATTCCAAATTCTCCAGAAATTGTTTGCATGGACCAGGCAGTTGATAGCCTAAAATAAGGCAAAACCCCTTGACTCTACAATACAAAATATCTGGTGACAGTTGCATATTAAGGGGATTTCTTGTCAGAATGAGGACGGCTCATTGTCAGACATGTGCATGCACCGCAAATGTAAGCAGAACTAATGATTATCCCATTGGCAGATGCACAAATAACATTATGCTCTATGCGCCAACAGCAGACATGATCATTTCTCAGTGGAGGAGGTGTGGCAAGGCATATCTGTTAAAGCGCTCAAACCTTGATATGGTTTCTACGAGAGGGTGCTTTATACTGTACTTTAATTTAAATAAGATCTTTCAATATTAAATAACGGATAGCAGGATGGCTGGGTGGCCACAGTAACTTCAGCTAGGACACTATCAATGAAGAAATGTGAAAAGGTCAAAATGTGAAAAGGTCAAAATATGTCCACCTGGCTGGATTTTATTGCAAGTAATAGGGTTACCTCATCCCAACACAAACCTGAACACAGAACCAAGGGCATCACGTTACATGGCAGAAGATCATATGTGAGCAACGGAAGTCAGGGAGCATGACACAAAATTGTGAATTTTCTTTTGTACTAAACAAGGACAACATCAATTTTTCTCAAAATGTGCACTGGGCCTGGAACATAGTACTGCCTCTGTGATGTGGTTCTGGGCCAAGGGGCTGCATCATGATTGATGTCCAGCACCTGGAAGAGATACTGAATGTGACCACTGTGCAACCACAATCGCACTGTTTCACAGAAACACCATCAGAATACATTGTATAAAACACCTGCCCATGTTACTCCTGGCATTCCTAAACCAGTGCTGTCTCCCTATCTACAATAATGTAGTATGCAAGGTGTTGGGATCCAATCGGTATGATGGGTCTCTTTTCCTAATCATCCCTAATATAAAAATATAAAAAACTACATCAGCAAGGCTATTTAACAATCATGTTTAAAGTTCCTTTCAATCTTGGTCAAATACAATTCATGGCTTCAAAAGTTGTCAATCTGCACCTGTCAAAAGACTGGCAACATACTTCAATAAAGTACTGGGTACTTTGCAAGGGATGTATACGAATTGATCTTTTCACAACTGACCTCGGGAAAATTGACCTCGAGAGAATTGACCTAATTTAAAAGGTCAATTAGGACATATATGCAGTGGGAAAACCCCTGCAAACTCCCACACAATCCAAAACCTGAAACCCCCCCACCCAATCCCATTATATTATTTATAATCCAAAAGCAATATAATACATATATAAAATAACTAAAATAATATAAAGATCAATTGTACAGACGGTCAATTATGACCACTATAATTAGATCAATTGGGACAAATGGTCAATTGTAAAAGGTCAATTTGGGTAATTCCCTTTGCAAGAGGTTTCAACATAATTCCATAATTCCCGGGCACCTCAGTCCATATTAGGATAGCATGAAAGAAAGAAATCACAGCAGCAGGGCCATTTTATGAGATGTTGGAGCCTGGGGCATTGACAACTGAGAACCTTGAATAAAAAAACAAAGAAGGGAACACATAATCCCTAGTTGTTCCTCGCTTCATCACAATCATAGTTTGGATGGCTTCGAACTACATGAATGAGGATGCAGAATACTTGAGAAAAATTGAATAGAGTTTTGGAGTGGTTGGGCTATACCTTGGAGCAGGTTTCCATAACAAAGCAGAAGCAATCAAGTTTTCTGAATAGGCTGCTTGTCCA
Organism: Ambystoma mexicanum; assembly: GCF_040938575.1. NCBI lineage: Eukaryota > Metazoa > Chordata > Amphibia > Caudata > Ambystomatidae > Ambystoma > Ambystoma mexicanum. The sequence continues at coordinate 667,786,930 of NC_090926.1, read as the reverse complement.
ATTCCTCTCCTTTTTTCATGTTTCTTAATTTGGGCCAAACGCCATAAAAGAACATAGCAACACAATTTAAACAATACAAATTATACATACATAAAATATCAGATCAACCCTCTAAAAATTGTCAATTAAAACAATAGTAGTACAAAATAGTACAAATTTAAAACCACAGATGTGCTTTCATAAATAGTTAAGCATTGTTGGTTAACAAACTTCTTTTCATAAATAAAGCCCTAATAAAAATGGAAACAGCCTTTACAGCATCAAATGACGAACAATATTTTAAGGCTTCAACTGTCGAATAAGTTGATAAGATGCTTTGTTTGGGCCATAACAGCCTAAGCCAATTGAGCTTCTGAGCCCGATGGAATGGACATAAAAGGACCAAATGAACACCATCCTCAATGTTATCAAGACATAATGAGCATGCAGAAATAGTGGAACCTTTAGTCCACTTTGCTGAAGAGTTGGCTATGGGAGAATTCCCAGACAAAGCTTTACATAATAGCATTTGAGGGTGGGGGGCAAATGATAATCCAAATATACTTCCATCCCCCACTCTTCTTTGTGGTGAAAATAGGCCTTTGATACTTCTCCCCTCAGGCAATTGTCGATCATCTTAGACCATGCCCATTCTGTACAATATTTCTTGACATAAGCTTTTTAACCACTGCAATACTTCTTGGGATCGACCCACAACTCCTCAAGCCCCATATCATTAAACATGGTTTTGACATGCCTAAACCATGGTAGTTTACTACCCCCTGGAATCCGATAAATCTCCATTTGAACTTTTCGGAAAAGTACAAGATGTTTTGGATTCCATACTTGAAGCCAATACAAAACAGGCTGTAGTTTAATGAAATATTTCATTTCAATAAGGCCATACTCACATGCTACTGGCGTTGATGGAGCACTCAGTGGAAGATTTAGAAGTGATTTCAAGAATCTTTTTTCAGCTGTCTGGATAGAGGTCCATGCACGAAAGCCCCACAATTCAGCCTCATATGCTACAGCCGGGATTACCTGGCCTGGTAGATCTTCAAGGAAATGGACACAGTTTCACCCTCCAAACGAGTGACCAAATTCTGTATTTGACCACACTGCCATAGATAGCTTAGAGAACTTTTTTTCAACTCCCATTTTAACTTGTTACAGACAATCAACCCCAAATAGCTATAGGTTTCAAATGCCTCCAACCAATAACTGTGAGACAAAATCTCGCCCTTGCTCGGGCTTGCTGCCAGGATGAACACAGCACATAACCTATGTTTTTGCATAGTTGATATCTAAACCTTTTGCTGAACATTGTCAAAAACGTCTAGCTGATTTTGTAACCCCGCAGCAGTTTTGGACAATGCCAACAAAAGGAGTCTGCACTTGAAGCTGCCCAAACAAGGGGCATCGGTAGTAGCTGTTTGAAAGGCAGGTACTTGGCTGTTAATATATAATAAAAATAACAAAGCTGCCAAAACGCAAACCTGCCTTACCACAATACCTATAGAAACTGGTTCAGTATACTCACCCTTGCGCCCCCAATGTACCGGAGGGTATTCAGTGATTCCCTCGAATATAAAGCATTGAATGCAAAAGCCTCGAAAAAATCCTTTTTTTGTAGGAAATTTAAAAAAAAATTAAAATGGGTTTTAAGGGGTTAAAAACGGCATTTTTTCAATGCATTTTTTTCGAGGCTTTTGCTTTCCATCCTTTGGATGTCGAGGCTATCACTAGGAACCTACTGGAGCAGTATTTTCATAACATAACAACTTTATTGCATTATCAAGGTTTGGAGGAATGCCCATCACCTCCAGGACACGACATAAGAGATCCCTAGGGACCAACTGCTACAAAGGCAGTTTGAAGGTATGCATATGCTAGATAGAGGTTCTGAGAATGCAACAGAACATATTTCCGACATAGGAGATCTAAACTCAATACTTGATTCACTGTAGCCACCCCTGGCCAAATACCAGCCTCTACATGTGACAGGATGACTGTGGCAGCCACCAAGTCCTTCAGGCAATGTAAGATCACCCTCGAACAGATGATTTTTGCCATTGAGTCTGTGAAATGGGCCGATATTTAGACGGTTGTCCCCTGTTGCCTTTCTTTAAAAGTCCTCTCATATTTGGATTGAAAGTGCTTGTTCACAAAAATGCTGATGACCGAGACTAGCCCTTTTAGCCAAGAAAATGTATATACAACAATATTGTGTTCTCTAATGTTTCGGTGGTTTGTGAACAGAATAAATTGTAAGCCAATCCAGTGGGAGTACACGGGTAGATTGTAAATGATGTTCTGATGTAGGCCACTAAATGAGTATGCCTTGGACACTGTTTCCCTCTGCATCCCACAGGCTGTTGAAACACAGAGGGTCAACATAATTTGTTGTAATTTTGGATATTTTTACTGAGTCTTCTACCACATGTATGAGGCTATGTTCATTGAGGTATAAAAGGAATTCGTTTTGCATCTCAAGCATAAGTCGTCTTGGGTGTTCATTCATGGAATTGTCTTGTTTAGAATTCTTTATATCACAAAATTGAAAAAAAGTCCCATAGACCTTTTTATGTATGAATGAATAGCAAAATTCATGTCAGTGTGTGTTTACACAGAGGCACTTGTCCCTAGTTCATGTCTCTAGATCCCCTGCATCATCTGGTTTTATATCCACATCCTCACAACCATTGTTAAGGACGGTGGTCCTCTGAGCTGTAAATCAATGATAAAACGGTTTGTTGGGTTTGACAATGCTGGTGATATAATAAGTAAGGTTGTTGTGCAATTAGACTGAGGAGCATAGAAAGTACGCAGACATTATGGTGATCTGATGCGTAGATGTGGTTTGCTATTCCCAGAGTGTTAATATTGAGTACTGATATCCCCAAAACATTTCTGAGCTATTAAAACAAGCATAGGTTGAAGCTCCCATGACCACCTAATCTGTGATAGAATCAGAATAATGAACACATGGCATTTCAATTGCTCGATTGGCACTTCACTACCAGGGTACTTGTTTTCTAGAAAGGCACAGGGCACTGTGATAGCAGCCACGAGGATGTTATACAGATAGAACAGATGTAGGAAACTGATTGGTTACATTGTGATAAAAATGAATGCACCACCGTTTAGACATATATCTCAGATTATCAACCTCACAGAGAGCTCCAGCATGGATATAGGATACCAATTGAAGGCAAAGGATAATGCACACAACCTATAGAGAAGCTACCAGGAAGGTGGATCCATCCAAGAAGAGTCTGAGATTATAAAACGGAAAGTGGTTTTCAAGTGATGCTGCCATGACTGAACTGAGGGAGAATTGGTGGTGTACACTATAAAAGTTGCCACTATTATTATATACAAAGCAGCACTTTATCCACTCAAACTCTGTGTGAATGTTTTTGAAGCATGAACCCTGAGTACTCAGTAACATTTAGGGGCAGTCAATTTTGAACTATTTTGGACTGGCAGTACCACCCTGTTTAATATATTTATTTTTAGAAACATACTCTGCAAAAGGAGAATTATTGAAGGTTTTCCCCACATCATAAATGGACATCTACAGCCATACTCAGTGATGTGAGACTAAACCATCTCATCTGGCATTGTCCACATCATTTTAAAGATTTAAGTACATCTGCCTCTCTTGGCCCTCTTCCTGCTCCCACCTCTGAGGCTAAAAACCTTGGAGTCATGATTGACTCCACACTTTCCTTCTCTCCTCACATCTTTGATGTCTCTAAGAAGTCACACTACCAGCTCCATCTCCTCAGAGGTATTCTGCCTTTCCTCTCCTTCCCCCAGCAGCCCACTGTCTTCAGAGCTTTGGTTCTCTCTAGGCTGGACTATTGCAAAAGCCTCTTTCTAAATCCGCCTGCCTCTACTCTCCGCCCTCTGCAAATCATGCAAAACAGGACTCAGGACTACAAGACTTGTCCTAGGCCTCAAGCCCAGGGATCGTATCTCTTCAGGACTTACATCTCTGCACTAGCTCCCACTGGCGACAAGGATTAAGTTGAAAACCGTCTGCATTGTCCACAAGGCCTTCTGGGGCCTGGGACCACAATACCTTGAACTCTCTCTTCCTAAATATCTTCCTTCCCAAGCTTGTTGCTCATCTGCCTCCAACTCACTCAGGGTTAGTCGCTTCTCCTTTCAAATGAGAGATTATATCGTGCCTCCTTTTGCAATAAATATATGTATATTGGCCTACGCCAAGCTGCTTGTAGGTCACTTGCGAAGAAATCGTGTTGCAAGGTCCTGACCTTAAAATCAACGTAAGCTGCAATTTTAAGATCATCCGCCATTTTAGGTTTGCTTTGTAAAGTCACCCTGTGAGTTCAAATGGTGGACGATGTCATTCCGAAATACAACATGGCTGTCTTGACCTCTGCATGTAACTAATATGTAACTTGCCTGCAGGCCACTTGTTGAGGTTGTGAACTGAGACCTTGTCCTTCGTTGACATGTGTATAAAGGATTACTCGTGCAATGAAACTAATCCACGAGCATATGTTAAGAACAATGTATTCAAATACTGAACGTAGAACACTTGTTTAACTACATTGTATTAATGTTTGAGAAGATCTGCATGGGAAATCCTAGAACACACAGTTTCCGTGTAGGCTTGTTGATATATGTATTAAAAGCAAACCAGTTACATGTGGATATGCAAACTAGGCATGAACCCTAGATCAGTAATGTATTAGAGGAATATTAACCCGATTATTTTATTCGCAAATAGTATAAAAGAGTCATGCATTCTAATGTACAGCGTCTCTCACTGAACACACTGAACCACGCTGGAGTACGCTGTGTTGCACTGCGGGCCAATAGCTATCTGATTTTGCTCTGTTCTTCGTAACTGAATTCAGTATAAAATAAAGTACTTTGTATGTTCCTTTGTAACCCGTGTTCGGTGTATTTCCTTTTGGGGTACTCAGCCTCGATATTTTGATTTTGTTTTCACACTCCAAGCAGTGAGTTGGTGGCAGATCTCTTTCTTCTGCTGGGACCTCCCTCTGGAACAGCCTCCCTGCCTCTCTGAAACTTGAGGAGAATCATTTCTGGTTCCAGAAGCACCTCAAGACCTTCCTCTTTGATTCTGCTTTCTCTTCTCCTCTCCCCTGCTGATCAGCTATCTGAATCTGAAACTGCACTGGTTACCTGGCTCGCCTCTGATCTCGGGCCCAGGTTGCCCCCCCGCCAGTTGCACACCTGCACTGCCCCCCTGGCAACCCTTGCCCTTGGGGACTGTTTCTGTATCCCAACAGCCCCATCTAGCACTTGATACCTGATGTCTGCACTTACCCTTGCACTTGCCACCAGCTGGCTGCACTTTTTTGTATTGTCTTTATTTAATTTACTGTTATCTAATGTATTGCACAGCTCCCTCCCCTTTCCCCCTTCACTTTTCCCCTATCCCCCTCCCCTGCACTTGCGGGATCTCAATGTCATCTGGCCTAGTAGGATCGCTGTCTCTATCTTCCCACTGTTTCCCCTCCCTTGCCTCGTTGCACCTTGAAACACTTTTGTATAGGCGCATTATAAATGCCATATCATATCATATCATAGCATAACAAAGGACATGTTTGATAATGTAACCTTCTTAGAGGCATTTTGTGATAAGCAGGCCTGAAAAGAAGCTTTCCTGAGGCAATGAGACCTTTGCTAGGCGCTCTCTTCCCCATGAAACGTTCCACTGTAATGGCTTGTATAAAACTGAAAGAGAAGGCATCTACTGCGCAGGAATGCAAACACGTTCGCTGGAGATAGCACCGTACCATACAGCGAGATAACATGATCTGTAACATGTGTTTAACACAGTGAGCTACCTTCTGAAACATTGGGGCACACAAGCATACTGATATATGCATTCCGACTTTGAATATAGAAAATGACACAAGAAAGGTGAAAACACCACACAAAAGTATGTATTACGATGACCAGTGAACGGATTATTGGATAAACTGATCAAAACAACCATTAAATGTAAACAACTACCAGACGGCAGCTCAGAATGACACTACCACACTGTAGAAGATCATGACATGTATTATTTGTTTTGTAAAAATGGTGCCCTACTCTCTATCAGCCAGTTAGATGGAGGGTCATCCAAAGTTAGGGGCCAAAGACATGTGCCAATTGGTGGGGGCCTGGGGCATGTACCACTTTTATCCTCTCCTAAAAACATCTCTTCACAGCAGGGAGACCAAAGCCTGAGACAACACTGATGGGGAGCTGTCAAACATAATATGGGGCGTGGGCTGTAGAAATATAAGCAGAGGGTGGCAGAGGAGATTGAGCACGGACCCGACAGGTATGGTATGCCACTATGTACTTTAGTTGGTCACTTCTGTTTTCCACTTTTAGCACATCCCTCTAATGGACCCAGATATCAATCAATCAGTACATTGGTCAGTTTGGTTGGCCAATCACCAACGGGCGCTACTCAGTGGCATGTATAGTCAAAAGGCCCCATGAACAAGCTTGACAGGGGGCGGGAGGCCCAGGTAGGAGTGAAGTGGAAGCAGAGATTATAGTGGGAGAAGTTAATGGCTGTCACTAGTGCAACAGTGATGAACTTTAGGAACAAAGATTTTAACATTTTTCTAGTTGTCATTTTTTTTTCTTCTATTTGAGTCATGTGTTTAGGGGGCTGACACTTGCTTGAGGCTGCCTGGTTACCACTCCTGGTTTTGCTGATATAATGTGATTTGCCCAAGATCACTCAATTTGTTCAAGTGGAAATCTGCTATCCCCTTCCATCCACTCATTCCTCCCAAAATCACACGCTCTCCCATACCTATTAAAACATTTTCTGCTCTCCAATTACTCCCTTCCATTCCATCTTCTCCTTCCCTAAATATCCCACTCCATTTACCTTTAATTCTCTTAATCTTCCATATGCAACTTGTCATCTTGTCTAAAGTCCCCCATCATCCATATACTACTTCCATCACCTTCCGTCCACCCTCCAATACCCTGTAAGGAAGATTGGCTTTGACACAGTATGAAAAATGAAAAAACCTTTACATCACGGAACTCTGAACAACAGCCTGAACGGTGAATCCTAATTAATCATGCCCTATGAATAAAAGGAATATACATTTTCTTCAACATTTGTGCATTCATTCTATGATTAAAAAATAGAAACAAACCCACATCAAAAGAGAAGATAAACTGAGATCCTTCCTATTGGGACTCCCACTGCCTCTTTCCTCCCTTTACACTGGCCACCCTCTATGGGATTTCCCCCCTCTCCTGCATCTGAAGCTAAAAAACGTGGAGTCATCTTCAACTCCTCTCTTTCTTTCTTCCCTCACATCTTGGCACTTGCCAAGAAGGGCCATTTTCAACACTACCTCCTCAGAGGTATCCTTTCTTTCCTTACTTTACCCCAGATGCTCAATGTCTATAGAGCTCTGGTACTCTCTAGGCTAGACTACTGCAACAGCCTCTTCCTTAATCTACACTGTTCCTCTCTCTGCCCTCCCCAGCTTCTCCAGAATAGGGCTGCAAGACTTATACTTGGCCTCAAGCCCAGGGATTGTATCTCTCCACCCCTAAAATCCCTCCACTGGCTTTCACTTGCTGCAAGGATCAAATTAAAATCCCTCAGCATCGTCCATAGAGCTGTCTGGGGCTGAGGACCAATCTATCTACAACTTGCTCTCTCCATGTACTTTCCTTCTGGATCTTTACGCTCCTCCGGCTCCAACTCTCTGCATCTCGGGCGCTTTTCTAAGGAGCGAGCTGCTGTCATATCTTTCACCTCAGCTGGCGTCCTCCTATGGTACAGCCTCCCCCTTCCTCTCCATCTTGAGCCTGATCTCCTCAAATTCAGGAAGCTCCTCAAGACTTTTCTCTTCACCTCCTCTTTCTCCCTCTCACTCCTGTGCTAATATCCACAGTCGCTGAGATTGGTGGCCTGGGACCTTACCTGTACTCTGGGTCCCGGCCTTCCACCCAATTGCCCTCAGCCTTCCGCTAGTCCCAGTACTTGCCTTCCGGCACACACTGGCTTGTGTTCTCACAGGCCTGCACCTATTAATGGCAGGTGATCACTCTGTACCAAGACATCTCTGCCAGGCACTTACTGTTGCACACAACTAACTCCTTGGCACTTCCTTCTGGAAACCATAGCACTTACCCCCGTCCCTGCCCCTTCTATCTCTCCTTGCACCTGCACATTCTGAATGCTGACAAGACCTAATAGAAATGCCCCTTCCTGTTCATCAGTTTATTCTATTTGCCTTTGTTCCCATGTACCCTCCCCTTTGCCCTTTGGACACTTTGAAACACAATTCTTGATGTATAAGTGCCTAACAAATACACAATATATAAATAAATACATAAAATGAAAGTGACATGGAACTATCAATCTCATGATCTTCTCTTCCCATCTTCTCCCTCCTTTCTATTGTATCCACACCCCGTTACCTTGCACCCAACAGTCACCTTTTTCTTCTCCCCCTAATCACCATTCCTGTGTACCCCCACTCCCATTCAGAAAATCTACCCCTGTGAAAGCAAAAAGAAGATATCGAGGCTGAGTACCCCAAAAGGAAATACACCAAATGTGGGTCCAAAAGATACAAAGATCTTTATTCTACAACTGAACAGTTTCAAAGGACAAAGCAACAGATAGCTATCAGGCCCTCAGTACAACACAGAGAATACCAGCCCTGTTCGGTGTGTTCAGTGAGTGGTACTGTACATCAGAATAGTCGCACCTTTTATACAATCCAAAATATGATGTCCAACCCACTTGTAAGTTAATGAATCTCGGATCTAGGGTTCGTGCCAAGTTCGCTCCTAATTTATGCATCTATACATTTATGGATTATCCTTATTACATTCTCCAACAAGTTACAATAGCAACAGTGTGTCTTTGGATTTCATATTGAGCCTTCATACACATTTATACAATATAGTTAAACAAGTGTTCACATTGGATGCTCGAACAGTATTGTGCACAATATATGTTCATGGATTAGTATCGTTGACACAGGTAATCCTTTATACACAGGTCAACAAAGGACAAGGTCTCAGTACATGACCCTAACATTTGGCCTGCGGGCAGTTTACACATTAACTTGTACACAGAGGTCAAGACAGCCATGTTACATTCAAAACGACACTGTCCTTCATCTTAGAACACAGGGTGACTTTAGAGTGAGAATCTAAAATGGCGATGAACCTAAAATGGCGGCTAACACAGATCTAAGGTCAGGACCTTGCAACGCGGATTTCCTCGCAGAGCGACTGGGCTTAGGCCAATATATACAATAAAGGAGGCATGATATGATTTCCCGTTCGACAAACCCTCCTTTTGGCCTAAGCCAATCGCTAAACTACTTCTGGTCACTTTATGAATAACTCCACGTCTCAACGTCCATACACCCTGAATCACCATCGGAGATATCTATTGCCATTAGATCGGTTACCAGAATTTCTTTTAACACATATTCATTGGAGTTCTTGTCTGGGGCATATACCTGCGTCCTAATGTACCCATCGCCTGTGCGCAACATCCTCCTAACATCGAACATATACCAGGAAGGCATTGTATACAGCAATAAAGAAACAGCAGAATTCCTAAAATGATCAGCAAGACCGAAAGAAGTTTCCAATCCCAAGATCGCAAGATGTCCCAGAACCAAGCGCTAAGATCCCAGTTTCCCTTGGGAACATGCACTTCTGAACTTAGGGCATGCAGATTCTGTATTGCCTTGAAGACAGTTGGGGAGGAATCTGGCACGAAAACACAGCAAGCGGACCCCACTAATTTCCATACCCCTCCACGTTCAGCCAGGATGACATCTAATGCCATCCGGTTCTGAAGTGCTCCTAACCTTATTGTTTTCTGTTCTAGAGTCATATTATAGAGTATGTCAGTGATCCGGTTGATGGTTCTCTCCAGCACTCTCGCTAGTCTCCTGATATCTTCAGAGTTCATTATTTGTCCCCAAAATGGCACAAAGGACTTAGCTACATCACCCAGAATTTGCGCTGAAGTGTCACCATCCTCGTCCTGCCGTGGACAAGCCTTTGAAACCTCTACAGTACTGGCTATGAATACCCCGGGTAACAGGATCCCTAAATAACAAGTTCCCTACCAATCCCTGGGTAACCATGGAAATGCTACATTACCGCAAACAAAGTAGACAGGTTCGCCTACATACAAAGGTCTGTCTTCCCCAGTCAAATTCGCAACATTGGTGCAACCTTTAAAATCAACTATTAACTGAGTACCATTCCCCTGTATGCAGAAAGAAACTTAATCGGGGCTATGATTAACAGTGTAGGAAGGATGCATGGCATCCTTATTGCCTGTAGGAGCCATTTTAAAAGAAATCAAAGATTGAAAAGGACGAGACAGAAGGCGTAATAGAAGCAACGTTAGGTTTACTCCTATTTGCAAAGAGCGAGCATCCCAAGGGAGTCAAAACACGTTTTTCAAACTGATTCAAATTAGTCCCATCAAAGTTCCCTGAGGTACTGTTGTTCCAGCGACCAAAGAATAGTGCTCTAAGAGAAGCATAGCATGCAGTTGTCAAAGGTAAAGGATGAATATACCAACCTAGCCCCTTATCGCCGTGTTGCGGTAAATGTGAACAGTCCCAACAGTTGGACTTATTAAAGATGGCATGTGTAGCATTCATGATAAGTAATAGGGTATTGTTATGATATCTCTGTCTATGATGAGAGTCCCTAGGAGATAGAGTGTGCAGATGCACGAAAGGAGTAGAAACAGTAAGTACTGTAAGCGGATTCAATTCAACACTACAGCTAAGACAATACCTAGTCTGGGATACTGAGAGAAACCCTTATGGATATATTTTTATGTCCAGTTCGTTTACTCTGGATGACAACCCTTATATAACACCCCTCTCTTAGAATCCCCCTGAACCCACTGAGCAAAGAAGTAGGTTTGTTTTGCAAATGAAAAGGTTTATTTGAAAATTGAACAATATATATGTATATGTATATATATATATATATATATATATATATATATATCACACTTTTATAATAAATTAATATTTGATAGCACACTTGTGAAGATGATAGTGATCAACAATGGATAATGTTACAGTGGTACACTCTTTTTGATGGCTTAGAAGTGATATAGAGAGGATAAAGTAGCTGAGAATGCTTTTATGGCTTCAAAGACAATGCAATGATGAATGAAAATGCAGTACAGAAAATAAACTTGATATGACTTCAACAAAAGACAATGTAATCACTTTTCTTTGACAATTCACCCCCCTCATTTATGCAAGGTAAAGAGATGGGAGGAAAGCACACATTTCTCAGGAATGCAATCAACTATAATTCAGTTCCCCCCTAGCAAGCTTAGAGGAAAACAGGTAGGAGTTTTAAACACAGGCAAAATCCTTTTAAATGTGGTGGCAATGAAGTGAAAAATATACTCAAATCGCTTTTAATTCCCTATAGGAGGTTCAGGGTGAGCGCGAGATACTTTAAATTAATTCAGGATCACTTTAGCAATGCTCTATGAATGATTGTCAGGTTGCAAACGGATTTCAGCAAAGGAAAGGAAGGACGAATATTTTTACACGTGGCTGAAATTGAGCAAAATGTCAAATCGCGGCAAATGTAGTCGCGTGCGTCGAGCGCAATTACGGAGGCACTATAAGGAATAGGAAGTTGGTACTAAGCCCGTTGGAAAGCTTAGAATCTTAGCTTTAAGATGACAGTTAAAACTCGCTCCTAGCCCAAACGGTTCCGGAGTAAAGGGAGTTTTCGGATTTGAAATTTTAAAGCTCAGAATGACAGATGACAGTTTTCAGTTTTAAAAATGACAGAATGACACGATTCTAGGAGGCAGTTCCAATAAGCTAAAATAGTTTGGATTAGATTATTTTAAACTAAGAGATTGGTTTTGGCACAGTGGTAGCTGGGTACTCACACTAGATTTTGGACTGGAAAGCGACTTTGTCACTGATCGGGTCAGGATTGGCTGGACTTCTGCTAGCGGTTCTTCACAGCAATCTGGTCTCTAGTTCTCTCTGGTTCCGGATACAGCACTGCTTTCTGGATACTGCTACAGGTTCTTGCAAAAGGTCTTGGCAAAGAATTCAAACAGCTCGGCCCGGCTGTTGAATAGTTTGGTTGGTTTTGAGGCCTGCTGAAGAGGATTCTGCTGTGGATTCAGGCCTCTCTGCTACAAATTCTGGAGTTAATTTCTGGTCTCTGGAGATTGATGGATTTGAAGTCTGGATCTCTGGATGTGAAGTCTGAAGTCTCCCGGCAAAGCGTCCCGCAAGAAAGTGGAAAGTGAAAGTCCCTACCTGGGTTTCAATGGCTCTTTTTATGTGTTTTGAAAATGGGTGTGTGCCTGGGCCTAGCTAAGCCTGCCCCTCTAACTTATCATTGGCCAAGTTTTCCTCTCTCCCTTGATTGGGGGAAAGAAATGGAGTGTCAGAGTGATGCTGTAGGTTTTACGGTCAGATGAACCTCCCCTTGTCAAATTGCACACAAATCTACCTTTGACCAAAATACATATTTATCTTTGTACCATTTTTCTAATATTATAGGTCCAGTTAACATATTTTCTGTAGCACCAAACCATCCGATCCCTGTCTTTGTACGATGTTGTGTCCACTTATGACAGAATTCTCCCCTTTTCATCCAGATAATGACCTCTAAACCTTTCCAGATTTTACACAAATGTGCACCAGGGATATGGGTTTCAGATGATAAAGTGTCAGATTTTTAACATGCATACATTTGGAGTAACAACCTTTTTTCCGCTACTGTCCCCAAGAACATACCACAGGGTCCTAACACCTCTTACAAATGTGCACAGAAAAATCACAATTTTTACAAGTCTGCATTGTGAATTATCCATCTTTTTAAAATCATGCTCTGGCCCCAAAGGGGTGTGGTTTTCCAAAGCACATGGTAGAATTTCTGGTTTATCCACTTCCCCCAAGCTCAGCTTGCTCTCACAGGCACTGCCCCTCCCAGTTTCCCCCAAGAGGAAGCCATTTACGACCCCCCCAACATAACATTTGCCTGAGTCAGGGACAGTGCTTTGTTTAGTTTCCTGTAGTCCCCAGGTGCCACTCCCCAAATTCCATCAGAGAGGTGTCATCTCCTTTTGGCAGGGGCAGCAGGATGCAGCCAGGCCTGGGAAGAGTTGCTGAGCCAGTTCAACTCCTGTCGGGGGTAGTTGTCAGGCAGAATTCACTCTCTTCCAGCCAGGCTTCAGCTAAATGTCACTTTAGTTCCCAGTTTTCTACATTCAAATTAAACTGACAATTTTTGCACATGCAGCTACAACACTGATTCTAAGTTCAAAACCATGACATTTAAACAATTGCAACCTATGTGACACTCACAAGTAGGTCACTCATTTATTCTAAACATTTCGATTTTAGTGGCTTTAAACCCAAATTCACTTAAGCTGCTAACATCCCCAGCTATTTTTTATATATACATTAAATAATGACTTCCTTCAAGTCATTTCAGAATATTGTTTTACATTGTATCCACCTCTTAGCAAATCTTTCCTTGGCCTGGTTTGGGTTCATTTGTTCAGTTTTACACAAAAGTCTGGTGGTTTTAAAACGCCGGCTTTCTGATAGTGGTGAGCACTAGTATTGCATCCATTTTTGACATTAAGAAAATGAATTCCCCATAGTTCTGGGTTGCTTTTGGCAATCAGCATTGCCATTCTCAATGGTTTCAGGCTACTGTGTGTGTAGCTCAATGGGGGTTTTAGGCAGTGCCCTCCTGTGCTCACAACATAGGCAAAAATGGGTGGCAGCCTATTCTTCATGTTTTCCCTGTGCACTCTCTGGGGAGTTCTGGCCATCATGATGTTTTCAATGCCAGTAATGCACAGTTTTATGGTAGGGCTTGGATGCATGGGTAAAAACATCCCACAAGCCCCCCCTCTTGCGATGGCCATTCTGAACTTTCACTGATGGAACTCGCAAGATCTGGGATGTTCGCCTCATCTTCTTCCAATTCCATAGATGGCACAGTCCAGCATCTTTTCCTCCCTCCAGTCGATCAATCAGTTCTCCTTGCTGGTCCTGATGGGAGGATTGGGCATTACCCCGGGCCCCTCGGATCTTCGCTCCCGGTCCCCAGGTCGTCTTCCGTGGTCAGTCTCCATGGTTTCATCTCTCCTAGGATGATAAAGCAAAAGCGGCAATACCTATTCATAGACATTTTTCCACCACTATTGATATAGTGGGGCGGCATATACCTTTTATACATCAGGATACATTTTGCAGTCTTATTTTAAAACAAGATATAACATGAAACATTTTTTTTTTCAAATCATAATATTTCAGAGACATGGGATAATTTAGGTTGGAACTGGATTAATCTGGAGCGGTCCCCTCTGGGATTCCAGAGGATTACTCCAGTTGCTGCAGAGTGTGCCTGGGATGGCAACACTTTAGCTGATTTATATGTACCTACTTGTCTTCCCCTCCGCCAGACTACCTTTGGGGATGCAGATCTTATAGGCTACAGGGGAGATTTTGTCTATAATTTCAAACGGTCCCTTCCACGTAGGCAAACATTTTCGCTGTTTGGCCTGGTTTCTTTGGAAATTGTATAGATAGACCCGATCTCCCACAGTATATTCCTTCCTGGTGGTCTTCAGGTTGTAGTGGGTTTTCATGCTATCAGCTGCTCTTTCTAGATTCCGCTGAGCATAGGCAAAAGCATGCTGAAGGTGTTTCCTTAAATTCTCCACATACTCATGAGTTGTGGAGGTATTTATCAGTGTCTGCTCTTGGGTCCTGTAGAGCAAATGCTGGGGAAGCACCATCTTGCGTCCGGTCATCAACTCAAATGGTGACATTTTAGTTGCAGATGAAGGGGTAGATCTGATGGCCATTAGGACCAGAGGTAATTGGATATCCCAATTTGGCCCAGAATCTGCCACAAACTTTTTTAAGATGCTCACAATGGTTCGGTTTTAGCGTTCTACTGCTCCGGAAGAAGCTGGCCTGTAAGCAATGTGCAGCTTCCTTTTAACCCCCAGTATCGCCCACATCTTTGTCATTACTTCACTGGTGAAGTGGCTACATCTGTCTGACTCAATCCTTCGAGGTAGACCATAACGGGAAAAGATGTGGTTAATCATCAGGGCAGCTGCTGTTTCTGCCTTGCAGTTTGGGGCCAGGAGACATTTCACCCACTTGGTAAACAAGCATGTAACGGTCAACATGTACTTGTTTCCTCTAGGCGAGCGAATTACAGGGCCTACAAAGTCAATTTGCAAATCTGACCATGGCAGTGTCATCCCCCTCTATTGGAGAGGTGCACGGTGTGTGAGGGATGATGGCTGAAATTGTGCACACACAAGACACACCTTCAAGTATTGGTCGAGGTCCTGCCCCATGTGTGGCCAGTATGCAACCTATCTTAAGATTTCCAGGGTTGTGTGAAACCCCCTATGACCGGCAGTGGCCGCATCATGGGCGTGACTTAACATCAGGCTTCGGAATGAGGTAGGGACCACCCACTGATCATGGCCAGCTTGGGATTTCCTTACCAACAAACCGTCTTGGATTCGGAACCTTTTTGGACATTTCATCAACACTCTTAGGTCCTGTTTCCCAATGTAATCGGTATCCGTCAGGGGAAAGTTCTCAGGGTCCTCAATGTGTTGGTAAAACTTACCAATTATTGGGTCCCCCTTCTGAGCTGTAATCAAATCAGCATCAGGGGTCTCCTTACTCCATTGTGCAGTTGAAAGATCATTGTGAGCATTTGTCTGGGACCTAGTGATAGCAGTGACCTGAATTTCCCCCAACAGGGACTCTATTTCTATTAGATCCCCTTGGATGGCCCCGGTTTTGGCCAGCTGATCAGCTAAGTCATTTCCAGTTTTGTCTGGTCCCTCTACTTTGGAATGACCCTTGATCTTTTTCCAGTAGATGGTCATCCCATTCGATGTGACCAGATCATCAATATTTTGGATTAACTTCCCATGTTTCAGGGGTTTGTTATTAGCACATAACATGCCTCTGGTTTTCCAATTAACCAGGTGCTCCACAAACCCGTTCCGTACATAATCCGAATCTGTGATTATGACCAGTTCGTGGAGTTGATGTTGGACAGCAGTGAGGATGGCCTGATGCACAGCCATCAACTCTGCCACCTGACTACTTCGGGGACCAATTTTGTACCCAGCAGAGGGTTCTGGAAACTCCTTCACCCATGCATTCACTATGCCGGCCACCAGTTCTTTCTCCCCGTTGTTGTCAACACGGTACGAGCATCCATCCACATAGACATTGGGCAGTCCCTCACACTTGTCTTCTTCAAAGACTTTGTGTGGGGAATTAAGATATGCCTCCATGTTGTCCTTGATTTTTAGACTTTCGTCCTCGAGACAGTTTTCTCTGGCACAATCATGCAAGTCACCCAGACCTTGCGCGAGGGGACTCTTCTTGTTTTGGCCATATCTGACCTCCACAGGATAGCCTTGCATTGACAGAATCCAGGAAGTAATTCGGGAATTACTCACATTTCCGGCCCGGATTCTGTCACTTTGGAGATATTGCAGAGGCTGCTGTGGAGTCTCCACTATGATGTGTTGCCCCTGGATAAACGGGCGGTAATTCTTCAATGCCCACACCGTTGCCAGGAATGCCTTCTCACAATTGTTGAATTTTTCCTCCACAGAGGATAAAGTTTTGCTCGCATAGGAGATTACTTTATTGACCTTGTCATGCTTTTGGTATAATACTCCCGTCAAGCACGTATTAGAGAACCCTGTCTCCAGGAAGAACACTCCTTGTTTCTGACAGGGTAAGCTAGGCAAGGCGCTTGTGAGAGGCTTCTTTTGAGTTGTCTTACTGCCTCTGCTTTTTCTGGACCCCATTCCCACTTGACCCCCCCATCAAGAGATGAATCAGGGGTCTGGTGATCTCTGCGTAGCCCTCAATTAACTTTCTCTGTAATTAGTCAGTCCAAGGAGGCTCCTTAGTTCCCGCAGAGTTGTGGGATCCTTCAGCTTCTGAAGTGCTTCCACTTTCTTTTCTTGGGGACAGAGACCCTGAGGAGTAATCTCATGCCCCAAGAAATTAACACGGATTCTACACCACTGTGCTTTCTGAAAGGAAAGTTTTGCTCCGGCGGCCCTCAACTGTGTCAGAACATAACGGATCTCCGCTATGTGTTCTTCCACAGATGAACTTTTGATGAGGACATCATCTACATAAGCCAGGTTACCCCTCGTATCCCAAGTCGGGCATGGCCTTATGTAGGAAAATGTTGAATTCATTGCCGTAGTTGAGGTATCCAAATGGAGTCCGGGTCCATGTGTACTGCTGGCTCCCAAAGGTAAAAGCCAGTTTGTATTGGTCCTCCCTACAGACAGGCACGGTCCAGTATCCATTGGTCAGGTCTATTGCAGTGAATACCTGTGACCCTTGGATCTGGGCCAGCCCTTGGTCAATGTAGTATGGACCCGTTTGTTGAGCTCCCTAAGGTCGGCGCAGGGTCTCCACTGGCCGTTTGGCTTCAATATTCCCAACACCGGATTATTGAAAGTGCTGTGGACTGGACGGATTATTCCCCGGGACTTAAGGTTCTTAATTATTTCAGTAAGGGACTCCATGGATGCGAGAGGCAAGTGATATTGCTTCACAAACACTGGAGAAATACCAGGGTCCGTGGGAATTGTTGTTCTGTGGATGTCGGTGCGACCACAGTCATATGAGTCTACCGCAAAGAGATCTTGGAAATCCAAGAAAACCTGTTTCAACTTTTGCTTCTGTTCCAGAGTCACACAGGCATCAGCTAGGTTGACTCTCTCTTCCACCATCTGCCTGAAGCCTGGAAAGACTTCTGGTTTGGCTATCTCAGCAGCCTCCTCCAGCTGGGTGGAGAAGTCCCTGGTCAGAGTGCTGATTTGGACTGGAGGCTTCAGGTGGGAAAGGCAGCCCTCATGGACCTGGAAAATCACCTCATCCCTCCTGAAGTCACAAGTCACATCTTCCTTACCATAAGGGCAAGAAGTGTACACCAGGAAGTTCCCCCCATGCCGGGTGAAAATTATGTCTGGTGTTGTATTGTCATCACTTTCACTGTCAAAACAGTCCTTGGGGATTTGTCCTAACAGTTAATTTCCTAAATCAATGGAGAAATGTTGGTCATCAACCGCCATTCCAATGATGGTGCCTGCGACTACAGTAATACTCTGTAAATCGCTGTTATCCAAATCTATTGGAATGGTGTCATGTTCTATGTTGACTAATGGTGTTGGGTTTACCCCTAACCCTTGTTGTTGGAGAGAAGCATTTAGATGAATATAAGCATCAGGGTTTTTCAATATTTGTCCTCTTTTAACTTTCAATTCCAGGGAGAATTGTTGGGTCCTTTCTGGGATGGTGACTTCCTCTTTAAGCTGAATTTCAACTGCATAAGGTAGCAATTGAGCGGCCCTAAATGCTTTTTCTGGATCATCAAAGCCCATGGGATTATCCGCTAATCGGGACCAAGCTTTGGAGTTTATTAGGTCCAAACTAATGGCAAAGCGATTGAGAATGTCACTGCCTAAGTAAAAGGCGGCAGTGACGTCTTGCACAACCCAACAATTATGGACTATGCTCTTGTTGCCAATGGAGATTTTGAGCATACACCTGCTTGGCAGGAGATGTTTCGAATTGGGTGTTTCCAGATCCATTTCCCATTTGTCTATCAGTTTGAATGTGGGAATGGCTGGATCTTTTGGGAGTTGGCGGAACACGGCTTCGCTGATGAAGCTCTTACCGTTGTTCGCACACACTCGGGCGAGAACAGAGTCCTTCCCATCATTTAACTGAACAGGGATGAACAACTGCTCTCCAATTTGCTGAATATCAGCCAGGCTCTGAGCTGATTTCACATCTTTCTGGACTATAGGAGTGGGAGTGTCTGATTGTGGATTGGTAAAGAATTTCAGAGTATTTCCTTCCATTGTGGAATACCACATTAAACTGGAAGGAAGGTTGATTTTCAGAAATAGAGAGGACCCCCCATCACCAGTCTGTAGCCCTACTGCTATTACTGTCACGTCTAGAATTTGTTTGTTCTGGAAGTGAAATTCTACTTGGTCAGATTTTTGTTCAACCATGTGGCAGGTGCCATTTAAACTAACATGGTTGACACTCTGTTTTAATTGTATTGGTCGGCTAGTCTGGGTCCAGAGGACCTTGTTTACACAATCTATTAGGGGTGACAACCTTCTCAGGAGGTCAATAAACTGATTCTGAAAGACCTGGACACCCAGACAGAATTTCAGGAAGAGCGCCAGAAAGCTGGTGCCTTTCAAAGTCAGAGGGAAGACCTGGCGGCACAGATGCAGGCTCTTAGTCAGGAAAGGGACACCTTAGGCCGGGAAGTCTGCCAATTAAAAGAAAAAATTGAAGAAAATCACCTGGCCCTCCAGGGACTGGGTGACCTCTAAAAAGAGCATCACGACTTGCTAGAGCACACCAGAAGGGTGGAAGATGCTCTGGCAAGAAAGGAGCAGGCCAGTAGGGTTGGGACTCAGGAGGTAACCCTCCTGCAGTAAAGACTGGCCCAGTTTTCCAGGACCAATCAGGAGGCACAGAGAGAAAATGAAGCTCTCTGTCAGCACAATGATAGGCTCCAGCAACAGGTAGCCATGCAGGAGAGACTGATAGAGTCTAGTAAGGCCTTAACTGAGGAACTGAAAGCGCAGGCTCTTGCATTGCAACAGGGAGCAGGGGCTGATAGAGATGAGGTTCGCTGGGAAAGGGAAACGCCTGAGCATAACCTCAGGAGCCCTAGTACCAGAGGCCTTCATCTCTCCCAGTCCCTGGACTCTGCCACCCCCATGTCCCCTGGCGCACATGAGCACAGGGCCACAGGGATGGCAGATTACTATCCAGCCAAAAGGATGGGGTTCATAGGCCAGTACCACCCAGGAATGGATGGGCGGGCATCCGGGTATGGGCACCTAAGTACAGTGCAATTTAGTGGGGAACCACAGGAAATTAGGCCCCCTAAGGGCATCCTAAAAACCTCTGCCCAGTTAGGTCACTGGGGGGATTACCCATCAAATCCTGGTAGCAAGGAGGGATCGGAAGACTCCTCTGAGCGTCACAGGACACAGGAGAACAGGTCCCCACATTCTGCCAGCTATTACCAGGCTCGCAGAATCCGGGAAAACTTGGAAGATCAGACGGGCACCTCTGGGAGCAGTGCTTCTGAATCAGAGGATGAATGGACAAGGGTTACCCGAACCAAAAAAGCCAATAAGGTGAAAAGGGCCTTGCTTAAGGACCCCTTAAAACAGATTAAGGCCATCAGGAGTGTTATCACGCCTTATCATATGAACGCCAAGTATTCTTTTTGGGAACACACTTGGAGCTCTCTGAGCAAATGATGGAGACTTTCCATTTGAAGGACAGCAGTAGCTGCATCCAGTACGTCAAATGGACATTCTCCCCTGAATACTCCAGTTTCTTTGCGGGGCTGGAGGACCAAAACCATTCAAGATGGTCCACATATAGGGCGGCCATCTTGAAACATTTTTCTGTACATAGAAATCCCCAAGAGGCTCGCAAGGCAGCCTACAATTTGCAATGTGGGGAAGATCAGGCCCCACAAGAATTCGTGCAAGAATTGAAGCGTGCCTTTGCGCAGACCACCAGAAGGGTGCGCACGGACAGCAGAGAATTCATCAACACATTTTTCCATGCTCTTCCCAAGTACATAATGACCCAGCTCGTGAGAGATTTTCATGAGAAAAGATTTTTAGACTGGGTCATTGAGCAAGCCACCCGGATCTATGAGGTGCAGAAGCCCATAGATAATAAAAGTAATGCACAGAAAAACCCCAAAACCAACAGGACCCCTGCTGCTGCCAAGGTGGCGGAGGTAAAGGTTGCCCCCGTTTTAGATTTGGAGATGGGGGGGCCTAAAAACCTGCCTGCGCAGAATAACTCTAATACCAGAAGGCCCTCGGGCCAGTCACAGACAGGGAGTCAAGGAGGTAGTCCCACAAATGGGGTCCCTCGCTCCCCTGATTATGTAAGTCCCCGCTACAAGGGAAACCGACCAATCCTGGGTTACGTGTGGAATCCTCTGGCCCAAGGGGGGGTCCAACCAAGCGCCCAACCCAGGGAACTTCCCTCCGCACTTCCCCCAGGAGGGCAGAAATTCACCAAATCCTGGGCAGAACTTGTTCCCCAGGTATCCACCCAACTTCCAGCCCCAAAATCATCCATCCTTCTTTCCCCACTTCCCTGAGCCCAGACAACCTGATCCGGGAGAGGGGAGGTCAAGGGTGGAGGGGTACCCAAATCTTCCCAACCCAGGGTATTACCAGAGAAGGGATAGCTACCCTTCCCGGGAGCAGCCCAGGGGAGAAAACCGGACCCCGTATCAGCCTGAGCGGGTTTCACAGTTAGAGCGCCAGCTACAAAACATGGCACGCGATCTGGGTCACATGCTGAGGGCGCAACAGAACCCTCAGATGAGCATGCCACCACAGAATGCCCCAAACTCTGGGCCTGGTGCTCCAGAACAATGACGGGGGCAGCACCCCGATAACCCACCGGTTCCCAGGCAGGAGGCACAAGGGGAAGGGGGGCGTAAAGCCTTGGAGGAAGCTTCCTTCCCAACTTGGAAACAGCCCCTGGAAAACCAGGAACCGGAAACAAAATCTCCTACCCCTGAAAGTCTGCCACCCAAGGAGCAGAGAGGAGGTAGGAGAAACAAAGGACCCAAACAGACCCACTTTGTGGAGGAGGTACAGGTCTTCCAATTTGAGGGAGGGGGATCCTCAGAAGATCCTGGGAAAAGGATCTTCTCCTTCAGAGATGGGGAAACTCCTCCCAAGGAGAAATGGGTCCCAAGAGATCCAATCCAGACTGGGTGGATGTGGGGATTGAGCTGTCGCCGCCCATCATCCTATCCCAGAACCAACAAAACCAAACTTCCCTGGTCCAAACCCATCCTGGTGACTGCCTCCAAAAAGGCAGAGGCGGCCCAGAACCGGAACCAGGGGAACCTAAAACCGAATCAACAGACTGGGTAGATGTGGGGATTGAGCTGTCGCCGCCCATCATTCTATCCCAGAACCAACAATACCAAAATCCCATGGGTCAAACCCATCCTGATGACGGCCTCCAAAAAGGGGGGGGGGCGGCCCAGAACCTGAAACCATTTCCACTTGCCAACTTTTTCTTTCAGATTCCCCAGGCTCTCCACAGAATTCTGCCCAAATCTCTTCTCTCGTCATATCCAAAACCAGAAAATTAGCCCACCAGTTGTCCAAAAATGTGCATTATCTGTGCCCCCTTGAGGAGAAGGAGGGAAGATACTATGCCCTGGTACAAGTACAGGGGCAGGGTACAATTTTGGCACTGGTGGACACTGGATCCCAAGCTACCCATCTGTCCGGAAGGGCCTTTGATTAACTGAATTCAGGTAGGGGGGAGAAGTACCAAATTCCCCTCACCTCTCTTCCTGGACAACTTCAAAACTCCTCTTTTTCTCTATCGAATTGGCTTTGCAGGGTGGCTACCTGCTTTGTGCATACCCTGTTGAAATCTATCTGTTGCTCCAGCTTTTTCTGGCTCTGCAGTAAGGAGTCCAAACTGTCTTGGTGCTCCTTCTGCAAAGCCAGAATTCTGGTATCCTGGTCAGCCTTTTCCTGTTGCAGGATATCCATAGCCTCCTTCATTTTAATGATGTATTGTCTACTCTCGTTTTCTGACTCCTGGCTTCTGTGCAACCTCTGCTCAGAAGAGACCAGGTCAGATTGGGCCTTTTCTAACGCCATCTCTTGCCTATTTGCCAGATCTTGGCCTTCAGCGCATTTGTCCTGCATGGCTCCCATATGTAAATATAAATATGCTGCTACCCTGGCAATCTTGTTGTGCTCATCCTTGGCCTTAGGGGCCCTATATAGTTCACTCAGGGCCACATGTAAGGGACCCTGATCTCTCCACAATCTGTCCCAGTTGTAGTGACCTGTTGTGTGATCGCCAGCAACCATACATTTTGGTCCTGTTCAGACCATTCACCTCTCACAAACAGTTTATGTAGGAGGTGCTCCCTGGCTATCTTCATATCTACCAAAGTCGTCATTCTGGAATTTGAGTTCCTTCCTGACTTACAGAAGTTTGCATTTTATTTTGCAAAACAGCCCGTGTCCTTAGAGCGTTCCTTTGAGGAGTGCTTTCACAGTGTAAAACAGCGTGGTGATCTAACCGAATATGTGTATGCGGTCAGTTAGCACACTGTATTAAGCTGCACAAGTGGTAAAACTAATCCAGAATCCCCGGCTACGAGCCCCCACTTTGTAAGCGGATTCAATTCAACACTAGAGCTAAGTCAATGCCTAGTCTGGGATGCTGAGGGAAACCCTTATGCATATATTCTTTTGTCCAGTTCGTTTACTCTGGATGACAACCCTTATATAACACCCCTCTCTTAGAATCCCCTTGACCCCACTGAGCCAAGAAGTAGGTTTGTTTTGCAAATTAAACGTTTATTTGAAAATTAAACAATATATAAATATATCACACTTTTATAATAAATTAATATTTGATAGCACACTGGTGAAGATGATAGTGATCAACAATTGATAATGTTACAGTGGTACACTCTTTTTGATGGCTTAGAAGTGATATAGAGAGGATAAAGTAGTTGAGAATGCTTTTATGGCTTCAAGGACAATGCGATGATGAATGAAAATGCAGTACAGAAAATAAACTTGATATGACTTGAACAAAAGACAATGTAATCACTTTTCTTTGACAATTCACCCCCCTCCTTTATGCAAGGTAAAGAGATGGGAGGAAAGCATACAGTTCTCAGGAATGCAATCAAATATAATTCAGTTCCCCCCTAGCAAGCTTAGAGGAAAACAGGTAGGAGTTTTAAACACAGGCAAACTCCTTTTAAATGTGGTGGCAATTAAGTCAAAAATATACTCAAATCACTTTTAATTCCCTGTAGGAGGTTCAGTGTGAGTGAAAGATACTTTAAATGAATTCAGGATCACTTTAGCAATGCTCTATGAATGATTGTCAGGTTGCAAACGGATTTCAGCAAAGGAAATCAAGGACAAATATTTTTACACGTGGCTATAATTGAGCAAAATGTCAAATCGCTGCAAATTTAGTCGCGTGCGTCAAGCGCAAGTACGGAAGCACTATAAGGAGTAGGAAGTAGTTTCTAGGCTCTTTGGAAAGCTTAGAATCTTAGCTTTAAGATGACAGTTAAAACTCGCTCCTAGCCCAAACGGTTCCCGGAGATACGACCGATTTAGTAAAGGTTGTTTATCGGATTTGAAATTTTAAAGCTCAGAATGACAGATGACAGTTTTTAGTTTTAAAAATGACAGAATGACCCGATTCTAGGAAGCAGTTCTAATAAGCTAAAATAGTTTGAATTAGATTATTTTAAACTAAGAGATTGGTTTTGGCACAGTGCTAGCTGGGTACTCATACTAGATTTTGGACAGGAATGCGACTTCGTCACCGATCGGGTCAGGATTGGCTGGACTTCTGCTCGCAGTTCTTCACAGCGATCTGGTCTCTGGTTCTCTCTGGTTCCGGATACAGCACTGCTTTCTGGATACTGCTACAGGTTTTTGCAAAAGTTCTTGGCAAAGAATTCAAACAGCTTGTCCGGCTGTTGAATAGTTTGGTTGGTTTTGAGGCCTGCTGAAGAGGATTTAGCTTGTGGATTCAGGCCTCTCTGCTACAAATTCTGGAGTTAATTTCTGGTCTCTGGAGATTGATGGATTTGAAGTCTGGATCTCTGGATGTGAAGTCTGAAGTCTCCCGGCAAAGCGTCCCGGAAGAAAGTGGAAAGTGAATGTCCCTACCTGGGTTTCAATGGCTCTTTTTATGTGTTTTGAAAATGGGTGTGTGCCTGGGCCTAGCTAAGCCTGCCCCTCTCACTTATCATTGGCCAAGCTTTCCTCTCTCCCTTGATTGGGGGAAAGAAATGGAGTGTCACAGTGATGCTGTATGTTTTATGGTCAGAGGAACCTCCCCTTGTCAAATTGCACACAAATCTATTTCTGACCCAAATACATATTTATCTATATACCATTTTTCTAATATTATAGGTCCAGTTAACATATTTTCTGTAGCACCAAACCATCCGATCCCTGTCTTTGTACGATGCCGTGTCCACTTATGACAGAATTCTCCCCTTTTCATCCAGATAACGACCTCTAAACCTTTCCAGATTTTACACAAACGTGCACCAGGGATATGGGTTTCAGATGATAAAGTGTCAGATTTTTAACATGCATAAATTTGGAGTAAGAACCTTTTTTCTGCTACTATCCCCAAGAACATACCACAGGGTCCTAACACCTCTTAAAATGTACACAGAAAAATCACAAGAATGATAATGTTGTTTATATAATTTTTACAAGTCCGCACTGTGAATTATCCATCTTTTTAAAATCATGCTCTAGCCCCAAAGGGGTGTAGTTTTCCAAAGCACATGGTGGAATTTCTGGTTTATCCACTTCCCCCAAGCTCAGCTTGCTCTCACAGGCACTGCCCCTCCCAGTTTCTCCCAAGAGTAGGCCATTTTACAACCCTCGCAATATAACATTTGCCTGAGTCAGGGACAGTGCTTTGTTTAGTTTCCTGTAGACCCCAGGTGCCAATCCCCTAATTCAATCAGAGAGGTGTCATCTCCTTTTGGCAGGGGCAGCAGGATGAAGCCAGGCCTGGGAAGAGTTGTTGAGCCAGTTCAACTCCTGTCGGGAGTAGTTGTCAGGCAGAATTCACTCTCTTCCAGCCAGGCTTCAGCTAAATGTCACTTTAGTTCCCAGTTTTCTACATTCAAATTAAACTGACAATTTTTGCACATGCAGCTACAACACTGATTCTAAGTTCAAAACTATGACATTTAAACAATTGCAACCTATGTGACACTCACAAGTAGGTCACTCATTTATTCTAAAAATTTTGATTTTAGTGGCTTTAAACCCAAATTCACTTAAGCTGCTAACATCCCCAGCTATTTTTTATATATACCTTAAATAATTACTTCCTTCAAGTCATTTCAGAATATAGTTTTACATTGTATCCACCTCTTAGCAAGTCTTTCCTTGGCCTGGTTTGGGTTCATTTGTTCACTTTTACACACAAGTCTGGTGGTTTTAAAATGCCAGCTTTCTAATAGTGGTGAGCACCATTATTGCATCCATTTTTGACATTAAGAAAATGAATTCCCCATAGTTCTGGGTTGCTTTTGGCAATCAGCATTGCCATTCCCAATGGTTTCAGGCTACTGTGTGTGTAGCCCAATGGTGGTTTTAGGCAGTGCCCTCCTGTGCTCACAACAAAGGCAAAAATGGGTGGCAGCCTATTCTTCATGTTTTCCCTGTGCACTCTCTGGGGAGTTCTGGCCATCATGATGTTTTCAATGCCAGTAATGCACAAATTTATGGTAGGGCTTGGATGCATGGGTAAAAACATCCCACAGTACATTTTCAGTCTGCAACAAATTCTCAAGCGGATGTATTTCTTCTAGATATCAGAAGCCTAAAACAATGACTATTATAAAACCAATTAACATTATCACAAAGCACCAGTACGTTTTCAGGGCCCACATAGTTAAATGTTTGTTCCCGTAGCTGGTCAGACAGACTTTTCTCTTTTCCATACGAGCGGAAGCGGTTGCAGGCATTATAGTCTTCATACGAAAAACACCAATGTTTTTAGCGGGCGACCTCCAGGCTGAGCCTCTTCTTAGTCCTTCCACAAACCCTAGCCAACAGAATCCCATTTTTCAAGCAATTAATCAGGCCAAAAAGCAAGCCCTTGATGACTTTCTTCTTTTCCAAGCGCACAGACGAACCGTGCCGTAAGTCTATTTCCTTGGACGCAGATCGTACATTGCGATCCCAGGTACTGATTGATCTGTGAACAACATGTCGTCACTTCCCACTTGAAGCGGCGAGTCAACGGAAGTAAGGTTAGAGGCACAATTGGGGGTCGCCTCTGGAAACAAAATGGTTGGAGAGTGTGGGGGTGGAATGGCTGTTTCCCCAGACCTCACAGGATCAGGGAGAATCTCTGATGCACTCTCGATGCTGTTTACTGCTTCGGGATCGTTGGTTGCAGTACTGATGAGGGGTTCTGCTTCTTCTGAATCGTATGGCACTGGGTGTGGAATTTTCTTGGTGTGCGTCACATGGTTCCAATTTTTCCACCCTGACACTCGCACTGCCGTCTGTGTGACCAGTAGAACTTGGAAGGGGCCGTGCCAACGAGGTGCAAGGCAATACGATCATTTGAAGAACTTTACGAGGACCCACTCCCCAGGTCGTATGCTGTGACTGGGGCCCTCGTATCGTACAGGTAAAGCATCTCGCACCTGGTGATAAATCAGATACAAGTTTTTAGTCAACTGGCTACAGTAATCTGAAAGGAGTACATTTTCAACATTTCTCAAGGAACGACATTTCCCAGACAGAGCCCAGTCTTAGTTTAAGGGGTTGTACGCATCGGTAACAACACGATCGGTAAGGCGTTTGGCCATTCTAGTTTGGTGCCGGCACACGTCTTAGTGAGCTTGTTCTTGATAATGCCGATGTGTCTTTCCACTAGTACAGCACTCTGAGCGTGCCTGTCCGAATGGGACCGTTTATCGAGCTGTAATCCCGCGCATATCTGCAGAATTACAGCAGCGATAAAATGTGGACCATTGTCCGACCAGATGACTCTTGGTAGCCCGAACCTTGGGAAGTACTCTTTTAACATATTCTTTGCAGTAGTCATGGCTGTAGCGTCTTTAACAGGAAAAGCCTCAACCCATTTGCTGAAAGCACAGATGACAACTAACACATACTTCAGATTATTACACCGCTCCATCTCAATAAAATCAAAGTGCATAACCTCGAAGGGGACAGAAGGTGGACCAAAACTTCCTCTATGAGTTGACGTGCCCTTTCCCACATTATGCTGTAGACAGATCATACATTCTTGAACAAAGCGTTCAGCTACCTTAGAGATTTTGTCGTTTACCCTACTTTTTCCAACATATTTGTGATTTTACGGGCACATATATGTGTGGGCTCATGAGCCATAACAACCATCATCATAATGTACGCGTCGGGGAGTAGTCATTTCCCTTCAACTCTGTCCACCCAACACTCATCGTCATCAAGATTCCCCAAGCCCCCGGCCCATTTCTTAGACTCTTCTAATGTGGCATCGGCTTGGATATCCCTTACGGAATCAATACCCTCATCCATTGTACCGGCATTTGTGGCCTCCCTCGAAGTATACATGTCTGAAGAGAGATCAGCGGCAGTCTGTTTAGCTATCTGATCAGCGAAAGTGTTCCCTTTTCCTACATCATCTACAATCATTTGATGCGCTGCACATTTTACGATAGCCAGCTGAGTAGGGAGTGCAAGCGCTGAGAGTAGCTGTACTATCAGGGAGCCATGCTGGATCTTTGTACCATGCGAAGTTAAGAACCCTCTTTCCGACCATAAAGGCATACTGACTGTCAGTGTATATATTCACGGTAAGCCCTTCGGAAAGTTCACAAGCTCGGGTCAATGCTTTAATCTCTGCGGGCTGCGCAGAGTTATGCGTGATTCTCTTGGTTTCCATGACCATGCTCAATGTAGTGATTGCATAAGCAGCTGTGGATGTACCATCCGGGAGTTTGAAGAAGAAGCCATCGCAAAACAGCTCCCCATGTGGATTGTTCAAAGGAGTATCTTTCAGATCAATTCTACCCTTTGTCTCTTGTTCGGTAGTATAAAGGCAATCATGTGACTATTCGTCACTGCAAGCAGTACCTTGCGGGAAAGGTAAGAGTTCAGCCTGATTAAGAACACAACACCTCTTGTGGTACAAACAAGATCAATTCATATCTCGTCAACCGTGCCGAAGTGAGGTGTTGCGTTTGAGTTCTGTTCTATAGAACATCTACAGAGTGAGGTACCATCAGGGTTAAAGCATGGCCTAGGACCATTCCCTCACTCAGTTTTACAGATGCAGCAGCAGCAGTGACAGCTCTCAAACATCTTGGCAAAGCGCATGCTACAGGATCAAGGGTGGGAGAAAAGTAACCGCATGGCCTATTCTTCCCTCATGTTCCTGCGTTAATACAGCCAAAGCACATCCATCACATTCATGCACAAACAACACAAAGGCCTTTTCGTAATTTGGTGTGCCCAAAACCAGTGCCGAGCACAATGCAGTCTTGAGCAAATCAAATGCACGCTGTTGCTCCATGTTCCACGGCAATGGCGAAGAAATGGCCAACATCGGCTTAATCACTAGTGAAAAGTTGGGGATACACTGCCTACAGTAAGAAGCCATTCCTATCAGGGCTCTAACTTCTTTCTGTGTATTTGGGACAGACATGCTAGAAATGAGTTTTATCCGTTCAGGCGTCAATCTTCTTCCCTCCTTTGACAGGAGATAGCCTAAATAGGTGACCACCTGGCAAAAATATTGAAATTTTTTAAGCAAAGCTTTATGTCCGTGTTTAGCCAGGTGAATAAGCAACAACACAGTGCCCTCAGTAAAAGCGCTCTCTGAGCCGGCAGCTAAAAGCAAGTCATCAACATATTGAAGCATTGTACAAGTAGAGGGCAACTCAAGGGTATCGAGTTGTTCTTTCAAAGCCCTACTGTAAATGCTAAAACTTTCAATGTAACCTTATGGTGCAAGGGTAAATGTGAAGGAGCGTCCCCCTAAGGTGAACGCGAACAGGTATCAACTGTCCTTGTGTAAAGGAATACTAAAGAAAGCATTCCTTAGATCCACAACACTAAAGTGAGTAGCTGAAGCCGGAATCATAGTCAATATCGTTGTCACATCAGGCACGATAGGAAATTGTGGAGTGACAATTTTATTGATGGCACGTAAATCAATTATAAAACGAAAAGGAATTGCATTATCACCTTTTTTGTACACGGGCAAAATCGGACTATTGCACAAACTACCTGCAATTTCCTCAATCACCACTCGATGCACAAAATCGTAGACAATGGGCCTCATTACACAGATGGCGGTAACCATGGCGCTATTAGCGCCATGGTTGCCGTCGGTATTTTACTGAGTCTGCCATGGTGAATGGCGGAATTACCGCCCTATTCCAAGGTGTGTGGGTGCGGTAATTCCCCATTCACCATGGCCCTTCCCCATTCCCATTTTTGCCCCCATATGGCTCAATGGGAATGGGGAAGGTGGTAATTATGGGACCGCAATTACCTCCTAGGTCCCTTTGCAGGTCCTGTTCTTAACGGCTGGTAAAACCACAAGAGGACCTCGTAGTATGGCGGTAAGGATTTACTGGTACCGGTAAACCCTTACCGCCGTCCGTGTAAGGAGGCCCAATGCATTTCAAAGCTTGCTCACCATCAACCAAGATCTTATACTGTGGAAAACGTGGCAGCTTTACTCCATGTTTCAAGACAATTTTAACAGGCTCAATTTGCAACACCAACATCATTGTCGTCAATTGCCCACAAACACTCCGGAACATCACTAAACTCCGGCGGCAAAGGTCTATTCAAGAATTGATTGACATAAAGTTGCTGTGGTGAAATCGTCAAACGCACTCCATCAGAGGAAACATGAATTACCACATTTAATTCCTTCAACAGATTCAACCCCAGGAAATTCTCTCCACAATTCGAAGTCAAAAGGAATGGACAATGGTCCGTAAAGGGACCCAAAGAAATAGGTACCGGCGAAGAAACCAGACAGGCAACTGGTGTGCCAGAAAACCCTACAGAAATGTTAGTTTGCCCTGACAGTGGAATGTTTGGAACCCGAGAATGATCAATGGAACACTTCTGTGCCCCTCTATCTATCAAGAATAGATGTTTCCAATTTCCCACTATCATTTCAACATAGGGACCTTTCTGATTAACGGGAATAGGCGTCGGTTCCAAACCCTGCTTCGAGCAATCCTAATGAAACAGAATTTCGTCAAAATGAAGTTCTTCAGAGAGGTAAGCGGCAGAAGGATGGTCAAAAATGTTTCTAGTATCCACACTTGGTGCCTGATTATCCTGTGAAAAAGGTTTTGTGAATCTTGTGCAAACTGACCTCGACCAGGGCCCCCTACACCCGGGCGACCTCTGGGTCATCTACCCATATTCCCAAAAGTGTTATTTGACCTCTGTTGGAGGATCAGGCATTGTGCACGCCAATGACCCTCTTGCCTACAATAGGCACACTGGTTAATGTTTACAGGACCCAAGGGCACATTTCCTTGTGTAACATCCTGACCTCTAAACTGTGAATTACCCAACTCAGGGCCTCTAACAATTTGCTGCAACAATACTTTAGTCTTCAAATTACCTTTTCTCTTTTTGACTCTTTCTTTTTAATTATTGACACGATTCTCATATTACTGAGCCATGTGCAGTACTTCTGATTGAGACTTTGCTTGCCAAGCGCTATCGGAAGACATAATTTTCGACTGGATGTCAGGCAGCAATCCTTGCACAAATGTGTCTACAAATAATCTTTTACCAGACTCTGTGCCCAAATCTTGTCCACTGAAATCTGAAAATACCTGTTCGAACTGATTAAAAAACTCGGTAGCACCCTCAGACTTCCCTTGGACACAGGCAGTAAGCTTGTCCCAAATAATTCTCTTTTCGGGAATTATAGTTTTCAATTTCGCAACTATTCTGTCAGGCAAAGTTAGTATCACCTGAGGCGGTCTTTCGCCAGCTGGCCTTTCTCCATTGAGTCTAATTATGTTAGCCCAGGTGTCTCCTAGCCCTGCTACATCGTCTATAGTCCTAATCTGTTTCCACAAATCTACTCGCAGAAGCACAGGAAATAATAAGTTGATATCACTTAAGGTGAATATCGATGATTGCAAATCAGACTCTATTTCTTTGTAGAACCCTGTCGGATAATTCCTAATGTCGGGAATGGACTGTTTGATAGTATTCACTTCCTGTCTCGAGAGCGGTACGTGAACAGACTGTGACACATAGTGTGCAGGAATGTCTCAAGCAACTTTACCTGCTACAACATCAGCGGGAATCTCCACTTTCGGGACAAGTGTCGGAGGAACCTCTCTCATAGGCGACTGAGAAGTAGGCAACTCCGAACGCTTACTAAGCAACAGAGCTAAATTGAGTGCTAAAGCAGCCGAAGAAGTGTCAAATGAAAAAACTCTCTTGTAAATACTCAATAACTCCGCGGGACAACACATCTTTCTTTTCACACACTCATCCTGTAGGTATTCTAGCATTACCTGTATCATTTTCCTCTGCATTTCTGGCGTATACTGACTATACGTGTCATACACTTCCACAGGAGTTATCGATGTGTCTGAGATCCATCTAATCGCGTCTTTTGTGCAAATTCGCATTTCCTCAGATATCGATTTACGACAAGGAAGGAACCGTTTCTGCACATACATAATGTCAAAACTATCTCCATCTTCATCCTCATTCTGTAACCTTTCCAACTCCTTTATATACTCAAGTACCCTCTCAACATGCTCTTGTACCTTCTCCACAGTGTCTCTAGAGAACGCTAAAGTGTTCAGATCCCTCAGCCCTTGTGGGAGATCTGTATCGTTTAATCTGTCCCACATTACACACAAATGAATCCCTAACCCCTCAATAAAAACATTTTTCTCAGGAAAATAGTCCATATTAGAAAGTGTGGTAAAAACATTAGCTAGATCACCCTTCTCCATACAATGCTTAGCCCACGCAATCAATTCACGTTTCTTCTCTGGAGGTACAGTATTGCGAGTGACAACCCTCGATCCCACTCCCTGATCTACTACAGGCGGTGCAGGACCACTTGGAAAAGGGAGAGTAGGCAAATTCAACGGAGGTGTTACCACTGGTGCAACAGGTATAGGTGGAGGAGCAGGTGGAGGAGCAGCAACAAAAGGAGGACCAACAACTGGAGGAAGAGGAACAGGAGGAGGAACGATAGGAGCAGCAGGAGGAGCAGGAGGAGGAAAAACAGCAGGAAGAGGCAAACCAGCAGGAAGAGGAACATACAGAGGTGGCGCAGTGGCCCCAGGCCTTCGTTCATTTAACAATTTATCGATAAGTTCATCGGAAACTTGAAAGTCTTTAAAAGGATAGATTTTCTGGATACCAAGTTGGAAAGCCCTATCTATATTCCTAGCTGACTCAGACTGTTTATCTTCGTCATATAACAACGCTTTTTCAGTGTTTGTCTTATGACGGCGCGCATGTTTTTCTGAACTCTTAAGCTGCGGTAAAAACTCTTTGTTCCAATTCTGTAACACGTCAAATGCTGCAGGTCGAGCCTTTTTCTTTAATAATATTGATTCTAAATACTCAATACGAGGGATTTCAAAACTACCATTGATTGGCCACTGAAGTTTGGAAGCAGGTCTAGTTTGTCTGTGCCAAATATCATTAAACACTATACTACTAATGCCATGCTTACAGTATATAGTATGATCCGGCAAACCCCTCCGGTGGCACCCGACGGCTAAATTCCAAAGATTGTCTGTCACTGTGGAATAACGCCCTGAAGCAGGCAGACAATTTCCCAGGCATATCAGAATACTGGTGTTACCTGGTCAATAATTGTACTTGCGAGAACAATGCCCCAAAACAAATGATCAGGATACTTAAGAATCGGGTCACGACTCACCTGATCAAGCCTAAGGAGGTCCGATCGGATTTCAAAGTTTTATAACAAATTTTACCTCGTGTTTGGTAATTTCGGCAAATCTGCCCGCCTCGATAAATGGACCCTCGTCAAGATGCCGGCTCGGACCGCGTGCTCACCGTCCAGGGATCGGGCTGTGCAGTGCTGCTGAGGTGTCGCATCTCATTCAGGAAAAGGGCCTCTATTACACTGTCCGATCCCGGTCCGATAGCCGCGTCAACCTTCAACAAGCTGGCATCAATCTTGACGGTCCCTATTCAGGTGCCATCTGTGAAAGCAAAAAGAAAATATCGAGGCTGAGTACCCCAAAAGGAAATACACCAAACGCGGGTTCAAAAGATTCACAGATCTATATTCTACAACTGAACAGTTTCAAAGGACAAAGCAACAGATAGCTATCAGGCCCTCAGTACAACACAGCGAATACCAGCCCTGTTCGGTGTGTTCAGTGAGTGGGACTGTACATCAGAATAGTCACACCTTTTATACAATCCAAAACATGATGTCCATCCCACTTGTAAGTTAATGAATCTCGGATCTAGGGTTCGTGCCGGGTTTGTTCCTAATTTATGCATCTATACATTTACGGATTATCCTTAATACATTCTCCAACGAGTTACAATAGCAACAGTGTGTCCTTGGATTTCATATTGAGCCTTCGTACACATTTATACAATATAGTTAAACAAGTGTTCACATTGGATGCTCAAACAGTATTGTGGACAATATATGTTCATGGATTAGTATCGTTGGCGCAGTTAATCCTCTATACACAGGTCAACGAAGGACAAGGTCTCAGTAAATGACCCTAACATTTGGCCTGCGGACAGTTTACACATTAACTTTTACACAGCGGTCAAGACGGCCATGTTACATTCAAAACAACACTGTCCACCATCCTAGAACACAGGGTGACTTTAGAGTGAGAATCTTAAATGGCGGATGAACCTAGAATGGCGGCTAACACAGATCTAAGGTCAGGACCTTGCAAAGCGGATTTCCTCGCAGAGCGACTGGGTTTAGGCCAATATATACAATAAAGGAGGCATGATATGATTTCCCGTTCGGCACCCTTACCATGGCCTAGCTGTGAAGAATCAGGGATGATTCTTCCTCTCCCCTGCGACAGCTGAGCAACAAGGCCGCATTCCCTTATCCCAATCCAGCTTCTGGGAGCTGCTTTGCCGAACACTATGGCCATTGTCCGTAGGCCCTGGAGGAGAGTCTATACTTTCTTGCACCTTATTGTGAAAGGCAGTCCCCTCCCAGAGTGCTTTAGCATAGAATGGGATTTATTTTGTTGCTTAAAAATTGATACATAGCAGCCCAAAAATGTGTTTTTCACAGCCTTTTTTAGGCATATGTATAATTGAGTTTAGGGTGAGGGATCCAAGGGGCAACAGGAAAAGCATCTCGAAATGTAACTAATATCCTTAAGGTGAAATAAACATTTTCATACATCTACTGCTTTGTATGGTGAGTATGTAGGGTCACTATTATTATATATGGAGAAACACAAGTTTAGTAAACCATGAGTGGATCTATTGTGGCAATAAGACCTGAGGAAGCGGGCCAATGCCTCCTAGGTAATGCCCCCGGTGCTGTAGTTAACGAAGCCCCGGGGGCATTACCGTGGGCGGTATTGGCTGCCGTGTTTCGAAACAGAGAAAACAAAAGTTAAATAAAATGGCTTCCGGTAAAGGGAAAACATAGTCCGTTTTCCTTTTCCATGGCGGCCATCGGGAGCAGACGTGCTGGGAACATAAGTGTTCCCAACGCGTTTGCTCCCGAGAAAAAGAAAAAAGAAGGTAAGTGGGGTTGGGAGGCCAGGGAGGCAATAGTTTGCAGGGGGGGTGGAGGGAAAAATAAAACGTACCTGAATCCCCAGCAGGGGACGAAGGCAACCTCCAGCTTTGGGGAGGCTCGGAGCGGGTATTGGCCGGTTTCGAGCCTCCTCATTGGCTAAGGGGCTGCCACGCCCCCGCCGGGAACAAACGTCGGCACGCTTGTACATCCACGGGAATACTGTGTGATATGGCTTGGAAAAGAGCCAATCCACGTGTAGTATTTACCGTGGACAGAGCGTGCCGGGTACTAAATTTGAATAGTATGCACTGCAAACTGAATCACTTCCAGGGACTCGTAGGTTTGGCAGATCAGGTAAGGTTTAGTGGGATCAAATGATTTGCCCAAGGTTGCACACTTTGGCTAAGGGGAGAGCCCGGGATGTGAGACTCGTCCGGAATGAAGTACTTGACCTCATATCTTCTCAGATCCAATTGGTATAAATAGGTATTAATGCATACTGCCACTTCTTATGCCCCACATGATTGTATATGATTTGGCAAGCAGCGTTGGAGAGTGTTGAAAAGTGGCAACAGGCGATTAAGTGCACAGTGAGCACTACTTAAATGATCCTACACACTCCCGTTCATGGGGAGCAATTATCATTGTGACCGGTAATAATAGGATACACTTGTGCACTTGGCAGCTTCTGATAATCCATCCCATCATCAAATGAATCTTCCTCCACTGTACTTCTGAACCTACTGCAATTTACGGTAATGCATTATATTACTATTATTTTTTTTACTTTTGTATTTTTGTAGGAAAACGGCAGAGCCCGAAGCAGATGTAACAGTCGTTCAAGGTGCAAATACCAATGAGGTCCCTCTATTCTGGCTCTCTCCCCCTCAAAAACAACAGCCGAGGCTACACACGGACTCCTGTGAGGTCTTAATTATCTTTTTAACACCTCTTAGCAACAGATTTTCAATAATGTGTGTGATTGTTGGAAGTTTATAATTATGGGGCACATACAAATTTGCAAGCTGTGGGGCCGTGTCAGACATTTTATTGCACTTTCTGTAGATTCTGTAAGAGATTTGTTGTAGGTTCACACCACGTTCCAGGTCTATTCAGGATGGGGAAAATAAGGCTACAAACATAGGGGTCATTATTCAAACCCAGTGGACTGTAAACGCTGGTGGTCAAAGTGTTTACTACTATTCACCCTTTTTACAATATCTACACTGTATCATTTACTTTACTTTGTTGCCAAAACATTGCTAACTGCAAAGCATTATTGTTGTTCCTGTGCAATTGTCATTTCACCACCTCTACTACAACCACATGCACTTTGGTGACATGCAAGAAATACGCATCAGCCCTTTAAACACACTTCAGCTGTGCGTGCAATCGGCGCATGCAGTCACACATTCATTGTACCATTCAGTGAAATACACTTGCATTCTCACGTGCAACATTACACACTCATTGGAATAAACACATGGCGCTGTCGAACACACCATATATGAATAAATTATTCATAACTTTTTATATGCACTTGGCATTAACAACTGCGTAAATCATGTATTCTGTGCCCACCATGCTCAGTCACTTAACTCTTACAGGAGCAGGCTTATTTCAAAGTGAATCATACACTCTTTGTTTCCTGCATGCATTCATTCATTCAGTCATTTGGCTCAGCTTCACTCAGAACACACTTGTTTATTGGACTGGCACGCCTGGTCCATCAGTGCTCATGCAATCCAGGCGTTCCTACATCAGTAGGGGCTTTCCCACTTTCAAGCATTACAACATGCTTCACTTTGGGCTTGGACAGCAAGTGGCATACACACAGGCCCATGGAAATATTAACCAATCAGATTCCCTTGTTCCTATCGGAGTATCCATTGCAAGCCCGGTTTCCACCGCCATCCGCCCCACCACATACTCAAAGCATTATAATCCAATTATTTTGACGATCATTGTGTTACAGTTGTTTTCCTCTGCAAGGTTGCTCGTCCTAGAGTGCTCTGTTGTCCTTGCATCTGTCTGGGATGCCCGTCAGTCTCTGGTGTTGCCTTCAATTGCAGGTTCTGGCTCTGTTTTCCCAATGCAGGGAATGGGGTCCTCATGTCTCCCTGCCTGGTCCTTTCTTTGTTCCACCAGTCTCCTCACTTGATCTCCTTGTGTTGATGATGGCTTAGCTCGTTGTCTTGGTCCTGCCTGGCCGTTTGTCTTGCTCATCTTCCTTTTGTTCCTCAATGCACACTCGTGTAACACTACCTTGTGATTTGCTTCCATCGCTTTCACTGAGGCTTTGATGACGCTCATGACGCACTACCTTCAATGGTAACCTTCTCTGCTTCCCTCTCTGTAGCCTTCTGTTCTTGCTGGTCAGTGAATGTGGGTGTGTTCACAACTTTTCCATCCTACCATATCAGGTTTCTGGTATATGCACACATGTACTCTGCAGTTTCTCTTTTTTTTCTCTAGTTCTACATCACCTTCCTTTCTTTTTAATTGAAAAGAGAAAGATGCGTTATCTCCTGTCTATTCTGCTTGCTGCCGTGCAAGGGTAACCCTATTGTCGGGATTGCACATGTCCTGTTGTGGACTGTTCCTGACAGCGGAGTAACAACGGTGTCATCTGGTGTCAGCTATCTCTGCCTTGGTGTTGTATGCACAGTGTTTCAGCCTACCTATGAATTCCATACAAACCGCCAACTGCCTTTCTACCTGCTTAGATGCCATCTCCAAAGCCTATCAGTAAAGGCCACTTACCTGGTCCAGCTTACTCTTGTCATCAGTTGCCCCCCTAGTTAATACTATTAAAACGATGAAGCACAGGCAAGAATTCATACGTTTAGACACGCTCTGGCACATCAACATAAGTCAACATGCACTCTGTGCCACCTTGGGGGCATCCTGATCCACAAAACAATGGATAGTGTGAAGTGTTGGGTATGAACAAAACTTTGTCTATTGGCAGCATGGTTTTTGTCTAGCACAACAGTGTGAATAGAGTGCTTTAAATTTGTTTTATGCCTATTGGAAAAGATGAAACTAGAAATAAATGTGTGAGGAGCTGCTCACCACAGTGTCTTGAATTGTTGCAAAACCTGCATCATGTATCGGCTGATATTACAAATGTCATTGACAAGTACAGTATACTGTGGGTCCTCAGTAGAGTAGGCCTCTGCACATAGGAATCTGCAGTTTCACCAATTTAGGAGGGCTTTTTATTGAATACCACTTTGAGGGGGGTAGGAGACAGCATTTCTTGTCCAGAATAAGTATAGAACTGGCTTCTAATTCAGGAAAGATGGTCGAGGCTGATCAATAAACCGGATTAATTAATTGAGCTATTGAAATGATCCAGTAACATGATCCAGTACTTCAACTGGGAAGCCACTGTGCGAAATATAGAGTATAATCTTTTGGAAGCCAACAGGCATTGTCAGACTTTGGTAAAACTAAGGAGAGTCTTCATAATGTAGTGTTACAGAACCCCCTTCCCTCTTAATTCCACACTGGGTTTGATCTCTCCTCAGATTACCATGAAATCAAACTACCAGCCCAAAATTGCACATGAGTATAGAGCTCCCAGCACTCTAGAATGGTTTAT
This sequence comes from Ambystoma mexicanum, assembly GCF_040938575.1. NCBI lineage: Eukaryota > Metazoa > Chordata > Amphibia > Caudata > Ambystomatidae > Ambystoma > Ambystoma mexicanum. Next base: position 667,747,858 of record NC_090926.1, on the reverse strand, counting down.
GGCTGGTCATGTTTGTTGTCCTTCTGATTCGTGGTGGAAGAAGGACACCTGAGCATACCAAATCTATGTGATCACTGTGCCACCCGCAATTCCGCTGATGAAAATGTCGATTACAATTGCGGTGCAGTAATCAGATAGATCACTTTTGCCCACAATCCGCCAACCTGCATCTCCCCACTCCCCACCCCCCACTTACCTTTACTGCGTTGCACTTGTGTGTGTGCCGCCGACTGCCTTCTACCCGTGCGGTGTCAGTTCCTCTCACTAACGTGACAACCTTGCAACTCCTGAATCCTGTTACTGCGAGCAAGGATGGCATGCGAGACCCCTGCAACTCCTGCACTGCTTGGGCACAGTAATGGGGGTGGGGGTCAGGATTTCTGTACAATGCTCAGGTATAGTATTAGTAATGTCGCCACAAAAGTACACATAATTACAATTTTCTTTTACTGAATGCATGAGATTGATGGGATTATATCAAAGTTTTCTATGCAATGTTTCTTTTGGTCAAAGAAGCAAAACCTGTGTAGCGTAGTCAAATATACACTGGGATAACTTTCATACAGAATAGATTGATGCAACGTAAATCGTAACGTGTTACTCGTCCATTGAATGTACTTTCATGCATCAAAAGGAAACATGCTTATAGACATGGTTCGAGAAAGATGCAATTCTATCACAATTGACACTGATGAAATTTGCTGTATATCAAGATCAGAGCACTTTAAACAGTAGACAATGGTAAAGTCATTGAGATGAATGAACATTACACTACTAAGTAAATTTGTTGTTCGAAATAGATAGGAATTTCCTTGGCAACAGAATAGAATAAGAGAACTTTGATAAGGCAGTGGGCACAATATCAGCCGCGTTGTGGACTTCATACTCCATCTCAGTTTAGTGCAGCATGCTGTGTCACTGTGCTGGTGAGATAGCCCTCAAATTGAGTCATGAATCAGCATATGGGATCATTAGCAATATCTTGCATAATGGGATGAGGTGTGTTATAGGGATCCTTGCAGATCTGGACACAGCCTAGCGTAAGAGAAAGCAATTCAAGATAACAGACCTAGGCAGAGAAATCTGACCTTCCGTGGCATTGTGTTCTAGGATCCCCTTTTGCTGGTGAGAAGCAGCATAATGGATGCGGGCAAGTCACGCAGGATACTGTTCTATATGCTGAGGGAATCTGGGATAATCTGAGTGGGATTGGGGTGTGAGTGCTTAGCGTGTATGTTTAGTGAAGAAGAAAGATTTATGGGGGTATTAAGTAGTATTGCCCTATGAGCGTCAACAGATGGGCAAGTTATATCCTCTTCTGTTTCCTGTTATGTTTTTGTAGCTAGTTTAGCACGCTTGTTCCAGGTGTCCATTTGCTTGATTTCATTATATTAGTACATTCTTTTCTTCATGGTTAGGGCTGTAATTTCGTCTCATGCGTGTGCATGATTTGACTCTTTACAGCTCTAGTTCATAGCCTCGATTTGAGTGCTCTTCGAAAAGCAACGTGGTCTGTTGCCAGGTTCTGCTTCTTATGAGTTTGGGTTCAATAATGGCGAAACAAGAGCCTCCTTGGTGTTGTCTGTTGTGCTCTGGTAACAGGAGTAAGGCACTGTAATAGACCTAATTGTAATAGGTTCCTAGTCCTAGATTTTATTCTGGAGGAAAGTTGGTACCTTGTCGTGGATGGTGCATTGGGCATCCTACCTTGAAGTGGACCCTGCATCTGCCTGCTAGCCTGTGTAATATTCAGATTGCTGGTGTTGTTTGTTCCCTCAGATCCAATCGTAGTACTCATCTCACAGCATAATTTTGTACTCTGGAGTTGTCTCATAATAGAGTACAGTAGATGGAGGCTGTCTGTATAGTCCCTACTTGTGGCAACCAGGGATACAGCCTATGTCCTTTGTGGAAAGCAGGCCCAGCTCCAGCAGTGGGACCATGCCCCGCCAATGCCACCCTCTACCTGCACCCCTAGAAAGGAGGCCATGCCATTGGTGTTAATCACCAATGGAACCCAGGGAGCTAAGGGGGGTTGCAGGCAGGGGGGATTTAGCGATTAGCATTAGCTATTAGGTGTAAGCCAGAAGGATTGCATTGGACCACGGACAGGATTGAGAAAGGATGTTTGGAGGAACACATATCCTATGGACGTGTTTGGTCGCTTACCCATCATTGCCATGTTAATCCCTATGGTATTCCCACCAACTACCTGCCCCTCCCTGCTGAAACATATCCTCTTGGGTACTCATTGAACTAGCTTTGTGACAAAGTGACATCACGCTTTGTGCTGTATAGGGCCTCCTTGTGTTGCTAAGCATTCTTTTGAGTGTTTAATGACTTAATTGCCTCTGTGAATGAGCCCCTGTTGTATTAAAAACATCTCCTAACAATGTGTGTTTTCAGCCAGTAGATATAAAAGCGATATGTGTGTCCCCACATCTGCTCCTTGCCCTGGAGTCCTGTCTAAAGTAAAAGTCAACAGTGTTGGATTTATTTTTATTTTATTTATGTATTTATATAGCACTGCAGCCCACGGGCATATGAGAGCATTACATATAGACAGACATGGTTATTCAGGTAACAGGACAATGGCGTGTGCCACACATAACATATCAGCTTACAAGTGATGCATTTGGATTCCTGGTGGATCTAGATGATAGTATCTTATTTGAACAGGAGTGTCTTTGGTTTTTTTTCTGAAACATAGGTGATTAGTAGATTAATTATTGGTATTAGAAGGACAATTGCCAGACAATTATATCATATGCTTAGGTACTCCTAAAATGTTCCCATCTTATGGCCAGGTGGTGCCCTTATGGCAGTGTCTGGCAAATGCATATGCTGTGCGTGGTGGTTTCAGTTTATCTCCATAAGTTAAAGTGTAGATGCCCAGAAGTGGTTGCCTTGCTTGTTACGGCTAGAAAATCAAGGGACACCTCCCAGAGTTGTTCCAAAATGTCTCTACCTGATCATTTCCAGGCTAAGATAGTGAGTATGGACCAACTTCAAATCTACTCATGCATACTTACCAGTTTGGTTCTGACCTAAACAGTAAGTATCTTTGTATTGATGGAAGCCTAGCCTGCCCAGCCAGAACTTTTCATGAAATGATCTGATAAGTACTGACTTGATAATATCATACTATTGGAGTAATTATTAACAGTGTGTGCAAACACAATACATCATGTGTATTGTGGGTCTTGTATGGAACATGTGATGTAACTGTTGGGTGTTTAGGCAGTGCCAGAAATGGAAGTTGTTTACTTTGGGATCCCACCTGTGACAGAGAGGGGAAGTGGGACTGAATGAGTACCCCCCTCCCTGATGATCATGAATACCTGGAAAATAACACAAGAAAAGGGCATTCCGATTATGTTTATGCCATTTAGTACCCGGCAAGGGCACAATCAGAATGAAAGAGCCATTCTGATTGACCCTCACCGGGGCATTACCTGGCTGGGATTCCACTGCCATTGTCTCCGGCAGGGGTGTGGCAGCCCGTCAGCCAATGAGGAGGCTTGAAGCGGGGCTATCCCCACTCCGCACCTCCACATAGCTGAGAGGCTGCCTTCGCTCCCCGCCTGGGACCTAGGTAAGGCTTTTTTTGTTGTTTCCAGCCCAGGGACTTTTTTTTTCTCCCCGTCCCTCCTCCCTCCCAACCCCACTTACCTTCTTCTGTCTTCTTTCAGGAACGGACGTGCTGGGAACACTTCTGTTCCCAGCGTGCCCGCTCCAAATGGCTGCCATGGAAAGGGAAAACGAACTCTGTTTTCCCTTTCCCTGTAGCCATTTCATTTGTCGTTTTTTTTTTCTGTCCCAAAACGCTGCAGCAGATATTGCGGGCCGGGGTACTCGCGGCGGGGGCCTTACCGATTCAGGTAATGCCCTGGGGCCTGAGTCGGTAATGCCCCCGCCGCTCGGGGCATATTGCTTAAGTATAAATGGTGCCCATCAGAGGTGGATTTAACAGTAGGACAAGGAACACATGCCCATGGGGCACCCTGCTCTGCCTTTCTCCTCTCATGGTCACCCAGGGCTGCATAGGCCATCCCAGGGATCCCTTATCTTTTTAACATGTCTCAGCAGCAGATTATTTAAAATAGGATGCAATTAGTGATGGGAAACGATAACTGGCACTTTTTTCTTAAAATCATATAAGGTTTTAATAAGCTATGTAAGTTTGATTAGAAATTATGGGGGTACAGAACAAGCTATCTGAAAAAAATACTTTTGCTATGCATTTAATGTTGTGTCTGTATGAGATTGTTTTGTAGGTTCACATTAATTTGCATTCTGGAATTTGTAGGCTTTCATTCAGGATGGGGAAAATAAAGCTACAATCATAGAATCACTTTAGCACCGCTTTTGCCACTCTGCAGGACTTGGGAAATGACCCCCTATGATTGTAGCTTTATTGGCAAAAGCAAGCTGATTCCAAATCATTAAATTTGGGAGACATTTACACTTTGGCAAACACGTAGTGTAGAAATGAGGAGAAAAGGTGATTTCTGCCTATGTTTTGCTATTTACTTTTCCAGTAATTGGTGGAAACAATTAGGGGCCCTTTTTCAAAAACGTGCAAACAGGAGTGGTCGCCTGCATGCAATGTAGGATTCAAAACAAAATTACCCCATTACTCTTTTCATCAACCCATTTTACAATCTTATACATTGTCAGGTTGGTTTATCATGTAACGTGCATTTTTAAAGTAATCTACATACAATTGGGTATATTTTAGGTATTTAAAACAAAACCTCAATACATATTTGCACCAACTTGACTGGGAGGTCAAGCACATTTCAGGCTAGGTCAAATTCTGACTTTACCATTTAGTCAAAGTGTATAATGCTGGTCAAATCATTTAATCGCACTGTGTGTTTCCTGCCAAAATTAAGTGCCTCTAGAAGTGATTTAGTTTACAGTATGAGATATTCCAAAAAAGGCCAATTTATGCTTTCATAGATGGGCAATACAGAGGTCAGGACTAGCCAAGAAGACACACACACATTTCTTTGGAAAACATAACGTCATATTTATTGAACAAAATTGTGACACTCAATAGCAAATCAACGTAAAGATGTCAAACAAGAGGTCCTCATGGGCTACTGCATATTGTAAACAGTATGTACCAGACAATGACGTATAGGTGTGGCAGGGGAGCAGCGTGCCCTCCTCACTGCCACACCCAAACAGGAGCGATACCAAGAGTCTGGAAAACCCTCAACCTGCACTGTCTACCTCCTGATTCCGCTCTCTTATGCATGCTAGCACTCCCACACACCCTCAACTCAATTAGAATGTGCTGCAAAAACGCAACAAAAATACAATTTCGTGCTTCAAAATGTAATTTTGTAAGAAACAAAATGTCCTATTTTTTGCTTCATTATTTATCGAGGAGGAGGAAGGATCTGTCTTTCATAAGAAGATGGCTGGACCACAAGCACCTTCTCCATTTCATGCTGGGAGTAGCCACTGTATACAGTGAGGTATTGTTAAGCACACAGCATTTGAGAAGAAATCAGGACTGGGGGTCTCATTGCTCAGCCCCTGCAGAGGAGCAGGTGGCATCATCATCGGTTTTCCCCAGACAGGCTAAGACATGGTGCATGTGAGGGCAGGGGGCAGGTGGGAATGGTGGTTACAGGAGATGATGTAAAGGGTGAAAAGTGAAGAAGGAGTGAATAGAACAGAAATGGGATAGCAACTGGGAAGACAAGATAGTGTGAAGATAGTGTGAAGTGCCAGTAATGAGACGTGGGCACAGTGGATTCATGGTTTTGGTTAAAGACTTTTATTAAAATAAAAGTGGGTGGGAAATGTCTCTCTGTCCCTACTGTGAGAGGTGTTTCCATACCTAGAACCAAAACAAAGGGTATCTCCAAGGTAAGGATGTCTAAAGCAAATTTCCCTTTGTACAAAGTAATATTCTGGCCCTCACATCTAGAAAAAAAAACTCCAGAGGGTGATTCTCTTCCCCTGGATTTCTGTTCCCTCCTCCTTGTGTTTCAAGAGTGTCACTTCTTTAAGATTCTTTGATTAACCTCACAAAACAACTGGGCTGCTAATCCGCCTTTTACTCGGATCCCTGGTGTACTCTCCTGCCAGATTTCTACTTCTTTTTAACATGCTTTCACGACCTTCTCAGCAGTCCTATTATATCCTGCTCAGGACTGTCTTAGGTACTGTATAGTACACTTGACTATACCTGGTATACTCCTTCCACCAGGGTTTTTCCACTTAAAATTACTTTCAACTTTGTATTCACCTGGTATACTCTCCTGCTAGGGCTTCTCGTGTCTGCAAGTATTCTTATGACTTGGCTTTGCCTAGTATACTCTCCTGCCAGGGCTTTTGCATATAGCTGGATTCAAGCACCTTTACTATGCCTCGTATATTATGCAGCCAGGGCTTTTCTAAAGTGTATATTCTTGCACCTTTAATTTGCAAGGTATTCTTTTTTGTCAGGGCTTATTCCTCTTCTGATTTAAACCTGCCTGGTATACTTTCTTACAGAGATTTTCTCCTCTGTTTATGTTCTTGCAACTTTTAAGTTGCCTGCTATCTTTTCTGTCACAGCTTTTCTCGGGTGTGTATTCTTGTAGCTTATATCTGTCTAGTACACACTCATGAATGTGATGACCTCTGTGGTTCCCTCTTAAATCTGCCTGGTATATTTTTCTGCCAGGGCTTTCCTTATATATGTATTGTGCACCTTCGTAGAGTTGACAGTTTTGTGCATCTATACTGTCCCGTCTTGAACTCCCCCGGTACATCTTGAACTCCCCTGGCCATCATAACCAAAACACAGCTAGCTGCTAGACTCATCCCACACCCAACAATTACATCGTGCAACCTTCTCTCAGCTAAAATGCCTATCTCTAATAATAGCACTCTAACGATACTTCTGATATACAGACCACCAGGCCCACTAGGTAACTTCGAGGAAGACCTTTCCAGCCTCCTCACCAACAGTATTAAAGACTCCACTCAGCTTCTTTTACTAGGTGACTTTAACCTGGGCTTTAACGATGCTGAAGATAAACAAGCCTAGTCTATCCAATCCATTCTAGTCAACCACGGCATTACCCAAAATGTCCTAACTCCTAAACACACAAAAGGACGCACACTAGACTTGATAGCCAACTACAACTGCGACATCACCATCTCTAGTGTCTTACCTCAAATATGGACAGACCACTATCTGATATGCTTTACAGCCAGCATCGAGCCTCCCAAACCTAACAAGAATAAAGTAGCACCCCCCCTGCAACGAGAAGCAAAAAAGAAATCACAGCTGAAAAACTACTCCCACTTCTCCTACCAGATCTCACAATCAGCTCCAATGAACCAAACCCTAGTGAGTTAGTTGAATCATTTAACAACTCCATGGCCAAAGCCCTAGACCTGATTGCCCCTATCAAATTCCATAAAAGTAAACGTGAAACCCACCTTAACTCCTGGTTCACCCCCCACCTCAAAGAAATGCGTATCCAAAAACGCAAACTCCAAGCTATTTGGAGGCACACTCCCTCTGCTGACAACAAAACTACACTTGCCAACTTTGCCAAAAAATACAAGAAGGACATAATCCAAACTAAAAAAGAATCATTCAATGATAGAATCAATAAAGCCAACTCGAACTCCAAAGAGCTCTTCACCATTCTCCGGGAACTGGAAAACCCAATAGCCCCTACAGACAATGTCCCCAAGGACAAATCTTGGTGCACTAGTATCCAAAACGCCTTAGCAAATAAAATCACTACCCTTCAATCGAAAATTGCTAAGAAAAAAGCGTCCCTGATCCCTAGCGGAACTCATACCACTCCATTGAAAGAGATACCCAGCACATCCACCCAAAGCAACTGTAAACCCTTCAGGTTTACTAATATTTCTATATTAGAAACTGAAAAGGCCATTCTCTCCCTTAAACCGTCCAACTGCCAAGGCGACAGCTGCCCTGCGCAAATCCTCAAGGATGCAGCCAGAGATCTATCACCTTTTATCTCGAAACTTATCAACGCCTCCTTCAATAAGAATACGGTACCTACTAACCTTAAAGAATCCTGGGTACTGCCTTACTCAAAAAACAGACACTTGACCCAGCAATCCCCACTAACTACAGGCACATCACTACAGTCCCATTTCTCCTTAAAATTATAGACAGAGTAGCCTACCTCCAAATCCAAAATTATTTGGAGACACACCAACTATTAGGCTCACGGCAATCTGGCTTCAGACCTCTGCACGGTACTGAAACTGCCTTATCGACCTCAAGACACAAATCGACGAGTTGAAGGATAAAGGTAGTACAGCTATGCTCCTCCTCCTTGACCTATCAGCGGCCTTTGACCTGGTGGATCATGCAGTATTATGCAACCACTTAGCGTCGGCCGCCCATTTCTCAAGTGAAGCTATAGCATGGGTACAATCCTTCCTAGCTAACCGGACGATGAGAGTATTCTCCCCTGTAGCGGCAGCGGACCCAATCCAGATCACTTGTGGTGTCCCACAAGGCTCATGTGTCTCCCCGACAATGTATAATATCTTTACTAAGCCTCTCTTCGACAAACTTGACAGATTAGGGGTAACTTACACTAATTATGCGGACGATACGCAGATCCTCATACCACTATCAGGCAACTTTGTCGAAGACACAGCTTTAGTAAACAAAATTTACCTCCTCATTCAGGCATGGATGGCCTCCCACGGCCTCTGCCTAAATGATGACAAAACTGAGTTATTGATCCTGGGCTCCGACTCCAACTTAAAAAAAACTGAGTTCCAACTATCGTAATTTCAACATAGATGGTAACACAATTAAGGTGGCTACTGAGGTAAAAACTCTAGGCTTCTACCTCGATTCTACCCTATCCCTAAACAAACAAGTGAACACCCTGGCATCCTCCACAGCGTACATCTGTAAATTAATCAGGACCTGTAGACCTTACCTCTCTAAAACCAACTGCATCTTGCTAGCCAACGCATTAGTAATGTCCAAGCTGGACTATTGCAACGCCCTCTATGCAGGTGCCAACAAATCCATTATAAATAAAATGCAAATCCTTCAAAATAACGCTCTCAGAGCAGCCCTTGACATACCCCGTAGAGCACACATTTCCAACATCAGAAAAGACCACCACTGGCTTAAAATCAGCGACAGAATCCTGCTCAAGACACTGTCGCTCACCCACAAAGGGCTCAACCACGCAACACCCCCTTATATTTCGGCTAGACTTACCTGAAAAACCTTTAGCCACCACACTAGGGCTACCAACCACTTCTTGCTCGAAACGCCTAGATTTAGACGATCTAAAGCGGGTGGAGCAAGCTTCCCTGTCACAGCTGCCCAGGCCTGGAACGCACTGCCCACTGCACTGAGAGCTAGCCTACCCTACTCTAACTTCAGATGGAAGGTAAAAAACTGGCTCTGGTCCAACGACAATTAACTCACGCGGCTCCCTACAGCTATGATACCCTTGTACCCTAGTCTAAGACAATGCTGACGCTGCTTTCTCCCTTCTTACCTTGTACATTCTTGTAATACTGTAATATGCTAGCTCTTCACTCCAACTGCTTGTACTGACTTGTATGTATTGTATTGGTTTGATTTTTATCCTATGTATGTAACCTAAGCTTAAGTAACCTTGTACCTGCTGCGCCCGGCTACCCATGGGTTTGGTGCGCATTATCAAATAATAAACTAAACTAAACTAAACTATCCTGCCAGGGGTTCTCTCACACACATATTGCATACACTCGCAAACTTGATAGTCTTTTTAAAATATATTTCACTTTGTATCTTTAAAGGAATTTCAATTCTGTGTTCCTTCTTGCTTTACATGCATTTTTTTCAGTTTGGCAGGCTTGCTGATATGCCCTGGTGTCCCCGCTTCCACTGGAAGGACTCACTGGCTTTGGCAGGCATATGTCGGGTCTCCTGCTGCAAACCTGCAGCAGCCTTCTGATGTTCTGCCTTTTCTCACTGTGTCTGCTTTCCAGCTCCACAGCCTCATGCAGCTCCTGCTTCTCGTCTCTGTGTCTCTCTGGGTTTTGGTGGAGTCTGCCTTGTATTACCGGCAAATGCCCAGAAGCTGACCGAAGCCTTCTGGCATTCTCGCTGTGTACTTTCAGCTGCAATCTGTTTTTCCTTCCTTTTTCAAAAAAGCTGCTTCACTCCATAGCCACCACTCCAGCCTTGCGGTTCCTCAGTAAGCACCGAGGGACATAGCGTTCTTCAGCCAGTGTCCTTTCTTCAGCTGTTTTGCCAAGTAAAATTTTCCCAGCTTCAGGTAGGCTTCTGTGAAAACCAGAATGCAGCTTGTGCTCTGGACCTCCATTGATCTGCATTAATCAGTTCCTCTTCCTCGTTACAATACTTTCACATTTAGGAAAATAACAGTTTGAGTCTGATAACCTGGACGAGGATTTGGTTTTGGTGATCTTGAAGGGCAAGTCAGTCCTTGATGTCTTATGTGCAAAATCTGGCCAAACATTTTCAGTGTCTTTCTTGGGTTGGTGAGATGAGGGATAACCGTATGCCATTAGGGAATGGGAATGACAGGGGTATCCTGAAACGGGAAAAATGGGGATACCATGTCTCGTCCGATGATGCCATAACACCCCAGAGGGTCGCCTTTCCTTTGTGATCCTTCCTCATATAGCCACCCCTATGGTCAGGATCAGGTAGCAGATGCCGTCACCTGGCCATAAGGGGAGAGGCCACCAGCGGGAGAGAAGTGATGACACGTTGAATTCATCACAGTATGTAGATTGATATTACCTCACAGTTTGTTCTGCTCTTTTGCTATGTAATGTTTTTTTATAGCTCAATTATAGCATTGTGTTCTAAAGGGTACACATATTTTGTTCTTAGTGCATGATTCATTGGGATTAATCACTCAGACTCTTATTAAGGGTTCTGCAGTATACAGGTTTGATGTGTCATGCATTGTCAATAGTTTTCCTTCTTGAGATGGGGGAGCCGATGGACCATGAAGTAAGTAGCGAATGGAAGGTCAAAGTTGTGAGGGAGCTTATGGAAGGCAAGAAAGGAGCAACTGGAAGACGCAAGCAGAAGACTTTGGAAGGGGTAATTGAGCGCCTGTGATTTTAGAAGGGATGAGTAGGTGGAGGACGAGAGCAGATTTCCTTCTTGAACAAATTGAGTGACACTGGGCAAATCACTTTATATTAGCAAAACCTGGTGAAGTGAACAGGCTGTTTCCAGCCAGAGTCATACCCCTAAACACACAGCTACAATAGTAGAAAAGACAACTTAAAACATGTACCATTAGTTGCACTGGAGACAGCTATTAGTCCCTCCCACCATATGCTGCACACCCATGGCCACCTACCCAGGGCCATCTGTCAGCCTTTCCCAGGAATCCGTTTGCCTTAAACCTGCCACAGAGAACAATCCTAACAACATATTTATCAGACATTCAAGCGGTTTTGCTGCTCAATGTGCCACCACCGGTCCTAACAATCTTGGTGCAAATCCAGGCATATGCACCTTTTTCAGCAGTCTAACCGTCAAAACAAATTCAAGGGTGCAAATGGATTTTTCCAGGATCTGGGCAGACATTTTTTGCTGGATAATGGATCTGAGAAATCTGGCTTAATGGCAGCACTTTTTTTAGGGTACGCCTACATCCACTGGAAGTTGGGCTGCCCTGAACACAAACCTGTCCCACCCAGATACAAATTCCTGGAGCCGGGCCTGGTGGCAAGTTCAATCGGGTAGGGAATTATATTCCTGATTGACTTGTGGGAACAGAGGCATTGTCTTGCCAGCTTGATTTGTTGGTCTTTCTTCTGTGGGGCAAAAGTCCATCAAGATTTGCAGAGTCTTGATGGTTGTTGAAATCTAGGGACTGATACACACTTTGTGGGGTCATTGTGTGGTTGTGAGAATGTTTGCCTTGGTGTATCATTTAGTACATCAGTTTTGCTCTACTTGAGTTTGACCCAGTTTCATGTCATCCAGTCTCCGACATGTGTGTGGCGGTTGCCGTGTACCTTTTGCATGGTCTGATTGGCCCTTTTGAGCTTTAAAATGATAAGTGTCACTTGCGTAGTGTAGCATGTCAGCATGCATTATCGGATGAATGTAAGGCTCAATTGACAACACTTACTTCGGCCGAGAGGCCAACCAGATTGACATCCATCCACAACTATGAAGCATTAGAGTAATCAAGCACCCCATAGGGTTTCAAGGAGGCTAAGCACCTGACTGAGATACTCAATAATTTCCGAAGACACAAGCCTCAGATGAAGAGCACTTTGCTCGAAACACGTGTCAGGCTGACCTCTTGCATAATAAATTGGATGCAATCAAGCATGTAACTTTGGAATTTTTGGCGCAGTGTCACTGTATCTGTTCTGACTTTGCCCTCAGTGTAGAGAGAGTCCAGGGGCAGATGACTTCCTGGCAGACCCTCTATATTAGCAGGAAGGGATAACTGGTGACTGGCAGGTCGTAAAGGCTTTCACGCTTTGGAGAATATTGGTGGTGCGGACGTTTATAAATGTAAATGACTTTTCTCTCTCTTCCTCTTCTGCACTTTTATATTGCAAAGGTTGATGGGAGGGAGGTGGGCAACTTGGGTGGTTTGCATCTATAGTCCAAGAAAATTAAAGATTTGTGACCAGTGTTTCCAATTAATTTGACAGCCCAGAAACTTTAGATGTCTTTGTTTGCCTTTTCTATTATTTCAAACTGCAAATGCTTCGATTTCCTTTTCCTGGCAGCCGGACCTGAAAGTAAATAATATAATAGATAAAGGCAGTGTAAAGCTTGGGGTCAAACTGCCATCACGTCCATTTGTTACACTTTTAATCCTTGTAATTTAATCAACGACTCACATATTGCTCTCATCATCTTAGAGAAAGGCGTTTTTGAATAATTAACTCCCCACAAAGTGCTGTTTTAATGGTTGGGGAAACAGATTCCAGGGACTCGTATGAAACTGTCGCTGGGGAAGGGCCTCGTAAAAGCGCCTCACCTTGCATTAGGGCGCTTGACCCGAACAATGTCGGCGGGTTGATGCGGTGAAGTTTTGATGGATCTGCACTTTGCATTGATCTTTGGTTGGCCTACTAAAATAATTTGCCTGGCATGGCAGTTTCTGATCTTGCCATCCCCAGAAGGAACGCTTTCTAACTCTGACCTTAGCGTGCGGTGCGCCCAGTCTTATTCTCCTGCAAACTACAGACATAGAGGAATTTTCTCACAACATTGATTTTTTTTAAAAACGTATTTTGCCTTATGCAATATAGAGACTGGCTAGACCAACATGTATGCCATGCCAATAATGAGTGGCTTAGCCCCTCACAGAGCAAATTGAGGAAACTTTGAAAGGATGATTGAAGCAGAATTGGATGACCTAAAATTGGATGTAATACTACAAATTCCAGCTCTAAAAAATAGTGAATTACTACTAAAAAGAAGGAATCTGTTCTTACTAAATGTTGTTGACCATCTTACCAAGTGTTAGATTCCGCCTTTTGTAATTTCCAAAACCGAGGAACCGAGTCATCCGATTTTCCTTTTCTTCAAGTGAGGGTCACTTGGCAATGTGTTTGCTGACAATAACCATATATTATTTGTCAGTGTGGAGACATGCGCCCATGTTTACTCCCCAGGCCAACCTATGCATGCTAACTAACACCACACTTCCTGCCAATAGAATCTATCTTGCTTTCTGGTTTCGACAGGGGATCTCCCCGTACTTACACTTGTGCTGCCCCACACACCCCCCCAATGTCTCCATGCTCCCTTGTGCCCTTCAAAGGTTTCACTGACCTTTGGTAATTATTCTGGCATCCTACCCTAACCAGTAGTCGTGTGAGCCAATCCCTGGCACTGAGGAGAGTTTCAGGCCTTCACCTCTCTTCTTAAACTCCAAATGCTAAACTCCAAAAGTGGGCCTCATTACACGGTATGCGGTAACGATGGCGTTGTTAGCGCCATGGTTGCCGCCGGTATTTTACCGTGTCCACCTTGGTGGATGGCGGAATTACTGCCCTACTCCAAGGTGAGCGGGGGTGGTAATTGCCCATTCACCAAGGCACTTCCCCATTCCCATTTTTGCCCCCATAGGGCTCAATGGGAATGGGGAAGGAGCTAATTACGGTGCCGCAAATTGCGGTACCGTAATTAGCACCAAAGTCCATTTGCGGGCCCGTTTCTTAACAGCTGGTAAAACCAGCCGTTGAGGCCGGGTCCCGCAAAGGGACCTCGTAGTAAAGCGGTAAGGGTTTACCGGTACCGGTAAACCTTTACCACATTCCGTGTAATGAGGCCCAGTATGTTAAGGTGCATGGATGGACCCAGACTGAGGGCCCGATTCAGGGGTCTGTGCATAGATAGAAATGTGTTGTTTCAAGCAGGAACAACACATTTCTTAAATGCACCATATTCTGACAAAGAAAGAATTTGATGTTAGGGAAGCCTGGCTTTTGCATGTGCCTGATTTACGGCATGACAACTGCCCTGGTAACCATTAGGAATTCAAGACTGGGACTGCTAAGAGATTCTTCTGGCAGAGCCCTGCTTTTGCATGACGAAAAAACTGGAGTTAAAATATAGCACCTGTAAGGATCCATTCACCTTGCCCTGGCCGGCCTCTCTTGCCCGGTCCTGTCATGGTTTATTTCTTTCCTGGCTTACAGGGGTCAAACTCTTGCTCTCTCTTCCATGTATTCTTCCTTCTGCACTCTCTTCTGTGATGTCCCCCAGACCTCTGCCTTGTCCCACACGTTATTCAGTGTTTACATCCAGCCTCTTGCCCGGCTCATCCACACCTGCAGCCTTCACTGCTACTGCTGTGCCGATGATACTGAGATCCTTGTCCGGCTTGATGCTTCCCAGCCAGACACAGCTTCTCGGCTTAGGAGTTGGTTGGCGATAGTTGCAGGTGAATGGGCAGTAAATGGCTCAAACTGAATGGGCACAATACAGAAGTGCTGGTGGTTGTTTCCCCATCTTATTCTTCTTCCCTTTTTTCCTTCATTTTGGCCTAAGGATCTTGGTCGCTTCCCACCCGTCTATCTCTGGTGCAAAGACTTGGGTTCAAGATCCCTACATCTTTATCCACTGAGACACAAGTCAGTGCTGTCTGTCGGATTGTCCATTTTCAGTACGTTCTGCCATTCTGTCTCAATTTTGTGCTCCGGTCATTGCTGCTCATGTTTTGAGTCACATTGCCTATTGTAATTCTCTTTTTCTGGCACAACCACTCTTTCTCACTCACCGTCTTCAGCTTCTTCAAAATCTGGCAGCTTGTGTGTCCACTGATACCCCCTACGGTTCTCATATCTCTCTTGTGCTTTGCTCTCTGTGCTGGTTGGCTGTTTCTAAGCGTATTTCTTTCAAGTCACTCTGTATAGTTCACTGTGCATTCTACATTTAGGCCACGTGGCACGTGGTACTTGCAGGCCAAGTGTCACCATGCTGCCCCACTCGCCCACTGCACTCTCAAGATGCCTGGTTGATCTTAGTTCTTTGGGGTTCACTTAGCCAGGTTTGGCGGCCGTTCCTTCTCTGTTTCTTTAGCTAGACTATGGAACGCTTTACCATTAACCCTTAGAGCCACCAAAAATCATCTTCAGTTTAGACACCTGCTAAAAACCTACCTGTTCCAGTTGCCTTGCTTTTTGTCATTCTGTTGGTATCTCTAGCACCAGGTTACCTTTGGCGTTCGCGCGATTTACAAGTATACTTAACATACCATCTACTTCACAAGGTTACCCACATTAATTAAGGCATTTCCCAGGCTGTAGCATTACTTTTCTAATTTACTGAAAGCTTGAGGGCACTTTCAAATTTCAAACATTAGAAAAGTTGCAATCTTTTAAGAAATTCTTGCAGTGATACTGTTGTCCACACTGCTCCACCAAAGAGGGATTTTAGCAACTTTTACAGCTCAAAAGCATGACATCTCCCCTCCCGTCTTTCCAACCACCTTAGAATGGTGGTATTGCTTTTAACCCAAACCTCAGAATCGTGCTCCGCTTGTTTTCATAAGAACTTCCTTCGAATTGAGGTGCATCATGAGTGCCATTTGACCATATTAAGTTGGGGAAGACACTCAATTCTGTGGGTTTAGTCCTCACGAATGTATGTGAACCCAAAAATAGGTGGTGTAATATGCAATTTAAAACAGAAGTTCAGAACAGAGGCTGCTCTGTAGAATCCAGCTGCATCCGGCATCGCTGGGGCCCCTGGGTCAGGCAGCCGGGGCGCATGCTTCGCAGAACGGTAAATGAAGAGGCAGAGACAGAGCTAACCATTCCATATCTTTATTCAACTCCTCGTTACCTCGTCTGCTGGCCCTTCAGGCTCCCATGTCACTTCCATCCCCGCACCTTCGTACCACCCTCCTGGATACAAACTACATTTCCCGACATTACACCCCCCCAATTTAAACACTAACAACATAACATTACCCAACTTCTTCACTGAGGCTGTGTGGTCTTGTGCACCTCTGGCCTCTCACGCTGGCCATCCAGCTCCGTTTCATACGGCCCTGAGGCCTCCAAATCTTCTCCGTCTCCATGGTATGATTCGTCTGAAGAAGAGGCTCCTTCCTCATCCTGTGCTCTTTGTCGGTGCGCCTGATGTGTTTCTGATAGTCTTTTAAAGTGTGACGAGTACATGGTCACTTGGCGCCGGTCCCCTTGAGCTGTGACAAGTGATCCTTTCTTCATGGTGATGATGAGGGGACCTTCGTGGAAGAACGTGTCACCTTTGCTAGTCAGGGTTTGTTTCACAATCACCACATCACCTAACACTAAGGTGGATGGTCGTGCGTGCCTCCTGTGATCGGCGTAGATTTTCATCTTTTCTTTTGCTTCAGCATCTCTGTTCCGTATCTCCTGATGCCCTGAGGCACTCTCATGGTGGGGTAATCTGGTGCGGCTACTCCGACCAAACATGACTTTTGCTGGGAACTTACATGTCGAGCTGTACAGGGTACTCCTATCATCCCTCAGAAGTTGGTGCAGTACCTGTTCATAAGTCTGTCCTTTTAACTGTGAGATCTGTAATGATCGCTTGAGGTTGGACATAAAGCGCTTAATCATGCCATTACTCGAGGACACAATGGGGTCAGCTTCCTGTGTTTGAAGCCCATGTATTCCTTGAAAGCCCTAAAATCTTGACTCCTGAAAGGTGGAACATTGTCTGATTTCACCTGCTTGGGAATGCCATAAGTCATAAATATTCTGTCTAACTAACACAGGGATGACGTGGTGCGCTGCCGTGGATGAGACCACTTGCGCCTCTGGATATCTGAAGTATTCATCCATTACTGCTAACACTTATTTCCCCCCTTCAATCGCACCAAAGAAGTCCACTGCAACTTCCACCCATACTCGTCCTGGCAGTGGCAACATATTTAGTGGTTCAGAATGTTGTGTGGGTATGATTAGGCAGCAAGTGGGACAGTCTCGTAGTAGGTCTTAAGCCATCCCGGCGAGTTTCGGAAACAATACCTTTTGACGCATTATTCTTTTTGCAGAGACAATCCCTCGGTGTCCCTCGTGTGCTAAGTCTAGCACCTGTCGTCTGAGCTGGCTCGGTATGACTGTTTTGTTTCCCTTTTGAAATAGATTGTCTTCTAATATGGCTAGTTCTTCCTTTCCCATCATTAGACTGTCCACATCCTTTCTTGTTCCACAGACCCCCCTTGGCTTTGCAGTTCACCATTTCCCCTTCCGCAGTCCCTCCTTAACTATCTGGAATGCAATCTCACTCTCATCCTCCTTTGCCAGCTCCAGGGGATCTATGCCTTGTGGGATGGTCTGCTGAATGAGATATCTAATGTATCTATTTGCCACCAATGGTTCCGGAGTGTTCTCTTGCCTGGGGTGACGTGATAAGAAGTTGGTCAGGTTGGCCTCCTTTCCTGGTCTCTGAATGACATTAAATGCATAGTCTTGTAGACGCAGACCCCATCGTGCAATACGGGGTGGCATCTTCGCTTGTAGGGTGTTATAGAGAAACAGCAACGCCTGATAATCTATTATGATTTTGAAAGGCTTGCCAGAAAGGAACAAGTGAAAATGTTTGCAAGCCCAAACGACCGGCAGGCTTTCTATTTCTGTCTGGGAGTAGGACTGCTTAGTCTTTGACAAGCTTCTGCTTGCATATGAGATGATGTGTCGCTGACTTGAGCCTTTGGGGCTTTTCTGGGCAAGTATGGTCCCAAACCTACCAGGCTTGCATCAAGTGTCAATTCAGTGTCCGTGTCAGTATCAAAGTAGGCCATGTTCACTGCCCTCACGATTCTATCGCAAATGTATGCGAAAGCTGTTTGACAGTTTGTCGACGATTGGAAAGGTGTGTGTTGTTTGGTAAATGCCCCCAGTGGCTCACTTATACTGGCAAAGTCCTTGATGCACTGGGCACAATAACTCGCCAGACCCGAGAAGGATCTGAGTTCTGACACATTAGTAAGTGGTGACGTTTCGTTTAGTTCATGTACCTTCTCTGGGTCAAGTGGCATGCCATTTAGCCGAACAGATGTGACTGCAAAGAACAGAGGGTGCCTTTCCTGAATTTGCATTTGTCACAGTTTAACGTGAGGTTGGCCGCTTTCAGCACCATGCACACCCGAGTGAATGTGTCATTGAGATTCTCTGTTGTCGAGCCAAAGACCAGAATGTTGTCGCTGTAGTTAAAACAGTTCAGAATGTTTCATGACATTGTGTGTTTCAGCTTGAAATATTTCTGCCGCAGAAGAAACACCAAAACTCAGCCTCTTGTACCTGTATAAGCTTAGATGAGTCGCACCTGCTCTCCGAGCTTAGAATCAGCCGATGGAACCCCTTGTTGAAATCTAGTTTCTAAAAAAGACTTTGGGTCGTTGAGAAGATGAACCATGTCCGTGATGTGGAAAGCCAAATGTCTCTCCCTTTTGAGGGCCTCATTTGGTCTCCTCCTGTCCACACATAGCCGATGGCATCAGACCCTTTCTTCGGGAAACGTACGGTGGGAGACATCCATGGCGTGGGCCCTGTGGCATGTTCAATGTTGTCCTGACTCACCAGCTTGTGCAATTCTTCCCCACATGACGTTGGATATTCCTCTATAGTGTTGGGCCACAGGCCGAGCTTCTTCATCAAAGTGTGATTTGATGATTCCGGAGCTTTCCGATTCCTTTGAATAAAGCTGGGTATAATTGCACTGTTCTCTCGACGGTATCAATGTATTTGTGGATCATTCGTTTATAGAGTACATGAATGAGTCCCATTTCAACAGCCGTCTTGAAGCTCATGAAGCACCCTGAATCTGTTGGAGTGCAGATTACATATAATGGAATGCTGTTTGTTTGTGTCTTGTATTAACAACATGCTTCAAGCTGTCCCAAACATTTTAGCAAAGTTTTTGAGCCATTCAGGTAGATGTCCACTTCTGTTGGGTGCAGTTGGTAGTGCCTGGTAGACTTGTTCACTGATTACATTTACGGTGGCTAGTCTATGAGAAATTTTGTTTGTGTTTTGTTTAGGCTGCTCTGTAGAATCCGCTGCATCCGGCATCGCCGGGAATCCCTGGGTCAGGCTGCCAGGACGCATGCTTTGCGGCGCAGGAAATTAAGAGGCAGAGATGGAGCTAACAACTCCATGGGCCTCATTACAACGAGTGCAGTAGAGGTTTAACGGTGCCGGTAGAGCTGTCGGCGCGTTAACCCTCTAGGGCCTCATTACAAGGTCTGCTCGCGGGTCCCGCAAAGGGCGTCTGGTAAAACCAGGCGTCCCTAGGGGGATCCGCTAGCTGACCAGGATGCTAACAACGGGCCCGTCATTAATAGGCCTGTTACTAGCGTCCTGTCCATTCCCATTGAGCCCTATGCGGGCTCAATGGGGGCTCAATGGAAATGGGGATGTACCGGGCCCGGGTTCTGGGAAAGGAAATGACCAGGCCCTCCATTGTCAGAATGGCCTGGTAACTCCCTATTCCTGGAACCCGGACCCGGTACCAGGTACCCAGTATGGGGGCAGCTAAAAGCGGCATGACTACCTCCATACTCGTAATGAGGCCCCATGTCTTTATTCACCTCCTTGTTACATCATCTGTCCGCCCATCCGGCTCCCACGTCACTTCCCTCCCCTCACCCTCGTCCCGCCTCCTGTATACAAACTCTATTTCCTGACATTACATGCTCCCTCCATCTCGCGGCCCAGCAAGAAGGCACTATTAAACAAATGAAGATTTTGGACATAACCTACCTTGCTTGGTGTCAGGCATTCACATTGGATTCATATCAAAACAGCTACTGTCAATGCAGCATTCAAAAATAAGATTCACACCACCGATGTTATGCAAACCTTTCCGCCCATAGCCCATGTCTCGTGTATGTTTTATTATAGGAAAATAGAGCAAGCTTTTAATCAGTCTGAGCTGAGACTTGAGTCTTTAGCAGAAAAAGGTCTGGGTGATCGTCTCTTGTTGCAAACACATCTGCCATCCCGAGAGGCTGTTACAGACAGGAAACGCACATGGAAAAAATAATAACTGTTCATGGGCCGCTGACAAAAGGCAAACACGTCCCAAAGTCAAGGCAAACAAGCACATAACGAGGACCCTGTTCGCGCTCTCATCAATTTATGAAATGAAAGAGTTCAGGCTCACAATGGCAGGGCAGAGGTCTTCTGCTCGGCGCTCACAGGGAAACGCTAACTTTTATTGCTGGCCTAGGCTTCTTCCTGCCTGAGTACGAAAAATACAAATGTTGCTATAAGCAAGGATAAGCAGGGAGGCCTTTGAACCTGCTGCGTTATTGGACTGGGCAAGCGTCTCTCAACCCATCATTGCTATGTTACAACCTTCTTCACTATGCACGAGGGAGCATGACCTTCCAGCAAGTTCACTGGAATGGTGTTCATTGCTTTTTGGTCCCATTGGGTTACAGCAGCCGTCTGTTTGTATTGCGCAGATATATTCTGTAGATCTGAAACATATGGTGAGCAGTTGCAACCATTACATTTCACAAAGCACTGAAAACAGGATAGCTTGACAAATGGATTGTGTTAACTATATTCACTTAATGAGAAGATGGATGAAAGAATTTAGTTTTTCTTTTGCAATGCATTGTCTTCGGGACATGGGTGTAGGACTGGAGAGGAGGAACATGTCTCACAAGCACTTTCTTGGATGGGGTTTGTGGGGACTTGTCCCTTCCCCATTTCTGAGCAAGGGGGTGGGGTCAGAGGTGACCCAGTACAGGCAGGGGAGCTCACAGGATTTATTTTCTCTGAGTCTTTGGCGCTACAAAAAATTTGCAGAATTATCTGCCAATAAACATGTGACCAGCTGCATTGAGACTTAGGAAGGTGAGAATCTCTCTACAGTCTTACGCATGCCGTGCTCTCTGTGGATGACAATACTTTTAATGCCCATAATCGAGGGGTTAAGGGTCTGCTCTAATCCTCTATACCCTGCTTTACATGCTTCCTGCGCTTTTGCTCCCCGCTGACTCTGGACCCGAGGTGAATGGAGTTTTGCAGCAGCTGCATACCTTGCGTTTGCCTTCCACTCTTTTGGTCCCTTGCGTGTGCTCTGGACTCTGCATTTGCTTGATTGCATGGTGCGGATGCAATGCGGAAGTACCCTTGCAGCACACAAGGGCGAACTTGCCAGGTCAGTAGTTACCTCTGTGTTAAATAGTTTGTCCTTGGATTAGCACAGCATTAATTCCTCTTTGTTGATGGTTTTGCACAGTGGTTTTGAACACTGATGAATAAACAGCTGTGCAAAGACACGTCACTTTATAACTGTGTTTTTTCCAAAACTGGAATAATTTGTATTGAGTTTTAATGAATCTATCTATGCACATGTTTACGAGTACCTTTGGTGTTTAGATGTGTGGCTGTTTGGGTTGGGTTGGTTTGGAAGGAGAGTGATGTGCCAGTAGCCACATTATCTGGCTTTTCATTCTCCTCTCATTTCAGCATTTCAGGGAACCCACTCTCCTGCTTCTGTGTGCTTTGGATGGATGCAAACAACTAGCTACTAAATGCTAGTGGTTGCATTTAGGCGCGAAGCAGACAATGGTGATGGTTGTTTCAGAAGGCCTGTGTGAAGGAGTGTGTTCTAAGTCACTATTACATCTTATTGACTGATTCATTGTGATTTGTCTTTGAAACCAAAGGAATTCAATACAAAGGTCAAATACACGAAGAACGGCATTATTCTATTTTTTAAAATTATTATTTCAGTTCTATGTGTATTATCCCATGCCTCTCGTACAATTTTTGTGTCACTTTTTAATTGTATTGCCTCTTCTCCTGCCCCTGGGATTTGCTTCTCTAGATCCCAAAACGTGTTCCTTTCCAATCTTCATCTTTTTCTACCCCTTCGACTCATTTATATTTGTTCTTGCTTTTTTTATCTACTACGCAAATTGCAATTTTCAGTTGAAGGGAGTTTTGGCTCTTTCTTGGAAAATTATTTTTGAATACACTGGGTAAATCCTGTGTCCAGATTTAGATACAGTTCGGACCTTGTCCGTGTAATTGAGAGTTTGCATAAACCATGAAACAACATATTAATTATTGTTAAGTATTACAAACAGGTGATACACCCTGGTTTCAGCCTGGTATGCAGCGCACAGCTGAAATGCTTATTTCATTATATACATACGTTCAATATTTTGAGTGATATACCACTCATATCACACCCCTTATTCAAATACCACGGGTGACAATGGGCCAGGAATCAGGCTGGTTGGAAAAGGTAATATTTATTTATTTATTCAAAATCCAAATCAAACAAAATTTGAATAGGGAGCAGCAATCTTCAATGTGGTGACAATAACAGATAAAAAGGTCTGTAAGGCACTTAAATTCACTTTTGAGCAACACAAAATAGAAAACACCAGAGAAAATAACACTTTTGGCTTGTTTGGAAAGATAGCACTTAAGTTAGGATTTCCCCCTGCAATATCCCTCAACCCACAAATAAACAATTCTAAATGGATATAAAGGAGCAGCAGGTAATCAGGAATAAGGATTAGATATCAGAATTTGAATCCAACCTTCCCTTTCCAAACAAGAGAGAAAAACGGATTTGAAATCTACACTTTAAAATGACATTTCGGAAATGGCTTGGTATAACAATGAATGTGTGCACAAATCTTTAAATCAGTACAAATCTCTATGGGAGCAACATTGGAAAGATAGTAACAATCATGAGCTATAGTTTGAGCAAAAATAAACACTTTGAATCTGAATGGAAGGTTGAAAATAATTTAGAATAAAAATAACACATGTAAAACTTTGCAAACTTGTGCATTCCCGCCTAAAATTAACCAAACGGTTTTTAAGAAAAATGGGTGAAATACACTGATTTGTAGTCTCTAGCTATTAAACTGAGGAAGATATGCACGGTTGAATGAGAGGCGTTTTTAGAAAAATCGGGCAGTGAATACAGAAAAGAACTCAGTTTGGACAAGAAAATATTTACTATAGTTTTACTCGATGCTAGAGCATTCCAGTCAGAATACCAAGGAGGGACACAGTAACCTCTAGAGTTAATTCATGACTTCAACACCGGATCCCCAGCGTCCACCCCGGTTGAACCAGTCGGATCACTCGAAGTAGGATTGATAGTTTAAGATTTACACAAGATAAAAATGACTAAAGAAATGGCGCTCAGAAAGATAAATCAAAGACAGGATTGCAATAAGGATTATGACAATGTTAAAAGTTATTAAGGTAAGGATAGGATGGTTTAGAGATCGGGATGAGACAAGGCAAGGCAAGGTATGCTATGGTTTTCTAAGAATCTGATTAATACTTACAGTCCACTTTAATTTAGGATTTTGGACTGTCAAGGGGTCTGGTCATCACACGGATCGGGTCCAACCAAGGATAGCTGGGCAAATCTGGCGGAACAGCATCATCTGGGCAGTTCTGGTCACTGTACTGCACTGGACTGCACTGGACTGGCCCTTCTGGTTACTGGAGATTGGAGATAAGTGGGGTGGACGAGTTTGCAGGCATGCATCTAGTAGTAGCAAGCCAGGTTGGATCAGGATGCTTCCCTTAGGTTTTTGGGATTTTTATAATTTGAAGCCTAGTTGAAAAGGGGTTCAGTAATGCATAGGCCTTGGCTTTGCAATGATATCTGGAATCAGGATCAATTAGGATGAATAAATCAGGAACAGGAAACCACGCAGGAAATCAGGAAGAAAGTCAGGAATCAGTCCCTGTGTGTGTTGTCAGGTGCCCTTATTTATCATGCCAAATGACATCACTAAAGTATATGGCAGGGGCAGGTTTACTACTCACACCCAGAATGCTAGGATTGGGCAATAGCATAGTTTCCGCATTGCTCTTCGCTGATTGGATCACAGAAAAGGATGTCATGTTTATGGGATGATTTTTACAATGACTAGAAACCTCCCCTAGCTACTGGAATCAAAATCAAATTTTACCACAAATACATATTTATACAGTTATATCCTCTGAGAAAATCAGATACACAGGTTACATATTTTGTGGGTCATATTTCAATCCAAACCCCAAGTCTGTGGGACCCGGTTTAGCCTTTCTGCTATATTTTGGCAATTTTAACCATGAAAGATTTGGCCTAAAATTTCCCAACTTTGTACACAGATGTGCACTTATCCCTGGGATGTGTGTACAAAATGTTGTGTTTGAAATATCAATACTTTCCCCGCAATCTGTTATTCTTTACAACTTCTGTTCCTTATGCAGTTATGAGTTATATCAAGTTGTCAAAGAAAGAGCAAACGATTTGATTTAAAAATAACAAATTTTCATATTTTTCCTCATTCTTGCTGCAAAATTAAATGTCTTTAAAGTTCAGTCACAAAATATGCTTTTTAAAACCAACAGGAAGTCTATTGTCACTTAATCAGTTTTTTTCATTTCCCCAACTGCAAGCAAATGTCAATTCCTTTGAAGCAAGATGAGGGGCCTCTCTCTTGATTGAAGTTGACTGCCCCTCACACTTGACAGGTGAGAATCTCAGCCTGCTATTGTTCCAGTCTGGAGGAAAGACGAATGTCTGATGCGACTTGGGACGTCCCTTTGTTCTGGGTATACAAAGCCTCCAAGCTAGCAATTATCCTTTCCTGTGCCAGAAGTTTATGAGGTGTCACCCTTTCTCAGGGCTAGCAACTGGCAGAGCAAGTTTTTTAAAAATATATTTTGCCAAATCAGCCTGGGTTTTAGCTTTGATTTTCTCCTTTTAAATCTTGACTTTAAACCTATGGAATTAAAACAGTTTATAGGTGTATTTTTTCCAATAAGAAATCCTTTTACATTTCTAAGTAATGAGGCCTTTACACAACAATGTACTTTTAAATAGGCGATTTCCCCCCTTCAGTCAGGAAAAGGCAGATTTTACTATTTCTTTAAATCTGGTTTTCATTTCCAGCAAATAGATACTTTCTGTAGCTATAGTTCTTGTCTTGAGTGCTGGAGTTGTTTTGCAGCATGCATACAGTTACAGACATGTATTTAGAGTCTTTCTCTGGACAGCTGATTCTTGATACTGTTGCAAAGAAATAGATGCATTTCCTGTGCAAAATGAAAACAAAGCCCGGGTTGAGTTTTCAAGGATACATTTGACAGGAACTGTCATTAAAATGAGGACCAGTTCCTCTGAGACACAATGAATGACCCTGGGCATTGCAGGGCCTTTTTTTTTTTATCACAGTGGTTAATGAGAAATTGATGAATTTAGCGCCAAACAGCACTTTTACAGGTTGAAAATATGTCATTTTAAAGAGGCATATTGGGTTTTCAGCAAACTAATGTTGCCTCTTTCACTTCACTCCATGTTGAATGTTGCGGAGCACACTGGCATATTCCTGCAGTGAGTATTCTGTTCCACCCCACCTGAAATGTGTGTGGCACGGTGGTACAGCCATTTTCTGGTTGTTGAAAAAACACAGTTTAGAGATCTTGGCACGCACAGGAGTCGGCGCGGCAATTTTGTGCTGTTTTTTGCAACAATGCAGTAAAGTGATGTAACATAGCACAGCTGAGTGGGTAAAATATCCCACATTATGATATTTAAAAAAAAGGTTTTCACTCTAAAAATGGAAGCATGGATAAACCAATGTAACAGTAGCCTCTTACATTTCATGATTTCTATGTGGTTCTGTCTGAGCAATTTAGTTTGTGTTAATGTAGTTTTACTTTTTATTTTTAGTTGGGGGCACCCCCCATACTCACTGTATGTAGACATATATATATATTTACATATATATATATATATTCAATGAAAAAACGTAGTGAGGGGTATGTTATGGTTAAGTTGCACTAATAAAAACCCATGAAATTCAATGGAAAAACATTGTTACAGGGACATTATGGTTATAGGTAAAACTGAAAAACCTCAGAAATTTGCCAGTTATCGTAAGCTAAGCAACCATAACTCGTGCCACCAACGTGCACTGCTAAGACTAACACCCAGGATACCAAAGATCACTTTTTAGGGGTGTGACACATAAACTGGCAACCAAAAAAAAAGTTTCTGTTTTTGTGTACAGCCTCTAGCTTAGCTGACAGAATGGATGGCAATGAGGTGAGCCAAGCTGTAGGAGACACTGTTAACATTTACTGTGTTTGCTGCTCAAATCTAATTGAAATCCAAGGGAATCTCAATAACAGACTGTGTAAGCAATGTATCGCGATAATGGAGACAGATAGTGTTTAAAACGAGGCAGTCAAATCTGTTGTGACCTGGGCTGCTATCAGAGCCATTCAGGGCTTCACAAGCATAATGGCGAAAATATGATTAAAACAACACTTTCCAAATGGTGAGTCAAGCATAAAATTGATGATCCTCAGCAGGAGGCTCATGAATGTTTGCAAATATCCTATACTGATAAATCATTATGTAAAAAAATGCTACATGTTGAGCCCTAAATGTCTTTTAAAAATGATGCATCTAATACAGCCGTCAACCCAGCTAAGGTTTAGGAAAGGGCAGAATAATGCATGTCTAAAACATTGTGGCCGATACAAATGGCTTATACACCCCTTTTAAAAATCAAGAAGTTTAGACGGTGCTGTCTGCTGTCTGTTAGAAGTATAATTGAGAAGTGAGGGTATAAGGTATAGTTAAGTCATTAAAACACACAAATGTGCATGGTGGTTGTAAACTGACCTTTGAAGATTGAGAATGTAGATAATTTACCTGTATGTGTGCTTATTTGCAGCAAATAAATACTTAGCACCTTTTGAGAAGCTGCCAAATTTATGTCAAACCCACCAGTGGATGTGTACAGCAAGAGGACTACTAAAGGAAGAAGTTGAACTAAGAAGTGTGGACCCGCGACCCCTGATGAAACCGGTGAAGAGTTCCCTGGCAGAAGGTAACAGATACCCGTAAAAGTGTGGGAGTTGGCTGGGAAGTTACGTGACTGTAAGATATAAAGAAATAGAGAAAACTGTAAACCATATTGTGATACAGTTCCCAGGTCAGTTACACAAATGTGTGGTGCTGGAAAGTGAAGGTGGACTCCAGGAACAGCTTCATCATCCCAGTAGGGGCAGATCAAGAATTGCACAAAACCTAGAGGTTGTGAAACCCCAGAACCTTTGTTGGACGTTTGCTTTGAATATCCTGAGAAGCATTTGGACGCTTTACATACAGGAGAAGGGAGTCATTTTCCTGGATTACAAACAGTTGCTGGACTTTATGATATTTTGTTGTAATGCCAGGTATAGAGTAGGGGCCTTTGTGACTGGGACGGTGTTCTTTTTGTTTTGACTCAGATGGACTTCCTGACGAGCAGCCGAGTTTCTTTAGTTTAGGTAGGAAAAAGATAGGTTTGGTTTGCTATTCAATAAAATGTTATAGCAACCACCATGGCCCCACTTGCCCAGTCTCTTTATTCCTTCCCGCCACACCCCTAAAATACAGACAGACGCTGGTAAGGAGTTTCTAAATAAATGGTCACAAATCCTTCTAAGACAACCCAGCATGCAACATTCCATAACACACTCAAAGTTAAATCCTCTATTGTAGACGTGTTATACAAACTTTTAAAACATGGATCTGGCATTTCTTCACTGCTACAAACATCCATAAATATGTGACCGTGTTAGCCTCATTTATGAATATGTACAAAAACATATATCATAGGTCTATTAAAACTACCCCCATAGCTGTAACATCCTAATATTTCTTGGAGGTCGGGAAAAACCTATATGCCAAAATACTTTTTGAAAAGGAGGCAAGAACTTTAAAAAGTGTAATATGTGCAGATTTCAAAACGCAATGTTGTCTTTACAAAAGGGTATACGCAGAACTACATTGATGAAATCTTTATAATAGATGGAGTGGCTTTGTAGGAAGGTCTTTATATATACAAACAAATCGATTGCTTAGGGGAAGCTGTTAAAGGTGATTTATATAGGGAGCCGATTCAAAAAGTCAGCAAAGACCAACACAGAGTTGATGAAAAAGTCATAACTAGTAAAGAACCAGGTGCTAGAAACAATATCTAGTGAAATGGATGGGATGGCCTGTGAAATTCAACAGTTGGGTGGACAGCAGCTCTCTAGAGGCCACGGTGTAAAGCAGGAATGTCATGGAGCCTAAACCGGTGTAAACCAGGAATTTCATGGAGCCTAAACCATTTTACATTATGCTCCCCGTCAATGCCTCAACAGATACATTCCAAGAGAACCAAAAATCCAACTTCACTGTGATGTTGTCCAATCCGTACATTTGAAATGACAGTGGACTGTGGTGCTCACAGAAGTTTTAATACATCAGTTTGTGGGATAATTTAGGCAGCGAGGATGCCAAAAATTAACAAACCCACAGAGGCTTTCACTGGGACGGTACGTCGAGGGGTACTACCCAAATATACAGGATCTTGTCAGTCCTCACCAAAAGCATATCAACTATACCAGAGTATGGTGGCAAAATGTTGCATCTAGTTTCGCAGCAGGGGAATGTGTTTCTCCAGTGGCTGTATACGTCTGTCAATTTTTCAAAAACATGCAGACTGTGTAACATACTGGAAATCGTGCAACATGTTTGAAGTAGAGAACTGCGGGACAATACCCAAGCTGATATTAACGGGTTGGTTTTACAGTTTACTGATTTACAGCAATATAGTTGAGCATTAAATGGTGGGGAAAAGCTATGCACCATTACTTGGTACCGTAGAGAATGGAGATAACAACAATGATATTGTGAACATTCAATACAGCAAATCCGATTACATCCCCATGCGTAAAAAACATTTTGACACAATCAACATTCAGATAAGAGATGATCAAGGGCAGTTTATATCATTCAAATACGGAATAATCTGACTGTGGTTGCACTTCCAACTGCTGAGGCTCAAAGACTATTAAACAGTGTTACAATGGCTCTGGTGAAGAACTATGGGGACCACAGGGCTTATATCAGCCATACTTTCGTGGGAGCCAGTAATGTATGGAGAGGGGCTCATGGTATCTATAGAAGTCTCTTTGGAAGTGCAATGCACCTTCCTACACCACTGCTTCAAATGAGCTAAAACACACATCAAAAAGACTTCCACCGGTGTTGCAAAAACGTAATTGTGGAGTGTGATAACAGCAGCTTCCAATCGTCTCGGCAAACAGAAAAAGTAGGGGCACTCATGTTCCCAAATACTAACAATGCAAGCTCCATGACGGATAGGAACGTCTATTTCAACAAGGTGTATCTATACAACTACTTGTAGTAGTACCTATCAGATTAGTGAAACCCACGGTGGGATTAACATTAAGGACATCCATGCTAAAAACAACTGTTGAATTCATAGGATGTTTCCACACCCTCAACCATAGTATATATGTCGAGCAAGTATTTACCATACAGTTTCTCAATGCCAACAGTTAGAGGTTGTTGCATCACAATGTTTTCGGTCCCTGCTATATATAGGAGCCATTGAATAGCCAATGTTAACAATGTTTTTGGAGCCCATGGTATGAATCCTGGGACAGCAGCACAATCGTTGCAGGCTGTAGGTACAATTGTCTCTTGATCTGCATGCAGCTACTAGCCAAGGCGACACTTTTGAAAGGATCAAAGTATGACACGTGTAAGTCACACTGTATAGGTGTTTCCTGATGGGTCATTTCAATGATACTGTCCTAGAACAAACTACTAGGCCCAGGAGGATAGCTCAGTGGCAACGTGCACACCTTGGAAGCAAGATGACATGAAGCAACACAGGTTTGATCCCCATGTCCGCGCTTAGAAACCTCTCGGTATCAAGCGCGTTATAAATAACCTATCATATCATATCATACATACCTGTCTTAAAATGTATACATCTTGCTCACAGTAGGCCCTTCATTCCTGATGAAAGTTAAATACGCTGTGCTGATTTGCCTTATACCACATCATTATTTTTTTTTTTTTTTCTAGGCATCATGTACTGAACGCCATATTGATCGGGCCTACATAGTTTTGATTAGCTGCTATGTTGAAAAGATGTGGAAAGAAGCTCTTCGAACCAGGAAAACTAAAAACTTTTTGGAGTTTACCGTGTTTTATGGGTAGGAAGTTCTTCAACGAAAAAGTACTTTCAACGTTACCACAATCATTGATATGAGTTAGCACCTGTTTATAGGTTTCACTCTGAGTAGTTTGGCTGGTGCGTTATAGTCTCCTGCCTGGCTTCCCTGTCTTACACAATATTCTCGCTTTTCTTTTGAGGTCTATCAGGTATCATATAGAGCAGGTGCTCTGCCATGTTGACAACAGGCACTTTGCATACCAGACAAATTAGCCCATTGCATTTATGACTCTTGGGGGTACATTTCTTGCACAGTCAAAATGTGGCTAAGAAATGACAGCCCCTGTAGCTGCTTTCTCAATGTGAATGTTTAGACCCTCACGTTACCTCGCAAAGGTGTGACACTGTTGTCATTTTGAAGATCTCACCTTAAGCGCTTTGAAGTCGTCTCTTAAACACAGGCAACAATGATACTGACAACAGTGTTTATTTGTGTTGTTTAAAATATGGTGACAATGCTTGAAGAGGGTTTTAGCCCCTATGTTGTTTTGTAGATTTGTTATACTGTAGAAATTGTCATTATTATATAAAACCTATGATGTGTTTTCTGCTGTTTTAGCCATTAGCGGGAAGTATAGCCATACCCCTCTGTTGAAGTACAGCATTTTGATGGCTCTAGTGAAATAACGGTTATAGAGAGCCAACTGTCCAAAACATACAGGTGTGTCTGTTGGAATACCCAATTCTCTATGGGATTTGTCATGTATATCTGCATATTAAACTTATGACAGAAGATGCAGACACAAAATTATTAGCAACGGATTTAAATTGAATAGCCATCTGCTTTTAGATTTTATAATATGACTGTGACTGAGTTTGTTCAAACGTCTGTAAATACCTCTGGAGCTGAGCTTGACAACTACTGCAATGATTCTAAATAGAGCAAAACACATAATTTCAGTAATACTCTGCATGAGCCGCCTCAGATTTTCCAGACATTTTAAAATGCAGACGACACTGTGCGTGGATCGCCTTGTAAATAAGGGCCTGTTTAAACCGGCATCAGGTAATAATGTCCCCATACATAATGTCACCGGGAAAAGCCATTGGCGACATTATACATGGTGACATTATGTGTGGGGACGAGTTGCAGGGATGTTCCCTGCTCCCCTTGTAAGAAGAAATAAAGAATCAGGGGTTGCGGGGTGTCCCCCGCATGTTCAAAATAATAATGTCTCCGCCAAAAACAGCAACATTTTTGTCAGGAGACATTTTGCAGGGACATTATTACATGAAAACGTTAAACCTTCAGCATCCATATACGTATTTGTATGACATCGCTGGTCCAACTGTTTCTAATATATGTCTGACCAGTGTTTCTACAGCATCTTTTACAACAGCTAGCCTGTACCCTAAGGACAGTAACTTATCCAAGTTTAAAATTCGGAATACCACATAATGCTCAATGGCTGTAAATGTTTTATACGCTGTTGATATGTTGGCACCCTTTCAAAGTACATAGGGACATCAGGCTTTGGGGTTTGGGGTTGTGGCATATTAGGATGCTCATGTCTGGATGTAACCAACCTGGCCTTTTTGTATATTTTAAATAACTGATGCCACTGCTGGGTCTACACCATTTTAAGGATCGTTCAGTGTCTTTATGGGCCCTCTGAACTGGGTATCACTCCCCACTCTGTAGAGACATATCGACTGCAACAGTGCTTGTGTTTTTAACTTCACATGCTGGATCAGCCCTGTTACATCAGATGATGGTTAAATGCGAGCGTGCTCTAGCGGTTTGCGGGCTGTTTAAAAAATGTGCCTGTTTTGTAATGAGCCATTTCGTTTTCATGTGTTAGCTATTTCCTATTCACAAGCATTTGCTGTCATCAGAACCTGTTACATCTGATGATTGTGATGCCCCTTGAATGAGTATTGGTGGATTAGCAACTGTACTAATGCTAGGTATCGCTATGCCATCATTTTCAGTGGGTATCCATGGCGTGGAAGATGTGTTATGGTTTTCAAACCTACCGGGCACCACTGCCACTAGTATCCTATGTGCCACATGTTGCGCTATTAGGATAGTTGAGCTGGCTTACCATAGATGCCCCACAATGCCCTGCCGCTAAGGCTGTAGTGCTATCATCCAGCCATTTCTATAATGTAAAAACTACCTACTCCACATACTGAAAAGAACCCCTGATATCAGGCTCTCCCAATTTACTCTTACAATGGGCTTCAAAGCTTTCACAACAGCCAACATTTTTTATAGCTCTGTTTTAAGGTGGGGTGTCTACATGTTTCTCTGTTATTTTTTGCTGTAGATGGTTTTTTTTTTTTGCACTCTATTGGGTTCCGCTTGTATGACACATGTGTACCCACATACATTGACTTTGTCATCTATACTGACAATACGAGCATTAATGCCATTTTGAATGTTAACAGGGTCCATCTGGCAATTATCACACAACTGCTCCGAGACTTTAACACTGTTCTACTGAGTTTCACCGTCATGATTAATGTATGCGTTTGTTTTATTTACGATGGCGATACTGAAGGCCCCACCATCTTAGATATCAGTGGGGGCAGCGTGGGTGTTATGACACAAATAATCTGAATCATTGACAAAGTTATTTTGAGTTTCAACATCCTGATCATTATGCATGCTTGTGTGTTTAGTGCTTTTACTAGGGTCATCGACAAATGTTCCAGGGGTCATTTGGAAGAGATTGTAAGCCATTTCACAAACCTCCTTGACATATTTATTAATACAGGGTTGTAACTTATTAGCCCTCAGAGCACCCAGCCCTGTATCTATTCAATCAAATTGCACAGCCTCATAAAAAAGCCTATCACAACCCCCCACAAATACATCCTCCTGCCCCCATGGGCCGCTGTTTTCATAAGGAGGGAGATCAGGCTCAGACTGGTAAATAGATCCTATATCTGCTGGCGAATGATCGCTCTGGGGTCTTGTGGTGTTATTGGATGGGGTAATTGGGGCATTGAGAACAGTATTTTCAATAATGTGTTCTCTACAGTTATCTATATTGTTTTCTAATTCACAGCTAATACCTATTAAGCTCTACCCATTAGTTAACCGTGTAGATTGTGCTTGATCAATGAAGGTGTAACATGTTATAGCGGCGTCATCATCGTCGCCCACTTGGACACATGTGTGTGCCACTCGGCTGTAGCAGTCGGCTGTTGTTGCTATAGTCTGATGACCAGATGCATCAACACAGTCCATAGCAATGACGTTTGGGAGCGTAACACCCCATGTCCCACTGCTAGCTGCATGTTTTCCTCTTTTACGGCTCAAGCGTGTCCCTCTAAACCTTTCCCCTACTTCAACATGTTTATTGGTAACATTGCTCTGTACCAGGGCTTGAGGCTTTTGTCTTGTGAGAGAAAGTGGGCAGTTAAAACACAGCCCAGCTCCTTCTTGAGTTCCATTCTCATCTGAGGTTGTTGAACGCTCTTGAACTGTTGTTTTAAGTCCAAATGATCTGCTGTCCTGAATGACGGCACAGGATTTGCAAGCTGTCCCAACCACATTTCTACACATCCAGTAGTGGGTTGCACATGTAAAGGAACTGTCGATCTACATCGATTGGGTATTTTCATCTTAGGACACTGATCAGTGATTGACATAAAGAGATCCTGTGAAGTTTTAGGGGTGCCGGTTCCAGGGCTGCCTGATGAAACAAGGCTGCAACAAGCAGCACCTCCATGATGTAGATAACCCCTATACAAAAAGTGCTCCGATCTGTTGTACGAGTACCGGCTCCAAGCACCCTTGGTGAAATATGATTGTGACCTGCAGCACCCCCATGTTGAAGATGTATTCATTTTATTTATTGGTTATGTACAATGCACACTATACAGCAAACATTGTGTTTCAAGACACATCAAGACAAGGGGTTGGAATGGAAATGAGGAAAAAGATATAAAACAAAAGCACATATTTTTTTAAAAGGTCTTGAAACATTCAGAGTGTGCAAGTGCTATAGCATGAGAGCAGGGGAAGGGGGAAGTGCAGAAGGGGAAGAAGGGATAACAAACAAACAAAAAGTGTTCCTAATAGGTCATGTGACGATTCATATCATGCAAGTGGTAAAACATGAAAAAGGGGAGATGGGGAGGACGAGAAGTGCACAAGGGGAAGAATGAGAGAGGTACAATAACTGCAAAAACAAGTTTAAAAAGTACAGGGACACATAGGTAAACTGCATTGTGGAAAAACACAGACAAGCAATTATGACAAGCAGGTATGGATGACTGCAGACTGGAAAAGCCTTGCCTCATGGAATGAGGGGCTACATCAGGCATGCAGATGAAAGTGCAAACAGGAAGGTGTGGGTTACAATAAAATAATGGATTTGGTTGAGCAACCGAGTATACCGCTAGTTCCTCCAAAAAATAGTTGAGCTTGTTGGGATGTATTGCATAGATAAGGCATAAAAATAGGTGTCGAAAAGTGCGTTTATTGCAAAGAATGCCCTTCTGTTGACACGTGTTTCGACGTGACTCCAGTCTTTTTCAATACAGGGCACTGATTCTGATATATTCAATAAGCCGAACATATATATTTGTACACAGTGAAATTGGGTAAAACACAAATCATAACACATGAGAACAATTGCATAAATGAAATTACCAGATGCAAAAGCAGTACATACAAATTATTATAGGAAATGCACAATAACATACATAAAATAAATAAGTCAAAAGGATACATAGGGTTTGCAAGGGGAGGATTCTGTGGTAGAGAAAAGAGAAACATTCTCCATGAGTAACTGTAGCTCCTTTGATAACCAAAAGAAAATTACACTGTGAGGTTAATGTTCAGGCAATCAATATTATTTATTTAGCTTGCATGCACACCTGCTACACTATTCCAATATGGGCAAATACTTATTTATTAAACAGAGAAAAGTGTCTAAATCTAAAGACTGGAACTGGAATAATAACAAGACAAAGTGAATAATTGAACAGTCTATGTCGATAAAAAAGTATAAGGAAAAAATGCCATAAACAAAATAGAT
Source organism: Ambystoma mexicanum (assembly GCF_040938575.1). NCBI lineage: Eukaryota > Metazoa > Chordata > Amphibia > Caudata > Ambystomatidae > Ambystoma > Ambystoma mexicanum. The sequence continues at coordinate 667,712,313 of NC_090926.1, read as the reverse complement.
GTAAACTGAAAATAGCTGCCCTGGTTGGACGTTTAACTACCTCCAGAATAGAAAACCTAATCTGAGCTATAGTGTGACGTGCCGTTGCAAAATGTCTTACGACTGGAGATTTGTTATTGTTACATTCAATATTTGATTTGTGTTCTGTCCACCTCTCTTGGGTAGACCGTGCCGTCTGCCCGATATACATTAAACCACACGGGCCCTTAATGCTGTAGATAACCCCAGTTGATCGGCAAGTTGCAAAGTTCCTCAACTTGATTCTCTTCCCTGTATGGGGGTGTGTGATGTAATCACCCTTGGCCACATTATTGCAGTGGCTACAGCATAGACAGGGGAACATACCTTTTTTCTTCGTGGCAAGTGTTAGTTGTGTATCCTTAGGTACTCGTTCTGCCTTCACCACCTTGTCTCGAATGTTAGTACCCCTTCTGTATACCATCATTGGTGGTTCAGGGAACAACTCAAGTAAACTTGGATCATAATGTAAGATGGACCAATGTTTTTGAATGATTCGTTTGATCTGAAATGATTGTCTTGAGTATTTAGAAATGTGAAGAATAGCTGCATTCTCCTTTTTGGGTTTGGGGGTCAAAGGTTGTTCTCTCGTAACAATAACAAAACTCCAGTCGTGAGACATTTTGCAACGGCACGTCACACTATAGCCCAGATTAGGTTTTCTATTCTGGAGGTAGTTAAACGTCCAACCAGGGGAGGTGACTACATGAGAACCCTTGCTCAAAGGGAGATGTTCTGGATAGATTACCTCAACACCATTTCACCAAGAGGACGTAATGAGGAATTTTCTCTTAATTGCTTTGTTTGAATCTGATCCTGACTTGGCACTTTATTATTTCCGTGACTCAGTTTTCCTGGACTTGCCTTTGACACCCATAGGCTCCACTCCTTGCCTTAGTGTGCATCTCTTTTCTAGCTATTTTCAGTTTACATCTATTTTGTTTATGGCATTTTGTCCTTATACTTTTTTACCGACATAGACTGTTCAATTATTGACTTTGTCTTGTTATTACTCCAGTGCTTTTCGGTTGTGTATTGTGTTACTGGCTTTCCAGTAGCACTTTACGTATATCTACTTGGTTTATGGTATTCTGTCTCTCATTTATTTAGATTTGCCAGGTTTACAAACACGTATCGTCGTGGTTGAAGTGTTTTGCACCCAGTGGATCTTGCAGTTGCCCTCCAGTTATGTATTTTGCATATTTCAGTTCATTACATTGCCCTTTTTTTCTTTGGTTCAGCGCTAGTACATTTCCTTTATGGGTATTTCTATGCCCTAGTACGATTCTCTATTCATTCCCCATGCGTATTTTTGCTGGTGGGACACCACGGCACACTTGCCTTGACTATTTACAGCTATATTTTCACTGTACAGGTCTGTTCACTCCTTTTCTCCACTATCGGCACTTCTTGGTGCATGTTTACTGCGTTTCCCCTTCAGCATACCAATTAACTTACTTTAGGACTACGGCAGCTCCTCTTTAACATGTTACGCTGCCTACGGACTGTATCACGTGTTTTAGTCACATGATCGGCAACTAGGGATAGAGTTACATTCACTGAACACCGCATAGCCGGTTCAAGCTGTGATGTGCATCAGAGTTTTCTCCGTGCTTCGGGGTGAGTTTGATGGATAGATGCTTTAACTGCATGTCTCTCTCTTTCTTGGGAGTGTACTGGCTGGGCTAATTTGCAATTTCTTCCTTGGGGCTCGTTTACTCTAAGTGCTTGTACTTAGACTCTCTTTTTAATGCTGTTTCCTTGGCATTCATTCTTTTTGGTCATATGAATAGATCGACTTTATGGCTTTTTAGTTTTCTTGTCTTTCTTTTTCCTTTTTTTTCGTTAAATACAGTGGCGCATGTGTTCTTACCCATTCTACATTGGCATTTTTCCAGGTACCTCACTCTGTGAAATTGGAATTACTGGGGAATCGGTTTAATTGCTACCTGATAGTCCCAGCGGGACCCCCCACTATTCAATCATTGTTATATTGACCGTGGTCCTAATTATTGGTAAGCATTATATTTAGTATATTGAATGTGGCTTTTTTGACCCTTTGACTGTTAGGCTAATTACACTATACTACTCATGTATGTATCTCCACTTCCTCACAATAGGGCATTGATTACAGTATTGGAATTGGTTAACATTCACTACAGCTGCAAATGGACCGTTCATCTTTCCAGACCTTTCTAAACATTGCTGCTGCATATTTAACATTGTGGCTTGTTCTTGCATCAGGTACTTTTTACTTTGTTATATACTTATACTTGAGTGCCCATGAGAGGCCTGTCTTTGTTCTTTCTTGGAGTCACACCTATGGGATGTTTAATGGCTAGGTTTACACCCTTTTGATTCATTGTAATTATATAAATCTGGATTGCTGTGTATATTGCATTACTTGTTTCATAAATTAGGTTATATTTGGCACATTCTATGACTTGGATTTCTCATGTTGTGTGTACTCTGTAAACATTACATTGAGTTTATGATACTGATGTTCTTTTTCATGTATATAATTTCAGATTATTTTGCTCCTGAAGAAGGGGGTGTCCCCCGAAACGCGTAGAGCACCTCAGTTCATCGCAAGAACACTGTTTTGCTTTGACCATTTTTGCTTTGTTCCACTAAGCATTGCTTTATCTGTCTCTTTCAAGAGTACTTTGTCTCATAAATGGCCTTATTGAATTGTTTGGATGTCTGTATATTCTAATGTTAACCAGAAGTGTTCTGGTAATCATATTGTTAAAAGTGTTTGCTTTGACAAATTTGTATTGATCTTCCTTTAGTAAATATTACAACTATACTTGACTGATTCTGCATCAGCTTTAATGGTGTGCAGGGGATGGGAGTGTCTTTAGATTTAGACACTTTTCTCTGTTTAATGTTCTTCACAAACCCCTTGTCAGGGCTTGTATTCCTCCCCAGCACACGGAATAATTTAAGTCTTTGGTTTAATAATTAATATTTGCCTTTCAATTTGGAGTGCACCTATTGATTCCTCTATTTTCCAAATATTTATTTATTTATTTATGTATTTATTGTTTGCTTGTTAGGCGCTTATACAATAAGAATATACTGTTTCAAAGCCCCAGCAGGGCAGGGAGCGAGGGAGTGAGGGAAAAACATCACAACAATGCAACAGAATATTTAAGAGCAGAAGGGGAAGACACAAGGGCACACACCTACTATGCCTTGTGAGTACACAGAATGTGCTAGTGCACAATTGAAGAGAGGAGAGGGGGTAAGAGATGAGGAGTCTGAGTCTGTGGGTGAGCCATTGATGAAGTGCTAGAATGTTCAGTGCTAAACGGCCTGGGGCGTGGGAGTTGTAAGTGCGAGTCTCCATTGAGGAGGGTGTGCAAATGCAAAGTGCCGTGGAAATTCAGAAGCTGGGAAGAATTGGTGTGGGAGGTCAAGGCCCTGAAGATGCAATAGGGTCAAGGACACTGATTCAGCAACTGTGAGGTTAGCAGAGGAGGGAAGTAGGGAAGGATGAAGAAAAGGGGAAAGTCTTAAGGAGCTTCCGGAATTTGAGAAGAACCTGCGCAGGGGCAGGGGCAGGCTATTCCAAAGGAGGGAGCCTGCATAGGAAAGTGAGCGACCCCCTGCCCTCTGCTTAGCAAAACGCTTTACACACAAAAGGTTGGTGCCAGAGGAGCGTAGTGGTCTAGAGGGAGAGTATTTACTGTGATAAATTCGAAGATAGTGTTGTCCCCGGGATATTGTAGTACCCAAAACATAAGTAATTGTGAGTGTGCAATGTTGGCTGCACTGATTTAAAGTGTATGCCTAAATGCATACATCGTGTTTTTCAGGCTCTTTGACACGGGTGCACTCACATTCATTATCCTGCCACTCAGTGAGAGTGTTAACTTGATGTGTACACATTTTAAGGGTACAAATTCAAGAGTATCATCATAATGGTAGATTGCTATTATCAAAGATAACAAACAAAATCGATTTTTACCTGTATGGACTGCAACACACAAACATAATAATGACATGCTTTCTTGCCCTGCATATGGAAAAGTTACTCCTGATTTTAGTTGCGTTTGTACATGCCAGTCACCTTAAATCAGAGTAATGTACTGGCTGCATAAATAACTATATGCCTGCTTCGATCATCCCATTGTCTAACCGAGATGTTAGCATCTCTTGATGCACCCTCCTATGAGAGTATGCGCGCGCCACTGAACTGATATGAACGCCATGATCCGTTGCGGTAATAGGAGGTGAAAGAAAAGCTATTTCAACACGAACAAATACATATTAGCTATTCACGCGATATTACGCATGATCTAATGCTGGCTGGTTTCTCAAAGTTTCCAATTAATACTTTAGTGCACGTTAGCATTAGTTGACACTATGCAAACGTTCCTAAAATATTGAGGATCCCCATGTAACAGCGGGATCACGGACCTAACGGCACTCCACGTTCTGTTTGGAAATCGGTCGCCATTACGAATGTCCTTAATGTTGAGGCATGCAACGAGCATGCCTGCGACTTAATACGTTGATCGTTCCATGATCGTTCCAATACGAACGGTGCCATATTAGAAGGGGCAACAGTGGCTGTGTTAGTTCAGCCACGTGATGTGTGAGTTATAGAGAAACAAGTACGATTAGGAAGAGCAGGTTATTGTGTTCGGATGAATGATGCAGTTAATAACGCCTGACTAATAGCGATGCCAAGTTAGAGAAAGCACATTAATAAAGCAAATGTTTATGCAATATAAATGTAGGTCAGTGTGGATATTACCTGAGTTGGATGTGCATGCCAGTGTGACATGGGTATTCCAATATCCTAAACTGCTGTTTTAATGGTCCTTGCGTTATGGCGCCCTGTATTAACAGGACAAATAGAATGTTTAATTGCTAATGCTCCCATCAATAGAGGTGACTTGGTACCATCTGGTGGCATCAAGAGATGTCAGTTGTGTTGGTCGTCATCACTAGAAAAATATACTTAAAATGCAGACTGAGGGCCTTATCACGACTTTGGCGGTAACCCTTAAATCCGGCAGTCGCGCTATTACCGCCGGATTTAAGGGTCCGCCAAATCAGAACTTTGGCGGATTTCACCCCAGCTCTTGGCTGGGGGGAAATCCGCTGAAAATTCGCCCTATTACCGCCGGCGGGAAATCCGCCGGCGGTAAGAGCGCACATTTTCCCCATTGAGCCCAATGGGGAATGGGGCATTACATTACCACCGAACTCGTGATCCGGCACCAGGGAGTTTGGCGATAGGGCTAATACCGCCAGTGGTAATATTGCCGGCGTTACCGCCAAAGTCTTGATCAGGCCCAGAATCTGTATTATTTCAATGGGGTGACGTATGTTAGAAGCTCAAAACGTACCATTTTGTGCGGTACTTATACTAGATATATGATGGCATAAGTCTCATTTGATAACAACGCATCTACTTGTTATGGTGCTTTCAACACAGAGTGTATTTGGCTGATTCACTTAAGGACACTAAAACTTCCATTCCAGTGCGGCTGGTGTCATGGTATGTTCTATCTCATGGGCTTGGATGAATTCGGTACTAATCATGATCTTCGCTGGGTGTCTATACAGATTCTGAAATGGTAATCAGCAAATGCATGGAAAGAGAGAAAACACATATACTTATCGCTAAACACATATACGCTACAAAAATATAGTTTTAGACTTGGTCTGTCTGAGTTTGCGCTCCTTGTCTCCTCCTGTCTTTTCAAGGGGGACTTTCTTAATTCCAATAAATCGTAAATCTTTCTTGCTGTCCAGTTGATGAACTGCCTGCCAGTGGGTGGCAAGGGGTGACTTTCGGTCTTGGCTGCCAATTGTCGAGAAGTGTTCTCGGATATGCGCTTTAAGCTCCCGTATCATTCTACCAATGTATATTCTCTGGAAAATGCATAGGATAGTGTAAACTACAAATTTGGGTCAACAGTTGATGTTGTCTGTGATGCTGATGCTTATTCCTAGCGAGTCAAAAAATTCTTGAGTATTGTTGTGTGTCTGCTTACACATGGTGCAGGTGCCGCACTTCGAGAACCCCTGTCTACGTGGTTGTAACCAGGTGATCGTTGATCTAGCATCAACACTAGGCAGAAATTAAGGACTGAGTCTATTCGTTAGTGTAGGTGCCCTTGTGAAGATAATCCTAGGAGTTGTATGAAGGTATCTTTGGAGCGCCTTATCTAATATCAATAAGTGCCAATGCTTTCTAAGAATTTTGTTAATCACATGTCTTGGAAATGTGTGTTATAAATCGGGTTGCATGTGCTTCTTTCTCAGTTGATGGTTGCTCTACTGCCGATTTGTTCTCTCTTTCTATTCTAGTAGCTTTGTTTTGTGATTTTTTTATATATTGTTCTCGGTAGCCTCTATCCTGAAATTTGCTATTGGGGAGTTCACATTCCTTCGAAAACAGCTCTTGGTCTGCACAGTTGCGGCAGCTTCCTATAAATTCACCAATAGGTATATATTCAATAACTGATTTCAGATGGCAGCTCGTAGCATGGAGAGTAGAATTCACTTCCGTGTGCTTGCTTCCTGAATGTACGTGTTTTGAGATTCACAATTGACTTTCCGTATCATAAGAATGTCATCAATTTATCTATGCCAAGGGAGACATATATTAGTGTGTCCTTAAACATTCCCATGAAAAGGTTAGCCAGTGCTGGTGCATATTTAGCACCCATGGCTAACCTTTTGTTTGTCGGTACTATGTATCTTTAAAGATTAACTAGGCTGTGATCTAGCATTATCTGTAACATCTTTTTACGTGCCTCTATGTGTCTATAATACAAAGCAGAACTATATTTGAATGTTTACTCTGTTTGATTGACGTATAGACCGCTTTATCTTGGGGGTTGATAAAAGTAAATGTCAGTCAGATGAAAAGCAACTCCACACCTCCACCAGTTAGGGGTCCATTAACGGCAAAGTGGGATCGAAGAAGAGCCAGAGAGATGCGGGGACAGCAAGCTATGAAGTTGGTTGGTGCAAGCAAGAGGACACATCCAGCAAGGTGGGGGGCTGCATGCCACATCGGATAGGGGGAGGGTAACAGTGGTCACAAGTGCCGAGTTTGACCGACTCAGTCATTGGGAGTACAATGCAGTGCATAGCACAGCGAGTGCCAGGATGCAGAAGCGGCAGACAGCTAAAGGCATTACTAACCAACTCCAAGGAGAGAAGTCTAGGGGCACAAAGGGTGGCGAGGCGGGAACAGGGATAGGAAGCAGGCAAATAGGAGAGAGGAGAAGGAAGACAATAGTAAACCTTACCTGTCAAAGGCAGTAGCCTTAGCAGTGATAAAAACGAATCAGGCAACTCCTGATGTTGGCATTAGGTGGAAAGACAGCAGGGCCACCCAATTTGCCTGGACAGGCCCAGACAGGGATGGCGATGTCCCTTAAAGGTGGCCCTTTGAGGGGGAGGACGTTGCCTGCCGGCTCCCGGGCACAGAGGCAGGAAATACGAGCCCCATTCAATCTGCAGTAGGCAGATTCAGGCTCTGTGAGGACAAATATGTTCCTGGTCCTCGAGGTTGCGCTGCGGCCATAATGGAACAGCAAAAGCAATGGAGTGATGAATGGAGCCCAGCGTGGGCTGAGAGATAGTATACCTCCTGTGGGCAGATGAAGTGACATGAAGGCCCAAACAGAAATGTCAACAGCCCCTAAAGGTGGCCCTTCGAGGTGGCTAACGTTGCCTGGCAGTTCCCTGGCTCACAGACAAGATATACAAACTCGTCCAATCTGCAGTAGCCAGAGGTCTGTGAGGACAAAGGTGTTCCTGGTCCATGTGGTTGCGCAGCAGCCATAATGGAACAGCGAAAGCAATGGTGATCAGCTCCCATGGGAATGGCACTCTAATCGGTTGTAGGGGCCCAAGCCCCATGGACCCTTGGTTTATCAAGAAAACTATTCTGATCTAGTGTAGCATTCTCCACACTGTAGCTATAACCAAGAGGCATCAGAGGTACTGTTTGACTTGGTTTATTGGATTTAGGATTGATGTTGATGGGTAGGACCCCATTTCATGTTAGCCTCTCTCCGTGAATCTCCCACTAATTGCTGTGCAGCCCCAGAAAAGGAATCCATTGTAACTTTAAAGAGAGCACAAGAGAATTTGGATTAAAAACATGCACTCAGCATGTTAATAAAACAGTTGTCTGTAAAAGTTTAAAATAGCTATAGACTAAAAACATAAGATAGGACCTCTGGCTATTTTATGCCCCTGCCTTCCTGTGTATGAAATCCATTGTAACGTTAAAGAGAGTACACGAGAGTTTGGTTTTTAAAACCCTCTCTGAGCATGTCTTTAGAACAGCTGTCTTTAAAAGTTTACAATAACTATAGACTACAGACTAATAACATAAGGTATGACTTCCGGCTATTTAAAAGAACATCCTCTAACCCGTGCTTATAACAGGGCTGTCCAGTAGAGCTGTATTGTTTGTGTCCAACAATCATGTCCAGTGATGTGGGCAGCTCGCAAGCCTTGTCTGAACATGTGCACCAATGCTGCGTTGTGCACAGTGGTTACTGCTTGTTAGCTTTCCAGACCCCAACCGGCTTCTATCTACATATAGCAATAGTAGTGCCTAAAGAGAAAATGAACGTTTGGATTTTAAGAACAAAATCTCAAAATGTTTATAGATCAACGGTCGTCAGAGGTGTAAAATAACTGTAGATTAATAACACACCACAGAGCCTCTGGATATTTTAAGGATTATTGTCTTGCTTATTTTCACAGGAGGGTTTGACCCTCGGTCACGGGCATGTCAAACCCTGCAGGGCTGTGCTGTAGAGGATCTCAGGTGTTTTATTGATACATGTGCTCCAGCACGGGGTCGTGTCCTGTGCACTGATAATGCATTGCTCTTCAAAGGGGCCAGCTCATCATTAGCACCATGGGCCAGCTCAATTGCCATTTCAGTGTGCCACTCCACAATCCCACGTCGCCATTTAAAGGCTATGTTAATGCCCTGTTTGGGGTTATCAGATTGTACCTGCATGCCATACAAGGGGGCGTCACAATTGTGCTGTCTCATTCAAACCTCCAATGACCCTTCACATGTTACAAATGCCGTATCATATCACCACAGTTTGATCTGTTTTTTTAAGTGGACCCCAACCTGTAAAGCTTAAAGATTGTTGCATGTTCTGTTGTTTACAGTAACATCTAAAATACACTTATTGCACAGGCCTACAACCAATGTCGTTATGATCTAAATACCGTTAGACACACACATTTATTTACAGCTATCACACATATATCACATGGCCTGTGGTAGCGCCCATGTAGTTATGGTTAAGTTGCTAAACCCATAGGACGAGCACTTTTTGGATGGCTTATAACTTTGTTCTCCCTGGACGTATCCTCACTAAACTTTGCAAAAAAAGTATATGGCCCACTCTGAATTTTGGTGAGGTTTGGTCCAGGGGGGCAAAGTTATACGGGGGGTCCCAACATTTCTTTTTTTTCCATAGATAGAATGGAGAAGAAATTTCTGTCGCGTCTACAGCCCAAACTGCTGGACGGATTTTCACAAAATTTGCAGCAGGAGCGGCAGCTTGGTCCCAAAAGCATGCTTTTGTAAATTTGGTGAAAATCCATCCAGTAATTTTGTTTTAAAACAACCAAAAAGTAGGTCTAAAAAAATGTGTGATATCTATGTCCGCTCCGCAGACACACTTCCCTGTTCGCTCCACGGACAGGACACCGATTGGATAATCGGCTTGTGTCATGTCCGCGGACACGCCAAGTGTTCTCTGATTGGCTGGGTTGAGGCGTGAGGTGCGTGGATTGTTTCGATGCGCCCGCCATATTGGATCCGGGGACGTCCGCAAACACCGCGGTGTGGAAGTGAGCATAAATCCAATTTTGGGGAGTGTGTTGGCGTGTATGGGTGCTTGGAGAAGGTGGGGGAGGCAGAGATGGGTGAAATGCTGTATTTATTTAGGTGGGAGAAGGTTGTGATGTGTTCACAGTGTCCGCTGACATAACAAACACTGGGCGCACTACTGGCTATTTTAGTTTAGTATGATGTTGGTGCTGGGTAGTTAGAAGAGCATTGCGTGAAGAGGGTATGTATTGAAGAGTTTCTACGTTGGTTGTAATTAGTTTTTAGAATGTTAATTGAAGTTGGTAGGTTTTGAGGTGGAGGTATTATGTTTTTGGGTTGTGGTTATTTGGTAGGTGTTTGTTTCTATGGGTGTGTTATGCTGCAGTGGTTGTGGCCAGGGCCTAGAGTCTTGGGTGCATGCCCGAAGTTCTGTAGGCCTTCGGCCATGCACCCAAGACTCTAGGCCCTGGCTACAACCACCGCAGCATAACACACCCATGTTACCAAAGATTTTGACTGTGATATGTGGGCTGCTTAGGGGATATGTTTTTAAAAATGTGTGTACTGATTGGTAGTAGTGTAATAGTGTTTATAGGACAGTGAGATGATGTGTCCTAGTTTGCTTGTTGGATTGTGTTCAGAATGTTGGTATTGAAGCCTCTAGGCATTTTGGGTTGTATTTATTGGTGAGGTGTTCATTTGTATGGCTGTGTTATGTTGTGGTGGTGGCGAGTTTAATTATTATATACTTAGGGCCTCATTACGAGTTGGCCGGTAAAAACGGGTCCATTACCGGCATGCCGGTAAGAGCGGGTCCGTGCTCGTATGAACCCACTAATAGCGGGTGATTACGAGTGCGCGAGCACGCGCGAGCCCCCATGCCGGTAATGGTAATACCGGCATGCCGCTAAAGGCCCTCCAACTCCCCTATACCAGCATCGCGGGACCCGCCCATAGCGGTACCGCCTCATACCAACCCCTAAATACCCGCATGGTAATACCGTCATGGTAATACCGTGTTCGCAAAAAACGGACCCGGAAATTACGTCATCGTGCAGGAACGGGAAATGGGCCGGCGGCCATCTTTAAAAACACAATCCATTGCTATCCTCCCCAACCACCAGTTCTTTTGTGCTGTGCTGTGGCAGAATAGAAGCAGGATGTCCAAGGCTACCAGGAAGGCGACCCCCAGGAAGCACAAACACTGTTTTTCAGACGTTGAGCTAAGCATGCTCACTGACACCCTGGCAAATTATAGGCCTCTAATATATAACTGCGGTCATGGGGTCAGGGGACCGCAGTCTGGCCATAGGGGGTTGCAGCAGGGCTTGGTCGAACATTTTCGTACAAGCACATTTTGTCAGGGCTCGAGACTTGCTCCTTGCAAAGAATGTTTGCGTGATTTGCCGTGTGAAGAAGAGATGGGCTGAGCTGACTGGTGGTGTGGCCTGGCTGTGGGAGTCTCTGGGAGAGTGTGAAGTTCTCCAGAGGAACAAAGTAAATGCGTAGAAATGGCACCCACATTGGTGAATGGTAGCAAACAAATCATATCTTTTAAAAAAAAAATTCTAATGCCAGTGTGGTCTGAAGGGCTATTGGCTCCCATTTTGAGTAAAGGTCAGCGCCGTTGAATTTTCACTTCCGAGCTGAGCAAACCCACGCATTGTACACAGTATAAGGTTCAATTGTTTTTTGACCTTGAAACAAAGGGAGGATTGCAAAAGGAATGCAAGAAGGGAGGGATGTAACACTGTCAAATATGATAAGGTTCACCATTCCAAAACTGGACAAAGGTAAATGTAATTTCATTTTATCAAAATTTGTTTACCTGACCAGAGTTCCTGAGTTACGCAGAGAGAATGGAAATCCCAAATATTATGTAATTGAAAAATAGAGAAGACTCTGTGACTCTGCACAGATTTATCACACTTGGTTGAATTTTATTAATAAAGCCAATTCAACCAAATGTGATAAATCTGGCGCAGTCACAGAGTCTTCTCTATTTTTCAATTTAATCTTCAACTGCTTAGGTTTTATACCGTAGAACTGCAACAATTGATGACAATAACCTTAATGAACACGAGATTTTGCAATTACTCAAACTAATAGGAAGGATAAAGGAGTTGCCCATAGGACCAGCTGTACTAAAAAAAGCCAACATTTTCTTGTACAAATATTATGTACGTTTTACTTTCAACGATTTTATAGACCAACAAGTCACCTTATCATTCGCCGACCGTTATTGCTGGCTTATATTGTACTTGGTTGTTGTTTGTGTCATATTGCAACGACACGCAAATACAACTTCTGTGTGTACTTGCTTTTGTCTCTGGCACATGGGCAGTCCAGGATTGAGATGCGTGTACTCCACTAGTGGGTTCCCCCAGGTTCCATAAACGCATAATTCAAGGCTAATATTTAATTCAAATTCCGTCTATGTGTTCCTTCTTGCCTTCAGCTTGCACCCTGATTGTAGCGTCAGCATCCGCATCCCATTTCGAGCTGAACATAGTGCATAGCACTAACCTTTGAAGTAAATTCAAGAATACTTTTCACGTTGCTTTTTCTGTGTTCCCATTGTTTCACGTCCGTGTTCATCATTAGTTTTAACACTGGGCCAAATTAATGGGTAAAATGATAAACTGTACTAAAGATCGGCTACTGAGACACATTTCTGTTATCGCTTTTAAACAGCTACATCCTTCCTTTCTATGATTGTCATTGATTCCAGATACCAACTGACAGGTTTTTCAACCGGCAGCTGCAGATACATGTGAATAGCTGGATAACAATGACTCTTTTTTGGGACAAGCACCATGGGCCGATATGCCCTTATGCAGTACCAGTGATAAGGAGCAACCTGACATCGTTAACGATGGTCTAACGCCAAGCTGAGGCCAAATCCTTGCGATTCACATTGCGTCCAATGCGCTTTTTATACCCAAAAGGAACACCTCGTGACTCACGATAAACATTTATGGATCGAGAATGAAGACAAAATTCCCATTTGTTTGAACATGGCAATCGCCGTATGTTCTTGGAGCGTTTATTGTGAAATAAAAGTACTTTAAAAATTGTACAGTTTTGCTATTTCCTTTAAAAGTATGGTTTTATATTCTAAATTGGGACATGCTGTGTTGTGAGATGATGTGTGTTGATAATCCGGGTTTTGCGTCAACTAACGTTATCACGTAGGTGATGACTGGGTGCGTAAGGCTACCCTGTCCAATAACATCCTGGTGATAGGTGGAGAATATCACTAGCTCTGGTGATGTCAGCCTCAGGGGCGGGGCATATGAATTAGTGCTGCCAGGGTAGTCCACCTTGGGCAATGCAGCAACGGATAAGATTATCACAAGATGGCCGTGCCCTGCTGCCTGATTTCACATTTGTGTGAAAAAGAGGAAAACTATGGTATGGTGCATAGGAAATGTTTGTACGATCGATCAACGTATGCTTAGAAACACATGCCGAACCCTTGGGACAATGATATTTCTGAGCGCACTATTCCTTTACTAGATCAATTTTTTGCTCCATTCGCTGCAGATCATTTTCTAAGGTCTCTGTTTCTGTATTATATATATAAATATTCAGTAAAAAAAAGGAACGTTATGTTTAAGTTGCGCTACTAAAATCCTATGAAATTCAGTGGTAAACAACGTGGCTAGAGGGACTTTATGGTTAAGTTGCTCTACTAAAGACATATGAAATTCAGTGAAAAGAACTTTGTTAAAGGGACGTTATGGGTCCAAGTAAAACCGAAAAACCCCTGAAATTCGCCAGTTATGGTAAGCTAAGCAACCATAACTCGCGCCACCACCGTGCACTGCTAAGACTAACAACCAGAACATCAAAGATGACATCACAAATGTCATTGATGAAATGTCAATGTGTAAATGCCATGTCACTGTAAAAAAACATGCTAATATTGGTCATCATTGTAGGCAAGTATCCAAAAGTAAAATACACATCATGTTGACTTTGCAGAGAATGCTAGTAACGACAGTAAAATCCATGGCACTGTAAAAAAGCCTGTCAATACTGGATGCACCAAGCAGGGCCAGTGTCGCCATTTAAGAAAACGTGTCATCTTGGCTTTGCCCATACTGCAAGTAAAGATGACATGCCTCTATAGCAAACATATGTCCATGCTGGCAGCACAAATGAAGGTCAGTATGTCTATGTAAGAACTCTCATAATATTGGCTTTGCCCATATTGCCAATAATTCTAATTTAAAAGTCATGCAATTGCAAAAAAGAAAACTAATCTGTGCTGGTAATACTTTATCATCATGGTAACCACTCACTTTGGCTTTGTCCCTAATGCCATGCCAGTTTGGTGTATCCAACTTGACCCCCTTCCCAGGCTCAACCCTGGTTCCTCTTATAATTTGGGAACCAGCCTCCATTCACACATTATCATTCCTCAGCCGCCACAACACCCCATAATTACACACATTAATTCTACTCACATTTACCTGCTCTCTTATTTCCCCCAACCAACACCCCCCACACACATGCACAAGCACACACAAATGCATAATATCTTAAAACAACACTTAACCTCCCCTGGCCTGCAGCGGCAAACTTCTCTTTTGTTGCTCTCACCTCCAAGTAGTAAAGGGAAATAGACTGCACATGTTCTTTTGGTAACCTCTTTCTGACCTTCAGCCCAGGTATCAGAAAGATGCTGCCAAAAAATGCTTGCCTCACCTCCACCTTTGCTCCATTAGTCATTGCAATACATGGAAAATGCATGCATTGTAAGAACGACAACCTTATTAAATGGGCATTGGGAACACAAGGGAGTGGAGAAGAGTCCCCTGGGGTTGACTGCCCCCACCCCTCCTTGCCTTACCAGTGGTGGGAACATCAAGGGCTTCTAACCACAATTGCAGCCCCACCCCTCATTTTGTGTTTGGGTGACTGAGCAAACTACAGATCTGGACATCTATGCATTACTTCAGTAATATGTTGCGCCTCAAGTTACATAATAAAGTAAGTGTACATTGACTTAAGAATTAATACATGAACACGGCTTTAAACGTTGTGGACCCAGAGACATAATTGAAAGAAGTTGCCTTATTTTACAACAATAAAAGAATAGACCAATGGCACATTGTAATAAACCAATTGTGTGGCTAATCTGGGTCTAAATAAACAATATAGTTGTGCACTTTACTCCCTAAAATCAGGGTAATAGTCCCAAGAAAATAAAATAGGGATTTACTGTGAGGAATTAGACCATCCCCACGGTGGGTGTGTACTCGCCTGGGCTTTTTAAAAAAGAAATTGAATGATGGGAGATCATCCTCGGAAAATGTGTGGAGCACAATGTTGGGTGTCATGCTGCAACATTTGGTACAGTGGGCTTAGAAAATCCAAGATGGCCAAAAAGCCCACATGTACGCCAGAATAGGAAAACGGTGCAGTACTGGCATGGAAAACATCATGATGGCCAGAACTTCACAGAAAATGCACAGGAAAATGCATGAAGAATAGGCTGCCACCCATTTTTGCCGATGCTATGGGCACAGAAGGGCACTGCCTAAAACCACCATTGGGCTACACACAGCAGCCTGAAACCATTGCAAAAGGGGCAATGCTGATTGCCAAAAGCAACCCACAAATATTGGGAATTCATTCCTTCAACGGGCACAAAATTATTTTACTGCAGAACCACACCAGTGCCATGTGCTGAACCTGGATAATATACTTCCATGTAAAATCTCTTGTTTGGAATGCATTCATTCAAGACTGATCCAAAAAATGGACGCAGTACCGATAAATACCTCAAGGTGGCGCTAGCGGTCTAAACTCTGACAGGGAAACTGCATGTCAGGAGTTGCAGGAGAGGCCTTTACATCAAAGGCTGTGAATTAATTAAAATCTTAACCACATGCTGTTCCCAGAAGACAATCTGATTTAATTAACAGGCCAAAAAGCTGGGAACCCTTCTCACCTCAGGAAGCCCAGGAAACCACATGGTCATACTAACCAAATGCAAAGTGGCTCCCTGGTAAGCTGACCTCAGCCTCCCAGAGACCACACAATAGGCTCTTGCACTTGAATAGAATATGCTGATGTTGACTGTTGACTGTACACAAAGAGCTCCCAGCAGAAGAGACATGTGATCACTGACCCACCCAAGTCTTGGAGGCGGACTCCAACACTCTGAGAACTGAATTGAAAGCAAAATATGTATTTTACAGAAACACTGATAACTCTTGGTAACCGGATGACAGAAATGTGAAATGTGGGGAACCTTAAAATGGAAACTTTGCCTACAATTCAAGCCCAAACTCCAATTTGTGTGATGTTCTGGGGCAAAACCCCACCATTTATTGACACCACAGACACTGTATTTAAGCTAGACAAATGGAAAGTTACTGAGATATGTGTAGTAGGGGGGTGTATATGTGTATCAATTTTAATGAAAAACCAATGTTGCATAACCCACTAAAAAGCGCAAAATATTGCCATTTCTGGATGCAAGCTCTTAGAAACATCAGAGTTTGAACAGAGTATACCTCATGTGATACGTGATGGGTGCATGTAATTTCAAACCACTGTGTATCTATGAAATATGTCTTTAGGTCAAATATAGATTTGTGCGTAATTTGACAGGGGAGTGTCATTTCTGCAAGCCATTAAATGACATCATTCTGACACACAATCCTGCTCTCCAGTGAGAACGCAAAGAATTCTCCAACCTATCAGAACTCTGAAGGGGTTGGGCCTAGAAAGCTAGCCTCTCCACCCACTTTCAAACCACAGAAAAAGGGACCACTGAAATCTAGAGAGGACTTCATTTTCCATTTTCTTGCGGGAAGCTTTGCCGGACCACACAACATCCAGAAGATACCAGTTCCAGACTGACTCAAGCTACATATTCCAGAACCTAGAACTTATACTTTAGAACCTAAATCAGAGGCCTAAAACCACAAGCTGAGTTCTCTGCAGCAGGCCTCAAATCATTGCAAGCTACTCACAGCCGGGTGAGCTGCTTGAATCCCTTGCCAAGAACTTTTGCTAGGACCAGTGCAGAGATCCAGGAGCCGTGCAGAGACCGCTGTATCCGGACAGACCAGACGAGTGCCAGACCAGACCAGCAGAGCAGAGACCAGACGCTGTGCGCAGAGACCGTCCGTGGCGAGACCGTCACCGAAGTCCAAAACCTGACAGATCCGTGGCGCGACCCAGACCTTCCAAATATATTGTGAGTACAGCTAGGATGGGGCAAAACCAAATCTCTTAGTTTAAAGTAATATAATTCAATCTATTTAACCTAAGTAGAACTGCCTCCTAACTATCACCTGTCATTTGTAAAGCTGCACCACTGTCATTTGTCAATTCTGCAGCTGCAAAGCTGTCACCTGTCATTTTGAGTTTACTTTAAATCCGAAAAACGACCTTTACAAAATCGTTCATATCTCTGGAACCGTTTGGGCTACGAACTTGGTTTCCGCAATCACGATTCACGCACTCGCGAATTTTGCCGCGATTTGCGATTTGGCCCGATTTCTTTATTTGTAAAAAGATAGCTGCTTTTGCCTGAACTGCTAAAATTCGTTTGCCTCTTAAGAACCATCCCTGAATCATTGCTAAAGTGAGCCTGAACTCATCCCAAGTAGCTACCACTGCCCCTGAACCTCCTAAAGAGAATTAAAAGCATTTTCAGCATATTTCTCACTTCATTGCCACCACATTCAAAGCACTTGGGCCTGTGTTTTAAAACTCATACCGGTTTCCTCTAAGCTTGCTGGGGGGGAACTGAATTTCGTATTGTATTTGATTGCATTCCTGAGAACTGTGTGCTCCTCTTTCCATCTCCTTCCATTTCTTACATTGCATAGGGGAGGGGGTGAATTGCCAGAGAAAAAGTGATTATCTTATCTTTTGCTAAAATCATATCAAGTATTTCTGTACTGCATTTTATTCCTCATTGCTTTTCCCTTGAAATCATAAAAGTATTTTTGCTACTTTATCCATCCTATACTAACTCCTCATTGATTGTAAAGAAGTGTGCTAGTGCCAGATTACCCATTGTTGATCAACATCATATGTCTAAGTGTACTATCAGATATGAATTTATTATAAAAGCGTGGTATGTATATTTTGTCTTATTTCTCAAATAAACCTTTTAAACTTGCAAAACAGAACTACTTCTTGGCTCAGTGGGGTCAGGGGGATTCTAAGAGAGGGGTGTTATATAGGGGTAGTCATCCAGAACTCATGAACTGGACATAAGATATATCCATAAGGGTTTCCATTCAGTATCCCAGACTAGGCATTGACTTAGCTGTAGTGTTGAATTGAATCTTCTTACAAATTGGGGGCTCGAGCCGGACGTCTGGGTTAGATCTATCACTTGTGCAGCTTAATACAGTGTGCTAACTGACGGGATACATACATCCGGTCGGATCACCACACTGTTTACGCTATAAAGCACTCTTCATAGGGACACTCTAAGGAAAAGCTCTGTTTTGCAAAAATAAAATACTAATTTCT
This sequence comes from Ambystoma mexicanum, assembly GCF_040938575.1. Lineage (NCBI taxonomy): Eukaryota > Metazoa > Chordata > Amphibia > Caudata > Ambystomatidae > Ambystoma > Ambystoma mexicanum. Next base: position 667,693,937 of record NC_090926.1, on the reverse strand, counting down.
GTAAGTCAGGACAGAGATCAATCTCTAGAATAACGACCTTGGTAGACATGAAAATAGCGAGGGAGCACCTCTTACATAAGCTATTTGTGAGAGGTGAGTGGACTCACCAGGACCAAACGGTCTGGTTGCAGGCCATCGCGCAACAGGTCACTGAAACAGGGTCAGACATATGGTGAGATCAGGGTCCATTACATGTGGCCCTGAGTGAACTATATATGGCTCCTAAAGCCAAAGATGAACACAATAAGATTGCCAGGATAGCGGCATACCTGTACCTATATATGGGAGACATGCAGGATAAATGTACTGAAAGCCAAGATCTGGCAAATAGCTGACAGATGGCGTTAGAAAAGGTCCAATCTGACCTGGTCTCTTCTGAGCAGAGGCTGCAGAGGAGCCAGGAGTTAGAAAATGATAGTAGGCATTATATCATTAAAATAAAAGAGGATATGGACATCCTGCAACAGGAAAAGGCTGACCAGGATACCAGATTTCTGGCCTTGCAAAAGGAGTACCAAGAAGGTTTGGACTCCCTACTACAGAGCCAGAAAAAGCTGGAGCAACAATTAGATTTCAATAGGGTATGTGCTGAGCAGGTAGTCACCCTGCAAAGCCACCTAGATAGGGAAAAGGCAGAAAGCAATAAATTGATTCTGAAAGACCTGGATACCCAGGCAGAGTTTGATCAGGAGCGCCAGAGAGCTGGTGCCTTCCAAAGGCAAAGGGACGACCTGGCGGCACAGATGCAGACTCTTAGTCAGGAAAGGGACACCTTAGGCCAGGAAGTCTGCCATTTAAAAAGGAAAATGGAAGAAAATCACCTGGCCCTCCAGGGACTGGGTGACCTCCAAAAAGAACACCAGAACTTGTTAGAGCACACCAGGAGGGTGGAGGAGGCTCTGGCAAGAAAGAAGCAGGCCAGTAGGGAAGGGACTCAGGAGGTAACCCTCCTGCAGCAACTCCAGGACCAATCAGGTGGCACAGAGAGAAAATGAGGCTCTCTGTCAGCACAATGATAGGCTCCAACAACAGGTAGCGATGCAGGAGAGACTGATAGAGTCTAGTAAGGCCTTAACTGAGGAACTGAAAGCGCAGGCTCTTTCATTGCAACAGGGAGCAGGGGCGGATAGAGACCAGGTTCGCTGGGAGAGGGAGACTCCTGAGCATAACCTCAGGAGCCCTAGTACCAGGGCCACAGGGTTGGAAGATTACTATCCAACCAGAAGTATGGGGCTCATAGGCCAGTACCTCCCAGGAATGGAGGGGCGGGCATCCGGGTATGGTCACCCAAGCACAGTGCAATTTAGTGGGGAACTCCAGGAGAGTAGGCCCATTAAGGGCATCCTGAAAACTTCTGCCCAATTAGGTCAGTGGGGGGGGGGTACCCATCAAATCCTGGCAGCAAGGAGGAATCTTAAGACTCTTCTGAACGGCGCAGGACACAGGAGACCAGGTCCCCACATTCTGTCAGCCATTCCCAGGCTTGCAGAATACGGGAAAACCTGGAAGTTCAGACAGGAACCTCTGGGAGCAGTGCCTCTGAGTCAGAGGATGAATGGACCAGGGTTACCCGAACCAAAAAGGCCTATAAGGCAAAAAGGGCCTTGCCTAAGGACCCATTGAAGCAAATAAAGGCAATAAGGAGTGTCATCACGCCTTATCATAAGAACGCCAAGTATTCCGTTTGGGAACACTTGGAGCTCTATGAGCAAATGATGGAGACCTTCCATTTGAAGGACAGCAGTAGCTGCATCCAGTACGTCAAATGGACATTCTCCCCAGAATACTCCAGTTTCTTTGCAGGGCTGGAGGACCAAAATCATTTAAAATGGTCCACCTATAAGGCGGCCATCTTGAAACATTTTTTCTGTTCACAGAAATCCTCAAGAGGCTCGCAAGGCAGCCTACAATTTGCAATGTGGGGAGGATCAGGCCCCACAAGAGTTTGTGCAAGAATTAAAGCATGCTTTTGCGCAGACCACCAGAAGGGTGCGCACAGACAGCGAAGAGTTTGTCAATACATTTTTCCATGCTCTCCCTAAATATATAATGACCCAGCTCGTGAGAGATTTTCATGAGAAAAGATCTTTAGACTGGGTCATTGAACAGGCTTCCCGGATCTATGAGGTGCAGAAGCCTATCAAAAATAAAAATAACGCGCCGAAAAACCCCAAAACCAACAGCACCCCTGCTGCTGCCAAGGTGGCAGAGGTAAAGGTGGCACCCATTTTAGATTTGGAGATGGGGGAGCCTAAAAACCTGCCTGCACCAAATAATTCACAGCCCAGAAGGCCCTCGGGCCACTCCAGACAGGGAGTCGAGGAGGTAGTCCCACAAATGGGGTCCCCCGCTCCCCTGACTATGTAAGTCCCCGCTATAAGGGAAACCGACCAATCCTGGGTTATGTGTGGACTCCTCCAGCCCAAGGGGGGGGATCCAGCCAAGCACCTAACCCAGGGAACTTCCCTCCTAACTTCCCCCAAGAGGGCAGAAATTCTCCAAATCCTGGGCAGAACTTTTTCCCCAGGTATCCACCCAATTTCCAGCCCCAAAATCATCCATCCTTCTTTCCCCAATTCCCTGAGCCCAGACAACCTAATCCGGGAGAGGGGAGGCCAAGGGTGGAGGGGTATCAAAATCTTCCCAACCAGGGGTACTACCAGAGAACGGATAGCTACCCTTCCCGGGATCAGCCCAGGGGAGAAAATAGAGCCCCGTATCAGCCTGAGCGGGTTTCACAACTTGAGCGCCAGGTCCAAAATATGGCACGAGATCTGGGTCACATACTGAGGGCTCAACAGAACCCTCAGATGAGCATGCCACCACAGAATGCCCCAAACTCTGGACAATGACGGGGGCAACACCCCGATAACCCAAAAGTTCCCAGGGAGGAGGCACAAGGGGAAGGGGGGTGTAAAACCTTGGAGGAAGCTTCCTTCCCAACTTGTAAACAGCCCCTGGAAAACCACGAACCGGAAACAAAATCTCCTGCCCCTGAAAGCCTGCCTCCCAAGAAGCAGAGGGGGGGGGGGTAGGAGAAACAAAGGACCCAAACAGACCCACTTTGTGGAGGAGGTACAGGTCTTCCAATTTGAGGGAGAGGGATCCTCAGAAGATCCTGGGAAAAGGATCTTCTCCTTTAGAGATGGGGGAACTCCTCCCAAGGAAAAATGGGTCCCAAGGGATGCCAATTCAGACTGGGGAGATATGGAGACTGAGCTACCGCCACCCATCATCTCATCCCAGAACCCACAATACCGAAATCCCCTGGTTCAAACCCATCCTGATGACTGCCTCCAAAAAGGGCGGGGCAGCCCAGAACCGGAACCAGGGGAACCCACAATGGCTCTGATCTCCAGTTGCCAACTTTTTCTTTCAGATTCCCAAGGCTCTCCACAGAATTCTGCCCAAATCTCTTCGCTAGCAAGTCCAAAACCAGAAAATTAGCCCACCAGTTGTCCAAAAATGTGCATTATCTGTGCCCGCTTGAGGAGAAGGAGGGAAGATACTATGCCCCGGTACAAGTACAGGGGCAGGGTACAATTTTGGCACTGGTGGACACTGGATCCCAAGCTACCCTTCTGTCCAAAAGGGCCTTTGAGGAGCTAAATGCAGGAAGGGGGGAGAATTACCGAATTCCTCTCACCTCTCTTCCTGGACAACTGCAGAACTTTGACGGGAAGGAAATTCCCGTTGAGGGGACTGCAGACTTGGACATTAAAATTGGGCGACACAAGGTGAAACACCCGGTCATAGTAGTGACTCCAGAGGGCACCCCTTGTTTACTACGGAATGACCTCCTGAGAAGGTTGTCACTCCTAATAGATTGTGTAAACAAGGTCCTCTGGACCCAGATTAGCCGACCAATAAAATTAAAACAGAGTATCAACCATGTTAGTTTAAACGGCACCTGCCACACGGTTGAACAAAAATCTGACCACGTAGAATTTCACTTCCGGAACAACCAAACTCCAGACGTGACAGTAATAGCAGTAGGACAACAGACTGGTGATGGGGGGTCCTCTCTATTTCTGAAAATCAACCTTCCTTCCAGTTTAAGGTGGTATTCCACACTGGAAGGAAACACCCTGAAATTCTTTACTAATCCACAATCAGAAACTCACACTCTTATAGTCCAGAAAGATGTGAAATCAGCTCAGAGCCTGGCTGATATTCAGCAAATTGGAGAGCAGTTGTTCATCCCTGTCCAGTTAAATGATGGGAAGGACTCTGTTCTCGCTTGAGTGTGTGTGAACAACGGTAAGAGCTTCATCAGCGAAGCCATGTTCCGCCAACTCCCAAAAGATCCAGCCATTCCCACATTCAAACTGATAGACAAATGGGAAATGGATCTGGAAGCACCTAATTCCAAACATCTCCTGCAAAGCAGGTGTATGCTCAAAATCTCCATTGGCAACAAGAGCATAGTCCATAATTGTTGGGTCGTGCGAGACGTCACTGCCACCTTTTACTTAGGCGGTGACATTCTCAATCGCTTTGCCATTAGTTTGGACCTAAAAAACTTCAAAGCTTGGTCCCGATTAGCAGATAATCCCATGGGCTTTGATGATCCAGAAAAAGCATTTAGGTCAGCTCAATTGCTACCTTATGCAGTTGAAATTCAGATTAAAGAGGAAGTCACCATCCCAGAAAGGACCCGACAATTCTCCCTGGAAGTGAAAGTTAAAAGAGGAAAACATTTGAAAAACCCTGATGCTTACATACATCTAAACGCTTCTCTCCAACAGCAAGGGTTGGGGGTAAACCCAACACCATTAGTCAATATAGAACTTGACACCATTCCAATAGAGGTGGATAACAGCGACTTAAAGAGTATTACTCTAGCCGCAGGCACCATTATTGGAATGGCGGTTGATGACCGACATCTTACCATTGATCTAGGAAATGAACTGTTAGGACCAATCCCCAAGGACTGTTTTGACAGTGACAGTGATGACAATATAACACCAGACAGGATTTTCACCCGGCATGGGGGGAACTTCCTGGTGTACACTTCTTGCCCTTATGGTAAGGAAGATGTGACTTGTGACTTCAGGTGGGATGAGATGATTTTCCAGGTCCATGAAGGCTGCCTTTCCCACCTGAAGCCTCCAGTCCAAATCAGCACTCTGACCAGGGACTTCTCCACCCAGCTGGAGGAGGCCGCTGAGATAGCCAAACCAGAAGTCTTTCCAGGCTTCAGGCAGATGGTGGAAGAGAGAGTCAACCTAGCTGATGCCTGTATGACTCTAGAACAGAAGCAAAAGTTGAAACAAGTTTTCTTGGATTTCCAAGATCTCTTTGCGGTAGACTCATATGACTGTGGTCGCACTGACATTCACACAACAATGATCCCCACGGACCTTGGCATGACTCCAGTGTTTGTGAAGCAATATCGCTTGCCTCTTGCATCCATGGAGTCCCTTACTGAAATAATTAAGAACCTTGAGTCCCGGGGAATAATCCGTCCAGTTCACAGCACCTTCAATAACCCGGTGCTGGGAATATTGAAGCCAAACGGCCAGTGGAGACTCTGCACTGACCTCAGGGAGCTCAACAAACGGGTCCATACTTCCCGATGGCCTCTGCCCTACATTGACCAAGGGCTGGCCCAGATTCAGGGGTCACAGGTATTCACATCAATAGACCTGACCAATGGATACTGGACCGTGCCTGTCAGTAGGGAGGACCAATACAAACTGGCTTTTACCTTTGGGGGCCAGCAGTACACATGGACCCGGACTCCCTTCGGATACCTCAACTCCTGCAATTAATTCAACATTTTCCTACATAAGGCCATGCCCGACCTGGGTGCGAGGGGTAACCTGGCTTATGTAGATGATGTCCTCATCAAAAGTTCATCTGTGGAGGAACACATAGCGGAGATCCGTTAGGTTCTGATGCAGTTGAGGGCCGCCAGAGCAAAACTTTCCTTTCAGAAAGCACAGTGGTGTAGAACCCGTGTTAATTTCTTAGGGCATGAGATTACTCCTCAGGGTCTCTGTCCCCAAGAAAAGAAAGTGGAAGCACTCCAGAAACTGAAAGACCCCACAACTCTGCGGGAACTGAGAAGCCTCCTTGGACTGACTAATTACAGCAGGAAGTTCATTGAAGGCTACGCAGAGATCACTAGACCCCTGATACATCTCTTGAATCGGGGGTCAAGTGGGAATGGGGTCCAGAACAAGCCGAGGCAGTAAGACAACTCAATGAAGCCTCTAACAAGCGCCTTGCCTAGCCTACCCTGTCAGAAACAAGGAGTTCTTCCTGGAGACGGGGTTCCCTAATACGTGCTTGACGGCAGTATTATACCAAAAGCATGACAAGGTCAATAAAGTAATCTCCTATGCGAGCAAAACTTTATCCTCTGTGGAGGAAAAATTCAACGATTGTGAGAAGGCACTCCTGGCAACGGTGTGGGCATTGAAGAATTATCGCCCGTTTATCCAGGGGGAACAAATCATAGTGGAGACTCCACACCAGCCTCTGCAATATCTCCAAAGTGACAGAATCCGGGCTGGAAATGTGAGTAATTCCCGAATTACTTCCTGGATTCTGTCAATGCAAGGCTTTCCTGTGGAGGTCAGATATGGCCAAAACAAGAAGAGTCCCCTCGCGCAAGGTCTGGCTGACTTGCATGATTGTGCCAGAGAAAACTGTCTCGAGGACGAAAGTCTAAAAATCAAGGACAACATGGAGGCATACCTTAATTCCCCACACAAAGTCTTTGAAGAAGACAAGTGTGAGGGAATGCCCACTGTCTATGTGGATGGATGGTCTTACCATGTTGACAACAACGGGGAGAAAGAACTGGTGGCCCGCGTAGGGAATGCATGGGTGAATGAGTCCCCAGAACCATCCGCTGGATACAAAATTGGTCCCCGAAGTAGTCAGGTGGCGGAATTGATGGCTGTGCATCAGGCCATCCTCACTTCTGTCCAACATCAACTCCACGAACTGGTCATAATCACAGATTCGGATTATGTACTGAACGGGTTTGTGGAGCACCTGGTTAATTGGAAAACCAGAGGCATGTTATGTGCTAATAACAAACCCCTGAAACATGGGAAGTTAATCAAAAATATTGATGATCTGGTCACATCGAAAGAGATGACCATCTACTGGAAAAAGATCAAGGGTCATTCCAAAGTAGAGGAACCAGACAAAACTGGAAATGACTTAGCTGATCAGCTGGCCAAAACCGGGGCCATCCAAGGGGATCTAATCGAAATAGAGTCCCTGTTGGGGGAAATCCAGGTCACTGCTATCACTAGGTCCCAGACAAATGCTCACAATGATCTTTCAACTGCCCAATGGAGCAAGGAGACCCCTGATGCTGATTTGATTACAGCTCAGAAGGGGAATCCAATTATTGGTAAGTTTTACCAACACCTTGCGGACCCTGAGAACTTTCCCCTGACGGATACCGATTACATTGGGAAAGAGGACCTAAGAGTGTTGATGAAATGTCCAAAAATGTTCCGAATTCAAGACGGTTTGCTTCTAAGGAAATCCAAAGCTGGCCACGATCAGGGGGTGGTTCCTACCTCATTCCGAAGCCTGATGTTAAGTCACGCCCATGATGCGGCCACTGCCGGTCATAGGGGGTTTCACACAACACTGGAAATCTTAAGAGAGGTTGCATACTGGCCACTCATGGGGCAGGACCTTGACCAATACTTGAAGGGGTGTCTTGTGTGTGCACAATTTCAGCCATCATCCCTCACGCACTGTGCGCCTCTCCAAATGAGGGGGATGACACTGCCATGGTCAGATTTGCAAATTGACTTTGTAGGCCCTGTGATTCGCTCGTCTAGAGGAAACAAGTACATGTTGACCGTTACATGCTTGTTTGCCAAGTGGGTGGAATGTCTCCCAGCCCCAAACTGCAAGGCAGAAACAGCAGCTGCCCTGATGATTAACCACATCTTTTCCCGTTTTGGTCTACCTCAAAGGATTGAGTCAGACAGGGGTAGCCACTTCACCAGTGAAGTAATGACAAAGATGTAGGAAATACTGGGGGTCAAAAGGAAGTTACATATTGCTTACCGGCCAGCTTCTTCTGGGGCAGTAGAGAGATATAACCGAACCATTGTGAGCATATTAAAGAAGTTTGTGGCAGATTCTGGGCCAAGTTGGGATATCCGATTACCTCTGGTCCTAATGGCCATCAGATCTACCCCTTCATCTGCAACCAAAATGTCACCATTTGAGTTGATGACTGGACGCAAGATGGTGCTTCCCCAGCATTTGCTCTACAGAACCCAAGAGCAAACGTTGATAAATGCCTCCACAACTCATGAGTATGTGGAGAATTTAAGGAAACACCTTCAGCATGCTTTTGCCTATGCTCAGCGGAATCTAGAAAGATCAGCTGAGAGTATGAAGACCCACTATGACCTGAAAACTTCCAGGAAGGAATATCAGGTGGTGGACCGGGTCTATTTATACAACTTCCAAAGAAACCAGGCAAGACAGCGCAAATTTTTGACTACATGGAAGGGACCGTTTGAAATTATAGACAAGATCTCCCCTGTGGCCTACAAGATCCGCATCCCCAAAGGCGGTTTGGCAGAAGGGGAAGACAAGTGGGTCCACATAAACCAGTTGAAGTGTTGCCATCCCAGGCACACTTTGCAGCAACTGGAGGAGTCCTCTGCAATCCCAGAGGGTACCGCTCCAGAGTAATTCAATTCCAACCCTAAAATATCCTACATATAGCCTATCAAATTCTGTGTTTCTCAAGTTTATGTGTTCCTGTCGCTTAATTTAAAAAAATGTGCATGTTCATATCTGTTGAGTTCTAAAATATATATGCCACCCCACTATATCAATGGTGGGGGAGAAATGTCCATGAATAGGTATTGCCGCTTTTCCTTTGTCGTCCTAGGAGAAAGAAAACCAGGAGACTGGCCAAGGAGGATGATCCGGAGACCGGGAGCAGAGACCCAAGGGGCCCAGGGTACCGCCCAATTTTCCCATCAGGACCGGCAAGGAGAACCAATCGATCAGTACCGGATGGTGGAAAAGATGCTGAACTGTGCCATTTGCAGAATTGGAAGAAGATTATGCGGACATACCAGTGCGTGGGTCAAAACCTTCTGTGCACCCGACTCCCCATCGACTCAAATTCAAAGTGCAGTCGCGTGGGGGGGGGCTTTGTTGGGTGTCCTGACCCACGTTTGAGCTATCATGCTGCAACATTTGGTGCTGTGGGCTTAGAAAATCCAAGATGGCCAAAAAGCCCACATGTACGCCGGAATAGGAAAACTGTGCAGTAGTGGCATGGAAAACATCATGATGGCCAGAACTTCCCAGAAAATGCACAGGGAAATGCATGAAGAATAGGCTGCCACCCATTTTTGCCGATGCTATGGGCACAGAAGGGCACTGCCTAAAACCACCATTGGGCTACACACAGCAGCCTGAAACCATTGCAAAAGGGGCAATGCTGATTGCCAAAGCAACCCACAACTATTGGGAATTCATTCCTTCAACGGGCACAAAATTATTTTACTGCAGAACCACACCAGTGCCATGTGCTGAACCTGGATAATATACTTCCATGTAAAATCTCTTGTTTGGAATGCATTCATTCAAGACTGATCCAAAAAATAGACGCAGTACCGATAAATACCTCAAGGCGGCGCTAACGGTCTAAACTCTGACAGGGAAACTGCATGTCAGGAGTTGCTGGAGAGGCCTTTACATCAAAGGCTGGAAGTTAATTAAAATCTTAACCACATGCTGTTCCCAGAAGACAATCTGATTTAATTAACAGGCCAAAAGGCTGGGAACCCTTCTCACCTCAGGAAGCCCAGGAAACCACATGGTCATACTAACCAAATGCAAAGTGGCTCCCTGGTCTGCTGACCTCGGCCTCCCAGAGACCACACAATAGGCTCTTGCACTTGAATAGAATATGCTGATGTTGACTGTTGACTGTACACAAAGAGCTCCCAGCAGAAGAGACATGTGATCACTGACCCACCCAAGTCTTGGAGGCGGACTCCAACACTCTGAGAACTGAAATGAAAGCAAAATATATATTTTACAGAAACACTGATAACTCTTGGTAACCGGATGACAGAAATGTGAAATGTGGGGAACCTTAAAATGGAAACTTTGCCTACAATTCAAGCCCAAACTTCAATTTGTGTGATGTTCTGGGGCAAAACCCCACCATTTATTGACACCACAGACACTGTATTTAAGCTAGACAAATGGAAAGTTACTGAGATATGTGTAGTAGGGGGGTGTATATGTGTATCAATTTTAATGAAAAACCAATGTTGCATAACCCACTAAAAAGCGCAAAATATTGCCATTTCTGGATGCAAGCTCTTAGAAACATCAGAGTTTGAACAGAGTATACCTCATGTGATACGTGATGGGTGCATGTAATTTCAAACCACTGTGTATCTATGAAATATGTCTTTAGGTCAAATATAGATTTGTGTGTAATTTGACAGGGGAGTGTCCTTTCTGCAAGCCATTAAATGACATCATTCTGACACACAATCCTGCTCTCCAGTGAGAACGCAAAGAATTCTCCAACCTATCAGAACTCTGAAGGGGTTGGGCCTAGAAAGCTAGCCTCTCCACCCACTTTCAAACCACAGAAAAAGGGACCACTGAAATCTAGAGAGGACTTCATTTTCCATTTTCTTGCGGGAAGCTTTGCCGGACCACACAACATTCAGAAGATACCAGTTCCAGACTGACTCCAGCTACATATTCCAGAACCTAGAACTTATACTTTAGAACCTAAATCAGAGGCCTAAAACCACAAGCTGAGTTATCTGCAGCAGGCCTCAAATCATTGCAAGCTACTCACAGCCGGGCGAGCTGCTTGAATCCCTTGCCAAGAACTTTTGCTAGGACCAGTGCAGAGATCCAGGAGCCGTGCAGAGACCGCTGTATCCGGACAGACCAGACCAGTGCCAGACCAGACCAGCAGAGCAGAGACCAGACGCTGTGCGCAGAGACCGCCCGTGGCGAGACCGGAACCGAAGTCCAAAACCTGACAGATCTGTGGCGCGACCCAGACCTTCCAAATATATTGTGAGTACAGCTAGGACGGGGCAAAACCAAATCTCTTAGTTTAAAGTAATATAATTCAATCTATTTAACCTACGTAGAACTGCCTCCTAACTGTCACTTGTCATTTGTAAAGCTGCACCACTGTCATTTGTCAATTCTGCAGCTGCAAAGCTGTCACCTGTCATTTTGAGTTTACTTTAAATCCGAAAAACGACCTTTACAAAATCGTTCATATCTCTGGAAACGTTTGGGCTACGAACTTGGTTTAACTTTCCTCTGAAAGCTCAGACTCTAAGCTTTCCAACAAGCCTAGAACCAACTTCCTACTCCTTATGCTTTATCCGCATTCACGATTCACACACTCCCGAATTTTGCCGCGATTTGTGATTTGGCCCGATTTCTTTATTTGTAAAAAGATAGCTGCTTTTGCCTGAACTGCTAAAATTCATTTGCCTCTTAAGAACCATCCCTGAATCATTGCTAAAGTGAGCCTGAACTCATCCCAAGTAGCTACCACTCCCCCTGAACCTCCTAAAGGGAATTAAAAGCATTTTCAGCATATTTCTCACTTCATTGCCACCACATTCAAAGCACTTGGGCCTGTGTTTTAAAACTCATACCGGTTTCCTCTAAGCTTGCTGGGGGGGAACTGAATTTCGTATTGTATTTGATTGTATTCCTGAGAACTGTGTGCTCCTCTTTCCATCTCCTTCCATTTCTTACATTGCATAGGGGAGGGGGTGAATTGCCAGAGAAAAAGTGATTATCTTATCTTTTGCTAAAATCATATCAAGTATTTCTGTACTGCATTTTATTCCTCATTGCTTTTCCCTTGAAATCATAAAAGTATTTTTGCTACTTTATCCATCCTATACTAACTCCTCATTGATTGTAAAGAAGTGTGCTAGTGCCAGATTACCCATTGTTGATCAACATCATATGTCTAAGTGTACTATCAAATATGAATTTATTATAAAAGCGTGGTATGTATATTTTGTCTTATTTCTCAAATAAACCTTTTAAACTTGCAAAACAGAACTACTTCTTGGCTCAGTGGGGTCAGGGGGATTCTAAGAGAGGGGTGTTATATAGGGGTAGTCATCCAGAACTCATGAACTGGACATAAGATATATCAACAAGGGTTTACATTCAGTATCCCAGACTAGGCATTGACTTAGCTGTAGTGTTGAATTGCATCTTCTTACAACAACAACCCCATATATCTGTGTATTCTTGAGGACACAGCCTTCAGGGGCAGTCCTCCCTGTCATATTTTGTTGGAATGTGACACCCATGAGCACATCAAGGCATCTCAAAAGGGGGAGGGAAAAACCTTCCTCTTGTCATGGCCAACCTAATTAAATATCAAAGGCTCTATAGATCCACCCTGACCATTGGCAGTTCTGCTGGTAACAGTGCATAATGATGAGAGTTAATTAAAGCAGGCCTGCGAGAGGCCTGGTCAAAGAGCTGACAAAGGAGACAGGAAACCCATCACCTTTTTGATATGCATCTGTGTGAACCTGAAGTCAGGTCCCACCCCTTAGTATCAAGGGCAGTGAACTGTCATGTCTGGGACAACTATTTATAGTAGGTAACCCTCGCGGGGAGACCCCCTTTCAAAGGGAAGAAGTATGTGATTTGATGGAGACAAGAACGTCTGTTCTCATCACAACCTCAAGGGAAACCTAAGCTTTGATCAGAAACCACAGAAATATCAATTAACCAGAAAGACCCTTTGATCCACAACAGCCAGGAGGATGGGTGGACTTAGTAGTACATGTTTTCACCCATTTACCTTTCCTGTTGCAAATGCTATGTTATGTTATGTTAGTTGGCATATGTATAGCGCTCTATATATCATTGGTATATCTCAAAGTGCTAGTAGGTTGAGAGAGATAGAGTCATAGGGTGCGTGGGTGCACCAGATATGTGTGCAGCTGATGTAACTGCTGGCTGGTAGCTTCATCATATCATTAGGTGTGGTGCTGAAGAAATCAGTTGGATGTGTGCATTCTGGTGGGTGGACACCCAGACTGGGTTCTGGCTGCATTAGGCTTGCAGGACGCTTATGCGAGCAACTAGGCCGGAATGTCATTGGCTAGCTGTATTTTATTAGGGTGATGAGGTGATCATGGGGTAGTATTCGTATGTGAACAGCTAGGCCAAATTCGTCAGGGGTATAGAGGTGTTCTAGTTGTGTGACGGTGTATAGTAGAGAGCAAGCCTAGCGATGTGATATGATGGTTATCGTTAAAGCGCCCGAGACCAGGCATGTGAACAGGATGGCAGGGAAAACAGCGACACACAGACACACAGTGTCAGGTGGCAGGGCGTACAGCGATAGGAGGGGGGCATACGGATATATAGCAACAGCATGGGGAACAGGAAAACAGGATACACAGTGACACAAGTGTGGGGCATGCTAATATTTACATTTGCATTTAAATCTAGATGCAATTAAGGCTAATGTTCACAACTCCACCCAAGTGTGGGACATGCTAACATTTGCAACTATGTGTGGCACAAGATGCTGCCATTCACAATTCCATCGAAATGTGGGACATGCCGACATTCACAATTCCGCCTAGGGTTGGGACATGCTGAGACATGCTAAGGTTCACATTTCTATCCACTGCACTCTGCTTACAGGAGATTGTTGGCGGGGACCTAGGATTGGTTCATTAAGGTAGGCTTCACCTGCACCAATCACTGGGGCCCATTTGGATTTAAAAGAGGGGTGAGCCCCTATCTTAGCAGATCATCTGAAGTGACGAGGAGTAACAAGAAGAACTCATATGGACCCTGGCTCAAGGTACAGTCTGCCTTACAGCTTCCGCCAGTGAAGGAACGCCAGGATTTCCAAGAGGGAAGCAAGATCCCTCCCCTAAACATCACCGATGGAACAAAAGGAGATACTTAATCCAGAGGACCCTCTAGCAGCTCCAGAACCAGTAACCAGCCAGTACACAGCGTCCCCTCTTAGGCTCTACAAACATACTTCCTAGGTGGGAAGTGGCAGAGAATCTGTGAACCGAAAGAAAGACAAGGACGTTGCCTGCAATACTCTCCTCAGCTTTGGCCCATCCACCTTAAAGGATGACACAAGCCCAGCAAAGAAGCTAGGAGGAGTGCATCGACAAGCATCTACCAGCATCTGCCTGAAAGGACATTTTTGAGACAGTCAAGCCCCTCGAGCTGCAACCGACTGCACAGCTGTTGTCACGCCGCAGTCGCTAAAGCCGTCCAGTGCTTCAGAATCGCAGACCAGCACTGAGACAATTTCTGACACCAAGCCGCCGTGTAGGCAGCCTGCAGCAATCCATCCAGCCTTGCTCATCGAACTGCCTGCCGCCTAATACCCACAGCTGCCTCCCATCTTGAATTTTGTCACAGAAGCTGCAAAGCTGCCTGAAACCAACTCGAGTCTGTCGAGCAACAAGAACTTCAAAAAACCCAAGGTACATTGTGGTTCTGTCCCCCTGTTCCTTCTCCGAAGGTCTCTAGTGAAATTTTATGACCCATTTCTCCCTTTGTGCTGAAACCAAGTATCCTTGAACTTGTGTGATTATTTACTTTACCGAATGTCTTCCTGTCAGTCTCATAGTAGATCCCTTTTCCTTCTTGAAACTGTCTGTCCTCTGCATTCCTTTACAGGGTGGGTTGTATTTTGGAGTGTGCTAGAACTGTCAGTTGTGATAATACTAAAGTAGATATTTGTATACATCCTTGACTGGACAGTCCCTTTTATCATTGGGTAATAATTGTTTTTTCGCTGTGTTGCAACTAACCAACGAACCACGACTTTGCTGAGATAAGCCTGCTGTTCCTTCCACGTTACCAACATTGGACAAAGAGATTTATAATTTACTTGTGTTCCCAATCTGTTCGGATCCTTTCTGATGTACTAGAGGTGCTGGGCTGATTGATGGTTTAGAAACCGATATTCATCCCTGGACCAAAGATGCCCCGGAAGTTGATTCGTCACATTTACAACATGCGCTGCTGCGTTGATGCTTTCAAACTATCCTTGGAAGGTGCCAAAAATATGTGCTCTGCTGATGTGTTTTCTGATCTTAAAACGGCCTTAGTCCTCAATTGCTTCCTTATTATTCTTTTCTATCACGTAAATAGGCTGAACATGCTCGCCAAAGGGTCAAAATACATCTATTCATATACCGCAATAATTCAATTCAAGGAAAGTATAAATTACAACAAAAAAATGTCTTTCAAAATTCCAAATACATGTGCATTTCATTAAAAACACTGTGGATAATGGAATCTACTGTTTTACTCCCTAAAATTACGTTTTGCTATCAGGTCTCAAAAGTAGTAAGTAAAAGCTCCTCCCTCATAATCTTATCCGGCGTACTGTCGATAGCAATCGAGTTCCTGGGCCGCCATGCCCTTTGCTTCCTTCGTCAGCTGCTTCCAATAACAGACTTCCACTCCCATTAAAGCTGTTTCGTGTCCTAGAGCACTGGCCTGTTTCAGCAAGATAAATACGGACAAACTTTGCAACGATTAATAAGGAAACGGGGCAAAATGGCTGCGCCATATTGCTCGAGTCATCATTAACAGCTTGTTACAGGCGCAACTGATGGGTGGGCCTATCTTGCACAGAAGAGAGCAGCTCGCCGGCGAGTTCGCTTTAGCATATTTCAGTGCTGCTAATTTATCCGTGGCTGTCAGACAGGGAGGCTGTTTGCTTTGAACAAATGGCCGGTATTAATCACGCGAGAGCAATTAAGACACAGCAGCATATGGCCCTTCAGCGTGCAGAGTGGCACTTGCAGGAATATGGGAAGAGAAATTAGAATGCCGGGCTCTGCTCACGAGGCTGGTAATGGGTTTGGGATACGTGGGGAGAGGGGGTTTCTGGTCCTGCTCATGACTTAGGAAAGTATTGTAGTGTGGTAGCTCGCGAAGCACAGACATTTCGCGTCTCCTTTCTCCCAAATAATGAAGCATCTCCTGTCAGACCGCTCTTCCGGACATTACTGCTGAACATTATATTTTTGGAGTGCAAAATGGAATATGCAATGTCCACGCAGGAATTGAATGCGTCCATCCTATCCCATAAACTGAACACTAGTTGAAAGAACAAGAATTGATAAAGCCAACAGTTTCTATAGGCAGATATATTCCCCATATACATAACATCACAACTTTTATATTTTGCAGTTTCCCACAAATCATCTTAGTAAAAAAACATATTTTCGCCGATCTAACTTTTCTATGCAAACCACCCCCCAAAAAAAACATGCATGTTAATTACTTTGATAAAGGGTTGTGTGCTGGATTGCGCTATTGCTTTGAAGTCAAGTGGCAGACGGCACACTTAGTTAAGAAGTTGACTGGCAGGTGCCTAATTCCTGCAGTTAATCCACTGTTTTTCAAGCAGATGCTTAAGCAGCCAAAATAGCTGTTATATTTGTTACAAGACTTCAGATGTTGAGCAGCTTCGTAGCTGCAGTTAAGTCATTAAACTTAAGACAACTGCATTTGTAGACAGATTTCGTTATTATTACACAATGCAATGTGAAAAGAAATTAGATAACAAAGAGGATGTGCCACTGATCATGTTGCTGGTGCATATTTATCACATCACAAATGTCCAAAAACAATGCTTAACCCAACAACCTGTAGAGGAGCAGCCACATGCCTCTGCAGGAAACCCTGCCCTCCTTCCTCTAATAAGTTGGAGACCTGAGATTGCGCTGTGTTTGACACCAGCAGTTGTGCCAATACCACAGCGTGTGTTCAAAAGAAGATACCCGTTGAGACAACCCTACCGAAACCTCGAAGGGATGACATCCTAAGGGATTAACACCTTGACCGAATATGAGAAAGAGCAAAGAAAAGAGATTAGTGATGTCACAAAGTGTATGTTTGACGTCCCAACATACTGACTGAAGAAGATGTACAGATCCTAAAGAGACTAAGAACGAAGTAAAGAATCAAGTGAACTTTAAAATACAAAAAAGAAGATTACACGTGCAAAAAAGTACTGCAGAAAATCAGCCGTTCAATAATTGTACAGATGCTGAAACGCAAGGTAGACTAAGAAATCATAGAAGCTGGCTTTACGTAGTGGATAAAGCGCAGGCGAAGCCCCCATTATATTGAAGCTGGAGATTGGTATGATGAGTTTAGTAAACCAGGACCCATGAAGCAGGAAGGGAAAACTGTGTTGTTGCAAGAATAAGCACAATTGTGGAGCTGCATTGCGAGGTTGTCTGGTCTGGAGTCAAGACTGAAGCAGCCAAGGTCAGCTATCTATTCTTCAAATGAGCGAACATGCGGAGGTTGAATCTTCGCTGCAAAGAAAGAACACCAAGAGTGCCAAGTTTCATTTATTTAGAGCATTTAAAACCTGGAAATGGACAGAATCGTGGTCTCCTGTCACCTGAGCCAAGGATGAAAATAGAGTTCGAACTTGGAGTCCTAGACATGATAGTGAGTGCTCTCACTCCTGTGTATTTTCAGAGGCGAGGCTACTTTCCAAGGCCAAGTACAAAGACAATCTTCATGGCAGAAGGCATGGGTGTTGAGAGATACTGGGTTAATTAGGTGGGGAGGTAGTGTCATGCCCCATCTCCTTGCGCCTGGGTCTGGGTTTACGTCCTGCTAAATGAACCAAATGTTCCAGACCTGGCACAAGCGTGCCACCCAATGATAGCACACCATATAATGAAGGATATTATAGTTTGAAAACCAATGAGATACCGTGTATCTAATGTTTCTGAAGATTACATGTTTTAGAGGTAGGCATATTTTGTCCACCTGATAGTGGGCAGCCAATCACAATCCTAGATCTTATAGAAAGTATACTTAGATGTTCCCCTTAAGCCAATCCTGACCCTTTGTACATTTTTCATTATTGCCATGTAGTATGACATCACCTCTGACATATTTGTGATATAGAAACTATGTTTTGTGAAAAGAACACTGAGAGAACCTAAGCGTCTACCCGTTGATGTTTTTTATAAACTCCCTGTTTTGGAGAGTGCTACTCAAACAAATTAGGAGGCAGATATTATGAGAGTCAGGCCTTCCCTTGCAATGCATTCTCGAGCTAGGCCACGCTCATGAGCTGACGGAAGGTGGAAGCCCCGTTCTAGAATGTGACAATATGGATGAAGCACATGCAGTGGCCAGAAAACAGACATGGAAGTAAGAGGAACACAGTCAAATGAAGCATATGAGAGGGAGAGTCATGCTATCCATGTCCAAATCAGTGAAGCCATCTGATTAGTGTTGAGTAAAAAGGCATCATGAAGTAGACACAGACAACTGAGTAGAATTTTGGGATACACCCTTTTATTATAAACAAAGATTTGGGTTAGAAAAGGGCCTACCTTCCCCTATGCTAAGGTGGGGGTTGCATACCTAAATGTCAGGAAGTCCAAAGCAAATCTCTGTCAGTTTCCAAAACCTATACATGCCTTCACATTTAACTCTATACAATATGTAGGGATGTCAGCATCAAATGACAAAGGGTTCAAATAAATGTTCAGAGCTTCTTCCAGCTAATGGATGGAAAAGGGCTTTCCCTTCCCCAAAGTTCAAGTAGTTCACATTATCACATAGGAGGTCTCAAAGTTATCAGTCAAAATATTGTTCCCAAACTCTTATTGTTCCAAATAACCTCCTGGGGACGCTCGCAAGCTCTCCTGGTTTAGTCACCTTTAGTCTCTTTTCACAAAGTTATAAAGTACATTTCATTAATTTCAGTTCACATATATCTTCTTTGATTCAATCACAAAAGTGGCTTCTCTTTAGGTGGATGCACTTGGTCTAGGTGCAGTTTTTGGACCACACAGTCCACCCATTACAGGTCACGCAACCGGTACACCTTACTTGGCTTCGTTTCAGATGCATTATGCCACAGTTTCAGCTGCTCAATGAGGCTTGACTTAACGTTCATTCACATATCCTTGATACTCGGTTATATCTTGCTTTATCATCACTCACTTTTAGCATTTGCTTACAGAGGCCAGTATACGCCCCCCAGTACACCCCCGTGCTAGGAAACTCAGCCTCTGTTATTGCTGCTTCACACAAGCATTTATAAGCGTCCCATCACACTCTCAACCTAGGAAACAAATCCAGTGTTTCTTGCTTCTTGGTAATGCTTATTTGCCTCTTTGCACTGTTTGGTACAACCATTCATTCCTTTCAATAATAACTTAATTCTCTGAAAAATGCTCACGACTATTGGCAGTGCCTCTTTTTCTTTTCGCTTCTTGAAAATGTTCATTACAACCATTTGTTCCGTTCATTGATATCTGGGCTTTTAATAATTCTCCCTTTAAAATATATTGGTCCTCTGGGTTAATACCTTGACTTGTTATTCACTTTTCCAACTACTGATGTTCACTCAACATGCCCCAGGGTTCCCCTGCTTTCTGTGCAGACTCACCGGTTTCCATATACATGTCAGCTTGCTTCTGTATGGTGCTTGAGAACCTCCTTTCACTCTCTCTACCTTGTGCCACCTTTCCATGGCCTAGGGCAACCCCTCGATGGATCTCGCTCCACTCTGCTGCTTCACCTGGAGCACTGGTAAGAGCTGTCATTGCGTTCATGCAGCTGTGAATGCCCAGGGAGCTTCTCTCCGCTGCTGCCGTCTCCACAGCTTTCCGCAATGCCTGTTCCACTTCTCCTGGCTTGCTCGCGAGTCCTGACTTGGCTTCTCACCAGTTCCCACTCATGTTTGGCTGCAGCCTCTCCGGGTCTCTGCTTCTTCTCTTGTGTAATGCCTATTCTCTTCCATTGCATTCTCGATTTAAAGTTCCCGGCATCAATCAAAATGTCAGAAAGACTAGACCGCTCAGTGTCAAACCGATAGTCTTTCTTCCGTGATTGATACGTCTTCCTTGTCTCAGTACCATAGTGATATCTGTGTATATAAGAGTCATTCCAAGGAGGCTGTATGGCTCTGTATGTCTCTTCCTCATCCCAGTACCTGATTGAAGTCTACTGGGAAATGATGTATAGGAACAATTGGGATGGGACTGATAGTACTCCACAAGGCCGGGGGATATTGGTTTCATGGGAAAAGGGAAATTGGGATTACCATGTCTCACCCTAGGGTGCCTCATCTCCACTCTCCAAGACTCCTCCACCCAGGTTATCCTCCCTCGCATATCCAACCCCAGGGTCAGGATCCAAAAATGACGGCCTTTCCCTGGCCACCTGGGAGGAGTATATATTGGGAAAAGATGTGAAGACACCCTCACAGGAAGCAATCTGCCTCAAAACTGCTATTGCCCAGCAAGAGGAGTGGAGTGATTGAATTGTGGTAGATTCAATCACTTTGTCTGCTGCGAGGAGTAGTGGGCCTGCTGGAAAAAGGGTGAGGCAAGAGGAAGAAGAGCAAGAAATGGATCATTACAATTCTGATGATGAGCAGCAATATTCATGTATGCTACACTTTGGTGCAAAGACAAAGATGATGTCACCAGCCCTGGTGGCGGAAACTCATCTCAGGGACACCCATGTCTGCCCTCATCGACATGAACGCTTCTGTGAATGTGATGAGTAGTGCTAAATTTGCGCTCCTAAAGCCACAACCTGCCATGAGACCCATAAAAGTTTGTTTGTTTTGTTTATTTATATTTATATAGCGCTTCAAACCCTCAGGCATCAGAGCGCTGCTTACCCACAGTGCGTGGTGCTCATTTATCGAGCTCGTAGGATGCAAGGCTGAGTTTGGACCTGCCCGGATTCGAACCTGCATCAGCAGGCTCTGCACGAGTGTTCTACTCGCTGTGCTATCTGACCGACAAGTAAAAATATAAACATATGGAGGAGATGAGCCTACTGCCCTGCAAGGCATGGACAAGACCATATACAAGCACAGCTATATCAAGGTAGAGGCCAATATGTATGATACATCTGCGGCCACCGCAATGCTCTACAGCAGCAGCATGGTGGAAGAACTGGAATGTATGCATGCTGCATTTGGAGTGCATGAGGAATAGATAGAAGACCTTCTGGAAGAGTTTGAGGACCTGTTCAAAGGCTTTGTTTGCCGGACCTGTTCAAAGGCTTTGGCAGGGCTTTAAGTGGGGTTAGAAATCGAGGGGGGGCCCTCATTTGGGGGCGTGGCTTGTGGGGGGCGTGGCCTAAAACGTACGCAAATCGTAAGGTATGCACACACATATATATGCATGTTATATATCTGTGTGCGTACCTTACTATGGTTTGTGTACTTTGCAAGCCATCTTTTCTAAACATAGAAATATTTATTTCTATGTTTAGAAAAAATGGCTTGCAAAGTACACAAACCATAGTAAGGTACGCACACAGATATTATAACAAGCATATATATATGTGTGTGTGCACACCTTACGGTTTGCCTACTTTTCAGGCCATTTTTTTTTTTAACATTTCGGTTTTATGAAAGATGGCTTTGAAAGTACACAATTCAAGCCATCTTTTATAAAACTTTGACTACGGACAAAATTGTCCGTCGGCAAAGATTTATAAAAGATGGCTTGAATTGTGTACTTTTCAAGCCATCTTTCATAAACCTCGAAAAATGTCGAGGAATCCCCAGGTTCGCCGAGGGTTAAAGACGCCTCGGCGACCTGGGGAAACAAAGGGACAGTAACTGCCTCTGGTGACCCCTCGCGCGAGAGGTCACCAGAGGCAGTTACTATGACTTACAGAAGTGGCAGCCAGGCACAGCATCGCTGTGGTTGGCTGCCACTTCTGTCAGATGCCTGACTTCATGGCAGGCGCATCTCCCGTCGCGGCTGCCGCCGCGACGGGATAATGCATCCCGCCAATGTTGCGTGCAGTGGAAGGGGGGGGCCCGGCAGGGCCCCGGCTCAGTCCCACTTTTTGGAGACTGCCGGGGCCCGGCCCCGGCAGGCCCCGGCCCACTTAAAGCCCTGGGCTTTGGTTACCTTCTATCACACTAAGTACAACCATGCATAGATAAGACTGTATAGCCATTGTCTTTAAAACACCTGCTAGTGCCTTTAACCCAAGGCCAGTTAGGGGAGTCAAACTAAAGTCTACCAGCAGGTGAGACTCTATACAACTATCCCTCTGTATACAGGCCCCAACTCTTAGGATAAGTCTGTACAACCTAAAGGTTTGATAGAATGGCAGAGTAGTCAGGCTTATCTTATGAAGAGGATGTGAGCTTTAGGTAAGTGCAATAAACTCAGCATAGGCCCAAAGAAACGTTCACACACTTTTAGTTATAGTAAAACATACATTTATTTGATATACGCCAGGCAAAATTAAATTCAGGTAAGTAAATACAATTTAGACTAACCAACACAAATAGAAAACTTCAGCAATACTTTTTCAGGTGAGTAAACCAATGGTAGTGGAATGCACCAGTCATGAAAACAGTTCAATGATAAATGAATTCACTTCATAAAGTCACTCATACAATGTTCTGTTGTAAGAATACATTGATATTCAGCACTAGCAACATCAGTATACTACTTTGTAATACTTTGCCATGATTCCAATGCTTTAGCGGTCCTTCCCTAACTAGTTCAGAGTTCTTCAGAGTCAGTTGAGGGAGGGTGCAACGTCATATGTAGCAGCAGAAAAGGAAACGTCCAACAGGCTACTTCAATTTCTTTCAATTAGGATGCTTTAGTGGTATAAAAAAGGTATCAGGGAACTTGTAAAGCGCTCTCTATAGGTGTGAAGTTTTAGGCCAGGGCAATGGGTATGAATGAACACCCAAACACTGTATACAGCACTCCAGTAACACTGGAGAAACAATTTTGCTTGAGGTAAGAACTACCGTGAGCCCTACAGTACCTTAGGAGCATTAAAGAAGATGCAGCTGGATTCTTTCTTATGCAGCAGCGGTGGACCTTGTCTCCTGTTCCTTGGATGTGGTGTCAAAAGGAGGGACTCTGGAGGGGATGTCTTATCAGCAGTTGTGGGAAAGGACCCGCAGCATGAAATGTTTTGGACTCCCATGTCAGTCTGCAGATTTGGCACCTTTTTACATGCTCCAACAGTGAATGGTTATTGCCGGGTCAATCTGTCTCGATTCTGCAGTCCTGCACATTGGTGAGAGGACATTGAGGAGGGGGATCCTGTCTCTGGAGGTCCAACTGAAGCTCACCAATGTTCTGGCAGGATTTATTTCTGGGAAGATTATGCACTGCAATTAGGTTAGAAGCCCCATAGTGTTGGCGTTTTACAGCCCTAGAAGGTCACAGCATATCAGGAGATGGCTCATTCTGCAGGTTGTCTTATTGCTGGTTGGTTCCGCTAGCCAAAGGGAAGGAGTCATCCTCTTCGGAGCTCCTCTGTGAATTTGACAACGGTGTCAGGACAGGAGTGGTCTCTTTGTGGTTAGTAAAAGCATCTGCTTGTGTCTCTGGTCGTCTTCTACTTCAGATCTTCTGTTCCAGTGGTCAACTTGCCTTCTGCCTCAGAAACCTTAACTTTTATCAGGATTTCTTATTCTTCCTATGCAAACTTGCCCTGCTGTTTGCAGAAAGGGGTGGGTGGCTGTCCAATCAGGGAAGCCAGCCCCCCACTGGGAACTGGTTCCATTCAGGCACATTAGCAAAGGATAGCAGAAATTTGGGATCTCCCATGCTTCCTGTCCTCTCAGACACACTGGAGCCTTGGCGGGCTACACAAAGGGTTCCCACCAAAGAAAAAACTCAAATTAAGACCTCCCCCTCATAGGACAGCAGAAGAAGTGCTAACAGTGAACATCCACACAAGAAATGTTGAACAAATAAAGGAACCACCATGTTGGAACATAGGTGACCCTCCTGTGCACAATCGCAGCTGTGAATACAGCCTGCATTGGAAAATTGCACAGAAGTTGGTAGAACACGCCCACTGCCACCAGCCATAACTTTAGCATTGTTACTGTAACCAAAAAGCTACAGGAGCAGAGAGAAGGGAAATACAATGTATCTCTCAGCATTCCACATACGGTGGGCTTTGCTGGTCTCTCACGACTAAAAGTTTAGGAAGGATAATAAGTATCCCCCTATCCTTAAGCACAGTAATTTTTTAAGGAATATAAAAGAATATAAAAAGGAGAACCCAAATGGCCCTCAGCAACACTGCACATGGGGGGCTGTGTGCTGCAAAAGTGTAACACAGATGCTTTTAAACGGTATGGAGGATAGCAAGACTCCACAACATAAAGAAAAACATATAGAACATAGTTCCCATGAAAGAATGGATGAGGGGGAAAAAAGGCTCCCTCATTCAGGAGAACAAGAAAAAGGTCCAGAAGTCCAGCAACGTGTGCTTGGGGTCTCACAAAAAGAGGGGATTAAACATACAACTGATACATCTCCGTAACAAGGCCCGAAGAGGATCTACACAACTTGTAAGAGGCCAGGATAAGAGCAAGTGGACTGACACAATGGTCTCACACATAGACATGACACGGAAGCCCAGAAGACAAGACCAGGGGCACACCTGCATGGACATGCACCTGCCCAACCATGCAGTGAAGTGGCAAGGACACCCCACATCCATTCTGAATGACCTCCTCGCTGAAATGCAGGAAGCTAAACACTTCTCCAAATTGGATCTGAAATCATGGTACCACCAAATTCCCTTTCACAAAGACTCCCGCTAAATCACTACCTTGCCCTCACATGTGGGCCTACATTGATACAAGCGCCTGAGCTTTGGTGTGTGCCACAAGTTGAGGTATTGCAGAGTACAATTTGGAGTTTTATAGCAGGTATTCCCGGATTTGTAAACATAAACAATGACATACTGATATTCACCTGAAACCCCACAGAGCACCATCACTTGGTATGGGCCGTTCTGCTGAGATAAAAAGACCACGTGCTTCCACTCAATAAGTGCATATTTCACAAGGATAAGCTCTGGATCGCTGAAGGAGTGCTTCAAAAGGAAATGTCTCCACAAACACACAAAAAAGTCAAGGATATCAAGGCACCGGACCTGGATGATTTCATGTCTCAGCACCACCCACCCAAAGCCACTGCCAGTGAGGTGCAGGTGACATGCTCTTGGAGCAACGGGTGAATATGATAGCCACTGGGAATTTTCCACAAGCCCTATTCATTAAAAAGAACAAGCAGGCAACTAAGCATGATGAGTGCATCATGGTCGTGAAGGAAGCACTAGCCACTACTAGATTGAAAAAAAGGCACAACAACAATACACAGAGTTGCCTCAACACCGCCTGAGGAACCTGTACATCCACATGAATGAGCTATCAGTCTCCAGGGACGAACAGCTGCTGCAAGTCTCAGGCATTGTATTGCCTGCATCCCTGAGCAACCGTGTGGTGTACCTAGCACATGCAGATTACCAGTGGTGTGCAAACCAAAGACTCACCTCTGAGAAAAGGTGTGGGCTGGAACAAGCAGTTCAAACTCTTGTAGCAAAATGCATCCTATGCAAGGCAACAGGTGCTAACCTGCCTCTGACCTGCCTCTTTACCCCATCAGATCCATTCCCCATAGGGAAATGCCCTAATAGAACATTAGCTGCTTCACAATGGACCACACATCTTTATTGTAGAAGTGAAAATAGCCGACTTGGCAGCTACCTGTTCTGTGATCCCGTAGCTGGAGAAGATCTTCACCACCCATGCCTTTCCAGCAACCATGAAGTCGGAAAACAGATCCCAGTTTCAAAGTAGTGAAATTGTAAAATTTCTAGAGACCCTGAACATCACACACTGGAATATCACCTCATGCTGGCCCCGAGAGAGTAGAGAATGGACCACTTCATGTGCACTCTCAACAAGACGCTTCAGATAGGTACCGAACACCAAGCTGCTCACGAGAGAGCACATTTTAATTCTTGGGAGTGTAAGATACAAGACCGCACATGGTCATTGGAGTGGCCCCAGCCATCCAACTATTCAGGAGAGCCCTAGCAACCGCTATTCCCATGGTCCATCAGAACATCACTACCAGCGGTGCAGAGCTGTGCGTGAGGAGTGCAACTGCACAGAAATCAAGCAGAGAAAACCTCAAGAGCTGGAATTCGGTGTTGGAGATACGTTACTAGTCAGAAACCTGAGACCACAAGTCTCAAACTAAATTCAGATGGTTGTTAGATTCTCAGCCTATCCTTTTGACAGCCAGAGACAGCAGCATGATCAAAGACTGCTGTGGTACGAAACAAATTACTAGAAATGTGTCGTAATTCAAAGCCCTGGCAAAAGGCAGTAAATAAGGGGTGCGGAACACAGAAGAAAACCAACAAAAGAGAAAAGAAATGGAGAACGTGCAAGTGGTAGAAGAATATAAAACAGCACCCAGTTATCAATCCTTTGCACATGGAGGTCCTGTCATGCAGCAGAGTCCCCACACACCTGCTGAATATTGATATCCTTCCAGAAGGGAAGTCAGTCCACCAGCCAAGTGCAAGGACTTTATAGTGCGCTAATGCCATCAGTAAAATAACCTGCAGAACTTTGGTGTAGGCGAGAAGGGATATGATAATAACCGGAGCACACACCTGCAAATCGCGGCTCGTGAGCAAAACGCCCTGTCTACATGCATGCAGGTAGGCACATGGTGATAAGGGGAGTTGTCACTACACTAAATAAATGTGCAAGGTTGCATGCACGGGACACCAGTTGTGACATTTTGATTGTGGTACCTTGGATGATATCATAGTAGAGGTGCCATTCAGGTAAGGCACTTCTAAGGGTATATCCTGACGTACCCTTGAAACGGCTGTTGCCACCCAACACTAATCATGCTGGCTTTGCCCAGAATGACACTAACATGCCATGACACTGTAAGAAAACATGTCCACAATGGCAACCCCAATGATGACCAGTTTCCACACATTTTCCCACACATCATGTTGGCTTTGCCCATAAAAAGCAATGTTAAACCTTCAGTTTGGGTTCTAGATACCAAAACCAGTCCTGCACTAATCAGCGGCTTGCCTACCCCAGCCCTCAATCATACACATGCCACACATTCACATGCTGACCTATCTGCAACAACATATAAACTGCACCCATTCAGATGCACCCATACACACCAGGCACACTGTGCTCTTACACACGCACACCCATAACCAACAACATAGACACTTCACTCTCATTCACATGTGCACAAATGTGAATGACCACTTACACAGACACAGTCACTGCACGCGCTCAAATATACATACCTAAATACATATAGGTTTTTATGTATTAGCTGCATGATGCCTCAGCTCCCCCACAGCTCTGGACTCCTGCTGCTGCCACACATGCTGCACTTGCTGGTCCTCTGAATCCCATGCATCCAGCAGGCAGAGACCAGAAAGCAGGGGCATGTGTCAATCAAACATCTCTCCCTTCCTGGTTCCCGACATGCGCAGTTTAGTTGGAGTACCTTCAAATTAATTCAATATTCCTTGTGCATGCATGGACATGCGCAGGAGAGCCTCTAAACACTGGGCCTGCAGTACCCGGGCCTACATGTCCAATGGTCCATGGAAGCAAACGATCGTGGGTCTTCAATGGCCCACTGGGCATGCATGACTGGGATAGGGTAAGCCAAGGAAAAAGAAAAGATGTCCTAAGCCATCCGAAGAGCACCTCTTCTGCTGCATAAGGGACACTCTTGGTTTTTACTAGACTGGTCTAGCTCTTCCATGATGGATAGTGGGTCGGGGCTCCATTGCCCAATATTGATACTCTACAACTAAAATGAATAGCTATTCAAGGCATGGTATGTGGTAACATGGTATACAAGTTCTCAGTTTTAAAGTGGGTTTATATTTCCATGGGATGAGGAGTAATTTAGCATGGCAGAAGTACTAGTATGTCAGTAAATGTCCGGAATTTAAGGCAGAGCAGTTCGTCTCTACTCTGTAGCAACATTTCTGTTCCCTTAAGACTTTGAAATTCTAGCCATAGTGACAAATGTAACTTGCAGACATTTCAGACACATGTAAAAAATAAAAGTAGCCACACTGACGCGTTAACCTTTTGAAAGAGGACGCCATACAATTCCATTCCTACACATTTGAAAGTCAGCCTTTTCTTTTGGAAGTCTAAGCACATGCCTGTGTTGAGAAGGCTGGTAAGGCATACAGTAAGCAATTGTTCACTTATGACACTGAAACCCACCCTGGCCTCGCCTCTCCCTTCTCTCCTATATTCCACTGGTCCTAGATTCTTGGACCTCAAAGGTGTTGCGTTGAGGGATAGGCGGGTGTTTGGTGCGGGATTGAAGGGCATGTAGGGGCCCCCAATTCATTTGAAGTAGTAAACAAATAATACCTGAAATCTTTGGTGCACTGTTCTGCAGTGTTTATTATTTTTTTTGTTAAAGTGATCGCCAACTTTGCCCTTGTATGTAACAGTGTAATTTAGCTCTCTACCGTACAGCAGCTTTGTTTTTAATCTTTGACAACTACCACAACATAGGTGAGCCAGGCTGGACTAGCCTATAGGGAACTCTGGAGATTTCCCCGTTAGGCCTCGGCACCCTGGGCCTCTTTTGTGTGGTAACCTATTTTATTTCCACGCTTTCTCATAGGAGAATGGTTGGGCTTGCAAAATAATGTGCAATATTGGGCCACTATGAA
This sequence comes from Ambystoma mexicanum, assembly GCF_040938575.1. Classification (NCBI taxonomy): domain Eukaryota; kingdom Metazoa; phylum Chordata; class Amphibia; order Caudata; family Ambystomatidae; genus Ambystoma; species Ambystoma mexicanum. The sequence continues at coordinate 667,665,347 of NC_090926.1, read as the reverse complement.
CAATATCTCCAAGGCTTCTAAGTCTAAGGAGATCCAATTTATAAAAAACGAAAACCTTCAGCTATGCCAATAACTTTAAAAAAAAAAACTCTTTCCTATCTAACAGCTCCAGAAATACTTTAAAAAGTCATAGAGAATGATAGCTTAACGTCTTTCGAAACACAGTGTGGCCAGTGCTGCATGGATGTACTGATGCTCTAAAGACGGTTGGTAGTAGATTGAGGCACGCTAGCCCTGCCCTTTCCACATTTTGGGTAGCCCGCCAGAAGCAGGGACATGCCCAGGTTGGATGGGGAGGCTCTGGCTTCCAATTGAATGATTTGGCCCTGAGGGCGTGCCAGGAGGTGGGTGGCAGCAGCTACTCTGTGGAGCAGATTCCAGGAGCGGGCTGGCTGTCAGGAGCAGCTGGGAACTGGTGAAACCTCTATCAAGCCGTCGGTGGTGCATGACAGATGCAGCCCATGTGAAGAGGAACAGGGAGGTGGACTGGTGTGTGCAGCCTAGGGACGTGTGTGTCAGAAGTGGCCTCTGTGTGGAGCAGGAGGGAGGTTCCACTGAATCTTCCCTAGTCATGTATGCGGGAGCACTCCAGCGTATGTCGCTGTGTGGGCAGTGGGGTCAGCCAGTAGCCAGAGGTCACTAGAGTGCCGCTGGACCACAGGAATGATGCAACCCATTTTGTTGCTTCAGGGGAGAAATTAGCGGCAGAGGTGAGGTTGCGACTGAGCGTTTGGTGGTTCACAAGATTGAATGCGCCCTATAGATCAAGTAGTAGTAGTCACGTATATCACCCATTTGATTTTTTAGGTCAATTAGTCCCAATTCTGTGCCATGACCAGGGCAGACACATGTTTGGTGTGTGCTAAGGATCTCATTGTTTTCAAGGTAGGCTTGCATTTTGACGTAGGCGGTGCAGTCCAGGATTTTTAGAAGGAATGGATAGTGCTGATGGGGAGGTAATTGGTAGAGATGTTGGGATTGAGGGATGCTTTCTTGATGAGGGGCGAGATCCAAGCTTCCTTGAGGTTGGTTGGGACTGAGCTGATGGTGAAGTAGGAGTTGATAATCGATGTGATAATTGGTATGAGGGCTTCAGAGCACTCCTTGATGAGGGGAGCAGGGAATGTGTCTTCTTGGCATCAAGAGTGTTAAAGACCAGCAAGGATCTTGGCGATTTCAGCTTTGGTGACTTGGAGGAAGCTGAAAGGGGTGGTGGAGTAGAGAGACGGATAGGAGGGATAGGAGATTGGTCAGTAGTCGATGATTTGGAGAGGATGAGGCCTTCTTTCTTCTGAATTTTATCCTGGAGAGTGGTGATTTCATCCATGAGGGCGATCTGTGTTTGTTGGCACCAGGCATCATCTTTGGTGAAGTTTGCCGTAGGTGTGATAGGGGTTTCCAACTTGCGCAGAATGGCTATGAGTTTGGGTGATTGGGATTGGGCTTTGTTGATTCTGTCTGAGAAGGTGGTTGAATGGATGTCCTGATTGTATTATATTTATGCATATGTTTCAGAATTCTGTAAATGCAACTACTTAGAAGGGTTAGCAGACTGATGATAGAAATGTTGTAACCACGTGCGAATTGGCATTTACGCTGTAGTAGATATGAATAGTTAATCAGCAGTTGATCATATTAATACAACTGACTGCCACATTTATTTGTTTTTTGTCAACTTCCTTTTATAAATGTGATTGAGAGTCTTACTCCAAAGAAGAACCAGAATACGAAGGAAACCCTTAGAGTTCAAGTCTCCGAAAGCATAGAAAGATGCATTTACCCCCTGATAAAAGTCGAGGGCACTGTAGGCCCATGTAAGGATGGAAATGTGTGCGTGTCGGGCACAGGGAGTCTGATTTGTACAGACTTCTGATTAGAACTTTTGGATGTGAGTGTGAGTTGCATTTCATGTAGTCTATAAGTAAGACTGTCTGATTGTTCAGAGTGTATACTAACTAAAATGTTGATGTAACATTTAATCCTTTTTTTGTCTTTTTTTCCTCAAAAATATATAATTATTTTTGTAAAATAATAAACAAATTCTGTGTTTATATAATATGCGGAATGTCCTGTGATTTTTGACTGCCAGCTAAGTAACAGTGTCATGTATTTGTTGTCGAAGATGAAATTAACAGGGACTGATTTAGCAACCTGAGGTTGTTTTAGTGTTTAATTTAGTGGGGAGCATGAGGAGCCAGGAGAAACAACACACAGGAGCACCTTTTAAATAAATTAGTAGTTTGGTGACAGAGAGCCGTTACGTGTTGACTGACATACATGCAGGCGGCTCCCCACCGCCACATTTTCATCATTTACACAATGCAGTTCAAATGTGCAGTGCTAAAGGCAGCATACATATGTGTACGCTGCTATTTGCCCTACATTTTTGCACTCTGCCATGCAAAGTGAGTTAATGTTGCCTGGCATGCCAGCAGCGTTTACTTTTAATTGTGAGCACTCCTTGCCATGCTCGCATGGCAAGCAGTGCACACAATTAAAATTAAGACCTGCCCGACATGTGAGGATGTTGGTCAGAGTTTAATTTCAATTGTGACACTGCATACCATGGCAAGCATTTTGGCCAGGGTGTAATTGTAATTGTACACGCTGGCTGCCATGCGAGCATGGCAGACAGTGTGTACAATTGATCGCTATGTTGTCTATCAAGGGTGCCATCTGAAAGGATGGTGAGCTAAAGACTATGGTTTAGATTCAAACCTAGGATATAGGCCGGTAGAGAGACTCCCAGAACCCGCCCTTACTTATGCATATTAAGTAGCTTTGGGTTTTCACCCTAAGTTACTAGGGTATTCCAGACCTGGAACTCTTGCTCACTGTTCTTAGAAAGGCACAGCTCCACCTCACTGAAGAGGCCCAACCAGGCCTAAATACATGTCTGGGGTTGCTGTTGGTGCTCTTGTTCAGACGAGAATTGCCTGGCATTTCGGTGCTGGACTGCCCTTGGGCAGGACAAAGACTGATATGTAGTGGACATTTCTCTTCTCTGAAATGACGGTGAGCTAAAGATTCTGGTTGAGACTCAAACCCTGGATATATTCCTTTCGATTTAAATGCCCAGAACCCCTTCTTACTTATGCATATTAAGTAGCTTTGGGTTTTCCCCCTAAGTTACTAGGGTATTCCAGAGATGGAACCCTTGCTCACTGTTCTTAGAAAGGCACAGCTCCACCTCACTGAAGAGGCCCAACCAGACCGAAACACGTGTCTGGGGTTGCTGTTGGTACTCTTGTTCAGAGGAGAATTGTCTGCCATTTCGCTGCTGGCCTGCCCTTGGGCAGGACAAAGACTGACATGTAGTGGAAATTTGTCTTCTGCGAAAGGATGGTAAGCTAAAGACTCTGGTTGAGACTCAAACCCAGGATATAGGCTGGTAGAGAGAAACTCCCAGAACACCCCTTACTTATGCATATTAAGTAGCTTTGGGTTTTCCCCCTAAGTTACGAGGGTATTCCAGACGTGGAACCCTTGCTCACTGCTCTTAGAGAGGCACAGCTCCATCTCACTGACGAGGCCGAAACACGTGTCTGGGGTTGCTGTTAGTACTCTTGTTCAGAAAATAATTTCCTTGAATTTCGGGCTGGTCTGCCCTTGGGCAGGACAATGACTGGTATGTAGTGGACATTTCTCTTCTGTGAAAGGATGGTGAGCTAAAAACTCTGGTTGAGACTCAAACCCGGGATATAGACCGGAAGAGAGACACTCACACAGCCCCCCCCTTACTTAAGTATATTAAGTAGCTTTAGGTTTTTACCCTATGTTGCTAAGGTATTCCAGACGTGGAACCCTTGCTCACTGTTCTTAGAGAGGCACAGCTCCACTTCACTGACGAGGCTCAACCAGGCTGAAACACATGTCTGGGGTTGCTGTTGGTATTCTTGTTCAGCAGAGAATTGCCTGCCATTTTGCTGCTGGACTGCCCTTGGGCAGGAGAAAGAGTGATATGTAGTGGACATTTCTCTTCTGTGAAAGGATGGTGAGCTAAAGAGTCTGGTTGAGACTCAAACCCGGGATATAGGCAGGTAGAGAGAAACTCCCTGAACCCCCCTTGTTTGTGCATATTTATTAAGCAGCTTTGGGTTTTCACCCTAAGTTACTAGGGTATTCCAGACGTGGAAACCTTGTTCACTGTTCGTAGAAAGGCACAGCTCCACCTCACTGACGAGGCCCAAACAGGTGTGTCTGGGGTTGTCGTTGGTACTCTTGTTCAGAAGAGAATTGCCTGGACTTTTGGTGTTGGAATGCCCTTGGGTAGGACAAAGGCTGATATGTAGTGGAATTGTCTCTTCTGTGAAAGGATTGTGAGCTAAAGTGTCTGGTTGAGACTCAAACCCGAGATATATGCCGATAGAGAGATCCTCCCAGAACCCCCCTTATGCATATATAGTAGCTTTGGGTTTTCAACCCTAAGTTACTAGTGTATTCCAGACATGGAACCTTGCTCACTGTTCTTAGAGAGGCACAGCTCCACCTCACTGACGAGGCCCACCCAGGATGAAACATGTTTCTGGGTTTGCTGTTGGTACTCTTGTTCAGAAGACAATTGCCTGGCATTTCGGTGCTGGACTGCCCTTGGGCAGGACAGAGACCGATATGTAGTGGAAGTTTCTCTTCTGTGAAAGGATGGTGAGGTAAAGACTCTGGTTGAGACTCAAACCCGGGATATAGGCCGGCAGAGAGAAACTACTAGAACCCCCTTACTTATACATTATTCTTGCAGAACCTGCACACAAATCCACTCTCATATACACGTGTCTTCTGAAGAAGCCCAAAATATTGCCATACCAGGAGGAACTTATTGCGAAAATTAGCTATTGTCTCCTGTCCTCTGGCCCAGCTTCATCCCTCCACAACACGGGTGCAACCAGCACCATCTCTGCTCTGCCCTCCCTCCGATCTGAATGCCACTTGTCACATAGGATCAATATTAGGTGTACACAGAAGCAGTAGTACAAAATAATGCATTAAACCGTTGGGTCATATGAGGGGTCTGAAATGAGAGGCGGACACAACGTGGTAGTGTTTTCAACATAAGACATCTTTATTAAAATACAAGGGTTGGATAAAGGCCTCTCTGTCCCTATCCTAAAGAGAGTTTCCCTACCTAGGAAACTAAAACTAAAGATCAGACTGTGTCTCGTCATCAAAATTATATACACTGTCCTTCGTTTTCCAACATACTACTTTGTCCATTACACTAGAAATTAACAACTAAAGGTGTAAGAGCAATGTCGCTGATGTAGATTTAAAAAAGAGTGTTAAAAAAAAAAATAGACACATCCAACAAAACAATCCTTGGATCCAGTGGGTGGTTCCCTTCTCCTGGATGTCTCAGGTAGAATGGCAAAAGTATCTTTTAAACAATAGTTGCTTAAGGATGGCAAAAGTGTCTCTTTCAAGCAACCACTTCTTATTGATGGCAAAGGTGTCTCTTTCAATCAATCACTTCTTTGATTCCTTATACCTGGTTCCAGAGGTTTCTGTACAACTAATATGTCCCACACCATTCAGCCCTTTCTAGGTTTCTTGGCACTGAGTTCACAAACCAAAGGATTCTTGTTCACAATGAGATGTTTCATCTAGCATTCTCTTATAAACCTCTTTGATATTTTAATCGACTGACTGATCTAGTTGTTCCACAGAAATCCTCCTCTAAGGTCTTTAGGTATCTGCTTATAATCTTCCGCCAGGTATTTTGATTTTAACAGGATAAATTGTCTTTGTTCAATTTCACAGCTTCCACTTGCTAATTTTCACTTGCCTCTTTTATTATCACTTTTTTTGCCATGTGTTCCAGAAATGTAACTAAGTATTGTATTGTAATGATATTTGTAAAGTGCAGCGGCATCTAGGCGCTAATAGGAGCAGAGAGGAAGAGGACAAGCACCCCATTCTAAAAGAGCAGAGTTTTGAGTTGCTTACGAAAGCTGGATAAGACGTGGTTGCTCTTAATGTAATGCAGAAGAGCATTCCATAATGACGGAGCCATCACAGAGAACGATCTGCCGATGACCCGGGCACGCCTGAAGCGGGGGACACACAGCAGAAATTGGTTAGAGGAGAGAAGGGATCTTTTAGGTTGGTAGAGGGAAACCCTTGGGCTCCCACAGAGTGAATAGCACGGTGAACTGTGCATAAGATCTTAAAAGCTCACCCAGGCTTTGACTGGCAATCAATCAAGGCGTTGGAGAAGATCATGTGAGTGGGACACTCTCGGGGCATCTCTTGGCGGCGAAATTTTGAACAATCTGAAGCCTCTAAATTAGCATCGCTGTTTGACGAAGATAGCTGCCATTATAATAGTGTATTGCCCCCATAATGGATGCAGTCACAATTTTTGCCATTGCTTCAACCGGCAGAAAGGGGAGAACCTTCTTTAATATATTCAGTTTAACAAACCCAGCCTGGCAGACTGCAGACATTTGTGATTCTCTGGAGTCAGATGCCATGACATATGTGTATATGAAAAAGTGCACACCAAAACTAAAAATAAGCTTGGCCAGTGCAACCATATACAGATTAAAGAGGAGTGGCGAGAGTGCCGATCCCTGTGGGACACTGCACCTATGAATTTATTTCTATAACTTCACTGGTCTTCCTGGTATACTCCCTGCCAGGAATCCTTAGTAGGGTATCAGATACCCTGGTGTACTCTCCTGCCAGGTTGCTCACAATGTCTTATTCCTCTGTGTATTTCAAATGGATTGCCTGGTGTAATCCCTTGCCATGAATCCCTTTCTGGGGCTTGCAGATCCCCTGGAAAACTTCCCTGCCAGGTATCCATCCCCAAATGCTCACTGCTGGTTGTGCTTCTTTCACCAGGGCTTTCTTTAAGGTTCTTACTGTCTTTCAGTCTAGTACAGCTGTATCCCTTCACTGTCTATACTTTCTTGGCTTGTGATACACTTGTTCCAACTTTCCTCACATTGACATCTCAAATATGGAAACTTGTTCAAGTTCAACCCCTTTATTTCTCTAGTAGTATTCATCTGCTTTTGCTAATACATGCTCCAACTTTCCCCATATTAACATCTCATATACGGAGACTTGTTAAAGTTCTGTCTTTTAATTCCTTTATTAGTATTTATTGGTTTATGGCAATACTTGCTCCAATCTTCCAAGGAAATGCACCAGTTGAACTTGGGCTATCGGGCACCAAACACACTTGAATGGCTATGTAGGTAGGAATAGAGATGCACTAAGATGCACTTAGATGGTTCTTTTTGCTGGGAAAGGAAGCAATGCCATTGATTTTAGGCCATAGGTGGTGAGGTCTAGTTAATATATTTACTGATTGTGCTCAAAGAATGCGACCAGCCAGGTCCTTTTCCAAAGGCATTATGGTAACCCACCAGTCTATTGCCCTGAGTGTCCTAAGAAAACAACAACACAGATAATATCCACCCTTGTCAAGGTATGTAAAAATCGTACTACATCTGTGGAAACATGTCACAGGGATGGTCCCCATCCATGCACTCTAGAATGCAACTATGCCTAAGTCAAATCCGGTATAGTAGCTTGCATTGCCATCCACACTGAAACCCCTGTTGTGCCTCAACACCCCTACCATTAGCATACAGCGACAACCTACATAGAAATTTGGTGTAGCTGGACACACATCGGCACTTCTGCTCTAGCACTTTATCCTAAACCGCCAACAGCACCTGCCCAAATGCCTGACTTCTGGGGTGCTTCCTGGGGCCTAGCCAGCCCTCCTAAGCCCTAGCCCGGTAGAATGCACACAAGCATCTAGTAAACTCCTACAATTGTCCTATACATAGACTTCGGTCACCGAGGACGTTCCAACCACAATGCACATTGAGGCCCTACAAATGGGGAAATGGTGCTATATAAATGAGGACTACAATATTGACTTCTCATAAATGAGAATTTGGGCACATTCTGTCTTTGTATTTTTCTTGGTTGGTATTCAGAATACGTTCTTAATGGCTTGCATGCCTGTCGGTACAGCCCAGAGTTCCAAACATCTCTGTGCCAACTCACAGTTGTCTGGTAGCGTTCCCAACCCATGGAACATTGATATGGTGAAGCTTTCACTCTGGGAAAGTGTCTCTTGCTCTGCAGAAGTCTTTTCAGTGTCCCAGCCAGCTCTGCATTCCCTCGCTGGTAAGCCTGCTGCTTCTGGATGCGTCAGTGCTCACGGTAGCTTTGCTGCTGCAGCTGGCATCCCGGTGGGCCTCCCACAGTGCCTGCTGTGTCTTCTGTGGTCTCACGTTACGCTGGTAGGTATTGCTTCTGGGCAGCAGTATGAAAGTGTTTGCTTTCTCCAGCATGGCCCGCTCCCATGCGGCTGCCCTGTCCCTGGGTTCTGCTTCCTTCTTCTTTCATACTGCCCCTCTCCTTTCCTCCAATGCAGACACCATTTTTAAATATCCCACACACTTGAACCTCATCATGACAACTAGCCAGCATGTTAGGCTTAGTGTTTCCTTTGATCCACATTAACTCCTTCTCCCTCTTCCTCGTTTCAGTACTTGAGGCTTCATGGGAGTTGGAGTCCCCAGGATTTATAGGACTTCTAGGGTGATTTTGTTTAGGACTTTTAGTTGCACAAAAACATCAGAGACAGTTGCGTGTATATTATGTATACATGAATTGTGAATGGTACCTTGCTTAGAAGGTTTTTCAGGAAAAGGTTTTTTGGGGTTCAAAGCAGGAGAGACTTGTATAATGATAACAAGCCATCACACATTTTGGAATTATAAGATCTTCCTCTCTGGGAAGGGAAGAATACTGCGTCTCTCCTGATGGGATCACCACCTCTCCCCAACAGCCATTTCCTCCCATGTGATCCTCCAAAAGAATACCACCCCCTGGGTCAGGATCAGGTAGCGGCTGCCATCCCCTGGCCACATGGGAGGAGATCCCAGGCTGTGGTTCAGTGATGATCACAGGATTCATCACAGTTATCTAAGGAAAGCATACTTGAGCAACAGGATATTTTCACCTTGTCTTAAAATACCAAAGTCTTAGTGTCTCGTGATCCTCAATCCAGGGATACCTTTCAAGAAAACATCCTCATAACTCATTCACTTGCAGTCTTGGAGGTTTGAGTGTCCTACATTTCTTTATTGACTCCTCATTCTATATATTCAGGTCATATGTTTCTCATCTACGACTCCTGGGAGATTAGTCACTTGGGCCTCAGAGTCCAGATTTCACATGGACACTAGGGTCGGAAAGAAATACAGGATCTAACCCCCGTGGCTGTCACGATTCTGATGGCTTATAAAATTCGAGAGCCCCCAACCTGGAGTAATTCCCATGCTTCATTATGCGCAGTTGGTAAATATATTTTTTTGTTTAACCCCATTGATGCACTTGAACTATCAGATTGTCCATGATTTAATCCAATACGAAATGTCAGAGTGAGAAAAAAACGAGTCATTTGAACGAAAAGGAATTTTTTTCGATTTTCTCTCCTCGAACATTTCTGATAACTCCTAACTCCTTAATCTTAACTTTCGGCGGCACACTTCGTTGTGTGCCGCCGACTCCTCCATCCCTCTTCAACGACGGTTCCCTTCACTTAAGTGCATGGGAACCAGCGCTGCATGGTCTTTTTTTTTTTTGCTAAACATTGTTGTTTTGCAAGTGGGAACACCCCCGCCACCCGCGATGCCATTATAGTGAACAAGGGTGTGGGGAACTCCCCCGCAACCCCTACTTCCGTTGTTCACTATAATGGTCTCAAATGGTACAATTGTTCAAAATCTTCGGCTGCACGAAATTTTGGTACAGCCGAAATTCGTTTTCGTTCTTTTATACAGATACCGAACTATCATGTGTGGCTTGTCGGACAATGCAGCCTCACCACCTCTTGCTCTGATGTTTGGAGGGAGCTTTCTTGAAAGCTAGCCACCATCATCACTTTTTATTGGCATCCGTGTGGTGTGGACCACTGATGTGGAACTCTGGATGGTCTCAGGAGCACTGCTCTTTAAGAACTCACTTGCATGAACAATGCTTTTCACCAGCACTGGAGACCAGTATTTATTTTCCATTATCGGCCTTGCCCTAGAGTGAGAGTTTTGGCCCTGACTTATGAAATTCATTTAACCGATTGGTTGGGGGTTCACTGGGTGATACATTCCAACTGTGACTCTGGAAACTGGGGAGGCGGTAAAGGGGACCCTATTGATTCCACCTCTGGTCCCATTTATTTGTAGAGTGTGGTGGTGCCTTGCCCCAGTGATCCTCTAACCCCTGTCCCCAGGCACAGATAGGAAGCTTGGTCACACAATCCCCCTCTTCCTGACTCTCCCATATCCACAACCCAAGTTTCCTTCTCCTGCCCTGCATCCACCTCATGCACCTCCTCTTTTGCCGCATCTGCCCCCTCAAATTCTACCTCCCCATCACATTTAACCTGCGGCCACTGATCATCCACACCTACTGTTCCAATACATCTTCAATAATCTTCTATTGTTCCTACTGCTTTTCCATGTTGGTCCCCTCACATTTCTCCTCCTCCCACCACATATGCACCTCTCTATATTCCCCTTCTGTTCTCCCCCATCTCTGCCTCTTTCAGTTCCACATCAGGCCATTTGTCTCCTCCTTTTCTAGCCCCACGTCTGCCTCATTGGCATTCTGCCCCTCAGCATCCGCCACTGGGTGCAACTTATCTTCAATGTCTGCTGCCACCTCCTCCTTCCACACAGTTACCATCCCTACCTATCCCCATTTAGAAAACCATAGCGTGTCACCACCTCCTACCACATAACTTTGGCACCACATCCAATGACTTCATGCTATCGTCTGTCCACAAGGGTTTTTACAAAGTGTTTCACGTAGGTTTTCTTTTCTCTCTTTTTTTTATTTTTTGGGTTAGAAGGCGGAAATGGATTTACAAATCAACGGGTTTCTCAAATGGAGGGGTCAGCCTTCAAGAACATTCACAAAATGAGCACAATAAAAAACAAACTCTCAAACAGTAAATGACATGTGAAAAGATACCAAAACCATGTCCTCAATGGCTGCACAACAAGCTCTCCTGCTCTCTACTAGTGTAAATAAGCCATGCCCCTGCCCCTGACAGTCAAGCACAATCCACAGATAGCCAGGAAGTGAGTTGGGGTTTTTATATACCTACGGAACATGTCTGGAGAATGGACTTTAATTAATTGACCTACTGAATCTCTCTGAAAAGAAACATTTTGGTAACTGGATTAGGTTAGACTTAAAACTTTGGTGGTGGGAAATTCAACCCACCTTCTATTTAGTGATTAACTGGATTGTGAAATGGCTGCGGATATGTCACCCCCTCCACCATGTTTGTCATGTGCTCTAATACAAAACCAACCTCTCCAGACTGACATGGCAAGCAAAAAGTAAGTAAGCTCAATCTCAGAGCAGAATGACACATGAGAGCAGCGCATTTTTTGAGTGTTTGGGTCAAATATGTATATTATTGGGAGATTATCTGCATTGTCTGTGTGGAGCCTATCCTGTCTAGTGCATCAGTTCCAGCATCAGATGGTCATGAATGTTGCATGAGTGCAGCACATATTGTTACGCTGGTGTCCAGTATGTCGATTAGGGCGAGTTTATCTGAGAGGTTTGTGTAGGCACTGCCCTTCCTATGGCATCAGTTCCACATGGCTGTAACTGTTTAGCCACCTGTGTCACAAACACCATTTTCAGTAGTACTTCCAAATGTAGTAATAGATGAGAAATGGGATGGCTGTGCAGGCTAAGTTTCAGAATATGAGCTTGAAAGAGACTTAAAGCCAGGTCCAGGAAAGCATTGAGGGGACAACAGGTTGGAGATGGCTGATGACACAGGTGCTCATGTGCTACGGGTTTTTATAGCCCTCAAGACAGGTTTCTGCCAAATTCATGACTTATTGCTGTTATTTATGTGTCCAAAGTCTGATGCATTCTGGAGGTATTCCTCTGTGCAAAACGGAACTTCCAAAGCTTCCGTGGTTTGAGCACCTGTTGCAGAGCTCTTGGTGGAATATGCAGTAAGATCAAATCTGTTTAAACTCTCAAAAAGAATAACTCAGAATTGTATCCTTCTGATAATGGTAACATGAGCATACCAGAGAGAAGACTTACTTATTTAAATTTGTTGTTTAAAGCTTGACCTAGCACAAGAGCAGTGGAGCTCCGTACATGGAATAAGTAGCTAGAGATTGTGATGGCATCTTTTAATAATAGTGTCGTACTGTGAGTTGCTGTGTGTCAGTCTGTGTGGCCAATAGGATTAGCCCTTGGTCAGGTGTTGTTGTATAAGCCATGTTTTGAGAGATTTGTGAAACTGGATAATTGTAGGGTAATTCTAGAGCATAGCAGGATTGAGTTCTAGAGGGTGGGTGCATGACAGAGAAGCATTGTTTGCAGGTCCTCTCTTTGCAGATGAGCTGTGATTTGAACTGTTTGGTTAATTTTCTGCATGGGGAAGTATCCCACCATATATGTATAGATTAGCTGTCAGGCACCCTGGTGTGCTTCTCATGGCTGTTTTTTTAGATAATATATACCGTCTTGACCAGAATTCTGCCCTGGAGTGGAAGCCAGTGTAGTTTGCGTAGGACAAGGGGGATTCAGTCAAATTTCCAATAACAAGAGTACTGCAGTTTGGTGGACTGCTTTGTAAGGGAGCCAAGTGAGCGGCTGGGAGCCCGATCAGTAGAGCATTTCCCCCATCAATGTGCAACACCACAACAGCCTGCACTATGATCTGGAAGTCCTGCAGTGGGATGAAGGTTTTTATTTTATGAAGGGTTGAGATTAGGAGCCAGGCTGGAATTGGCTTTCTTGAGTGTGGGTTTCTGGAAGGTCAGGCTGCTCTCAGTGGTGGAGCCTAAGAATATTGCTGAATCCGAGAGTTGTGGATCAAATTCTTCTGGGAGAAAATCATTGAGCCACTGTTTGGCAAGTTGTTTGATGGGGAGGACCGATGATGGCGAATTCAGTCTTCGATGGGTTCGAGGTAGGAAGTCGACATATAAAAGAGGATGATGGCTATGTAATCTCTTACATGAGTGATGTCCTATGGGTGTTTTACTCTCATGCACAACTGAGTATTGTCTGCGTATTGGTGGATGGCTATGTCAGGATCTTTGAGCAGTGTACCCAGAGGCTCCATTTAAATGTCAAAAGGATCGGTTAGGGAATGGAGTCTTGGCAGACTCCTCAGGAGACTGGGAGTTGTTTGGAACACAACTTATTAATCTGCACAGCCTGGAGTCTGCCCAAGAGGTTGAAGATAAACCTATTTGGGACAGTGCCAGAGAATCCCAATTTGCTAGTGAGTAGGGAGAGGAGGATACAGTAGTCAATGGTGTTGAAAGCCACTGGAACAAGGAGGGGTGAGTTACCCTAATCCATGATTTGGAGGGCATCATCCACCACGTGGATGGTGCTGTTTCAATGCTATATTGGGGGCAGAACCCTGACTGATAGTCATTTAGGAGGTGAAGTTGTTTCTATTGTGGCAAGTAGTTGTATAGCGGCTACTTTTTCCAAGATTTTGGCAATAAACAAGAGGTTTATTATGGGCTCTAATTTTGCCAAGCCGTCTGGGTCTAGGATAATTATTTTCTAAATAATAATGACAATTTTTTCCTTGGATGTGAGCCACAACTGTATAGATTGAAAAGAACACCTGCACTAATCACTGGTATTGCACTGCTGGTTCTTCTCATCTAGTATTTAGATGCATGACCCCCGCACCCACCCAGGTCTTTTTTCTGCCCCTCCAGAAATGCATCACTTACCTTCCTCTCTCCCGCGGTCGTCTTGATGCTCCTTTTTCCCATCCTCTTGAGTCAAACGCTGGAGATGCCTGTTTCATAGAGTCAAAACAAGAACAGAGAAGACACAATATAAATCATATAATAAGCGTTATTAATCACTCCTTGAGACTCTGTGTTACCAACCACAATATTCATTGCAAAATATGGACATACCATGAGTATTAGCCAACCTCTATGGTGAGTAAGAAACAAAAAAGAACATTCACTCAGCATTTGTATCGCTTTCATTCCAAGCACTCATACATTCCTCAGCAATGTATATTATATTATTATTATTATTATTATTATTATTATTATTATTATTATTATTATTATTATTATTATTATTATGATTATTTACATATAAATATTGTACAAATAAGGATGTTGTTAAGTCAAAAAAGTAAAGTATGATATTTTACGAAGTGGCATTAGTTCATCTGTCTCGGTAAACCACAATAGGCGTGTCTATGGCAATTTTCCATACATTACTTGCTAAACCAGTGCATATTTTGAGACCATCTGATGCATGAAAAGGCACATGACCAACATGTTGACTCTTTCCAGACTATTTCTGATAGTTGTGTAGCATACCCTAAAATGGTGTATGTCTGCGACTTCACGTCTTTTGATTCGAACCTCCTGAACGTTTACATAGAAACTAATAAAATGGATAACTAGTGTGGTTGGTAACACAGAGATCTCAAAGAACGATCTATGATGCTCGTTACCTGATTGGCATTGCTTCTTCTCTGGAGCATCTGTTCTTGTTTTGAGCATTGTGTATATAGCCTGAGGTTGCAGAGTTAATCATTCTACCCTTCATATTTTATGTGAAACTGCTTCATATATGGTAGTAGAAATGGGTATTTTCACTTCTGCCGATCAAGAGCATGATTCCCCGGTTGGATGGTGTGCACCCACGTGGGCTGCCAGGTTGCAACATCCTTACAGCCAGAGACGTCGCTAGGCGGCGGCGGCGGCGGCAGGGGGTGGGGGGGGCTAAGGGAGCTATAGCCCCTGGTCTTTTGGTTGTAGCCCCGGATAGAATCTCAGGAGTTACAACCAAAAGGCTAGCTAGCCCCCAGTCCCTACAGTTCCAACGTTAGCATAGCCCCAGGTCTTTTCCAGACCTAGCAACACCCCTGCTTACAGCCACCACTGCAGGAATATTGGCTTCTTAACATCTCTCGGTTCTAAGCCACCCTCACTTTGCTCGGCTCAGTTAACTCAGACTTCAATTCCTAAATTGGTTATTTAGACTGCAATTGTGGGCCATGCCACCATATTATTATTAAAAACAAAGAAAGGGTTATTTTTGTCACGTGCACTCCATAATTGGCACCTTTTCTTGATTTCATTCTGGGTTCTTGGGCCGTGGAGTGCACCAGGGAGGCAAGTGCTGGGAAACAATACTGCAGAATGTTTCTCTTCCGCTGAATTCGTCTGTAGTAAACAGCTCTGCCCTCCATTTTTCCAGAGGCTGACAGTATATCAGTGCAGCCATTACGCATCCCAGTGTTCATAGAATAGGGCATCAGGAGGTAATTGGAAATGAAGTACTTTAGGAAGGAGGCTCTTGGGAGCTGTCTTCTGTGCACTGCTGCCTAGTAGCCATCGGCAAACCATAAGAAAATAAACATAAAAGATAACTGCACTGATAGTGTTGTGTTACGACGGCCACCCTATTCATGGTGTAGTTTGTTGTTATAAATTATTTAGCAATAAACGCAGTGAGTCACCGCTGAGTGTAATACAATCTATAAACGTAATATTTTCGTTTTCCAACCACCTTTATTTATCTTTTATCTGCTGCTGTCCTGGCGTTAGGCTCGCCTTCACCAAGGAAGCAGCCGCTGTAAGGAGCCTTTGCAAGTGATTGGATTCCACAGCAATATATGGGGGCACTTGATTCTGACAGCACTGGGGCATTAGGATGTCCAGGTAGCCCTGAATGTGCATAGGAGGTTGGAGGTGGAGATCACAGAAGATAATCTGGGCAGAGTGTTCTATGAACACCTGCGGTGGGGGCGCAGCCAATCAGGTTCTTCGGATTGCGGGCTGAAACCTGTAATCACAGCCTGTGTTTCACGGAACCCGCAGGCTGCTTCCCCCGCCGTGGGCTGCCATATTTCCCGCGTCCTCCCTCCTGTAATAAAAAATAAATAAATCCCACCCCCCCTCCCCATTTAACTTACCTGACTGTACGGAGCCTCGCCTTCTATAACAAATGCGGCTATCTTGGTAAAGTATTTTCCTTCATTCAATGGGACGCACATGGCATCCCGTTTAATGTAGGAAAATATATATATGTTTTTTGCACCCCAGGTTACGGCTTTGGTAACCCTGGGTGCGAATGGAATTAATCTTCCGTTGCAAGGGCTGGAATGGGGAATAACGGGCCAGTGCCCTCGTTATAGGCCCAAGCAATTAACTTGGGCTCCCAGGCCGTTACCCCCCTAATCACTCCCAAAACCCCCACACCCCACCCCTGTTCCAGCCCTTGGAACAGGAGATTATCACTCTATTCTATTCTATTCTATTCTATTCTATTCTATTCTATTCTATTCTATTCTATTCTTATCTGTTCTGCTCTGTTGTTCAATTGTATTCTATTCTACTCTATTCCATTTCATTCTATTCTATTCCCAGCGAGACTGATATATATTTAGTTTTACTGTGTACATTTTTATTAAACACTTACAAATGTATAATAATGGATTTGCTGGGAATTAGACAAAGGGCCTCATTAGGACCCTGGCGGAGAGGGTATTACGCCAGCGTAGTGCATGGCGTACCTCTCCGCCATACTACGAGTTCCCGTAGCGCCATGGAGGTTTTCTCCGCCTGGTTTTACCAGCCGGAGAAAACCATGGCGCTACGGGACCTCGTTGTTAATTACGCCACCGTATTTTACGGTGGCGTAATTAACTCCTTCCCCACTCCCATTATACCCTATGGGGCAAAAATGGGAATGGGGAAGGGCAGAATGGGGATTGGGGATTTACCGCTCCGCCGAGGTCGGAATGGGGCGGTAAATCCGCCAACCCCCATGGCGCTATCGGCGGCTTTCCGCCATGCTTCGCGGTGCATTTAGCACAGCGAAGTCCGCCTGGGTCGTAATGAGGCCCAAAGAATTATTGAACGTTGCAGTGGCACAGATTTAAGATCTGTCTGTTGCAACTCCACAGGAACAAGTCAACATGTTTTACAGAACAGAATGGGGGCAGGTTAGAAGGTATATTATACAGAATATCTAAAACAAGGGGGGGTAATTCATAAAATCCGGCGCACAAGTGGCGCACGCGGCTGGCACACAGAGTGCGCGTACGGCAGTCTGCACGAGCCGCGTGCGCCAAAACCCATTTCAGCGCAGAGCGTATTCATGGATTTCAACATACATGACCAGCCGTGGCGCAGAGCGGTGCAGCGACCCTGCAGCAGCACCAGTTACGCCCCCAACCCTGTCCCGTGTGCCAAAAACATCGTACAAATCCAGTACATGGCGCAAAGGGCAGTGGATCAGCATACAGCCCCCCAACCACGAAATCGCATGTAAATGTCCCCATGCACCCCTCGTAATACACGTTCCCGCTCGTGCCAGGCCAATCGCGTGTAAAACTACACGCGCACCCCTCGTGATACACGTACCCCGCTCGTGCCAGGCCTATCGCGCATGAAACTACATGTGCACCCCCGGAATACACGTACCTTGCTCGCGCCAGGCCTATCGCGTTTGAAACTACACGTGCACCCCCGGAAACATGTACCCCTCTCGCGCCAGGCCAATTGTGTGTGAAACTACAAGCGAACCCCGGGAATACACGTACCCCGCTTGCGCCAGGCGTATCACATGTGAAACTACACGTGCACCCCCGGAATAGACGTACCCCACTCTTGCCAGTGAAAACACATGCAAAAAGTCCCCCCTGTGGAGTGGGCTGCCTGCAGAGCATGCCCAGGGTGGATGGGCTGCCTGCGGAGCATGCCCAGGTTGGATGGGATGCCTGATGAGCATGCCCAGGATGAATGGGCTGCCTGCGGAGCATGCCCAGGGGCGATGGGCTGCATGTGGGGTATGGACTGGGGTGATGGGCTGCCTGTGGAGCATGCCCAGGGTGGATGGGCTGCCTGCGTGTATTCCAGGGGTGCGTGTGAATTTTTAGTCGCTATTGGCCTGGCGCAAGCGGGGTGCGTGTATACTGAGGGGTGCATGTGAAGTTTTACACGCTATTGGCCTGGCGTGAGTGGTGTATGTGTATTCCGGGGGTGCCTGTGAAGATTTACACACTATTGGTCTGGCGTGAGCGGAGTACGTGTATACTGAGGGGTGCGTGTGAAGTTTTACACGCTATTGGCCTGGCGCGAGCAGGGTACGTGTATTCCGGGGGTGCGCGGGGACTTTTACACATGATTTGGCAGTGTGTCCATCCCGGGTGTGCCCCCCCATGCCCCTCAGGCAGCCAACACCACAGGGGACCCCCCACACCCCTGGCCATGCACCGCAGGCAGCCCATCACCCCTGGGCATGCTCCGCAGGCAGCCCATCCACCCTGGGCATGCCCCACATGCAGGCCACATGGCACCATGCACTTGGGAGCCCCGACTCATGTCCCCCACCGACCCCTAGTGACGGGCACCTGCCAGCAGGCTCCGACTCATGTCCCCCACCCAACATGTCATCACAATCCAGATCCATGGCCCGTTTGGCCACCCAAATCCCACCCCACGCCACCTCAGTCCAAACACCCAACCAAGCATTCCATCCATTCCAAAATGAAATCCCCATGTCATGATAGATCCCAAACAACCAGTATGCGCATGAGTACAAGTCCGTCAGACCCACACAATGGCGACACATGACTGAGAAAACCCACATTGTGACATGCATGAAACCAATGACAGAAGACCACACAAACGAAGTAAAAAATAAAAATGTATTATATACAAAAATAAATGCATGAAACAAAATTACACAAGAATGAAATGATAAATAAAAGGATGTCCGAAATCAAGGAAAAAATGATTAATGGTGAAATGAATAAAATACAAAGAAAAATGCCTCCAAAGTGTCCGTCCATCAGACCAAATCCAAAGTCAAAATAAAAGCAAAACTATTCCTCGATGGTAAAAAGAATATATGTAAAATCAGGTCCATAACTACATACAATGTAAAAATCAAGGGTCCATGTGCCCAACAATCCACAGGAAACCTAAGAAAAAACCTACCTAATGAATAACTATTAACAAAAAGGTGGGGCATAGTGCATGCGCCCCAAAAGAAAAAATAAATAAAGGAGACCTACAACTACGTAACTATTTACAAAGGCAGTGGGCTAGTCCCATGGCTCACTGTTTGATGTTCTGTGCCAGGGCATCATTGAACTCCAAGTCGATGTTCCGGAGGTGGGCCTGTTCCCTGGACTTGAGGGATGCAGCCGTGGAATCCCTCAACTCCCTGCAAGTTTCCTCGAGGCCCTCCGCCTGCCTCAAAGCCCGGTGCATGGTGTTCTCTGCCCTGACCATCCTGAGCCTGCCCTCTCCGCCCGCCGCCTCTCTGCATCTATTTGCCGGCCCAACCGCTGCCACATGGAAGACACTCCCAGTCCTGGGTCCTCCTGCCCCTTGGCCGATGCCTGCCCCTGGGGTGTTGATGGCCCTGAGCCATGATGCCTCCCACGATGAGCCTGCTGCTGCCTCCGACGCAACTGCCTCTGCCACCACAATGTCATCTGGGCTGATGGAATCCCCCAGTGCCGTCGTGCACGTGCCCTGCCCGATGATGCCGGCACATCCTCCATCCACTGGGATCCAGTTGGTGGGGTGGCCACCTCTGCTGGACCTCTGACTCCCAACTGCGGCAGGGATGGGATCTCAACCTGGCTGGCTACGTTGGTTGGGGCAGATCCACAGGGGGCCCTGGTGGCATCTGGGCCGGAAGCCAGCATGGAGAACAACTGGCATATAGTGTGCACAGAGAAGGAGAGGGCCACAAGACTGGCCAACACATGGAGGAAACCCCCGACCATGGACCTCCCAACTGGGTCACGTTGGCACACAGCTCTATGTGATGACGTGCGTGGTCCCCCAAGGAAGTATGCACGTCATCACGAATGTCAAGTGTGCGCAACGCAACACCAATCAGGACGGACTCCATCCGGTCACGGTCCCCTCGTCTGCAGGTAGAGGAGTGCCAGATGATGTGGATCTCCCCCTTAGCTGTGGACGGGCCTGGGACGGACCATCCCTGCTGGTGCATGCTGATGCAGTCACAGTGTCAGGGACAGAGACATGCATATGCACCTCCGCGGCAACCTGTGCTACCTCCTGCCCCTGCCCCCGGATTGCACCACTTGCACCAATGGTACCACCCTCACCAGGCCCCATGTGCGGCTCTGTAGTGGCCTCCTCCTCTGTACACACCACCAACCTGGATGGCTCCAGACTGTCTTCTGCTGTTGTAAGCCCCTGTAGGGGCTCATTCGCCCCTTCCGCTCCAGCCGTAGTGGCAAATGTGGCACCAGTCCCCTCGCTCCCGGATGATGGAATTTCCTGGGAGGGTGACTGGGCCTTGCATCGCTGGCTGGTGGAAGCATCCTTGCCGCTTTCCTCCACAGCGCCGTCTCCGCCCTCTTCTTCACTCGCCGCTGTGTAAAGGGAGACATTGAACACAAGCATCAGGATACTGTGCAATAGTCCCCTAGACAGAAAGCAGTAGCACATGTGTGGCACTGTCAAACGTCACTTCCATCATGTCTCCCAATAACACATGGGTCAGTGCAGGCAGCACACATGCAGGAACCGACATGGCACATGCAACATACATTTGCATTCATGTCCACGGCACCGTAGAAACATCCAATGGTGAGCTGAAACTCACATGCATCATGGGATATGGTGATCACATGCACACACATCACGGGAGGGTCATGCATCTGGCCCTGTATACCCCCAGAAACAGTGGATACAAGGATGACTAGGCTGTATCAGTGATTCAACACATCGTCACGGACATGTGACATGCATCCATGGCACACACACTACTCAGACACACGGACCTGTGCACCATGCATGTCCATGACAGCAGCACACATCTATCACACCACAAACATGTCAAAGTACTGACACAGGCATGCATACATGTGTGCATTCCGCATGCTGCTCTGCATGATGCATTGTAACACATACACCATCAATGCGGGTCACGCCTGACTGGACTCACGTGCAGCACCATCATGTCCCTGCACACACATCCATACATGACCCATGTCACACATGCAGCCGAGTAGCTAACTACCAGCACACTTCAACAAGCACTGTTTCAAACATGAATGCATGGACACTTACCGCTCGACTCTAGACGGGCCTGCATCCTCAGGATCTGGTGGTGAAGCACTGGGAAAATGCGCTCCAGGACCCTCATCTGCTGGGTGGTAAGATGGGCCCGGTACCCCACTGCATTCACTGCCTCCAAGAGGCACCAGGCCTTCTTCAGGGTCCTGGATTTGTAGTCCTCCCAGCGCTTCCGGACGTGTTTGATGTTGCGGGGTGCCACCCCCTCCACGTTGATTGCACCCACTATGTCCTCCCAGATCCTCTTCCTTCCTTCATTGTCGGCGTGCAATGGTGTGAAGAGGGCATCATAATGCCCCAGAACTTGCTTCACCAGGATTCCAACTTCCTTTTCACTGAAGCTGGTAGCCCTCTGCCTCTCTGGCTGGGGGTCGCCAGTGGTCTCTGATGGTCTTTGTCCCGACATGGCAACCTCCGAGGCAGATGTGGGTGGGCAACTGGGTCCTAGGGCTGGGCTGTGGAGTTATGGAACACCAGTCAGGAGTCTTCTGTTCCAGCAGGGGTGGTCACAGCAACTGGACCCCTGCAGATGGCAGATGTGCAGTCACCAAATGGCAGGGCACGGTGGCAGCAGGCAGGCAGCAGCAGTTGGCTCGTGGGAGGCTGCTCGGGGCCCTGGGGGGTCAGTAATTCGGCTTTGTGGTCAGGAGCGTGGTCTTCTGTGTGTTGTCGCGTGGCCAGCTTGATACGGAGTGATTTGGCATGTGAAAAAACTGCACTTCAGCATGTAATTCAAGGAAAGGCCCTTAGCGTGTAAGCGCATCTGTGACGTGACACTCACGGGCATTCCCTTGGCTCGGGTTGAAGGTCCCACATGGGTTTCCAATGCTCTGTACGTGCTTTTCATGGAAAGCGATTCATGTGTTTTCCAGGCATTGGGGTTCACACGCGATTACTTCACAGTGGGTGGGTGTTGGCTACGCATTCTTCTTCTACACGCAAGGCAGACGGTGAGTCGCACACGCTATTTTTCCCACTGCGGATGTCCCTGTTTGTCGCGTCCCCCTTTTTTTCCGGGCATACTAGCCTGCATGTTGATCATGTACGTATTTTTGGGTTAATGGCTGCCAGAGCATACTGCATGTGTTTTTTTACACGCACGTGGGCTACAGGGGTCGCATCTCTTTTTCTTGCTGTTATGGGATGCCTGTACGTTGCGTGACACGTCATTTCTCCTAGGGGGCCACAGAATGGGACATTCATCGTAGCTGTATATATGTGTTTGTTTTTTGCGCACACTTTTGTAATGCGCAGGGACGCTACCGCCTGCCTTCCTGTGGCGGACTTGTTTAGGCTTGTGCGTGTCTTTGGCCGTGCGCGGGTTTCCCCTATTCGATTCCATGAATACGTGTGGTTCGTGTGCGTGTGGGCATTCTTTGTACTTCCCAGCAGTACATCCCCAGTTACGCCCTTATTTTCACGCGTTGTTCCCCGTTCCGCCCCGTGTACTGCCCCCTTTTTGGTGTGTGCGCTAACGTTGTGCGCTTTCACTGTGCGCATCGCGCATGGTGTTCTGGATGTTGCAATGATGTGTACGCCCGTGTGCGCCAGGCACTGATTTGGCGCATGTCCCGGGGAAAATACGCGCAGGCCCTTCCATGAATCGCACGCGTGTTCGTGCGCTTGCTTTTTCACGCTTGCGCCAGCTTGTGCCACGATTTTCGGCGCACATTTGTTCCATGAATTGGCCCCATAATGGGCCTGATTTACAACTCCTTTTTCAAAAGTGTTTTTGGTAAATCTATCCCAATGTATAAAACCAGGGATTTATATTTTATGTCACCCATTATTCTGTTCTCTGCCATGCAAATAACAGGCTACAAGAAAAGTAGAACAGAGCACGGTAGGAGAGGAGGGATTCAACCCGCACCACTAAGCTACCCAGGGCAGATCAATTCCACCATGTGGAAAGGGGAGCCTATACTATGTTAACCAATCCTCCAGCATTGAACATACAAACTGGGATGAGTGTCCTAATGCAGAGTCTCATATACCAGCTCAAGGGTAATCCATGTAGCTAAACTGCCCATACACATATGCAAGCAAAGGAGAGACCCAAGAAGGTACAAACTAACCCCTATTCACCCCACAGTGCTTACAACCTGGTGGGCATGGTCACAATATGTATGATAGCATCGTTCAAATCCAGAACAAAACACAGGTGGGCTGAAGGCCAGAGCAGCAAAGGCTAAAACCATTGCCCCATTGAAAGCCAAGAGCCTAATCAATCGACCATCATCCATGCCCTTTTTCTATGGAAAGCTGGAAGTTTTGCGGCATCACCGGGGCAATGCTGCAACCCCCAACAAGGTAGGGCCCAGACATAGGCACTATTTATGGGACATCAAAAGACCAACCATACAGCGGTCCATCTTGTCCGGCCTGTAAGATGCAGTGTTTCACTAAGGCAATGGTTTGACACATCCACATGAAAAATTCATCTTGCACCACCCGTTTTATCAAACCGATCTACATTTGAGGACAATTGTTAGGGCAGCTTCCTATACCCAGCAGTACCCAATGTCTAAAAATGAAATCTCTCTAATAAGGGGCCCAACTTGATATCAGGAACACACCAGCTGCACACATTGCTATCTAGCTATCTAGTGGGTGGGTAGATTACTGTACACTTAGTGGGAGACAGGTGAAGGAGGTCCCCATAATACACATCCTTTGACTTGCAACGTTGCCCTTATCCACAACCCTTACATGTCTCCGACATCCCTGCTTGCCCTGAGTCTTAAGATCACCCCAGTTGTGACGCACTGGATCGAAGGGGAAGGAAAGGTGATGAATGCAGCAATGACCCAAACCCCTACCAAAGGAAACACTAGGTTAGATTATAAGCAAAGAGGCACAAGGATAGACAGAGGTATGCTGGTGTAGCATCTCATTAGTGATCGGATGTTATCATAGATTTATTCAAAGTTAGTGCCCAGAATACCAGCAATGTTATATTTTATATCAAAGGGGGTAGACACATTATACTTAACACACCATTACTAAACCCTAACACTAAGAAGCTGCATACAAATGTAAAAACACTCAAATAGTCCATACACATATATGCACAGACTATGTAAAGTGCCAGGCCAAGGCTGCCTGAATGTCCACTTTGCAGAAAAAAGGTGCTTGGAGGAGCTCCTGTGCTTTATGGTAACTGTCCAATTCACTGGCCCACATGTGGTTGATGATCCAGTGCAGTAGCATTATGGAGGTTGGTCCTGGAGTTCTTACATGGTCTGCGTCTTGTGGGATGTACAGACCTACTTTTGCCCTACCATGTGGCATCCCTGTGTTCTGATGGTGCCAAAAATCCTAAAAGGGCCGCAAAACCCTCATGCGTGCCAAAACCTATGGAAATCGCGCTTTGTGACACAAAAAGACGGCTGCCCAATCTACCATGCATGTTGTCAGTGGTGGAATAGAGAGCCCACTCCTTAAACCTGTCACTGGGCTGCCCAACAAGTGAAAATGGAGCACAGAGGGAAAAGCAGTGCTTCGCTGAAGGAAATCCAAAATCTTGCTTTGAAATCCTTTTTATTGGTTGCTGAAACTGCAGAATGCCGGTTTAAAACACCCTCAAACAGCCAATATTCTTGCTGAGGGTACAATTCATTTAGTTCAAGAAATCATGGTGATATTACAACGTCCTGAAAATCTGAATTTGTCATCAAAACATCCACAGCAAATGTTGCCTGCCTGTGGAATCTGTGCACAGTACCCTCAGCCGCCTGTATGACAGCTGTCAGAAGCCTGCATGATAGAATTTAAACTTGTATAACTGAAATCTAATGTCTGAAATCTAAGTGGCCTGTTATTGAAAGTAACCTAGGTTGTAACTGTTTAAACCCATGGTTTAGAATCTGGAATAAGTGTTCTAGCTGCAAGTTTATTTTAAACCAAGAAAAAAAGGAAACAGAAATAACTTTTGGATTTA
Source organism: Ambystoma mexicanum (assembly GCF_040938575.1). NCBI lineage: Eukaryota > Metazoa > Chordata > Amphibia > Caudata > Ambystomatidae > Ambystoma > Ambystoma mexicanum. Next base: position 667,640,270 of record NC_090926.1, on the reverse strand, counting down.
AGCCTGACTCAACGCCACCAAACCAGTATAACAGCTTCCCCCACAGAGGCCAGGCCTCTCTCTCCACCAGGAAATCACACCTATGAGATGATTATAGGGTGGGGAAAGAATTTGGTCTGCCAGGGGAAGAAGACAATGGACTTCGTCCAGTCAAAGGAAGGCTAAGTGTGAAGGGTCGTAAAATGGCCTGGGCCCAGGAGGAACTGGGAGGAGACTGCTTCTGAGCTGCAGGGAGAAGAAGGAGGCAGAGACAAACAGCCATTTGTTTCTGGACATTGACAAGAACATTTTGTTTAAATTCATATAACTTACTATGTACAATTGTGAAAATTATAGAAATAACAGCATTGTTAATGTGATTTCTGGATTTACGGGTGAAGAGGTGCCAGAACTCTGTGACATGTTCTAGGGAGAAATGTCGGAAATTGTGATATTACGCAAAATGTATTTTTTATAGAAGCATGAAACTTCATACACTTATGCCCGTATTCAATGTGCACATTTGTGGAAATTTGCTCCGAAATTGGACATTGTGTTCAGGACAAAAAGGGCGAAATTCTGTAAAAAGCAGACACAAGATTTTACAGCGACGAAGTTTGGAGGAGTATCTACTACACAGAATATGTAATCTATATATGTTATTATTATAGAGGTTGCACATTTGTAAATATGTATTGTACCAAAAGTAGATTTTGTGATCAAGAGGCGATGGGTGGACTCTAGGCCTCATAAACCCACATCATCATGATGACACACTGATTTTCTCCTTCTATCAAGGGAGAGAGGAGACACTGACCAATCCTTAGCAAGGGGGCACGCTTAGGATAATCCAGCACACACCCCTTTATCAGAAGCATAAATAGTGACAGCTCAGCACTCACAAGGACACACAGATTCACCCACTAACCGATTGCTGGCGGAGCACCCTGAAGCAGAACCATCCATCTTCCTTGCTCCAGACTCCAGAAACTTGGAAAGCAGAAAGGCCCATCATATAGCTGAACCATTTTCAGCTAGGCCTTAAATTTAAAGAACCAGTACCCACCCCAGAAACCTAAGGGGAAATAGACAGCCGGGCTGTGCTGTACTGCTTTCCTGCTGAAAAGAATTGTCACCAGAACCAAGATATCCAATCCAGCCCATGCTGTGCTGTGAACAGACCGAGTCCGATCCAGTGTGCCCAGCAGTCTGTCTCAGAACCAGAATCTCTGACCAGAATCCCTGACGGTTCCGTTTGAAACACATATAGTGAGTATCTATAGATAGAACTGTGTCACTAGCCTATGTACCTTGGTTAGTCAATACCAATCTTAAATCCATCCCCTATTGTATTCAGAACTGGTAGTGTTAGGAGTATTTTGAATTGTCAGAGCTTTTCTTGCGCTATGTTTCTCTCATTTGTTTTCTAAAATCATAAATCATTAGTGTTGTGAATAAATAAATTGAATCCCAGAAAGAAAGTGAGTATCCACCACATGAAGCGTCCCTGGCCAGGACTGAAGAGATTCATGTGTGGCATTCTCTTTTCTATAGTCATAATCTAGTATAAGAAATCCCATTTGTCTTTTAAAAGTGCATTCCTGTTTTCCCTTTCTTGCGCCTATCTCAGAAAAACAACCTCCACTAAAACATCCATAACTTCCTCAGTTTCCGCATTCCAAATCCATACGGTTCTCCCGTAATCACAATTATCGCGCACTGAAAGGTTTGCCGCAAATCTTTGTTTAGGGAATTTAGACACGTGTAAAACAGCTTTTGATTGTTTCTGACCTCAATTTTAAGATTTCCCATTGCTTCTTAGTATTAAATCATTGCTAGTGTTTGTAACTATCCAAAGCGTCTCCCATAAGAATTTAAACACTTTCAGCAATTTAGCCCATATTTTCGTGTTTTTTGCACATTCCATTCTCAGATCACTTTAAAAACCATTTTGACAGCTTGCCAATTAATTCTGTTTTTCTCTTGTGTTTGCTGGGGGGAAATTGGGATTGATATTTTGTCGGAATT